>NC_041736.1:56111274-56718774 GCF_004115215.2 Ornithorhynchus anatinus
ATATATGATTGACAAGTGGCAGGGGAAGAACAGCAACAATGCTGATGTGGATAACACAAGGAAATTCAAGTTTGTGTGTTTTATGGTCCTTAGAGTTGGAGAACTAAGGGTTTTGAACGGTCATTACCATGATTTAAGCTGGGATGTTCTTAACCCACATGAGCTGTTTGTGTTCCTTTAAAAAAAATGGTCCCAGATGAATAGAAATGATATTCTGGCTGTCTGTTTCAATTGTAAAACTAATGTTTTGCCTCAAATATGTTCCTCTCACCTCTCGCAGGTGTTTAAGACTTTATGAAAATGACCCTAGGGGAATCTGAATGTTTTTAAAAAGAGTGAGCGGGGAGATCATCCCAGGGATCTGATCTCTCTCTGGGTCGGCTCAGACACAAACTCTCTGGGTAACTTTGGATCAGAAGCTTAACCTCTCTGGGTCTGTTTGCCCATATGCAAGATGGGCAGAACAATCCCTCATCTGTGTAGTGCCGCAAGGTTCTGGGCTGAAGTCCTTTCTGCTTTTTGGAGACGTAGTCATGGGATTTATTGAGCCCCCACAATGTGTGATACATTGCACCACGTTACTGGGAAAGTGCAACCAAAGAAGGAGACACAAATCTTGCACACAAGGGACTTACAACTAGTGGAATCAGGCTGAGTCAAAACATTAGTGGCTTCGTAGACTCTGCCCAAGATGCCCAAATGAAACTGAAAAATGGGCAGCGATCTTGTCTACCGACTCTATTGTATTGAACGCCCCAAGTGTTTAGTACAGTGCTGTGCACACAGCACTCAATAAATCCTTGATTGACTGAGGACCGATGAGCAGGATAAGTAGGTCCATGTGGAGGGAATGCCCCGAATAATGCATGGCCTAGGGAATAGAGCACAGGCCTGGGCGTCAGGAGGACCTGGGTTCTAATCCTGCCTCCGCCTCTTATCTTCTGTATGACCTTGGGCAAGTCACTTCACTTCTCTGTGCCTCAGTTACCTCCTCTGTCAAATGGAGACTAAGACTGGGAGCCCTAGGAGGGACAGGGACCGTGTCCAACCTGACCGGATGGTATCTACCCTAATGCTTAGAACAGTGCTCGACCCCTAGTGAGCGCTTAACAAATACCATTATTATTATTAATAATAACTATTATTATTTAATTACTATGATTCATTCAGTAGTATTTATTGAGTGCTTACTATGTGCAGGGCACTGTACTAAGTGCTCAGAACGTACAGTTCGGCGACAGGTAGAGGCGATCCCCGCCCAATGACGGGCTCACGTATCATGCTTGGACAATCCAGGGGGAAGAGGATGGGCAGAACTTGGGGGACTAGGTGGGGCAGAGAAAACCTCTTCCCCACTGTTTGACTAACACATAAAGAACAATGGAAAAGGGCCATTGTCAGTGTGTGGCTTCACTACCCATTTTCAGCTCTGTGTGAAGTGATGCAGGATTGGATGCAAACAGGCTGGGAAAAGGGCTTTATTTAGCCTTTAATCTCCCAGCGTTGGGAGGAGCAGGTTAAACACCTGCTAGAAGTGGGTGCTTCCGAGCCACCCAGGACTAGGAAAATTGTTCTCAGCAGCCGGGCACTAGAACTGTGCTCCTTGGACGGGATTAGCTGCCTCTTCAGGGCTGGCAGAGGCCAGGCTGAGCTACCGCTCACCATCTCCAGCAGGTGTTTCCATGGCAAGAGCGACGCGGAATTCATTCCAGCAGCCCAAGAGGCGAGCGCGATGGGGAGGGCAAATGGGGAGCGAGGGATCGGGACGAGCGCTGCCGTGTCACGGCGTAATACTGATAACGATGGTATCTGTTAAGCGCTTAATATGCGCCAAGCACTGTTCTAAGCGCTGGCGGAGATACAAGATTATCAGGTCGTCCCACGTGGGGCTCACAGCCTCAATCCCCATTTTACAGATGAGGTAAATGAGGCACTGAGAAGTTAAGTGATTTGCCCCAAATCACACAGCTGACAAGCGACGGAGCGGGGATTAGAACCCACGACCTCTGACTCCCAAGCCTGGGCTTTTTCCACTAAGCCATGCTGCTTCTCAGTACTGGATAGAGCGTGGGCCTGAGAGTCAGAAGGTCTGACTGCTGTGTGGCCTTAGGCAAGTCACTTCTCTTCTCTGTGCCTCGGTTACCTCATCTGTAAAATGGGGATCGAGACGTGGGACAGGGACTGTGTCTGACCAGATTTGCTTGTATCCGCCCCCACGCTTAGCCTGGCACATAGTAAGCGCTTAACAAATACAAATATTATTATTATGATGGGGAGGGGGCTTCCTCTTTTGGATCCCAAAAGATCCAATGTGGAAAGAGCACGGGCTTTGGAGTCAGAGGTCATGGGTTCAAACCCCGGCTCTGCCACTTGCCAGCTGTGTGACTTTGGGCAAGTCACTTAACTTCTCGGTGCCTCAGTTCCCTCATCTGTAAAATGGGGATTAAGACTGTGAGCCCCACGTGGGACAACCTGATTCCCCTGTGTCTACCCCAGCGCTTAGAACAGTGCTCGGCACATAGTAAGCGCTTAACAAATACCAACATTATTATTATTATTATCCCAAGGATGGGTCCAGTGTCCCAGGAGTGGAAGCTTCTTATGGGCAGGCAACTTGTCACTTCTTATATCTTTTGGGGTATTTGTTAAGCACTTCCTATGTGCCAGGCACCATACTAAGCACCGGGGTAAATCCCAAGATACTCAGGTTGGACACAGCCCACGTCCCACGTGGGGCTCACGATCTTAACCCCCTTTTTATAGATGAGGAAGCTGAGGCACAGAGAAGTGGAGCGACTCGCCCAAGGTCACACAGCAGACAAGTGGCGGAGCCGGGATTAGGACCCACGGCCTTCTGATTCCCGGGCCTGCGATCCGTCCGCTGGGGCATGCTGATGCCTCTTTGTTCTGAACGTCCCAAGTTTCTGGTACGGAAACCTGTGCCCGGTAGGCGCTCAGTAAATGCTGTTACTGCACCTATGACTCAGGGATGGGCCTTTAATGAAAGGGAGGGAATTGAAGAATGACAGTCCTCAGCAGCCAGGGTCCCTTCAAGGGAATTTAGTCCCCTGATGCTTGGGTTTTAGATAGCCACTCTCAGCAAGTCTTAATCCCTGACGGGATTCTCTTTTCAAGGCAGGATTAGAGGGGGCTGTTAGGTCTGGAAAGTATTTTTCCCTATCTAACTTTTCCAGTTCAAAGCCAGCAGTGAAAGTACTGGACCTCTCTTTGAGGGATCTTCTCCAGTCATATTTCCCCTTCCCAGTCTCTTCTCCACCTGGATTCTCTCCCTGGTTCCAAGTCAAGTTCCACGTTTATTTTTTTTCCTCCTTCCTTCCCCCCCTTCCTCTCCTCCTCCTCCGCCTTTCCTTTCTTTTTCACCCCTCTCTCTCTTCTCTCCCACCTCTTCCCTTTCCCCTCCACCTTGTCTTCCTTTCCTCCTTCCCCCCTCCTCCTCAATGGTATCTACTGACCACTTATGGGGTGTGCAGACCGCTGTACTAAGCACTGAGTACAAAACAACGTTAGCAGACACGTTCCCCGCCTACAAGCTTACGGTCTAGAGGGTGCTTAAAGAGCATAAAGGGTACAGATCCAAGTGCGTAGGTAATAATCATGATTATGGTCTTCGTTAAGCGCTTACTCTGGGGTCTTCGAAGGTGGATCGAGTGATGGACTGTCAGATGTGAATGGGGAGGGAATCCTAAACCAGAGGGAGGAAGTAGCTGAGAAGCAGCGTGGCTCAGTGGAAAGAGCCCGGGCTTAGGAGTCAGAGGTCGTGGGTTCTAATCCCAGCTCCGCTGCTTGTCAGCTGTGTGACTTTGGGCAAATCACTTCACTTCTCTGGGCCTCAGTTACCTCATCTGTAAAATGGGGATGAAGACTGTGAGCCCCACCTGGGACAACCTGATCACCTTGTATCCCCCCAGCGCTTAGAACAGTGCTTTGCACATAGTAAGCACTTAACAAATACCACCATTATTATTATTATTATTATTATTAAGTAGACAAGGGGCCGGGGACAAGACAGATGATACGATGGCCTCCCTCCTCTTCCTATTTCCCTTTTTCTCCCTCTTCCTCCCTGTCCTCTTTCCTTTTCTCTTCCCCCATTCATCTTCTTCCAATCGTCCCACCGCCTCCTTCCCGGCATTTGTTTCCTTGCTTCCGTTGCTGGCTCCTCCCCTCTGCTCCCCTCACCAGCCTTCCGACATCTCTAAATCTCCTTCTGTCAAACCCCCGCCTCCCCGGGCCATCTCAGGCCTGCTCCAACCTCCAGAGGACCGGTGTCCTCTTGGCTGGAGGAACTGCCACTTAGCGACGACTCCCACCTGGCTCTGGAGCGCTAATGACCACTTGGCCGCTCCGTGTTTGTTCAGCTGGCCTCCTCTCCGTTTCCCAAGCCCGTGATGGCGGGGAGGGGGGCGCTTTGGGGCAAGGGAAATCCTCAGATAATCCATCCAAAATGCCCTTAGTTACCACTCCGTCCCCAACCGACATTTACAGGAGCCGCTAATGAACAGCACGATGGATCGATCTGGAATTTCACCACCTCTTTTCACCTCCCCGCTCTCGGGTGGACGCACTAATGATCGGCGAGTTGGCCGGAGACGGGCAGCAGGAAGGAAATCGAGGCGGAGCACTAGGCCCGAATTAGAAAAGCAGCATGACTTCACGGATGGAGCCCGGGCCTGGAAGTCAGAAGGACCTGCGTTCTAATCCCGGCTCCGCCGCTCCTCTGCTGTGTGGCTTTGGGCAAGTCACTTCGCATCTCTGTGCCTGACACCTTATCTGTAAAATGGGGATTAAGCCTGGGAGCAGCCCTAGGTGGGACAGGGACTGTGTTCAACCCGATTGTCTTGTAACTAACCCAGCACTTAGGATGGTTCTTGGCACATAGTAAGCACTTAAATACCCCAATCACTATTATTATTATAATAAACCAGAACCAACAACATTACCTTCAGCTAGTAAGTAACATTTATTGAATGTCTGCTGGGCACAGGGGGCAAGTTTATCTAACCTATCAATCGTTAGGTTGCCTAATTGTTAGTGCTATAGAGACCCTGCTTTACCTCCAAAGGCACTTGCTGATATTCAGAGGTTTTATTTACTTGATAAGTATTTATTTTTTGAGGTATTTCAGTGTTTACTATGTGTCAAGTACTTCTCTAAGTGATGCTGAGATAGATGCAAGTTAATCAGGTTGGGCACCAGTCCCTGTCCCACACAGGGCTCCCAGTCCAATTCATTCATTCAATCATATTTATCGAGTGCTCACTGTGTGCAGAGCACTGTACTAAGTACTTGGAAAGTGCAGTTCAGCAACAGAGAGAGACCATCCCTATCCAACAACGGGCTCACAGTCTAGAAGGGGGTGACAGACAAGAAAACAAAACAAGTAGGCAGTCACAGGGAGGAGGGTTTAATCCTCATTTTAGAGATGAGAGAACGGAAGCACAGAGAAGTTAAGTGACTTGCCCAAGATCACACAGCAGATAAGTAGCAGAGCCAGGATTAGACTCCCCAGGCCTGGGCTCTTTCCACTAGGCCACACTGCTTCTCTCTAATGCTCAATACTATGTTTAATTTTCATTGTTGAACTTTGTGTATCCTTACAGTTTGCTGCTTCCCCTATATGTAATCTCTTTTAATGCCTGCCTCCTTCACTAGATTGCAAGCTCAATGAGGTCTGAGACTGTGTCTATCTGCTTATGTACTGGACTCTCCCAAGTGTTTAATACAGTGCTTTGCACATAGTAAGTGTTCAGTAAATGCCATCTACGGAATCCATTCAAAGATGACATCACTGACTGAATTTTACCTTTTTCATTTGCCTCAAAATAGCTTTCAACTAATATAAAGTAGTTTGCAGCATGAGAAATGTTCAGGAAACACGACAGAGGGGTTTAAATCAACAGTCGGTACTACCGATTTCATCTGGGGGAGTGTGATAAAGGTAAAAGACGATATCCCTGCCCTTCAAGGAACTTACACTCTAATGAGCGGGTCACGCACCAGGTAATTTACGGGAGGGAAAAGAGAAGGGGAAGATGGACAGTGCTCCAGGTTTCTGTCAGTGTTCAAATGCTGAGGTGGTAGTTACTGTTCTCAGCACACCGTGCTCAAAAAACACCATTGATCGATTGTGTTTGCATTGTTTTAAAATGCGTGAGGGTAGGGAGGGCGTACGTGTGTGAAGGTGGCCAATCGTAAACTCCCTGAAGGCCAGGATCGAGGCTACTGTCGATATTACATTCTCCCAGGCATTTAGTATAGTCCTCTACACAGAGTAGTACTCAATAAATACTGTTGATTGATTCAGTGTACTTTCTCACACCAGAAAATGTGGTTTTTAGCCGACCTGGGCCCCGTCCAGTTCCACTAGGGCACCAGTGCTTCTGTATCCAGGTTTTAATCGATCAATAGTATTTACTGAGCACTTACTGTGCGCGGAGCACAGTACCAACTGCTTCGGCGAGTACAACATAACAGAGTTGGTAGACGTGTCCCCAGCTGGTTTGCTTTTAAACTAGGCTTCTGGGAGTCAGAAAGAAAAGCAGATTGAGAGGAAGGAATGAAGCATCTTCCCAGATGATTTCACAGCCCCCGCAGAGAGGAAAGGGGTGAAACGGGTGGAGGAGGAAGAGGCTCGTGCTGACCTTGTGGTAGAAAATGCCGCCCGCGAGAACTTGGGTTTGAAAACCCCAGTCAGGGGCCATTACTGGATCCTGAGAGGTAAGGGCTGGGGTGAAGAGGGAACAGACCCAGGAAGGGAAAATAAAAAACGGAGAAATGCTCACCCTGGAGCCAGCCATTCGGTAAGCCCTGGGGCCTGTAATTCGAGTTGGCAGAGTCAGTGTCTTGCAACAAGGAGGGGCAGAAAAGGAAGTTAACACCTTCTGTCATTCCTAGAACATGGGACTAGATCCCAGCCAGCCCAGGACCCGCTAGACTGACCTTTGCCAAAAATAATCACAAAGGTAACGCATTCATTAGCCTCAGTACTTAGGTCGAATAGTTGCAACTAGATTTGTACACTATTAAGAGGACAGGGATTGTGCCCAAGTACTTGACCGAACTCTCCCCAACCACTTAGTACGGTGCTGTGAGCAGAATAAGTGCTCAATAAATCTGATGGATTGAGCGCCTCTCCATGAAACAGAGCTAAAGCAGGAAAGGTCCGTAGCGGGGCCTCGACCAAGTGGTTCTTCCTGCCTCCCCATTCGACCTCCGAGGTTTGACCCAGATCTCCGGAGTTCTGCTCCAAGAGTGGCCGGAGTCTGATCGAAGGCCTAGCGGAGTCATCTTTTGTGTTCAAAGATGGCGTCGTTTAATGATGGCGTCCTACCCTCGCCCACGGCGGGGTGCCTTCTCCACGGCCGCCGATCCGTCCCGCGCTGGGGACACCCGAGCGCCGTCCCTCGCTGCGGCCTACCACCCACGTGCCAGCGCCGGACGGTCGGAGCTGAGGCCCGGATCCGATTTCGGAAGCCCCCGGACATCTCCTCTCTCTTGCCCCTTCCCGCGGGAAGCCCCAGAAGTTCTCCGATGGGCAAAAAGGATTAGTGCCAAAGTCGAATGAGTTACAGCCGCCACCTCCTAATTAAAATGATTTTGTGCCAGTCGCTTTTGTTGGGCGGGATCCACACATAATATAATTTTAATCCCGTTTATCTGTACTCCCGGGACAGATATGAGATCAGCCTTGCCATTTAAGCGAGGTTAATCAAGCATACCGTATGAAGCTTTTGTCTCTGTACCGTACGCGAAAGGTGACTACATCCGAACGGGGGCGGGGGGGACCCCAGTCGCCCCAGTCCCCCGGCTGGGTGCCGTCCTCTGGTTCCCAGGGTATCCGATCGCTCACCCGACCCAGGCCCCCGTCGCCCCGCAGCCTCGTTTCTGCCAAGGCGCAGCTGTTGTCAGTCACGGAGGAGGCTCCGGTTAAGAGTCGGATCGCATCGGTGGTGGATACGTGATTCCCCGGAATGGGAAAGCGAAAAAAATAAAAAAATAAACACGCCGCCCCTAAAACACAAACACCATTTTTTTTTTGGATGCCTGGCGCTGTTTATGTATATAAAAAAGGACATTACGGTGGAATGAAAAAGATCCTCGTAAAAATCCTTCTTGAAAAGTATTGTTCCTGACAGCCGTGACCTCTGTGAGTCTGCATGTTTACCCATAATTCATAATTAACAAAGACATTAGAACTGCCACTGGAGTGTTCCGGGCTTTATTTCTTTCTAACTGGGCAGTACTAATGCTGGAAGTGCTCCCAATTCAGTGATTTAACATTTCAGGAAATCTTGGAGAGGCAGCAGAAGCCTCCTTATATCGTTCCTACTCTGGGACTTTGGTTATACGGATATGGCTGAGATAATTATTCAACTCTTGTTATTGCTCTACTTTTGCACCTGATCCCTAAGCCAGTAGAACACACTGCAGGTTATTCTAACTATCAGACATCGAGGTCTCTTTTCGGGTCTCTCGGCTATGTGGTTATCGTTTTACTTCTTTTAAATCCTCCATCTGCATAGGAAGCCTCAGCGTTCTAACACGCAGACTTGCTCACGAGCCTTTTTTTTTTTTAATTGCTCCCTGAATGGAGGCCTTCCCTTCCCAACTCATTAGCATAAGCATCTACACCCCCTGGTGCCAGGGAGGGAATTGTTTCGATGCCCTCCCTCCTGTTGGATTTCGGTGCTGAGCAACGAGCCCCTCCGCTGCCTGGATTTGATACCGATAACTGCGGTATTTGTTAAGAGCTTACTCTGTGCCAAACGCCGTACCGAGGGGTGGGGTAGATACAGGATGATCAGGCCCCACCTGGGGCTCACGTGCTAAGTGTGAGAGGGCGCAGGTATTGAATCCCCATTTTGTAGATGAGGGAATTGAGGCACGAGGAAGTTAAGTGACTTGTCCGTGGTCACGCGTCAGGTAGGCGGCGGATCCGGGATGCCCGACCTCGCACCACGCACCTTCTCTTAATCCCATCCCTTCAGATTCCAGGAGTGATCAGAGTGGGCTTCTGACCTTCTGTTCGGTTGAGCGGCACAGGCCCGGGAATCAGAGGATCTGCGTTCTAATCCCGGCTTTGCCACGTGCCTGCTGTGTGACCTGGGATAGGTCACTTAACTTCTCTGTGCCTCAGTTACCCCATCTGTCAAAAGGGGACCGAGTACCCGTTCTCCCTCCGACTTAAAATGTGACTCCTGTGTGAGACAGGGTCTGCGTGTCAACTGATTATCTGGTATCTTCCCCAGTGTTTAGTCCAGGGTTTGACACGCGGTAGACACTTAACAAGTACCACGGCTGTGGTCATCATTGACCGAGGTTCTTGGCCTGGTGCAAATTTCCACCTATTGCCGAGTCCCGGACTGCTCACAAACCTCTGCCTCTCTCCACCCTCCCGCCAATCGTAGAAGAATGGAGCGGAGGCTTGTAAAAAAAAAAAAAAGCCTGCTTTGTGGTGAGCTGTATTTAAAGATTCATCCCTTTATCACCTCTGCACCCAGGGTATATGCCCTTTCTCAGAATCTCATGGGGCAGAGCCTGCTTGATGAGAGAGAGAGTTTCATTTTAGGGGCACATTGTAGCCTCTCTAATCCGTTCGCTTCTAATATCTTCCAAACCAGTGCTAAGATGATCAAAACCGGGCAGGTCTGAATATGCCAGGCATGGTGTCCCAGGGCAAACGGCCCTTTCCGGTGATCTAGGAAATCATGCTAATAAACGAAGCTTCGGAATCAGACCTCGGGGAAGGGAATTGTAGTGGAAGCGAGGAGTTATTCCTGGATGCATTGAGCTGACTGGCTTCACTCAGAGATGTTCTTATGGCGGGCGGGGAACCTGTCTACCAACTCTGTTATATTGTACTCTCTCAGTCATTTGTATTTATCAGAGTGCGTGCTGCGTGCGGATCACTGTACTTAGAGCTCGGGAGAGTGCGATACAAGAGACGCGTTCCCTGTCCAGAGTGAGCTCACGGTCTCCCAAGCACCTGGTACAGTAAGCGGTCAATCAATGCAGTTGATTGATGTGTGTTGGGCACCCACTGAACAAACACTTGAACAGGACCTTCTGCACTGGGCTAACAGGGTCGGATGTGAGAAAAACAATCCTCCGGGAGAGGAGGGGGGCGGTCACAAGCCGGATGCTCAAAGCGGGGAACACATGGACAACCGAACTTCAACTGTGAACTTCACGGTTCACAGTTGTCCCGCACCATCTTTTCCTCAGCGCGCATTAAATCGATGGCTAAATCAGGAGGCTCTGGAATAAGGGAGGATGAAGACTCCTTTGATGTTATTTATTTAAATAAGTGCAGGGCAGTTTTCCATTTCCACACCCCGGGTAGACGCAGGGTAGATTTCTCCTTGAAAGGAAAATCAGATGCCATAACCTGGGCTTTAAGACAAGTGCGCACACGTATTCTCCCTAGGCGGAAGGGTTGGTAGACCTTCCAGGCTCACCCTCAGCCTTGAGTTCACCGAAATCCAGGGATGCGGAGTCGGTGTCAAGGTACACAGCCTGGTGTTGGCAGTGCCCAGACGTTTCTTCACGCGGGAATGACGATGATAACGACAGTGGTATTTCAGTGCTTGCTACGTGCCGGAAACTATACCAAGTGCCGGTAGAGATGTTAAATGATCAGGTCAGAGTCCCCGCCTGCTATGAGACTCACGGTCCAGGTAGGAGGGAAAACACGTTTTGAATGCTCATTTTACAGATGAAGAAATCGGGACACAGAAAAGGTAAGTGATTTGCCTAAAGTCATTAGGCAGGTAAGCGGTCAGGTTCTCTGACTCCCAGACCTGTACTTTTATCACTAGGTCACAGTGTTCAGGTGCACAGAGTTGCGGGGATGGGGAGAGGCTGCCTCAAGATAGGAAGGATGCAGACAACATTCTTCCCGGGCCAAAGAACAAGTCATTGTTTGCAAAATGGCATCCTTCTAACTGGGCGGCAGGAAGAGGCTGGGCGGTGAACTGACGCGCGGTCCTTAGGGTTACGGGGGAGCTTGGAAGGGGCAGGGAGTAGGCTATGGAAGGAAGGTGGTAGGTGATGTTTGGGGGCAGAGAAGCACCGTGGCTCAGTGGAAAGAGCACGGGTTTGGGAGTCAGAGGTCATGAGTTCGAATCCCGGCTAGGCCACTTGTCAGCCGAGTGACTGTGGGCGAGTCACTTCACTTCTCCGTGCCTCAGTTACCTCATCTGTAAACTGGGGATTAACTGTGAGCCTCACGTGGGACAACCTTATTACCCTGTATCTACCCCAGCGCTTAGAACAGTGCTCGGCACATAGCGCTTAACAAATACCAACATTATTATTAATTTGGAATCCCATGCTCTGAAGGCTCTGGCCTTCACCCCTCCCTCGGCCCTACAGCCTTTATTTTTTACGGTATTTGTTAAGCTCTTACTGGGCGCCAGGAGGCATACCGAGTGCAGGGGAGATGGAAGCTAGTCATGTTGGACACAGTCCATATCCCACGTGGGGCTCACAGTCTTAATCCTCATTTTACGAACGAGGTAACTGAGGAACGGAGAAGTGAAGCGACTTACCCAAGGCCACACAGCAGACAAGTGTTGGAGCCGGAATTAGAACCCGGGTCCTCTGACTTTCAGGCCCGTTCTCGTTCCACAAGACCGTGCCGCTTCACTTACGTACGTATGAACAGTTTATTTATATTAATATCTGTATTCACCCGTAGAGTGTAATCTTGTGGACAGGGAACGTGTCTACCGACTCTGTTATTGTACTCTCGCGAGTGCTTAGCACAGTGGTCTGCCCGTAGTGTTCGGTAAATAGAGAAGCAGCGTGGCTCAGTGGAAAGAGCCCGGGCCTGGGAGGCAGAGGTCATGGGTTTGAATCTCGACTCTGCCACTTGTCAGCTGTGTGACTGAGGGCGAGTCACTTCACTTCTCTGGCCTCAGTTACCTCATCTGTAAAATGGGGATTAACTGTGAGCCTCACGTGGGACAACCTGATTACCCTGTATCTACCCCAGCGCTTAGAGCATTGCTCTGCACATAGTAAGCGCTTAACAAATACCAACACTATTATTATTAAATACAACTGATTGACCGAAGCCTTTCCCTGGTCTATGCAGAGGTCAGGAGTGGGGTCACTGCCTTTGAGGAAAATGGGGATGGGGATGGTTCCACAAGCATACGGTGATTTTTTGCTCCTAACTCCCGCTCTTTTACCTCTCATATGCCGCTCCGTAGGTAAAGAAGTAGAGGGGCATAGTGGCGACGGCACGGGCCTGTAAGTCAGGAGGTCTGGGTTCTAATTCTGGCTTCGCCACTCGAGTGGCCGATGACCTAGGTTAAGTAACAATAATAAGAAGAATTTATTAAGAGCTTACTACGTGCCAGCCTCCGAACTAAGCGCTGGGGTAGATAAGCCGCGTGGCTCAGTGGAACGAGCCTGGGCTTGGGAGTCAGAGGTCACGGGTTCGAATCCCGCTCTTCCCCTTGTCAGCTGTGGGACCGTGGGCAAGTCACAACTTCTCTGTGCCTCAGTTCCTTCATCTGTAAAATGGGGGTTAAGACTGTGAGCCTCACGTGGGACAACCTGATTACCCTGTCTCTACCCCAGTGCTTAGAACAGTGCTCTGCACGTAGTAAGCGCTTAACAAATACCAATATTATTATTATACAAGAGAACCAGGTCGGATACAGTCCCTGTCCCATGTGGGGCTCACAGTCTAAGTAGGAGGGAGTTGGAGTTAATCTCCATTTTACACGTGAAAAAACTGAGGCACGGAGAAGTTAAGTGACTCGCCTAAAGTCACACAGCAGCCAACTGGAAGAGCCAATATTACGCATCACTTAACTTCTGTGTGACAGCTTCTGCGTTTGAAAAAATGAGAATTCAATACTATTTCTCCCTCCCCCTTTCTCTATGAGCCCCATGTGAGACAAGGATCATATCAAACCTGAATATCTTGTGTCTACCTCAGGACTCAGTACAGTGCTTGGCACCTAAGTTCTCAGCAGGCACTATTATTATTATTGTTGTTGCATACTGCTGTTAATGATCAGCTATAAACAGTGCTTCTTTTCACCTAGAAAAAATCATTGCCTGCCCGTTCTAGGTCAGGGCTTGGATGTCTTGAAAGACCCAATCCTTGGGACTGTAGGAGTTGTTCTGTGGAAGGAAGGCTGAGAAAGCTTTTGACAAAAGTAGCACCCCCGATTTATACTTTCCTAGAGTCAAATGTTTGCTTGCCATTTTGGGGTGTTGACTGAGCACCCCATGTAGTGTTCACCCCCTCCGGTAACAGAGACCTGGAATTACAACCAGGGATATTCTGCAAGAAAACAAATCAATAAATCGTATTTGAGTGAACCCGGAGCCCAGAGAATTGGCGAGGAGGAGCAAGACTAACGAGACCCCCCCCCAATACTATCCTCGATGGTGCCACTTTCACCCTTTCTGATGTTCAGTGGCGGACAAGCCGCTTCCGGACATCAAGGGGTTAAAGTGCTATAGAAAAGCTTCCATATGTAGTTTGTTATCCAAGAGCCAGATAGAGAGATGTCGTTCTAATGATACATTCCATAAATCATGGTGCCAGCTAGAAAAACAACAGATGACCAATTTGTACAAAGAGGATTTTTTTTCCTTATGTTACATTTATTTAAAATACGTTAAATCATTGTGCTAAAAATGAGACAGCTGACAGGCCAGACAACCTTAGAAGATTCATGTTTTCGGCAACGGGCCGCACGTTGGCGCAGGGGCATCCGTGGGGCAGATCCCTCGGTCCCACGGCCAGACCCCGAGGAAGCCCGGGTAGCTCGGGATTTACAGCCTGATAAATTCTACTCGATCGAAGCCACGGGAAGTCAGAGGTGAAAGTTAACACCTGTCCTTTGCCGAGGGAAGGAACCACGTTTTAGGACTGAGAGGAAGGAGGGTGACGTTCCGTTGAGGAGATGGGCACTCTTTCCCGCCCCTTTCCCACCTCCACTAGCTGCGGGTGGGCGAGTGGTGTCTAGTGTCCAACGGAACAGAGAGTAACACCGAAGCAGATGAGCAAGGAACAGGAAGTCCAGTGGATTCTGGGAGACGGGCTGTTATTGGTCCTGTCCCAGGTATTCGTATAAATAATATTTTTATGGTATTTAAGTGCTTAACTATGTGCCAAGCACTGTTCTAAATCCTGGGGTAGTTACCAGTTCATCCGATTGGCCACAGTCCCTGTCCCAGATGGGGCTCCCGGTCTTAACCCCCATTTTACAGGTGAGGTTACTGAGGCTCAGAGAGGTTAAATGACTTGTCCAGAGTCACACGACAGCCATGTGACAGAACGAGGATTAGAATCCAGGTCCCTGGGGCCAGTCAAGGAGGGCTCTTGGAGTATTGCCCTAAACCCCAGAGCCAGCCCTGGCACCAGAACCTCCTGAGAATGTGAAAGAACACGCTGGAGTGAACTTGGAAAGATCTCTTGGAATGGAAAAACCAAGGAGGACATGCGCGGTCCAGTTGACTGACTCGATCGATTGTCCGTGTTTATTGAGTGCTTCCTGAGGACAGCATTCTACTAAGCATTCGTTACAGTAGAGCAGATGTGGTAGACATGTTCCCAAAATGATTCTTTTCAAGGGCTAAACGTGCATCCTTTTCCAGGTATCTAAAGTCAAAACCTAATTGAGTCTAATTTGAAAAGACCCAATCAGATACACTATGAAACAAGAAGCATTAGGAGCAGGGTTAGAGAGGGAAGTCCTCTACACCGTAAGCTCGTCCTCTAATAATAATAATAGTGTTGGTATTTGTTAAGCGCTTACTATGTGCAGAGCACTGTTCTAAGCGCTGGGGGAGATACAGGGTGATCAGGTTGTCCCACTTGAGGCTCACAGTCTTCATCCCCATTTTACAGATGAGGTAACTGAGGCCCAGAGAAGTGAAGTGACTTGCCCACAGTCACACAACTGACAAGTGGCAGAGCCGGGATTTGAACCCGTGACCTCTGACTCCCAAGCCCGGGCTCTTTCTACTGAGCCACGCTGCTTCTAGAATCTGAGCTCCTTGTGGGCAGGGACTGTGTCCATTTATTGTTATCCTGTCCTCTCCCAAGAGCTTAGTTCTGTGCTCTGCGCATAGAGTAACCTTGAGAAAGACTTTTATTCCCGTGCATTAGTTTCCCGATCTGTAAAGTGGGCAGAACCATTAATGCCTTCCGCTCCTACTTCCTACACACCCTAGAAACACATTGACCCCCCCTGGGGAAGCACTGGAGATCCTGAGGAAATTGAGCCAAATGACTTAGAGATACGAATAAAACTGGTCAACCAGTGGTATTGAGCAATTCCTACGTGCAGAGCACTGTACTGAGCACTTGAGGAGAGGTCCCTCCTTGCCTGAATTCTAAATTCTGAAGAGCCCTTGGATTTATTCTCTTAATGTGTTCAAAATTCACCCCACCATTAGCCCCACAGCTCTCTACCACTTGTCTGCTGTGTGGCCTTGGGCAAGTCACTTAACTTCTCTGGGCCTCAGTTACCTCATCTGTAAGGCCTCATATAGGTCAGGGACAGTGTCCAACCTGACCTTGTATCTATCCCAGGGCTTAAAATAGTGCTTGGCACATAGTAAGTGCTTAGCAAATCCCATAATTATCGTTATTATTTATAAATTCTTTTCATTAACGACTGTCTCCTTCTCTAGACTGTAAGTACCTTGTTGACAAGCTATAGGTCTATCACCTCTTGTACTTTGCCATTCACTTAGTACAGTGTCCTTCACCCAGTGAGGGCTCAATAAATGCCATTGATTTATTGACTGATTTAAAAAGATTCAGTAAGGTCGGGGGAGAAAAAGAGATTAATGGTCCTTTAGACTGTAAGCTCACTGTGGGCAGGGAACCTGTCTACCAACTCTGTTATATTCTATTCTCCCAAGTCCTTAATTCACTCCTCTGCCCCCCAGTGAGCGCTCATTAAATATGCTTGATTGATTGGGCATTCATCTCACTGATCTCTTGTGAAGTCAGCCCGGAAACAAGGAATGAAGGAGGTGGAGCTCTTCTAAATGAATCAAAAAAGCAGTGGAGCTACTAGATCCCACAGTCATTCAATAGTATTTCCTGAGTGCAGAATACTATATAAAGCACTCGGGAGAGTGCAGTTGAATTAGTAGACGCCATCCCTGTCCTCAAGGAGATTACAATCCAGCAGGGGAGATAGACACAAAATGGTTACACACAGAAGGCAAAATGGAACAGGCAAATGGAGACACATTGTGGCCTATTGGAAAGAACGTGGGCCTATGTGTCGGAGGACCTGTGTTCTAATCCCAGCTCCACCGCTGACTTGCCTCGTGACCTTGGGCAATTACGTAACTTCTCTGTGCTTCAGTTTCCCCACCTGTAAAGCGGAGATTAAATACTTATTCTTCCTCCTGTTTAGAGAGTGTGAGCCCCACGTAGGACAGGTACTGTGTCTGACCTTATTTGTATCTATCCCAGTGCTTAGTACAGTGCTTGGCACATAGCGAGTTCTTAACAGGTACCATATTATTAGTACTATTATTATTAATGGATCGATGGTTCATGTCCCAGCGAATAAGAAACGACGCAAGGCAACGGTTTCCTTTTCCTGGATCTCTTCAGTCGATCCCAGCAGGGAATCAAAATCCAGGTGCAGTCACAGCAAGGACCGACAACCGAGAATGTCAGCAGTGGGTTAGGAGTGGGGATAAAACTTGGTGGTGAAGTGCTACTTGGGTGGAGGGGAAGAAAGGAGATAGAATTTTTGGTAGGGTCCATATCATGACTACTCAGATTTAGTTTCTCCCGTTTACTGATCACTATAAGATCCTGCTAAGGGGTGGATTATGAAGGCTACAATTTCTGAGGATGATTCTTGGTCGTGCTAGCCCTGGTCAGAGACCACCTTGTGAGATGCGTAGGTTGTGGGTAGATCCTCCTTTCAACCCATCCCCTCTTTTTATGGTACTTAAGCACTTACTATATGCCAGGCCCTGGATTAAGCAGTGGGGTAGATACAAGTTAATCAGGTTGGACTCGGTCTCTGTCCCACGTGGGGCTCAGTCTTAATCCCCGTTTAACAGACGAGGTAGCTGAGGCCCAGAGAAATTAAGCGACTTACCCAAGGCCACACAACAGACGAGTGGTGGAGCCTTGATTAGAACCCAGGTCCTCTGACTCCCACTTTCCATTAAACCACGCTGCTTTTTCCTCTGTATCCAGGTTGGATTGGAAATGCAGGTGGCTTTACACGAGATTTTTGTGCATGAGACCAGAGAACACTGGAGATGTCTTCACGAGACCGTCTGTAAATTAAGTAGGCCCGAGTATCTCCATTCTCGGAGAAGCAGATTTGTCTAGTGGAAAGAACACACTCCTGGGAGTCAGAGTACCTGGCCTCTTATCCCAGCTCGGCCACGTATCTGCTTTGTGACCTTGGACACGTCACTTCCCTCTGCCTCAATTTCTTCATCTGAAAAATGAGTATTAATTACATCTTCTCCCCACTACAGTCTGGAGAGTCTGTAGTAGACTGTGAGCCCCATGTGGGACGGGGACTGTGTTAGATCTGTTTATCTTGTGTCTACCCCAACCCTTAGTACAGTGCTTGGCGTATAGTAAGCACTTAACGAATATCAAAATGATCATCCTCCCATTTCTAGAGTCAACCTGAGCTGTTGAAACATTCCGAGGAAGCACGGGACACCATTCCCTCCCCGAGGCAGGCTAAGTGTGCACCTCTCGCCAAGGTCTGTTTTGGGACTTAGGAAATACTTGCCGTTTCCCACTTTGACGAGGGGCCCGTTCTTCCTGGGTGGGTTGGGGAAGCTGCGCCATTGTGGAGAAGTTGGATGGTAAAGGGGTTAGCGTGTACACTTGCTCAACTCTTTTCCTAAGAATTTTGAATACAACCTTTTATTAGGCACAGTGCATGCCCCAGATGCTAAGTAGCCAAACTGGAGCTCACATCAGTCTCTTGGGTTTAAAATGTGCATTTTAAAAAGCACTTAAAGATTCCCAAACCGGCTGAAACAACCCTTCTCAGGTAGATATCAGATTTGCGTTACCTGTGGCTTAAATAGGTATTGACCAGATGTCCTTAGCTGTTCTAGAAGATGAACAACGGCAAAACTACTACTGCTCATAATAATTGTCGTAATTTGTTAAGCACTTAATATGTACCAAGGACTGTAATAAGCGCTGGGGTAGATACGATACCGTCAGAACAGATGCGGTCCCTGCCCCGGGTGAGACTCTCAGCCTCAAAGGAAGGGAGAACAAGAATTTGCAGATGAGGAAAGTGGGTCACAGAGAAGTTAAATGATTCGGCTGAGGTCACACAGCAGGCGAGGGGTGGAGTCAGGATTAGAACCCCTATCTCCGGATTCCTGACCCTGTGTGTTTTGTACTAGGCTACACTGTCTCTCAGTCATATTTAGTGAGCGCTTGCTGGGCGCGAAGCAGTGTACTAGGCGCTCAAGCACTGTACTCTCGTGGCCAAATCGTCGTCTTACACTCTTCCAGTGGAATATAGGGACTGGTTGGGTGTTCGGCCGTTGAACCTCACATCGTGTTTTCGAAAGCAAAAAAGTTGAAGAAATGCAGAGTGCAAAAGTCATCCCCAGCTCATGAGTACAGGCTGCTCATTGGAAAAAAGACCAGGTCTATGTCTGTTTAGAGGTATTTATAGCGGACCCGCTTATTTAAACAAAGCCATCTATATATGCATTCACTGGGCAGCCTGGGAGTTTTTCGGAGACGACCGACGTCTTACAAGTGTTTTAAACAGAATGCAGTTTACAGCGATGCCCAAAGTTGCATTTCGAGAGCATAACTTCCATTACTGTGGTCCGCCACGTCAACTCTAATACACGTCTCTGGTTTACTTTGTTCATTCTCCACTTTGCTATTTCATTGTGCGCTTTTCTCTTCGTTTCTCCAAAGCGGGCAGCTTTGCTTATCAGATGCACCAAAAGGCATCTTTAAAGGAAGGCTCAGACAGGGACGCCGCCCAACGAAAAGCCGGAAAATTTGAAACTGGAGCCAAAATATCCTGGCGCTTCCAACTGTGCATCTGGGATCAGAATCCTGGACCTGTCCTTAATGGGCCTCATGGTGATGAGTTATTGCGGCCAAAATGTTATGTAAACTCCCTCGTCGTGAGGGAACCGTGCTGGTGGCGGGACCCCCAGGGTGATTGACTGAATTTCAGGGACCCCTTGGCCTGTTCAGGAGCCACTAGGTAGCGGGGGGAGAATTGTTTGTCAAAGGGAAGGATTCTAGACTGCAGGCTTGTTGTGAGCAGGGTGCAAGTCTACCAACTCTGTTATATTTGTTATATAGTACTCTCCCAAGTGCTCAGTACAGTTCCCTGCCCACAGTAAGCACTCAGTAAATCTAATTGATTGATTGACTCTTTCCTAGGAGATTTCCTCTTGGGCAATCAGTGTCCTAGAGGAGGTGATGTCAATATATTCTTCTCCCTCGTCATTTTCCACTGGGGGACTTTTCTTTTCCTTGTCCCAACATGCACGTGTCATCCATGTTTTGTCATGAGGTGACCTATCCATTTCCATCCCATAACAATAATGACTGTGGGATTTAAGCACTTACTCTGTCCTAAACACTGGACAGGACAACCGGATCAGTCACAGTCCCGGGCTCACAGTCTAAGAGGGAGAAAAGAAATCTTATCCCCATTTGATAGATTGGGAAACCAATTTTTTTTAATGGCATTTCGTAAGTGCTTACTATGTGCCAGGTACTGTTCTAAGCATGTGGTAGTTTCAAAGTAATGAGGTTGGACACAGTCCCTGTCCCAAATGGGGCTCACGGTCGTAATCCCATTTTGCAGATGAGGTAACTGAGCACCAGAGAAGTGACTTGCCCGAGGTCCCACAGCAGGCAGGTGGCAGAGCTGAGATTAACACCGAGGTCCTTCTGACTCGCAGGCCTGCGCTCTGTCTGAAGGCCCACACTGCTTCTCAAGTCAGCTGAAGCACAGAGAAGTTAAGCGACTTGCCCAAGGTGACACAGCGGGGAAGCAGCAGAGCCGGGATTAGAACCCAGGGTTCTTGACTCCCAGCCCTGCTTTCTCTCCCCCAGGCCGCGCTGCAGAGACATTAATCTGGAACGCCGGGGCTCGGGGGGTTCTTGGGATGGATTGGGATCTCTGGTTTCAGAGCCGATGGACGGACATTCATTCAATCGTATTTATTGAGCGCTTACTGTGTGCGGAGCACTGTACTAAGTGTGCGGAAAGTACGGTTCAGCAACAAATAGAGACAATCCCTGCCTACAGCGGGCTCTGGGGCAAAGCTGACCAGCCAGCCTCCCGTTGGATCCGAGCAGGGCCCTGGGGTTATGAAAGACTCAAAATAGGCCATTTGGCGAGGGGCGTAGTAGCCCGGAAGCCGGGCTGGTGGCAACTCGGGATCCAAGGACCAGTCGGCTCCGATCCCTCCCAGCCCTGTCCCTTCAGGCTGTCTCGTTTTCTCCCAGCTTTGGACATGTCTGTCCAACATCCAAATTATACTATTTAACTCGTGCTTTATAAGGTATTTATATTAATGTCTGCCTCCTCCTCTAGAGCGTAAGCTCGTTCTGGGCAGGGAACACGTCCACTAATTCCGATGTATTGTATATTCTCAAACTCTCTGTACGGTGCTCTGCACATAGTAAGTGCTCACTTATGTATATATCTGTAATTTACTTATTTATTTACGTATATTAATGTCTGTCTCCCCTTCCAGACTGTGAGCTTGTTGTGGGCAGGGGATGGAGAAGAAGCATGTTGTAATGGATAGAGGAGGGGCGTGGGAGTCAAGAGGTCATGGGTTCTAATCCTGACACCACCACGTCTCCGCTGTGTGACCTTGGGCATGTCACTTCACTTCTCTAGACCTCAGGTGCTTCTTCTGTAAAATGGGGATTGAGACTGTGAGCTCCATGTGGGACAGGGACTGTGTCCAACCCAATTTGCTTGTGTCCCCCCCCGGCCCTTAATACGGTGCCTGGCACATAGTAAGCACTTAAGAGATACCATAATTTTAGAAAGGCAGCAGGGCTTAGGAGATGCAACATGGGCCTGGGAGTCAGAAGGACCCGACTTCTAATCCCAGCTCTGCCACTGGTCTGCTGTGTGACCTTGGACAAGTGACTTCACTTTTCTGTGCCTCACTCTGCCTCATCCGTAAAATGGGGATGAGTGTGAGCCCCTTATGGGACAGTAAGAGCTCGATAAATACGATTGAATGAATGAATGACAGTGACCATGTCCGACCTGATGAACGTGTACTTACCCCGGTGCTTAGAACAGTGCTTGGCACGTGGTAAGCCCTTAACAAATACCATCATTATTGTTATATTGTCCTCTCCCGAGGACTTCCAAGCACTTAGTACAGTGCTTTGCGCACAGTAAGCGCTCAAAAAATACAGTCGAATGAATGAGTGAATACATACCATCGATTGAACGATTGATTGATCAGAATCTTCTCCTCTTCTCCCTTCAAATCGATCTCCGGGGAACAATAGAGCGCCGGGGTCGTGCTGGACAGCCACACCAGCCCCACAGCCACGACTGCAGCATTGAGCCGGGAAACTCGCTGGCACGGTATCGCAAAGTGACTCTGCAGGGGCCTGGATGACTTCCAGCCGGCGAGGAACACCGGCCAAGAAACGCCAATATGGATAATGCAAACAAGAGAGATTTGGGGCACATTTCGATTTAACCATCTGATTTAATTGACAGAATAAATGCACCTGTCAACGGGTAATATTCTTGTGATTAGTTTTGGCTGTGATGATGAGATGATGTTAAAAGAATGTCAGAACAACCTGTCCTGGGGCTCTTGCCGACGGTTTCTAGCTCGAGAAGGTCAGTTTTCAACTAGTTAAAAGGCGCCGGATTATCTTCTTTCAATGGGAGGGAGTTTTTTGGACGGGGGGAATATTTTATCTGACATTTTCCCTCTCTGCTCAGCCTTCACCATGAATCAGACCAAGGAGAGGCAATAAGCACCTGGACCTAATTTATTCTCTCCGTAGAGGGAAGAAAGAAAACGCTGTTCGGGAAATAGGAAAGTACAGGTTTTGAACCGCAACACCCCCAATTCCTTCCTGCCCTCTTCACATTCACCACTCCGAGCTACTGGGGGGAGGGATTGCATTTCACAGACGTCCCGGGCACCTTGGGAGAGTCAAGTCCAACTTGTTGTGAACATGGTAAAACTGAGTTTCCCCAGAGGAGCTATGGTGGTATTGTGGTATTTGTCAAGCGTTCTCTATGCGCCAAGCACTGTTCTAAGCACTAGGTTACATCCAAGGTAATTAGGTTGGACACACTCCCTGTCCCAAAAGGGGCTCAGTCTTGATTCTTTTTTCACAGATGAGGTAACTGAGGCACAGAGAAGTTATTAATAATAATAATAATAATAATAAGGATGGTATTTGTTAAGTGGTTACTATGTGCCAAGGACTGTTAAGTGACTTGCCCAAGTTTACGCAGCGAACTTGTGACAGAGCTGGGATTAAAGCCCATGGCCTCTGACTCCCAGGCCACTGCTCTTTCCACTAGGCCAGGAGAACACTGCTTGGTTTCTAGGAAGGGAGACGTGGCTGGACTGTGGGGAAAAGGTCATAATTTTTTTTTTATTTGTATCTGTTAAGCTCTTACTGTGTGCCAGACACTGAACTAAGCACTGGAGTAGATACAAGATAATCAGGTTGGATACATACAGTCTTATCCCACTTAGGGCTCGTAGTCTTAATCCCCATTTTACAGACGAGGTAAGGGAGGCACAGAGTTCAATATCTTGTCCAAGGTCACCCAGCAGACATGTGGTCGAGCCAGGATTAGAACCCAGGGCCTCCTGACTCCCGGGCCCGGGGTCTACCCACCGGGCCGGCTGCTTCTCGCTAGGCTTTGGTGCTTTTCACCTTTTGCCAGGTATCGGATGGTGACTCGGTGGAGGGATCAGACCTGATGAGTTCTGGTGAAGGAGCCCCGATTTGAGGACACGATCATTTCTGGGCTTGTCTTGTGTCGTAGCCTCCGGTAGGAGAATTGGCCCAGAAGAACAGCTTAGAGGCACTTGAATTCAAATCGCATCTTTTTTGAAAAAAAAGAAAGCAGTCCTACTGCAACCCAGCTAGGATGCTTTGCTCCTCTGACACTAACCTAACTCACTGTACCTCTGTCTCACTGCTCAACCCTTACCCTCATCCTCCTTCTCTCTCCTGGAATGTCCCCCTTCTTCACGTTCGAAAGACGACCATTCACCCTCCCTTTCTTCGAAGACTTATCAAAATCCCACCTCCTCCCAGAGGCCGTCTCTGGTTAAGTTCTGAATTCCCCTACTCCCTCTCCCTTCTGTGTCACCTTTGCACTTGGATCTGTCCCCTTTAAGCCCTGGATACTCAGCCCCACAACATTTAGGAACATAACCATAATTTATTTTAATATCTGTCTCCTTCTCTGGACTGTAGGATCCTGGTGGGCAGGGAAAGTGTCTACCGACTCTGTCGTGTTGTACTCCAAGTGTTTAGTACAGTGCCCTGCACAATCTAAAATGCTCAGTGAATACCACGGATTGATACAAGAGTTAGTGTTTAAGTCATTGGGTTTGTAAACGATGTACTTAGGAGGCATGAAACGATGAGTATGTAGTGCCTAGGTGACTTGGAAATGGCAGTCGTGGGATATAGCCAATCGATCAATAATTATTAAGCATTTGCAGAGTACAGTAAAGTTAGCAGACACAACTTCTGCTCACAAGGACTTTATTCGGGAGAAATTTTTCCTCAGGGCCAAAGCGAAGCACTGGATTTTGTAATGGAAACTTAAGACTGTCAAGACCTAAAGTTTGGATAGAAGTGAATTATATAGAACTTGCACACCACTTCTCTCATTTGACCTACCTCTTTTTAATGGGGGCTTAGCTGTGATAACAGAATATTAAATGATATAAAAATAACCTTTAAAAGCATAAAGTTGTCTCTTTACAAATTAAAACCTAATATAATAATGTTGGTATTTGTTAAGCGCTTACTATGTGCAGAGCACTGTTCTAAGTGCTGGGGTAGATACAGGGTAATCAGGTTGTCCCACATGAGGCTCACAGTTAATCCCCATTTTACAGATGAGGGAACTGAGGCACCGAGAAGTGAAGTGACTTGCCCACAGTCACACAGCTGACGAGTGGCAGAGCCGGGAGTCGAACCCATGACCTCTGACTCCGAAGCCCAGGCTCTTTCCACTGAGCCACGCTGCTTCCCCTATTTCTCTATCCATGTAATATGCTCCTATACATAGTTCTCATACATATCTGTTAGGGAGAAAGAACACTTTTCAGATGAAGAACTAATGATTGGGGTATTTGTTAAGCGCTTACTACGTGACAAGAACTGAACTAAGTGCTGAGGTAGATACAAGATAATCAAGTTCCACATGGGGCTCACAATCTAAGTAGAAGGGAGAACAGATATTGAATCCCCATTTTGCAGATGAGGGAACTGAGGCACAGCGAAGTTAAATTACTTGCCCAAGATCAGATAGACAAGGGAAGGAGTTGGAATTAGAACCCAGGCCCTTCTGACTCCCCGACCCATGCCCTTTCCACTAGACCACGCTGCTCCTCTCCTCTTCGCTCCCGCCTTTATTTCCATCTTTCCTTTTCTGCCCCATCGGGGAGTGCTGCCCCACTACGAGGCAGGGCCGTGGTTTGTGGATGAAGGACTCAGGCGTTGTGATGCTCAAAGGGGATGTGACCGTGGGTGGAGTTGATGAGAATTTGAGGACCCGCCCGCCTGTCAACCGCTCTCTGGACAGAGGCTCCCAGAGGGGTAGTCTCGGAAGTGAGATTGGTGTCTGATGTTGATGGTTTGGCTCCCGCCCGCCATAAGGAAGAATCCAGAAAGGAGGGTTTGACTCAGTGGAGGATCAAGGCCACTGATTATGTCACTGCCTAGAGGAGGGCAGAGAACTAGGTTGCTCCAGACCCTCCAACCTGGGATAGAGCTGAGCGATTCCACCGATTTCTTGGATTAAGCCGTTCACAAAGATATGGATCTGCCCCGCTCCCCTTACCCCAAAGATAATCCCTGCAGGTTTATGGGATTATGTCCGCTTGACTGGAAAATCTGTAATAGGGCTTGTGCTCCGGGCACTTTGGTCAGGATCAGGGCCCTCTTTACCTTCATTCTGTTTTGTTTCCCTTTGAAATGGTCTTACTCCAGCTCTGCATGAGTGAAATAGAAGGGAGGAGCCCAGCCAGACACTACAGAGCCTTGGGTTGAATCACTGAAAAAAGGAGTTAGAATTGAATTTTGTTGACAGTGTTGGCGGATTCTGGTTGTGACAATTTCTAGCCACCTATTAGAGGCAGAGCCTGGACAAGGCACTGAAGAGGAAGAATACCAGCAAAGGTCTACCCTTCCCGGCAGTCTGGAATTACCAAACCAAAGAGTGTTTGGTAATTTCTATCTGGTTCAATGCCCCCTCTTTCTCTTCATATACATTAACTTAAACTTATTCGTCTCAGTTCTGAGTATTTGGGAAATGTCCCTCAGAACTTATGTACATATCCTTATATACTATTGCTTTCCCTATCTGTAATTTATTATACTGTCTGCCTTCCCTGTTAGATCGTAGGCTCTTTGAGGGTAGGGATGGTATCTACCTACTGCATTGTGCTCTCTCAATCGCTTAGTACAGCGCTTTGTATGCATTAAGCTCTCGATAAATACCATTGATTGGTGAATACCATGGAGTCCTCCAAGACTCCTCTCCTTTCATTCATTCATTCAGTAGTATTTATTGAGCGCTTCCTATGTGCAGAGCACTGTACTAAGCGCTTGGAATGTACAAATCGATAACAGAGACAGTCCCTGCCTTTTGACGGGCTTACAGTCTAATCGGGGGAGACGGACAAAAACAATAGCAATAAATAGAATCAAGATATCCTCTCCTGTTGATACATGAGAGGAGAGGATATCATGTGGGAGATCATTAGGACCAACTATGGAGTCTTCTGTCAAGACTAATGGATGAGCTCCTATCCTGCCTCTTCCAATCAATCAGTGCTAATTATTGAGCGCTCACTGTTTGCAGAGCACTGTTCTAAGCACTTGGGAGAGTACAATACAAGAGAGTTGGTAGACCTGTCCTCTGCCTGCAACATCCAGGCTGAGAAGTCGGGCAATAGAATTCACTTATCTTCTCTGTGCTTCAGTTACCTCATCTGTAAAATGGGGATTAAGACTGGGAAGCCAATTTGTGTCCAACCCAATTGGCTTGTATCCACCCCAGTGCTTAGTACAGTGCCTGGTACATACTAAAGCGCTTAACAAATACCACAATTATTATTATTACTTCACTTCTGGTGGCTTTCTCAGTATCACTCACACTCTCTCATCCCTGTCAGTCACGTTCCCATTAAGGCACAGAGTGTGGCGAGCAAATACTTAGGGATGCAACAAATTGTGAAGTATGTGTGGTCTTCGCCCTTGTGAGCCAGCTTCGGGCAAAACCGGGACTGAAACCCAAGTGTCCTGATTCCCAGAGCCCCGCTCCTTCCACTGGACCGATAGCAGAGAAGAATGAGAAACTTCTGGATCCTTTGAAATACTTCCAAGTTGTGATTGGTTTTGCCTCACGGTGACCTGATCTTTTTTTTTAATGGTATTCGTAAGCACTTACTATGTGCCAAACACTGTTGGAAGCACTGGGGAAGGTACAAAGGAATTAGATTGGACACGGTCCCGGTCGCCCATGGGGTTCACAGTCTAAGTAGGAAGGATGACAGGAAAACAGAGGCGTGAAGAAGTTAAGTGACTTGCCCAAGTTCACAAGCAAGCATTTGGCAGAGCCAGGATTAGAACCCAGATCTTCTGACTCTCAGGCCCATGCTCTTTTCCCTAGGCCACGCTGCTTCTCTAGTGTCCCGAAAGAGTCGAGGCAGCTTGAAACGGTGGCTTTCAGCAAGTAACTGACACCCTGAGAGAGTCTGGTTCTCAATGGGAACCGTGATTGCGGTAACATAAAAATTGAGGGCAAATAACTATCTCCCAACCAAACCTCTACCTCCTAAGAGATATGTGTGCATTTGGAAAGGGAAGCTCTCTTTAGGTATGTTCTAATCAGAGAGTGTTTTAAATTCCACTTTGGCCACCTAATCAGGGCTTCACTTCACTGTTTACATTAGAATTGAAATTGGATGACGTTCCCAGGTTCTTCAGAAATTTTCAACCGAGCGGCTGGAGTCAGGACTCTGCGACTGTTCCGAGCGGGGCCTTTATGGGAAGACTCAACCGATGGTATTTACTGAGCCCTTACTATGTGCTGAGTACTGTACTAAGCGCTTGGGAGAGTACAAGCTTGGGAGCTTGAGAGCTTGTGAGAGCCCTTGGGGAAGCGGCGTGGCTCAGTGGAAATAGCACGGGCTTTGGAGTCAGAGGTCATCGGTTCGAATCCCAGCTCTGCCACTTGTCAGCTGTGTGACTGTGGGCAAGTCACTTAACTTCTCCGTGCCTCATTTACCTCATCTGTAAAGTGGGGATTAAGACTGTGAGCCCCACGTGGGACGACCTGATTCCCCTGTGTCTACCCCTGCGCTTAGAACAGTGCTCTGCACATAGTAAGCGCTTAACAAATACCAACATTATTATTATTATTACAACGCGGAATGGGTGACGAGAGGCTGATGGCCAACCTTGAACTCATCCTCAGGCATGACTTGACCAATCTGTGAACTGGTTTCCCATCAAACCGGCTCAGAGCCATATAGAGGGAGTGGAGAATTGCAGGCCTAGACCAGGAGGAAGAACCATCTAAAAAAACCAGCTTTATCATTCCTAAATGGCTCGTCTCATCCAGATGGCCCTTCACCCCCAAGAATAATCAGAAACATGTCCCAGAAATATAGGCACCGTGGATCTCTCTATTTTCAAAACATCCCAGATGATTGCTAGACCACCCAAGTGAAACCGCTGGTGGTACTGGTATGAAAGATAAGCTTGTATTTTGGCATTTTAGACAGCCGACGGCCTCAGGTTTTTCCTTAAATCCATAGTGTAAGTTTTAAAAACTAAAATTCTTTGCTAGTAGTCCAAGAACTGTGTAAACCAGCCCAATATTCGTGGTAGAGCAAGCCAAATACATGAAATAAGAGGAATGTGGGTTCCTTACATTGCCTTTAGAGGAAATGTTGTGAAAAATCAAAATTCCTTGAATCTGATTTTCTCCTTCCCTTGTCAAAGCAGTTGCATTTAAATCGGAATTGCATTGGAATCGGTAAATTTTAATTCTGGACCGAATAGAGATAAGTAAGTCATTAGATGAATATACACAGTTCTTCCAAAATGAGTGCTTGCACTGCGCTTTTTGGAGCGGGAATGTTCTTTCAACAAAAGCCACGGGGTAGAACTCAATGAGGACTGTAAGAAAGGGTTTTGTATTTTGGTAAGCTTTTATAATAATGACACTATTTATTAGGCCATTAATAGGTGCCAAGGACTGCACTAAGTGCTGGGATAGATGTTTATAGGATAATCAGCAGCGTGGCTTAGTGGAAAGAGCACAGCCTTGGGAGTCAGAGGACGTGGCTTCTAATCCCAGCTCCGCCACTTGTCTGCTGTGTGACCTTGGACAAGTCGCTTAACTTCTCTGTGTCTCAGTTACCTCACCTGCAAAATGGGGATTAAAAATGTGAGTCCCACATGGGACAACCTGATTACCCTGTATCTACCCCAGTGCTTAGAACAGTGCTTGGCACATAGTAAGTGCTTAACAAATGCCATCATTATTATTATAATCAGCTCAGACCCTGTCCCACACGGGGCTGCCCATCTAAGAGATAGTCAGAGCAGGTATCTTATCCCCATTTAACAGATGGGGAACCTGAAGTTTAGAAAGCTGACTTATCCCAGGTCATAGATCCGGCAGAGTGACGGAGCAGGGATTAATAATGATGGGCTTTGTTATGTGCTTACTATGTACCGGGCACTGTACTAAGCACTGGGGTTGGTACAAACAAATCGAGTTGGTCACAGTCCCTGACCCATGTGAGTCTCACGGTCTCAATCTCCATTCTACAGATGAGGTAACTGAGGCACAAAGGAGTGAAGTGACTTGCCCAGCTGACCTTGTCACCTGAGTTTGAGCATCCCTGGGCACTGGAATCACTTCTTCAGACTTCCTAGTGTAGTGTGGTTCACATCACCACGCTGCCGGGGAATTATCTGGGTATCCTGCTGCCATCCATCTCCTCGCACGCCTTGCCTGGGGAATGTGGCATGTACTGAGCCATCAGAAACATCTAGAATACTGGGACGGCTGTGTTAATTTATCAGTCAGACAGAAGATCCTAATTCCACCTGATCCAGATTAGCTTTGTGGGGCCGATCCCACTATAATAATAATAATACTTATGGTATTTACGAGCTTATTATACACACGACACTGTACTAAGAGCTGAGACACTGCCCCAATCCCTGTATGCCACATTTCTTAATGGCACCAAATGTTGTCACTAGGAAACACTCCTCTCTGTCATGCTGGCCCCTGTAGGCCAGGCCCCAGAGGTTGCTGCGAAACTGCAGTTGGTTTTCTCATCACGCTCAGGTACGCAGTTTGGGGCCGTAACTGAAAATACCAGGTGTGCCCCCATTTCTGAACCTGACGGTCTGTTTCTGCTAGGGCTACATCTTTCTCCCGCTATTTAGTCCAGACCCCCTGGGTAGAGCCAATTTTCTTTCCATCACTCTGAGGAGCTACAGGTGGACTAGATTGATTCCTGGCATGATTTCACACGAGTCTAGTATGGGATGAGGTCACAAGTCTTTTGGTACTTTGGGGACTCATCTATTTCTATGACGGTAGGTGCTCAATAAATGTCATGGATGACCACGATGATGGTGATGGGAAGTAAGATGATGAGAGACCTTAATTGGCCTGGTTTGTCCATCCACCTTCACATCAAACAGAAACTCCTCGCTAGTGGCTTTAAAGCACTCATTCACCTTGCCCTCTCTTATCTGAACTCTCTGATTCCTTTCTACAACCCACCATATGAGCATCTTGCTCCTCTAATGTCAACCTACTCTAACTCGATCTCCTCCATCTCGTCAATGATCCCTTGTCTGCCTCCTCCCTCTAGCCTGGAATTCCCTCCTCCTTCATATCTGACAGATGATTGCTCTCCCCACTTTCAAAGACTTATTAAAATCACATCTCCTTCAAGAGGTCTTTCCCAAGTCCTCATTTCCTCTACTCCCTCTCCCTTCTGCATCACCCACGCACTTGGATTTGTACCCTTTATTCACTCTATTCACAGCCACAGAGCACATATCCATAATTTATTTATATGAATGTCTGTCTGCCCCTTTAGACTGTAAGCTCCTTGTGGTCAGGAAATGTACCTACCAACTGTTAAATCATACTCTCTTAAACACTTAATACAGTGCTCTACACGCAATAAACATTCAGAAAATACCACTGATTGTTCGGTTGATGGACATACTGGATTTGCCCCTTGCTCTGTTGAGGTGGATTGCTGTGTGTGGCCCCAAGGATTGATAACCTAATTTGTGTTTTATTCTAGCTCTTCATTTCTCCGATTGCCTCTTTTTGCTGCCTGAGCTTTGAGTTTTTTAATGCTCATTTTTGGCATCTCTATAAGCCATGAATGGTTTTGACAACCAGTCAACATTTCGATCGGACCAATATTTGGCCATAGGGGGTTTCCTGAGACGAACAGGAAATATCCTTGCCCTCAAGGAGCTTACACCAGAGAGGCAGGACGGACAGATATACAACTGAACAGCGATGAAAGAAACAGGTCATCAATCCAATAAATAGTATTTGAGTGCTTACTGTGTGCAGAGCACTATAATAAGCATTTTAGAGAGTATGATACAACAGAGTTGATAGACATGTTCCCTGCCCACAAAGAGGTTATAGTATAGAGGGGAGGCAGACAGCATAAATAAATACATGATAGATTCGTAAGTGAGTATTGCGGGGCTGAGGGTGGGATGAATATCAAATGCCCAAAGGCTATAGATCCGACTGCATAGAAACTGCCTTCAGCTCCACTGCCTTCAGCACCTGTCCCCTGAGAATTCGGTGATTATTCGGCTTTCTTGGAGACCTACGTCTTTAACGTGGGTCCTCGAATCAAAACTCAGGTGGAGGTAGAAAGAGAGAGAAGAGAGAAGTATACCCGTGATGATACAAGGACAGAACCTTGTTAAAAATACGACGAAAAACTCACCCTTAAAACTCTGGTGTAAAAGAATGCGTACTTCTGAATAATAGGGTTGCTGGGGTCACTGCACCTTTTATGTGTAGCCTCCAGTGTCCTGTTTGCCTGCTCAGAGCCGATATTGTTACTGAACTTTACAAAATGAGATTTATACGATCAAGTGAGGAACTGAACTGAGTTTTCAAAATATCGAAAGAAAGATATTTCCCCCATATTCTAGAGGTGAGTGGCGTTTTTGGAACGGCATATTGATAAAGATTCCATTCTGCTCTGCCCACTCCCATTTGAGAGGCCTCCCCCGCCCCTAATTTGAGGCTCATAGTCGTCCTTGGAAATATAAATGAAATCTGCCAGAGTCTCTGCCTGCTTTTACTATTATTATTCATCTCCAATCCATCCATCGGTGATATTTATTGAACACTTACTATGTACAGAGATTTATACCAAGCATTTGGAAATTATAGAGGTAAGAGACATGATTTTTGCCTTCAAGGAGCTTACAATCTAATGGGGAAAATGGACACACAAAGTATTTTGAGAGACGGGGGAAAAGAGGACCAGAGAGATGGTCTAGTGAGTGAAAAAGGACTTAGCGTACTTATATCAATTTGGACAAAGGGGCTAGAGGAAATGGAAGGGTATTATAGCTCTGGTGGTAGCTGGCAGGATATGACCTTTTGTGCGTGCACTAACCTGGAGTCATTTCTCTAATTTAAATAGGCCAGTGAGAAGGTAGCCATGAGTTTCCACCTCAACCTCATGCCTCCCCAGATACACGGTGGATCTGAAAGTTCAAAGTATTTTTTTTTAAGCACGCATGTGCCAGCCATTGTACTAAGTGCTGGGGTAGGTACAGACTACTCAGATTACACGGAGTCCATGGCTCATATGGGGCTCACAGTCTTAATCCCAATTACACAGAGGAGGTAACTGAGGCACAGCGGAATTAAGTGACTTGTCCAAGGTCAAACAGCAGACAAGTGGCTGAGCGGGATTAGAACCCAGGTCCTCTGCCTCCCTGGCCCCTGCTCTTTCCACTAGGCCACCCTGCTTCCCTTTTTCAAAATGTATGCCTGCTGCGATGAACTGTAGGTTCCCAGGATATCTCGGCATTCCACGGTTGACTCTTTAGAGAACTGTAGAAGGCACTGTAGATTTCTTGATAGTTTCTAAATCACATGTTGTGGCTATACAGTGCACTTTTCGATTAACTGTATGATTGAGAGTTTACTGTGTGCAGAGCTTTGTACTGTGGCTCAGTGGAAAGAGCCTGGGCTTCGGAGTCAGAGGTCATGGGTTCGACTTCCGGCTCTGCCACTTGTCAGCTGAGTGACTGTGGGCGAGTCACTTCACTTCTCTGTGCCTCAGTTACCTCATCTGTAAAATGGGGATTAACTGTGGTCCTCACGTGGGACCCCCTGATGACCCTGTATCTCCCCCAGCGCTTAGAACAGTGCTCTGCACATAGTAAGCGCTTAACAAATACCATCGTTATTATTATTACTGAGCACTTGGAGAAGAGGGCCCAATCACTTATCCTTTCCCCACAGTGCTTAGGTGCTTGAGAATCAATCAGTGCATTAATCACTTTTATTTATTGGGCACTTATTGAATGCAAAGCACAGTATTAAGTACTTGGGGGAGTATAACAAGGTTGGTAGACGTGTTCCCTGAGCTAACAGTCCAGAGGGGAGTCATTTGAAAGTGCAAGGGGTTTATGGCAGACATTCATTGTAACAAGAGGGGCCATTTGTCCTGGGTTCTCCACTCTCAGATCTTTTCCTCTGCAGCTCCTCCCTGAGCTTTTAGCCAAACTTCCCCGGGGGGCTCGGATCCTTGAAAACCAGGAAAACCAGCTGTAAGTCACCAAGGATTAAGCCCTGAACCTGTCAGAACAAATAAATGAATGTGCATTACAGCCTGGAGATTTGGAAAGCCTGTGACCTTTCTTTAATATTCAAGCAGTTTTGAAGTATCATTAAGAGGTGATCAGTGGTAATTGTCTTAAGAAGACCACCCACATTTGAAGAAGAATGTTAAGTGAGACCTGTTTCTAACCTCTGGTGTGATTAAAAGAGGCATTTTTACTTTTTTTTTTTTTTGTAAAGAAGGAAAGCGGGAGAAAGTTATTCCTTAAGACAAAACAAAATCAAAGCTGCATCTTGGAAAGGGCTGTTTAATTTCCCAAAGATTTAGGACTCATGTTGCGTATTAATAATAACAAGAACTGTGGTATTTGTTAAGCGTTAACTTTCACAGAAACACCCCTCATTAAACACTTAGCCAAACTGTCCCAGTGGTAAGTCCTAATAGCCAGGGAATCTTTCTTTATAGGTAACTATAAACTGTGGGTAGGGAATGTGTCTGTTTATTGTTATATTGTACTCTCTCAAGTGCTTAGTAAAGTGCACTGCACACAGTAAGGATTCAATAAATGAGTGACTGGACCCTGTGAGATGACAATCTGTATGTTAAGACAATTATGGATGGAACATTGAGTTGGCAGGTATGGGAGCTTCTAGAGATGCGTGGATTTTGACCCGATCCAGGTTTTTGCAGTAGGATTGATGAATGTATTCATTCCCATCCCAGAACTCTTGTTAAACATAGTATACAAACACTATAGATGTATATATACACATAATATACATGTATATGTAAATATACACAATGTACATATATGTCAGCTATGTTTATAGAGATATGCAAACATATATAAACATTTATAATGTATAAACACACATATATGCATATATAGGTTAATTCAGTTGTATATTCAATTATGTGTTTTGATTACTAATGTCGATATCATTATGCTTGGCAGCATGTCTTAGGGAATAGAGCACAGTCATGAGAGGCAGAGGGACTTGGGTTCTAATTCTAGTTCTGCCACAAGTCTGCTGTGTGACCTTGGGCAGGTCACTTCCCTTCTCTGTGCTTCAGTTACCTCTTCTGTAAAATCGTAAAATTGAAGCAGCGTGGCTCAGTGGAAAGAGCCCGGGCTTGGGAGTCAGAGGTCATGGGTTCGAATCCCAGCTCTGCCACTTGTCAGCTCTGTGACTGTGAGCAAGTCACTTAACTTTTCTGGGCCTCAGTGACCTCATCTGTAAAATGGGGATTAAGACTGTGAGCCTCACGTGGGACAACCTGATTACCCTGTATCTACCCCAGCGCTTAGAAAAGTGTTCTGCACATAATAAGCACTTAACAGATACCAACATTATTATTATTATTATTATTAAAATTGGGATAAGAGCATGTGCCCCATGTAGGACAGGGACTGTGCCCAACCTGATTAACCTATATCTGGCCCAGTGCTTAGAACAGTGCTTAGCACATAGTAAGCACCTAACAAGTACCATAATCATTATTCATTATTATTATTATTATCATTATTATTTGGGTGTAAGCTCATTTTGGACAGGGAACCTGTCACTTTCTTTACTTTGTAAGCACTTAATATAATGCACTGGGAAGCATTGTGTGGCTTAGTGGGAAGAGCAAGAACCTGGGAATCAGAGGAATTCCAGTTCTGTCGCTGCTGTGTGGCTTTGGTCATTCCACTTCTCTGTGCTTCAGTTTCCTCATCTGTAAAATGGAGATACTTAGTCTGTGAGCACCATGAGGGCCAGGGACTGTGTGCAGCCTGATTACCTATATATAGTTCAATGCTTAGCACATAGGAAGCACTTAACAATTTTTATTATTATTATCATTAATATCATCATTACTCATGTTCCAACTGGATGCTCAGTAAGTACTGTAGCTACTAGTTTGGGACATTCCAGTTCACTGACCTGATTTTTTAAAAAATTGCAAAAAAGAGTACTCTTAGGTTTCTGTCACCATCACTGGTATTGGATCGGCCACTAGTGGATACAAAAAACTGCAAGAGTTTGTTGGTACCCATCATATAGAAGTAAAATGAAAAGATTTATATTCAGGAGTCAGAGGTTAATCAGAACCTGAGGATTCATCCATCAGTTCTATGTGAATTTTTAAAATTTGAAGAGCGGTTCTGATCCAGATGCGGTCTTGAACCCCAGATAGAGGGCATTATTTGGAGACAATTGAGGAATTCTGCACTGCATCTCAGGGAGCAGATGACATTTTATTTAAATGTTTTTATGACAAATCTTTCAATGCCATAGGACTCCTTACATAAGCCAAGACAACAGGCAAATCTATGCAACTTGACATGCTGTGGGGTAGCTTTCAAAGACCAGTCAGTAGTATTTATTTAGAAGCTACTGTGTGGAGAGCACTGTCCTAAATAGATTACAATAGATTTAGAGTACAATAGATTTAGAAGACATGCTCGATGAGACTGTGAGCCCGTCACTGGGCAGGGATTGTCTCTATCTGTTGCCGAATAGTACATTCCAAGCGCTTAGTACATCGCTCTGCACATAGTAAGTGCTCAATAATTACTGTTGAATGAACGAATGCCCTCAAGGAGTTTACAGTATAACAATGGGGAGACATTATAAGCATTTATAGAAGGGAGGAAGAAGGTAAAGAGGATTTGCCCATTAGTTATAATCCAACTCTTCCTACTCAAATTTCGAATAACTTTAGAACTCTTCAAATCCATCATACAAAAATCTCTAACATGCAAATCCAAATGCTTATGATTATGAACCTCTTTGGAGAAGTAGCTAAGTGCTATGAATGCAGAATTACCTTGAAAAAGCCTGGTAGGTTATGTGCCATCCTGCATCCAAAATTGTCTTCAGCGATAAAGAGCTGAATGATGACACTAGATTCTATTAGTTCTATGCATCTGCCTCGCACAGACAAAAACAGGAATAAAAAAATCCCAGATTTTGAGCGTTTATGACTCTTCTTCCTTTCTCCTTGCCTCTTCTCTCCTATCACCAGAAGAAGAACTGAAGTGTTCCCTCCCCGGGGACCAATCAATCATCCAATCAGTGGTATTTATAGAGTGCTTACTGTGTGCAGAGCACTGTCACTAAGCGCTTGGGAGAGTCTGGTGTTGGAGAGGAACTTGTTAACTGTTGAGAACACTGTTGGACATCCTAATCCAGGAGGAGATCCTGTTCAACCTTAAGGAGTAAATCCTGCTTCCTTGATCTCCATCAGTTTGGATTTCTATTGGTATTTTCCTAGCTTACTCACTGTGCTTAGGAATTTAGGAATTTAGGAATCACTTGGGAATTTCCTCATGTGTCACGTCCTCTCCTTTTCTGAGTACAGCCATCCCCTGTTATAATGCTCTCCTTTAGAGCCCCTTTTTTGTGATAGCGCAGTGCTCTGCACACAGTCAATGATCAATAAATATGATTGCTAGTGCTATTGTTAGATAATACCATACCTCTGTGAGATACTGCTGCAAAGTTTTCTTTAGCTCAAATCAGTTACTTCTCCTCAACCTCTTCCGTTCTTTGACTTGAATAGAGTAATTAGAGCCCATTTCTAGCATCTGACCTATTTAGCATAGATAATGTCTATTATTTTAGTCCACGTTTTGCATTTTATGATTACAGTTAATGTTCTTGACATTGTTTCCTGTGGAGAACTGTTCTTTGTTTAGCTTTCTTTCCTTTAACATTCTACTTTCATGGAAGCAAATAAGAGCACTAATTGGGTTATAGCTGTGTAAAGTTATCAGAGACTTTGAAATAATTTCATCGAAACTTTCTAAATCAGGCTAGAAACGTTAGAGTTCTCATGAAAAAGTTCCATTTTTTAAAAAGAGGACATTTAGGTCCTCAGTAAATTTTCTTGTTCAACATATATATGCTTTACCTATCTACTCTCCTGGATCCAATGCCTTTCCAATACATTGGTGATCATTATTAATCTGTTAGATTGCAAAGTCACTACTAGTACTAGAGTGTAAACTCCCATTAAATCCTTTTATACTCCAAATGTTTCATGCACTGCTATGCTCACAAGAGGTGCTCAATAAATACTATTGATTGATTGAAAAAAATTCCTGAAGACTGAGAAGTGCTTTTAACACTGAATTCCACATCCCATTCTATGGCTGCAACAAAGTTGCATAGAATAGGCTGGCTAGTCATGGACTTATTTCACGACTTTACTTCTGTCCATCATTGGCTAGGAAGGGATCTCAATTCTGACACAACCAGTTAGGTCATTATGGAGTTGGACTTAGCCTTTTGGTAAACTTCTTATTCCAATGCTTATTTACCTGCCAAAATCCAAATCTATGGATGACTCTTGACCCAGGAGTATAATTCAGACATTGTTATATTTATCCGTCGTTGAAAGCGGTCACTCAGTTCCTCCGAGTAAGCATTCTCCCATAGTGTATCAATGATCAAAGTACAAGGAAAATGAATTCTGCCAGTATGGAATGTGAGCCCATTGTTGGTCAGGGATTGTCTCTGTTGCCTAATTATACATTCCAAGTGCTTAGTACAGTGCTCTGCACACAGTAAGCGCTCAATAAATATGACTGAATAAATCCGATTGAATGAAGCAACCCACTGAGCCCAAGGCCTCTGGAAAAGCGATTGCGTTCCTTGCCTTTTGGCACTGAGGAGATACTTCCATGGACACCATTTTCAGCTTCTTGAGCCAGTCTCTTCCAAATCAACCAGAAGTTGTAGCAAATATTAAACAGATTCTTCAAGAAATCCCAGATGTCTACCAGGATCAGAGGGGCTGCTTTATTTATAATCAGTCCCAAACAGCCCTGGGAAAAGGAAAATGGATACTTTTTGCGGGAACATAGAAAAGGAAACAAAAAGTAGGAGGACCACTAAGTATAATTAGCTTCAGGAAATGAACATTACTGTCTATGTGCTTCTAGAAAGCTTATTTTTTTTCTGAAAGAGAATTTTTACTCAACTGAATATTTCTCATTTTTGCAGAAGAATTTTAGAGAATCATCAGTTTTAAAATGCCTGAATTCATGAGACCAAACTGGCAGTTGTAGATTTGGAATGGAAAACTGCATTTGCCTTTGTAAAATAACTAGAACTCTCCCCACAAATCCCTGTGTACTCTTTGAATGATTAAGTTTTAACTATATATTTGCATATACACCAGTGTAATTGTCCCCAAGAAATGAGTGATAGATGCTTGTGATTACCTACCAAGCTACAAACACAAAATTAAAGACAGATATGGTGTTCAGGTGTGCAGCTTGAGGAAATGTATTGAAGAACCTGCAAAAATGCCAAGTTCTAGGCAATAGTTGAGTAAATGCAGGTGATAGCCACTGTATTTGAATAATCTGCCCCCCAGGTTTTAGCTGCTGGAGAATTTGTTTTATTTGCTCCTAACACGGGGAAAACAAAATTGCAATCATCTCCTCAAGTATATTGTCAAGCAATTTCCTTTCCATTGTCATCTCACAGATGGTGTTCAGAAACGGTTAAATAAAGCAAAGATTATTTTAATTTAGGTGTACCTCGGGTCACTATTCCTTGATATCCTTTATTAAAATAAAAATTATCAACCTCATTCTCCACGTTTTGGAGCCATATGATCCATTCATTGCTTGATGGTTTATAAATCCACATGATCTCTCTGAATGCAAGATTTTCATTTCTCACTGATTTACCCTCGGGCAGCTAAAGATGTCTAAAATGCTAAAGTATCTGTATTTCCTAGCAAGCTCCTTATTGGCTGCACATCTGAGGATGCTCAAATGCCTGTTATTCCTTTCAAAGTTAATTGTAACTTATGTTCACTAAATTGGCTCCAGAACTGCCCTTTCCAAACAGTAGCCTAGGAATAACTTATTTTGCAAAATGTCTTCTGTTTCAGGCCAAACCCCACCCCCTGTTGGATAGCAGCCATTCCAAACACTCAGGCAACAAAGACTGAGAATCTGTAATTCTAGCCAATAGGTCTGCATTGCTACAAATTCAGGTTGCCACTGATGGTCACACAAATATGTGTTCTTTCTTACCCAGGACCAGATCCTAGTCCAGTGATTTCAAAATGGGGTTAAAGCCTTGAGGTAGAAATGGTGTTGATTGAGTGTCTAGTCAACGGAATGGCCTCTCTCTGTTGTAGGAATTCTGACCCATTGCGATTTCCCACCAAACGTCTATCTAGCGCACTGTTTGGATAGGTTCTCCGCATATGTGCCCTGATTCAGATCTTTCAATTCTAAGCAAGACACCTATACTGTCATGTAAATTGAGGTCTTTAACTAGCAGGCGTACATCTGGCTTAGTTTCCTACAGTCTTTGAAACATAATCTTTTCTTTGCAATCTTTTTTCTTTTCTTTATAGAATTGTGTTGTATTTTCCCAAGCACTTAGTACAGTGCTCTGCACCACAGCAAGATCTCAATACATATGATTGATTGATTCAGTTAGTTGTGTGGATGCCTGCATCTAAGAGAAAAATAATATTCAATATCTTAGCATTAGTAAATTCATAGAATAGGGTGGGCTTGGGGTTTGCTGGTTTTGTGGTTTTTTTGTATAAATTTTCCCAATGCAAAGCTGCTCTTTTTCAATCCAAGTCCACGTTGATTCAGTGAACTGTGGCTTCAGTAATTCACCATCTCCTTTAACCGGGGAATGGGCTATCAGTTAATACCTCATCTTTTCAATATTGGGGATAGTTAGATCTGACCCATGATTAATTTGCATTTTTATCACTCACTAAGCAGAATTAGGAAGAGAGGGAAAGGAAGTATACCAACTCAGCTTCTAGCTTCTTTGTCCGGACCTATGGGATATCCATTTTAACCCATTAGGTACTGCCAGGACCAGTAACTGGCTATAAATGAATTGACTTTTTCTAGTAGTGGAGAGGTATATTTTAACTCAATTTTTGCCATTAAGCTGCATTTTCTTTCTTTATTTTGGAATCCCCGTTATGTAGGTACAGCTCTGTGAAGGCTGTTGGCTAGATAGCCTCTTAAGGTTCCTTCCAGCCTTTTGATTCTCCTATCTATCTATCAGTGGCATTTATTGTGCTCTTAATCTGTGCTGAATATACTGTACTTAATTTTGGGAGAGTACCATATGATAGAGTTGGTAGACATGATCCCTGCTCAAAAGGAATTTACAGTCCAGAGAGGGAGATAGACATTAAAACAAATGGGAGGGGAAATGGGAGAGTATAACAACCTATTAATAAGTGTTGTGGGGCTGGGGGTGGGGTGAGTCCTAGAAAGTTCTAAAATCTAGGATAGTTACCCCCCCAACCTCCCCCCTCCATCCCGCAGGCCCTCCCCTGCCACACACATACATGGTTAAAGGTGGCATTACATATCACCTCTTCATCTCACAGTGGAGATTTGGTGCCTTGTAAGATGTCTGGTAAAGATATGTACACATGACGTATTCCAAGTCCTGGGGCTCTCTCGTGTAGCAGTCCTGTGGTGATGTTTGCCTCTGGCCTGAGAATGGAGCAGAATGACTGACAGTACAAATCCCAAGCATTTGCTATAGTTTGCGCTCCAGATGGCTCAGCAAGGATCTTCCCTAATGCTACTCCAGAATTCTGCTACCCAGGCAGCACGCTTCCAAAAATGCAGAGAGACATCAAAAGTGGAATTATGGCCATCATGTCATTAGGGAGACTGACAGAGTGTGATGACAACTGGGCATCAAGTTGCAGTCCAAATTGAAGTCTTCAGATCAGTTTTGTGCTCAGTCCTGAGTGTGGATGTGAGACGTGAACCTACCCTAGATATAGGTATTGCTTCATAGATGTTCCATGCACTCTGTGCCGGAAGGAAAAAATAAACTTTCAGTATTAGATGATCTAGATCTATCCCTGGAAATGTAGTTACCTTTCTTGGCCCAGGGATGTTGACATGAGGATTCATTGCTGGAATGTGGTTTAGCGAGATCTTCTAGAGGTCTCTTGGATTCTGCTGGAAGAGAAGATGAAATAGCTTTTCATAATTATTTGTAAATGACCCTAGACTGTTAACTTGTTCAATGTATGCTAATATGTGTTGAACATTTTTCTCACTTTCCTTACATATTCAGGTTGGGGTGTGGATGTACATATGTGTCTGTATGTACGTATGCCGGTGTGCATGTACTTTCGTTTTGTGTATCCCATGACCGGTTCCACGTAAAACGAATCCATCGATCTCTGTTGCCGTCTCCTAGAATACATAACCTAAAGCATTTACAAACAGCTGCAGATATGATATGAATGTGACTGTCCAACCTCAGGTAAGTTAGCAGATGTGCAGTATTGTTTCACGAAAGTTTCAGGGGAAGCAGACACTGCAGCAACATGTGGGTTGCACGGGGAGATATATCAGACAAGTTAAGATACCTTTAATGATTTGGTGGTTTCTATGATTCCTTCTGAATCTTTGGTTTTTGGATTCAGGCGATTTCTTGATACTTGTGGTTGTCTTGAGTTTCATAATTGCTAAAGATAATTTGGGCCAAAGAAGAGTATCAGGTAACAATTAGTCCGGTTGTGAGGAGGATGAGTCCAGCAAGCTCTATGGTTCTTTGGTGATGACCATGCTCCCATAATCCTTTGGGCCTGCTAATTTGACCTAAAATGAGCAGTCAAGACCAATCTAGAGGCCTGTCCTCTTGGTCCTAGAATGTGGGGCTATAAAAGCTCTTGAAACATTGCAATTTGAAGGCAGAGTAAGAGAGGGAGAAGTGACCAGGTCTCAGGGAAAGAAAGCCTTGGAGGAAAACGCAAAAATTTTTCAGTACCAAGCTAGGTTTTGAGCCAAGGTGTGGTCAATCTGATTTTAATTTTGAAATCTGACTCGGGGAATCAAACAAATAATTGACTGCTTGCTTTACTGGTGTAGTCTTCCCTCCCCAGTGTCATGGGATAGAATTTTTCCAATCCTCAAAATTTTTATAATGCCTTGTAACCACAAAGTGTAGTGAGAATGATCACGACTATAAAAACAAGTGGTTGTAATTTATAAAAGCAATTACGACAAGAAAAACAATTCCATCTAACAAGTTAAAATGAAATGCAGGCATTTTCTTTATCATCCGATAGATTATTTTAAATAGAGTGAAAACCATGTATGTTGAGATTTTTTCAGTTAAATCCTAGCCATTTCATTTTCCTTTTATTTAAAGCTCATACTTCCATTTCCTAGTTAAAATATAGCCTTTCTTTTAAGGTTTAATGGTCTTAGTTACTATTTCAGTCATGTATAATTTTAATGACTCCAAATATTTGGAATCAGATCAATTAAAACTGTTGTTTTCCTTCCAAATATGTTCTGCAAGAGCAGATAATAGATTTCTACTTCCTACTGCACATTTAGATTTTCTGCAGGGCATTTCTCTATGGTATTTCCATGAGAATTTTGAATTTGGTTTCCCTGGTGTTTCAATGAAAAGGTCATTTTCCATTAGATCATTTTGTTTTCAGCTCTTCTCCTTTGTTCCTAGATACACTGCAGCATTACTGGTTTAAGGACTCTAGACAGTGAGAGACATGGCTAACCGCAAGACTATCTCTAGTCAAGTTTGAAAGAGAGCACAGAGCTTTCTAAATGGAACACATTGAATGGAAGACTCAGGTCATTGCCATGACAATTCTAATTGTTGGAACTTTATTCTTATTATGTTTTTATTCAGGCGGATTCACCCTAACAGCCCACACAGAAGAATCACTTTAATTGCTGGGCGAGTTTTGGAGAACATATAGCCAAGAATCTTCTTCTTTTTTTTGTTGAAGTAACAAAACACACGGTCAAGGGGGTCTAAGTGGAATTACATTTTATGGGTACAGAGAGACGGGTATGAAGTAAGACATGAACTCTTTGACCTTCTGAGCCTCTCTATAACAAATGCATTATATATATATATATATATATTTTTCAATTACAGGCGATTCCAATTACTGTGGAATTTGGGGACAGTATGAGCTCCCTCTACGGGCTAATTTAACGTCTGCAAATTCCCATTTTTTCCCTTTTTTTCCCCCCAACAAAGACTCTGTGTAGCCCCTTGGATAAGGTGTCTGTCTAAGGTTCCTGAGGTTGTGCTCTTTTGAGCGTGTGCAAGATGGCTGCCACAAGTCTGTTTGAAGCTGCCGCGTTTGAAGCTTCCGCGTGTGTTTGAAGCTGCGGCATTTGAAGCTGTCGGGCTTGAAGCTGCCGCGTGTGTTTGAAGCTGCGGCATTTGATGTTGCTGAGGACGTTTGTAAATTTGAGACAGACTTTAATATTGTTAGACGGTAGGGGAGTCCTTTTCAACCTTTTTTCATTTTTCACTTGAACTTTAAAAAAGTTTTATTTTAACTTTTTTTTCAACTATCTTAACTACTCATGTCAGCCGAGGAATGCTGTGATTCACAGCCATTATTGTAAGGAGGCTGTTATGTATTTTTAGTGCTGCTGGGACCATAGGAATTCTTGAGTGACTTTGACTGCATACAACAATGTGGTGAATAATCCCAACTGTGAAAAGTGCTATTGGAGCTGCAGAAAAGTAGAGAATGATTTTGACAAAGGGCAATCTCCTCGTTGCTTTTATTGGAAAGCTGAGTGGGCTCATTGGAGAATTTGCGAGTTTACAGGGTCAGGGAATAAAATGTATATTGGCAGAAGTAGTTGAGGATTCATAGGTAATGTGACTTAGTTTGCCATTATCCAAGAATGGAGAGTTAAAAAGTGTCCAGTGGGAGTGAGGAAGAAGCCTGGATGTCATTAACAATGGAGACATCCTGCTGTTGGGACAGTGGCAGGGAAATGAATGGTGCCATGAATGGAAATCAGCTACTTGAGCAAGGAAATGACAGAGCAAGGAAGGTGGGGAGATCAATGAGTTGGTTGATTTCCTTCACAAAGCGTAAGAGTTTTGTGACTTAAGAAGAACATTTGTGGATCGGCTGCTTGCAACTGGATTAAAGGAGGATTTGGTGGCCTAAGGGGAAGCCACTGATGGAGACCCACTCATCGTTATAGGTCAAATAAAGTTTGAACAATCAGCATTTGAACTGGACGTGCCATTGCAACCTCAGCTCTATGAAGTGCATCTGAGAGGACAGTTGGTGAACCGTGGCATGTCGTCGCTTCCCACGGTACTCTTCGTTGAGATCGTTCGAGCCAGGAAGGTCTCTCGCAAAGATATCTCTCTTCTTGGTACTCGTCCTCTCTGTCCCAGTGACGTTTATTTCTTGTTTGTTGACCATCTCTGAGAAGACTGCTGGCTGTTCTAAGAGTAGATCTTGGATCAGGATAGGAATCCACTTATTCCCATTCCCATTCCCATTTACATGGGGTTTCGTTACGTACCCGGTGAACTCTTTTCAAGTAGAGAGCCCTTACTCAGCTGTACTCAGACCACTCTTTGGACCATATAATTAGGTTGTTGGGTTGTTGGCCACAAGATATTAAGTTTACTTCAATTCACAGATCAGTTTGTTTTGAGAGTCTAATCTCTCTCTGGTTGAATAAGTGCCTCTCTATTATTCTCTTCCTGATACTTTTATTCTGGCGAGTCCAAACTTAAATACTTTTTACCTGTTCTGTTGACCTTCAATGTCTTTGTAGAATCGCTTGGTTGACGAAAAGGCGGACTTGGTTTGTATTTCATTTTCTTGAGCCAACTAAGATTCTCCAAATCCAGGCTCCTTGAATAAATGTATGTTTTAGGCTTTTTTCCTCCTCTAATTCCAAATTTAGTTGGAGTGGCCAGTCTGTAGCTGCTATCTGAATGAGTAGCAATATTAGTTCATTTCACTTCCTTTTAACTAATACCAAAAGTTTTTTTATTCAATATTCTGAGATGTTTAGTCTCTGGCATTCATTTCAGATCGTAAGTAACCATCCCAAGTCCCCTGATTTGGGAGCTATTCTACTTTTGCTCCTTGGTAGTAATAACAATAAATACGGTATTTAAGTGCTTACTGTGTGCCAAGCACTGTTCTAAGTGATGGAGTAGATACAGAGTAATCAGATTGTACCCCAAGAAGCTCAAGGTCTTAATCCCCATTTTACAGATGAGGTAACTGAGGCATAGAGAAGTTAAGTGGCTTGCCCAAGGTCACACAGTAGACAAGTGGCGGAGTCGGGATTAAGACTCGCTTCTTTGACTCCCAAGCCCATGCTCTTTCCACTAAGCCACTTCCTAGACATTACGTGGTTTCCTTTAATGCTGCCAGCTTGGCTTGGTGCATTAAACATTAGTTCTTGCATGGCAGCTCTAGATGTAGATAGAAAATGGGCTGGGAATCTTAAACAGAGTTAGTACTTCTCTCCTGGATTCCACTGCTACCTTTCTGATCTTCAGTAAGATTGGATTTTGTCTGCAGGCAGCATGAGAATTACCGTGTTCGAACTTTGGTCTTTTGAATCCTGCTTTTTGGGCTTTAACCAGGATGGTCATCTCATTCTCTTTAAGAGTCTATGTGTTTATATTTTATTTCACTGAGAAAAAATGCTCAGTGTTCGTGTTCCGGTACCTGAATTTTCCTCTGCTGCCAATAAAGGCGAGAGCCAGTTAGTGCTATTTCGTCCTTTAGAATAGAAGCATTTCTATTGTGCTGGCTTGACTCTGATTCTTTGTTTGCATGGAATCTGCTCTTCAAATGGCAGTGTTTTGTCCCTGTTTCATAGAGTTTTATTCTTGTTCAATAGGTTTGATTATTTTTTCTGTTTATTATGTGGTGGAGCCAAGATAATGTACTCTTCTCAGTTTGCCCGGTCCTCAGTGGAAGCACGAGACAGTGTTTTATGGCTGGACAATCCAGTAATCAAGCACAGAGAGTAAGATAACTATAGAGCAGGTGGCTGTTTTACCAATGATAAGGGATGCTATCTCACAGTTTGAAGAACCGACTGTTTCGAAGAGGCAGCTTGTGTTTGGAAATATAAATGTGGTCTGGCCCACCCCATTATTCTTTATTGATGTTAATTCTTTATTTTAACACCAGCAATTTCTGGTTGAATAGCCAAATGCTCTTCTTAATGATGTCTTGATTTTTTTCGGCTGTAAGGAGGCTAGATATTCAGATCACCTTAAGGGACTGAATGATTCAAGTCTATCTTAGCACCGAATTCCTTAAAATGGTGCTTTTTTATTCTCTGCCTTGTTAAATAGGTTTTGAGAACAATGTACCATTGTCCTTAAAAGCAAGTCACTTATTTTTTGATCCAACATCTACTTGCATTTGTCAGAATTTGTGATTTTTTTTTTCACCTTTTGTTAATGCATTGACTAACTGTTCTCAGATCTCTGGCTTTATATTCCCTGTATGCTAAGAAGGCACACAGATACTTTGTTAAAATAACTATTGTAAAAAAAAAAATTGGGTGCAAATGAGAGTTATTGTCATCTGCATCCCCCTATTCCTTTCTGTCTCTTCTTTCAGTTTTGACTCATTATTGTGATGATAGAAGCTTCCGTTCCTCTGTCCAAGATTCTGTCTCTTATTCAAAATCTCAACCTGGTCAAGACTGAACATTTGTAAAATCTTTATAATATGTAATACTGGGTGGGTGGAACAGTAACACATTTTGCTCAGCCGTTGTAATGTCCATTACCAATCAATCAATGATGTTTATTGAGCATGTGCAGAGTACCCTACTAAGCACTTGGGAGAGTACAGTACAACAGAGTGGGTAGATATGTTACCTGCCCACATGGAATTTATAGTCTAGAGGGGCAAGTTCCGGTCTAGAGTTGACATTTCAATTCTAGTTTGGCATGGGGTTTTTCAAACCCCACCTCCAGAGAAGACTCTCAGTTCTGACTGAAAAACCAGTTTTTGAATTTCAGATTTAGCCTAATAGAAACTATAGAGATTAAGAAGCACTTATCAAAAACGTGAAGGCCTAATTTCTTGGGGAACTCATTTTAGGTTTATCCAAAAGTTTAGCGGGATAAATCCCACCATCCAGTGAATATGACTGTTCTACAGTGGAAACAGAATGAGGCAGAATCTCATAGAAGTACAAGTCTAGGATTCATTTTAAGTAAAACTCATTTTGAAAACACATTTTAAGTAAAACTCATTGAATTTGAATCATTAGTGGCATCAGGTGTACGCTTTAGTTAATGCAGCTGGATCTGTACCCCTTAAGCACTTGATAATCACCCCTACCCCTAGATCCTCAGCATATGTCCAATCCTTATATTCTACCATTTCCATAATTAATTTTAATGTCTATCTTCCTGTCTAGACTGTAGGCTCCATGAAAGCAGGGATTGTGTCTACCAAGTCTTTTATGATGTACTTTCCAAAGCACTTAACCCAGTGCTCTGCAACATAGTAAACATTCGGTAAATCAATTGTATTTATTGAGCGCTTCCCATGTTCAGATCACCGTACTAAGTGTTTGGGAGAGTTGAGTATAACAGAGTTGGTAGACACGGTCCCTGCCCACAGTGAGCTTATGGTCTAGATGGGAGACAGGCATCAAGATAAATACATGAATTACAGGTACGTACACAAGTACTGTGGGGCTGAGGGAGGGGTGAATAGAGGGAGTAAATCCAAGTGGAAGGGTGACGTGTAGGGAGTGGGAGAAGAGGAAATGAGGGAAGGACTCTTCAGGGAGATGTGTCTTCAATGTAGCTTTGAAGGTGGGTAGAATATTTGTCTGCCTTATCTGACGAAGGAGGACACCCCACGCCAGAGGCAGGATGTGGGCAAGAGGTTGGTGACAAGATAGATGAGATCAAGGTGCAGTGAGTAGGTTGGCCTTAGAGGAGCTAAGATTGTGGGCTGGGTTGTAGTAGGAGAGCAGCGCGGTAAGGTCGGGGGGGAAGGTGATTGAGTCATTTAAATCAATCAGTCAATCAAGCATTCAATAAATCCTACTGATTGCTAAATATCAAGTGCTTAATATCAAGAGCTCAAGGATTTTGAAGAGAGGAAGAGTTGTGGCTTGGCATGTCTGATGGGTGAAGGAATTCCAGGCAGAAGATAATGAACAAAGTGAAGGTATTGGGTTTCTACAGATGGAAAGGAGACTGATCAGACTGAACAATCACATACAGTTCATAGTTAGAGAAACCCTTTTTGCGAAGAATGATTTGGTGAGTAAGAGTGGGCACTGGTTTCTTAGTGAGGAAATCAGTTCTGCCTGTTAAATTATGTCACTAGAATGCTGTTCCTTGCCTGTGTATTTTCCCAAATCTTGAGGGGGGTGTTTCAAATGGAGCCAACTAATTGGAATTTCCTCGCGCTTCACATACGACAGACTCCTACTCCATCTACTTTCAGAATCTTACTAAAACCACTTCTCCAAGAGGCCCTTCTCAAATGACCCCTCGTTTCCCCTCTAGCTCTCCCTTCTGTGTTGCCTATGCACTTTGGTCTGTACGACTCTAACGTTAATTTCATGTTCACCCTCATCCCCGTTGAACTTATGTACATATCCATCATTTATTTTAATGTCCGTCTCCTCCTCTAGACTGTTAGGTCCTAGTGGACATGGAATATGTCTACTGATTCTATTGTACTGTCTTCTCCCACATGCTCAGCACGGTGATCTGAGTCAGAGGTGAGCAGGTCATGAACAAGGTACAGTGAGAAGGAACAACAAGTGTGAGCTGGGGTTTAGTGGGAGAGAAGAGAGTGGTTATTTAAGTGGGAAAGAACTGACGAGTGCCTCAAAGCCAAAGGTTAGAGCTTCTCCTTGATAAGGAGAAGAATATTAAAGCTTTTCCTGTTAGACTGCAGGCTTCATGAGGGCAAAGATTGTGTCTACCGATTGTTTTGTACTCTTCCAAGCACTCAGCACAGCGCTCTGTATAAAATAAGCACTCGGTGAATATCACTGAATGATTTGAGAAGCAAAGTGTGAAGAAGGACTTTGTAGAAAGAGAAGCCCCAGAGAACGGAGGGAAGTACGAACTGGAGTGGGGATAAGCTGGAGACAAGGAGTCCAGTGAGGAGGTCGATACTACAGTCGTGTCCCAATTCTATTAGAGGTTTAATCATATTGCAAACTACTCTTGCCCAGTGATGCTTTATAAATTTAGATTTTTATAGCCTAGTGCAGAGCTCAGCAGCAATGACACAGTTCAAGAAGGGTAAATATCAGATATCTCCTCATATGAGTTTGCAAAGTAGCTAACCGTCACCATTTGTTCTGCTTTGGCTAAGGTCGTAGTCATCTTTTGGTGGCAGGAATATTTATGAGGCATTTTTATTTAGTTTGCTAACTGCAGTTTTATAGGAAATCCACACGATATATTGTTTGTTCAGCTCCACGGCTTTGGGATTCACCCAGCTCCACTCTGAATTACATAATTACGGTCATTGTGAAAAGTTTATCTTATTGCTTTGAAATTATGAATGTCACTGTTGGTTGAAAATCAATTTATTAGGGTGATTTCTTCATGGGAACTAGATTGTAAACCTCGCTTTTCTAACAGTGTTAATTTGGTATTGAACACAGTTTGTGTATTGGACATTAAATATGGCATTAAATGAAAACCTTGACTCATCGGGTTTTGATTCCTGCCAATGGGCTAGACGTCTTCATTCCACTTAGCATTATCAGTGACAATTCTCAAAACCAGGCACCTTGGCAATCTGAGAGGTTTTTGTATATTACATTCTGCATCGTGCTGAGTCCTAGCATTTTTGGTACTCAGAAACTGAATCAATCAATCAGTTGGTATCTACTAAGGGCTGTGTGCAGAGCACTGTTCAAAGCACTTGGTAGACATATTCCCTGCCCACAGGGAGCTTAAAGTCTAGAGGGAAGGACAAATGTTCATGTACATATAATAATTTGCAGATATGTTCCTAAGTATGGGGGCGCTGAGGGTGGGGTGAAAATCAAATGCTTTAAGGGTACGTATCCAAGTGGACATCATATTTTCTAACCTGTGGTGTTGAGGGAGGACCTTGTATGGTTACCCACTGGGCAAGACCCTAGGACCTGTGTTCTTCAGTGACACAAATGCCTTTTGGGAAATTAATAATAATACTAATGTTGGCATTTGTTAAGCGCTTACTATGTGCCGAGCACTGTTCTAAGCACTGGGGTAGATACAGGGTAATCAGGTTGTCCCACGTGAGGCTCACAGTTAATCCCCATTTTACAGATGAGGTAACTGAGGCACAGAGAAGTGAAGTGACTTGCCCACAGTCACCCAGCTGACAAGTGGCAGAGCTGGGATTCAAACTCATGACCTCTGACTCCCAAGCCCGTGCTCTTTCCACTGAGCCACGCTGCTTCTCTACTGTCAAGTGGCTTCACCTTCAGCAGTGAAGGACAACTTCCCAGCTGTCTATGATATGTTTTTAGGCAGGGACACAGAGAAATGGAACTCCAGTATCTACTCTCCTGGGGAGAGGAATCTACTGTCCTGGGGAGAGGAAGTACCCATAGGTTGTAAACTCCATGAGGACAGGGTTCTTGCCCGTCAACTCTCCCACTGTACTCTCCCAAGCACTTAGTACAGTGCTTGGCACACAGTAAGTCCTCAGTGAATGGCACTGATTGGCCAGCACTGAAGGCAGATGGGGGCTCATGGCAGGATATGGCTTGGGAAGAAATAAAAATAACCCAGGAGGAGATGTTTTAAAGAGTCATCTTGCCGCGGACACTTTTGGATACAACCTTAGTGAGGAATCTTACTCTCCCCCTGCAAGTCACAGCTAGGCTGGCCCAGAATTTGACAGTCGTGGGACCTGCTCTCAAGAAAAGGCACTGCAAACACACATATATTCATTCAGTCGTATTTATTGAGCGCTTACAGTGTATACACATATGTAGTAAGCACACACACACATACACCTAGACTCTCCAAAAGCCCAAGATGTGGTCAGAATGTTCAAATAGGCATGTATGGAATTCTTCAAAGATTCTTAACTCTAGATTTATAAGTCTCTATGTACCAGAGCACCAAAATGGGCACTTCAAAATGAGCACATGCTTTATCTCTATTCTGCCACCTGAAAATCTCTTAAGTGGTACCCAGTTTAGGGGCATAAATTACATCCGACCTGAGGTGCTATAATTCACTCTCTTCAGCCGGGGCTCCCAGAATGCACTGTGTGTTCTTTTTTATTATTATTAACACAATGTGTCTGATGACATATAGGTCCCAGTGCAGACTTTACTGCTGAAGAGGATTAAATGGATGGGTTCCCAGAATAAGGGCTCTTCTGGTTCAGCCAGAGGAGAGTGATGAGTCCTTTTGCTTTCTCTTGCTCTCTAGGAGAGAAGCGCTCAGAACCAGGTCTTCTGGATACGGCTAGGGCCAATTGCACATGAGTCGGGGCATCTACAAGTGGTGTTTCCACTGCAGTGCTCGGGTTCCAATCTGAGCGGCTCAGATTTCAGACCAAACTCCACCCTTTTCCGATCGATAGACTTCATGCCATCCTTGTGATATGTCTCATGAGTTCCTCTCCTAACCAAACCTCAGCGGAGAGGAAGGTCGGGATAGGAGGAGACAGCTTCCTGAGAGTCAGAGGACCTGGGCTCTAAGTCCAGATCCACTTGTACCTGCTGGGTCACCTGGGATAAGTCATTTCATTTCTCTGGGCCTCGGTTCCCTCATGAACCGGGGATTCAAACCCTGTGCTCCCTCCTTTTTAGACTGTGAGACCTGATAATCTCATAGCTGAGTACTTAGAACAGGATGTGTCAGTTGTGAACTCTTTATGGGCAGGGAGTGTATCTTTTAACACCAAAGCCTCCTGCAAAAGACTTTGTACAGTGCCAGGCATTCAATTGATACTATTGATTGATTGACTGGTAGCCAGCACGTGAGCCTGATAAACATTTTTAAGTAACGTTTTCTTACTTGGGAAGCTGGAGACCAAATTTATTTGTAACCTCCTTAGCCGTCAGGTACGCGTATTTACCCAATTATTGATTTTGACCCACCTAGTAGTAAATGCTTTTGCATCTCTCTTCCCTGTTTGAGTGCTTCTGTTACAACCACGCTCGGGTGTGTTTGCTGATCGGCAACTCACTACACGTTTTGGAAATGAATACTCGAAATCTACTGGCCGAGAGTCAGCTTGGAACAACGCACAGCATCTCCCCGGCAAAGACATGTGGAAGGTTGGGAAAGAACCCAGATCATCCAGATAAAACAGCATGGTAAATCACAGTCAACGCGGGCCAAACGGGTAGAGTCTTTCATTTGCCGGAATCATCCGACGCCACCGCCTCCGGCTTCCACTTCACCGTAGCCGGAGGTTCCCGGCGAGGCACTGCACTGTGACAATCTGGAAAAATTGGATCCAAGGCTACGTTTCCCCTGCCACCCATTCTACCACAAAGTGGGAATAATTATGAGATTTTCCCTAACTGACAAATTGCTGAACTGAATCACAGGTACATTAACTGGGATCCAGCCTCTACATCGCTTCTGTTGATAGGCAAACGCAGTAGTGACTCCGTGTATTATACCCACTGGATGCCACGCACTTATACTAAGTGCTTGGGAAGTGCAAAACCAAGGACACGTTCCCCGTCCCATCAGTCAGTCAACCAGTGGTCTTCACCGGAGTCCCTTGTGGGACAGGGACCGTGTCTGATCTCGTAACCTGTGCCCACCTCAGCGTCTAACACGTAGCACTCGATGGACACCACTATTATTGTGACTGAAGAAGCCGCTAGACTTCCAACCTCTTGTAAACACAGGCCCAAGGGCTAGCGAACCTGGGTTAATCTGAGACTGGCGTAGAATGAACAGCGGCCATTTTCTGGTTAAAGGAAACAGTAGGAAAGGCAATGGTTTTCAACCCCAATTAGGTGAATATTGGGATTTTGACTATGCTTCGCTTTGAGCTATTCAGTTCAAAGCTCAACCCTTAGGCTGATATGAAAGGTTGGTTTAAATGGGATCAGTTAGTTGTGCACCGCTCTGTAACTTGGAGTGGAAGGATTGCCTTGATGCCAATTTAAAATGTATCTTTTCCCTAGGATAGGATCCAAGAAAGCGTTTTAAAATAAACTTCACAGTTCAGGATTTCATTTGTCAGGCGCTTTGCGTGTCATCTTCACAATCATTCTCAATTCTATTTAGTGCATGTCTATCGGGTGCACGACACCAGGCCTTATACTCATGAATAGCAGAGCATTACGGAGAGCCGAATGAAACGCTCTACTTTCATTGTGTGACTCCCTCGGGCTGGCGCCCAAAGGCACGTCGTCGTGAATGGGCATTTTCCCGGAGAGTGATTTGAGCATTTGTTCTTATATGGGGCTACTTCTATACTTACTGGTATTGGGGTTACTGAAGCCAATAGGAAAATGTGGCTGTTGGTACTTTCAGTGAGGCATATTAAGCATTGTGTTCTTTTAAAGTTGTACAGATGGCTGGATCGTATTAAAGGCACCAGCTACTCCTATGAGGCACATCAGAGGTGTTTCAGTGGCCCCAAACTGAGGGAGAATATGTCTCCTTTGGCTGCTCAGAGTCTCTTGTCTTGTCTTATCCTGTCGGGACTCCATGGACACATCTCTCCCAGTGCACCCCACCTCCGTCTGCAATCGTTCCGATAGGGTATCCGTAGAGTTTTCTTGGTAAAAATGCACAAGTGGTTTACCCTTCAAGTAAACCTGAGGCTCCGCCCTCGAATCTCTCCCATGCCACTGTTGCCCAGGGCAGGTGAGCTTTGTTTGACCTGTAGCAGATTACCTTCCGTCCGCCAGCCACTGCCAAAGCTAGGAAATGAATGGGTTCGCCTCTGCTTGACTTTTCCTCCCATAGCCAAGCCTGGTTAACTTCTGGAAACTCTCCAGACACAATCCTGAGAGGGGTATCAAGTTCTAGGAACTGATTAAGTCCTATGGACTATGCAGCTCTGTTTCTTTGGGCCACTGGGAAGTTGGATAATTCGCTCGACAATGTGAAGTGATTATGAGAGGAAAGCAAATGTTGGAATCAGTGCATCAAAACTGTTGGATGTGTATTAGAGTATAATGGTATAGTGGATAAAGCCCAGGTCCAGGAGTCATAAGGTCATGGGTTCTAATCCCGGCTCCACCACTTACCTGCTGTGTTACCTTGGGCAAATCACTTAACTTCTCTGTGCCTCAGTTGCCTCATCTGCAAAAAATGGGAACTAAGAGTGTGAGACCAATCTGGGACAGGGACTGTGTCCAACCCAATTAACTTGTATCTACCTCAGTGCTTAGAACAGTACTGGGCACATACTAAGCGCTTAACAAGTACCGTAATTATTGTGGGCAAGGACCATGTCCCTCACATCTGTTGTTCTTGCCCAAGTTCTTCGTAAAGTGTATTGCAGCCAGTGGCTGCAGAATTGCCATCACTACTATGGCGATGAAATTTCTGTTTTCAACAATTCCAGATTTTTGACCTTTTAGGTAGAAAACCTTGTAAGCAGCTCTTTTTGGAGACTTCTTTGGCATTATCGCAAGAGTCCACCTGGTCTTTTTTCCTTTTCTTTTTAAATAGTATATGTTGAGGGCTTTACTCTGCACCAGGCCCTGTCCTAAACACTGGGATAGATATAAGATAATCGGGTTGGACACAGTCCATGTCCCACGTGAAGCTCACAGCTTAATCCCCACTTTACAGATGAGGAAAGTGAGGCACAGAGAAATGAAGTGACCTGCCCAAGATCACACAGCAGATGAGTGGTGGAACCTGGATTAGAAGTCAGGTCCTCTGACTCCCAGGACCATGCTCTTTCCCCTAGGCTACGCTACTTCTCTGGCAGAATGATCCAGGGAAACCTTTAAGCCAGTTTTACCCTTGGAACTTCAATTCAGGGTGTTTTTTTTTTTTACCTTTCTGTCTGCCTTGAATGACCTTCAGAATGGTTCCTAATTCACAGATAAACAATAGATGGAAGAGTTATTCATTATTCCAGTTTTTGAGATTACTGAAAAGCTTGCTTGGCTTGAAAATAAATAGGGGATTCAGTTTGCTACCTGAACAACTTAGTTTTGTTAAATAACACTTTGGCATTATGTGTGAAGGGAGATTTGACTAATATGAGTTTTATTACTTAGGGAGAAGCCCGTGTTACACCTCCCTATAACCCGCGTGGAATGTAATGAGCAAAATCCTTAGTTGTATTCCTGGAGAGTTTTAGCACAGTCAAATTCCATTCTCCTCCCTAGCAATTTCCTCTGATTTTAATATTCCCTAGGTAATAGTTAAATAAACCAATGCAGTATCAATTGAGCCTCAGATAAAAGCATCAGCATGTTTGGGACATAAACCTTATTTTACCTTTGTGGAACTGCCCAATTTAGGAAGAGCAATCCATTGCTACATCCTAAATGTAGGATGACTTAGAACACTGGAATCTGCCCGGAATGTGAAAAAAGGGAATAATTTAGTTTTAATTGGCCCAAACCTACCTTTCCTAGGTCAATAAGAAGAGGGAAAGCTGCAGCATTAATCAAGATAAAATTATCAGCTGATTAATCAGTGTTCTAATTACCGCATAGTTCTTTCTCGTTTCAGTTTTAATTACTAAACTTCATTGTCTTTCCATATGGCCATCGTGCAGTCACAGTACAGTTTTTCTCCTGGTGAGATCATTAATATAAAAAATGTACATTCGAGACATTACTGGAGATATAAGAAATTGCTAGTTCTTCCTAAAAAATGACCAAAGGAGACGCAAATCAGCCATAGGTTATGAGGAAAAAGTCCAATAAATCTATGAACACATAGGAAATAGTGATAGTGGAAATGTTATTATGATTATCAAACTGACCTTTGTCCTAGAGTGAGTTTTACCGGGAATATTTTATCGTGGCCATATCAGAGTTGGGTCGGAAACCAATTGCAATTGAATTTCAATTGGGCAAACACACTGGAGATCTCTTCGGTGCAGACCTTTGGTTTAAGCCTCAGGAATATTCCTTCTTCAGACATATTTCCAAGGAAACGTCAATTTCAGGGAGGAATTGGCCCAGCAGTGCACTGATGTCATTCATTTCAATAATGGATCTGCATTGTCTGGTCTATTTGCCGGCTGAAGACCTCTCGCATCACAGTCTCGGCGTTCTTCCACACTGGATTGTAAACTCCTTGAGGTCAGGGATCATGTTAACCAACTATATTGTACTTTTCCCAAATGCTTAGTACTGTGCTCTGCACACTATAAACACTCATAAAATACCATTGATTATTTGATTTCCAGGAAGTACTCAAAGCACTAGGTATGGCTTTCACAGACTCCCATCCATGTTGTAACCAGATTCCTGGAACTTCCTCTCTGTGAATAGGAGAGGGTTTTTTCTCAAAACAGAGCAGTGTGGCCTAGTGGAAAGAGAACAGGCCTGAGAGACAGAGAACTTGAGGTCTAATCCTGGCTCTGCCACTTGTCTGCAGTGGAACCAGGGGCAAGTCACTTAATTTCTCAATGCCGCAGTTTTCTCAACTATAAAATGAGGAATCAAAACTTATTTTCCTCCCTCTTAAACTGTGGAACAAGGACTGAATCCGATCTACCTTTATTATATCTACCCCAGTGTTTAGAACAGGGCTTGTGGACCTTAGTAATCACTTTTTTATGGTATTTGTTAATAATAATAATAATAATAATAATAATGTTGGTATTTGTTAAGCGCTTACTATGCGCCGAGCACTGTTCTAAGCGCTGGGGTAGACATAGGGGAATCAGGTTGTCCCACGTGGGGCTCACAGTCTTAATCCCCATTTTACAGATGAGGGAACTGAGGCACAGAGAAGTTAAGTGACTTGCCCACAGTCACACAGCCGACAAGTGGCAGAGCTGGGATTCGAACTCATGAGCCCTGACTCCAAAGCCCGGCTTACTATGTTCTAGCTACTGTACTAAGCACTGGGGTAGATGGAAGCTCATCGGATGGACATAATCCCTGTCCCACATGACTCTTACAGTGAAAATCTGTGATGAGGTAACTGAGGCACAGAGAAGTGGCTTGGCCAAAGTCACACAGCCCATGAGGCAAAGCCAGGATTAGAACCCAAGTCATCTGCCTCCCAGGCCTGTGCTCTATCCATTAGGCAACACTGCTTCACCTGACAAATACCAAAGCAATATGTTATATCTTGTGTTGTCATATTGAATCAGAGCGGTCTTCGAAGGCCAAATGACTCGACTTAGATTAGCATACTTTGGGCACATAATCGGAAGGACTGAATTTCTGGAGAAGACATTAATGCTAGGAAAAGTCCACAGAAAACATGGAAGAGGCAGATCAGCTGCTAGTTGGACAGAGACCATAAGAACGATAACAGAAGAACTGTTAGCTTACAGATTATGGCAGAAGACAGGATGTTCCTGAGAAAATGTATCCATAGAGTGGCTATGAATTGGAAACGACTCGACAGCACTTGATAATAATAAAGTGCTTAGTATAGTGCTCTGCAAGCAACGAGTGCTCCATAAATGCCACTGATGATGGTATCAATGGTAATTATGAGCAAGATCCCTGGAACAATGAGTGCTAAGCAACATATGCTGTTTTCAGAGTGGTAGAACTGAAGATTTTCATTGAGAGCTTACTGTACAAAGTGTTTGGGAAAGTGAAACCAAAATTATGAGAATCATTTCCTGTCCACAAGGAGCTCACACTCTAATGGAGCAGTCAGACATACATAAAGTTGCAAACAGAGTGGTGGGAATAAAAATTTAAGTACACACATATATATGTGTGTGTGTTGTGTAGATCTATAGATGTGCTCACACACACACACACACACACACACATATTATGAACATATATATATATAAAATATGTGTGTGTGTGTAGATTTATAGATGTGCATACACACACACATATACATATACACACACACACACATATATATATAAAATATATATATAAAATATGTGTGTGTGTAGATCTATAGATGTGCATACACACACACACACATATCCATATATACACACATATATATAATATGTGTGTGTGTGTAGATCTATAGTTGTGCATACTCAAAGGGAATATGCAAGAAATAATACATTAGTGCTACAGGTTAAGAATCAGCATTTGCTGAAATGGAGGGAATTCGAAGAAAGCCATCCCAAGACTAGTCACAGTGCAAAAATAGGGCGGCGGGTGAAGCATCAATCAGTAGAATTTACTGAGTGCTTACTGTGCACGGAGCCCTCGTTGTACTAAGCACTTGGGAGAGTTGGTAGGCAAGTTCCCTAACCACAAGGAGTTAACAGTGTACAGTGTTATGGGTGGGACCACGCCTGGTTATTTAATTTGAATTGGTGATTACATCCAAGAGTGTTCAAACTAAGTAGTATTTATTGAGCTCTCAATGAGTGTAATGCATTGTATGGCATGCTTGCAAAAGTATTACTTTCCGGGAAGCAGCATGGCCTAGTGGATAGCCGGGGGAGTTAGAAGCTCAAGGGTCCTAATCCCAGCTCCACCACTTGCCTGCTGGGTGACCTTGGGCAAGTCACTTCATTTCTCTGTGCCAGTTAACTCATCCATAAAATGGGGATTGAGACCGTGAGCCCCACACGGGACGGGGACCGTGTCCAACCTGATTTGCTTGTATCCACCCCAGCGCTTAGTACAGTGCCTGGTACATAGTAACAGTTTAACAAATACCAGAATGAATTATTAATGAAGCACGTGAGCTATGGAGTAGCCGTAGATATTCTACCAGCTGCTAGATGAGAAACTGACCGTATTCATTCATTCAGTCGTATTTATTGAGTGCTTACTGTGTACAGAACACTGTACTGAACTCTTGGAAAGTGCAGTTTGGCAACAAATAGAGATAATCCCTACCCAAAAACAGGCTCACAGTCTAGAAATGACTGAATGAAGCAATTGATAGTATTTATTGAGCACCTACTCTGTACAGAACATGGTACCAAGAGCTTGGGAGGGATTCTATTTAGTAGACATTATCCCTGACCTTATGCTCTTGCCAAAATTGGGACCGTTGAGATTTTTTCATCTAAAATGAGAACATCCTATAAATTTGATTTGGCAGGGCGGGGGGTTGGGGGAGGTGGAATGGGGTGAATTAGCCAAGCTATCGGTCGATAGGCTTGGAATTGGAAAAAGCACTAGGCTTTACTACCGCTTATCAGCTCTCAATGCTTCCATTCATGTGATCCTAATGCATGAACAGTAATACTAATGCTCCGAGTGGAAATTGTTGTTTTCAGCTACTTAATTCCATTCTAAATCCTTTTCGAAGTCTATTGCTTATGCAGCCCATCTCTCCAGCTAAATAGAATGTTTTTATTTTAGCCTTCTGTTTGGACATTATAACTTCTATTTTTCCATCCGTAAATTCCCTCTCTGATTGTCACTGAACCTTTCAGGGAGCATATCCAGAGAGCAGAATAGAATACCCTGAGCAGAGAGGATTTACTAGGAAAGAGAGAAACTCTGAACCTAAAAGAAACCCATTCTTCAACTAATATGTACTGGTCATTTAGATTGATATCCCATATGATGCTCTGTAATCTGGAGAAATCCCAAATTTCAAACTGGAGTTTAAAAAAAATTGGGAAAGTGGAATTTAGGAACTAAACACGGTTCATTTTCTAGAGAAAAGGAAGTTGCGCCTTTCACTATTGAACCAGAAGAAAAAATGGTTGGTTAACCACGATCAATCACACAATCAATATTATTTACTGAGTGTCTATTGTGTGCAGAGCACTTTGCTAAGTGCTTGGGAGAGTACAATAGAGGCAGAAGACTTGATCTCTGCCCTCAAGGAGTTTATAATCTTATTAGGGGCATAGGGCAAAGCCCTGGAGATTGGTGATGTTGAGAAGCAGCGTGGCGCAGTGGAAAGAGCACGGGCTTTGGAGTCAGGGCTCATGAGTTCAAATCCCAGCTCTGCCACTTGTCAGCTGTGTGACTGTGGGCAAGTCACTTCACTACTCTGTGCCTCAGTTCCCTCATCTGTAAAATGGGGATTAAGACTGTGAGCCCCACGTGGGACAACCTGATTCCCCTGTGTTTACCCCAGCGCTTAGAACAGTGCTCTGCACATAGTAAGCGCTTAACAAATACCAACATTATTATTATTATTATTATTATTAAATTCTAAAGCAGATGAGTAGAGAAAAACAGCTTTCCTAAGAAAGGAAACAATGCATTCTCTTATAATCTAGGTGGCTGACTTTCCCATATTCAGATTTGGGTGAATTTTGAATACATAGGTAAGAGATAAGAATGTATACCATTTGAGCATATTAGGCAAAAAGCCTTAATTCCTTTTTTTTTCCCCACAAGCTTCTGCTGCTTTTCCATACTTCTCACACATTGAAGATATGAGTCACATATTTCATCGGGTTATGAAATGCAAATAAGATCCAATCTCCACCTGGTAATCTCTCCAATTTCCATCAGCCAGAAATAACTGTAAACCGATTCAAGGAACAAGAACCAAACTATTTTCATATTAACATTTCGTGAAAGCTTAATACTGTGCTAGCAGTATCAAAATTCCCTATCAAAATAGATTAACAAAGATATTATTACAATTACAATCTAACACACTCCACTCTTTAATTATAGCCTTCGCCAGAGGACAAGGACACTCTCTTGGCCAATCAGATTGCTTACCACTGTCCTAATGATTTACCGATTGGTGTGAAAAAGACCCCAACGAAAACAACAGCAGCATCTGCTGCCTTCACTTGGTAAATAAAAAAAAAAGTCTTGATAATTATTTTCAAAACACAGAGCAATTCACATCTCCTGTAATTTAAAAATTTCAAAGAGAAACCTTCTTTTGAGACATGTAAATAGAAAACTCCCATACTCTGTGTTATGTATTATCTAACTTTATTCACCTTTTCTCTCTTTCTCTCCAATTATTTCCACCATTTACATATTTGGTAAAATATTTACGATGGGTCACTATACCTGTACCCCTTTAGACCATAAGCTCATTGTGAGCAGGGAATGTATCTGATGTATTATTGTACTCTTCCAAGCACATAATATAGTGCTCTGTGCTCAATAAATATGATTGACTGACTGACCGTGAAAATTATTGATACCACCAATTTGAAGGCAATTTATTGGAATTGCCCAATAAACTGAATGTGTCATCTGAAGATCTCTCAGTTTCTCCATGTGCATTCAAAAAACACCCTACCAGCTTCTATCGTGTGTGACACATGAGGAAAATAGATGACAGCAGAATACCCCAATAGCTGGGATGGGGACGGCTAGAAGCAATAAGGCCAAGGAGGTAATTTTGAAAATTCTGGGAAAACAGTATTGAATGCTGAGGCATGGAAACACAACAGCAGCAGACTGCAATAGAAATAATAGTAATATTAGTAGTAATGATATTAATTGTCTGCTACGTTAGAAACACTGTGCTTAGAACTGAGGTCCATCAAGTCAATACTATTTTTTGAGCACCTATGGTGGGCAGAACGTTATATTAAGTGCTTAAGGGGGTAACAGGTGTGATGATTCCATGAAGGATTGGTGCATTTTCTACTATGAAAGGTAATCAGGCAAAATCCTCCAAGATGATCCCTTAAAATAGCAGTTGGTAGCAGCTCCGGCTTTGTGCCTGCATACTTTAAATTGCGAAGTTGACTTTCTTTTTTATAGCATTAATTAAGCACTTACTATATGCCAGGCATTGTAGTAAGCCTTAGGGTAAGGTGGTGAAGTGTTTTAAAGCCAATGGTGAGGAGCTTTTGTTTAATAGGAGGCAGATGGGCAACCACTGGAGTTTTGGGGTTTTTTACCATTCTTTATGGTCTCAAGATTTCTAAGACTCCTTAAATCCAATCTTTGCTTCTAGCCTTTATAAAACCTAGAACTCAGACTAGATCTCTGATTTCAGTGATTATTTTTCACAACCCCAAAGTTGACTTAAACTAATTTAAGAGTATTTTAGAAATAAACCCTTCAGCAATGATCAATCATAGAGAACCAGGGCTATATGAGAAATAACAGGAAATCTTCAGACTGGTTGATATTGTCCTGGTGTTGAATTTCACCATGGGTGAAAGTTTGGTCTCCCGCAAATCATCCAGTTCCATAATAAAGACTGAGTTATTGCATATTCCACCAGGAATAGTGAAATAGCCTATAAATACCATGGATTTTTGTTTTACTCTTTTCATATCCTTCCCCATTTGCTGACACGTGTTTTAAATTGACCTTTTCACATATTATTGTTTGCTTGTATAATTTAGTAAAGCCCTCACTGTCACTTTCTGATAGTCTATTAGCTACTTTCTCAAGCCCTTCTAATGCGTGAGATCTACCAGCACATGGTCCTTGAAGACAAACACTATCAAAGAAAAATGAAAAAGGTGAGAACCAGTGTGCAAATGTTTATTAAGGATTGCTTTAGTTTAAATGCCATGTAGACCAAGAATATTGATCTGTTCCTCTTCTCAGACATGGCTCAGTCCCCTTGACAGAGGTGATCATCATAGTAACTGTGGTATTAATTGTTTACTATGTGCTAAGCACTGTACTGAGTCAACTCAGACACAGTGCCTGTCCCAAGTGGGGCTGATAATAGAAAGTAGACAGTTGAAGTAGAAAGGAGGACTAGTATTTAATCCCCATTTAACTGAAGAGGAAACTGAGGCACATAGAAAATAAGTGACTTTCCCCAGGACACACAGCAGGCAAATGGTGAAGCTGGGATTAGAACTCAATTCTCCGGACTTCCAGTTCAGTAGCCCCAGCGCATAGAACAGTGCTTGGCACATAGTAAGCGCTTAACAAATACCATCATTATCATTATTATTCAGTGGTTGACCTGGTCTCTTTCTCAGTCAATCAATGGTATTTATTGAGCACTTCCTGTGTACAAAGTGCTGGACTTGAGAGAATACAATACATTATTATTGGTAGACATGTTCCCTACCCACAGTGAGCTTATAGTATAGAGAGGGAGAAGGATATTAATATAAATAAATTACAGGTATGTATATAGTTGCTGTGGGACTAAGGTTAGGGTGAATATCAAGTGCTTAAAGGGTATGGATACAAGAGAATAGACAATTCAGAAGGGGAGGGAGTCAGGGAAAGATGATTTATATGAGAAGGCCTCTTGGAAGAGATGTGACCTTTATTATTAACTATCATAGTCGGAAGAATTGGCAAGGCATTTCACCTACAATGTGGTCCTGGAATTGAGTCCATTCTCCAGTGTTGAGGCAGTGCTCATGGCAAAACACTCTGGCTCAAGGCACGGGTGGAGACTCGACTAAAACCAGACCCGCAATCAGCAGCTGAATGACGAGCTGGGAGCAGGAAGAGCAGAACAAACATTCTCCAGTCACGGCGGAGCGTAACTTTACAGTCAGATGGGTCTGGCGAGGGGCAATCCGGGGAAGCGATTTGCTCCTCGAGTTGCCAGGAAGGTCGAAAGGCCCAGAGGCATTTGAAACAAGTGCTGCAAGAAGCGAATACATCAGTGGATTGACTGGGGGGAAATACGTGGGGTCCTCCCCTAGCTAAGATTTGGTCTCAACTACTCCATCCCTGGAGCCCCCAGCTCTCAAGAATACAGTCCTTCCTGACCCTCTGGAGTGATTTTCATGCCTTGCGTTGGCCCGGCAGAACTGGGGCGAGAGGGGAAGGAGGTCTGATACATAACAGGAGAAGCAGCGTGGCCTAGGGGATAAAGCGCAGGTCTGGGAGTCAGAAGGACCTGGGTTCTAATCTGAACTCTGCCGCTTGTGGGCTGTGTGACTTGGGGCAAATCACTTCACTTCTCTCTGCCTCACCGTCTGTTACCTTATCTGTAAAATGGGGCTGAAGACTGTGAGTCCCATGTGGGGCGAGAATTCTGTCCAAGCCGATCAGCTTGTATCTACCCCAGCGTTTAGTATAGTGTCTGATGCAGAGTAGAAGCTTAACAAATACCGTAACACGATCAGTCTCCAAGTACCTCCTAAGGGGTCTGAGGCATTTCTCCTCCTGCTTCTTGGTCGGAATGGCTCCACGTCTGCCAGCTCTCCAGCGACCAGGGAGCTGATGGTTCATCAGCATCTTTCAGTCGCTCCCATCTTCCCTCGCCTACTAGAGGGTCCTATTGCCTCCCTACGTTATTTGTGCTTAGAAAGAAATATACATCAGTTATTTAGTTAACTGATTAGTAATTGAAGGCCTAGTTTGGAAATCGTACAAGTTTTCTATGAATATTCATAAAAAATAATTAACGTGCCTCTCGATTTAGAACCCAACAACAGTTCACTTCCATTTGATTATTATTTTTTTGATAGATGAGTTAATTATATGCTGAGGTCCTAGTTGCTGGGGTTTCTTTCGTAAGTGGCGATTGAGTAACTGCTGTTGGTGACAATAACCCTGTGTTTTTGTGGCTTTCACAGTGTTGCTCTGCAGCTGGAAGGAGGCACATAATCACCACCGCCTCCGCCCTCCCCGCCACCTTAGCACAGAGGCTCTGCGGGGACCTAAACGGAGACTTCTCCTTCTCCACGTTCGGCTTCCTCCCTTGCTCTCCAGCTTCTCTCTCTCCCACCTCTCTTCTCTGACTTCCCCTTCATCCCTCTCCCCCCGCAGCCCCCCACTCTCTTTTTGTCCTTCCCCCAAAAGATTCGGCCCTCAAGCGCCTCCCCACGTGTCCGGTCTCCGCTTTGAGAGGACCGAAGCACAAGACCTCACAGTGAGGAAGAGAGGTGAGAGAGACAATGAGGAAGAGAGGTGAGAGAGCGAGAGAATTTCTCCTAACCGGAGGAAACGGAACTTTTCCCATCACGGAAGGAGTGGGGCTGCCCCTTCTCCTCGGATTCCCCGTCCGGTGAAGGACGGCAGGTCGAGGACATTTAACTGCTGCGGACCACAAGTCCCGCTCAGCGCTAACCTCCCAAGATGGGAGCGGGAGAGGAGTGGAGGGAAATGGGGGAGGAAGAGGCCTGGAGTCTTCAGGCAGCTGCTTTTTGACTCTTTTTACAGATCCCAGTTCCCAGCCGAAGTCAACCTGGGCCTTAAGGTGGTCAGTTTCCGGGCCTGACGGCAGAGCGATAGTGCATCTAGTGCCTTTTGCTCTCCGCCACGCAGGCCTGGCTTCTGGGCCCTCTTCTCTCCTCTCCTTTCTCTCACTCTCTCTCTCCCTCTCCATCTCTCTAGCCTTTTCCTTTTTTTTTACCCTAAAAAAAAAAAGAAAGGTTTTTATCCCGTCAAGGAAAAACTGGCTCTTGGAAAACAACCAACTCTGTTGGAACTCGGAGATAATAATCAGTTTCTCTGGGCTTGTGAAATTGGCTCATTAAGCGTGCTTTTTAACAGAAAATATTGGAAGCGATTAAGTCTGCTTTACTGAGTGGGCATGAAATGGCTAACCTTCGGCCACCCGCCGCTCCTAGGTGCCTGGCACGCTTTATGCATGCGGCGTAATGTCTTTACTTGAAGTGCTGTTTATTCATCACCTGCTTATTTATCTCTTTGCATTTGGCAGGCACATCGATCAATGTTAAACTGTCACACGAGGTTATTTTTCTTTTACATAACAGTATAGGCCTAAGGTAGTGGCATATTAAAAGTAATAACTTCTAACTTGTACCCGAGATGACAGCCCCATTTTTACCCGAATATATTACCGCGTGAAATTCCTCATATCGCTTTTTTTTTTCCAGTATTCATATTCTTCCAAGGTCAGGGGCTGCGAGGCTTTCATCTCGATGTCGGATGGGAACGGAGAGGGATGGTCTAACCCGCTGGTTTTTCAGAGTGATCCCCTGGTCCCGGCCTGGGGTTATCGTCCCACCTCCAGGGACAGATAATTCCCGGGCGAGCATTCTCTATGTGGGCTCCTGCCTGTTCCCCATCCCTGCGTCATGGCGGTGGGCACGTCCCAACTGCCGTACTCAGGGATCTGGCGATGTTGGGGAAATAGTCCGGGACCTGTATCATTTTTGGGCACACACCTCTCTCCTCTAATGCTTCTCACTGTGCCTGTTCTCATCTACGTAGCCACCGGCCCTTTGACCCGCATCCTGCCAGGAACGCCCTCCCTTCTCAAATCCGACAGACAGTTACTCTCCTCTCCACCTTCAAAGCCTTATTGAAGGCATATCTCCTCCACGAGGCCTTCCCCGATTAAACCCCCCTTTCCTCTTGTCCCACTCCCTTCTGCATCACCTTGACTTGCTCTGTTTTTTCTTCCCCTGTCCCAGCCCCAAAGCATTTATGTACATATCTGTCATTTATTTATTTAAATTAATGTCTATTTCTCCCCCTCTAGACTGTAAGCTCCTTGTAGGCAGGGAATGTGTCTGCTTACGTGCATTGTACTCCCCCCTAGCACTTAGTACATACAGTAAGTGCTCAGTAAATACAGTTGAATGAGTGAATGAATGGTGGTGAGACTGGTAAGCTGTGTCCCAAATAGTACTGTGAAGTCAGGACTAGTTTGCGGACAGTGAACCTCCTGTTTGGTGAATTTTGAATACTACCCACAAGGAAAGTAGCAGAAAAGTATGTGTCCAAACGGTTCATTCTTTCATTTTTGCCTTTTTGAGGGGGCGGAAGAGGGTTGGCAGGATTCTTTTACTTTACAACCCTGCTCAGCTTTGATAGACTGCCTATTTTGGCACTGGGGCCAGATAATCTTCCCTGAACCAACACATTTTGGGCTTTATTTTTAGCCCAGTCTAGCCTAAAAATGCCTCCAGATAGGTGGTCAGATCTTTCTAGTGTTGCATTCAAAGAAGTCCTAAAATTCCTTCCCTCTTTTGGTCTTGCCTTGGCTTGGGCTTGGACTACTAGTCTTTGGTCGCCGAGAATGGCTTACAAATAACAGTGTTTTTGGTTGGCTTGTGTACGTTGGAGATGTGGGAGAGATTGGCTTGCTTCCTGTGGGCCCATGTCTAGAGGAGCGAGTGGGGGGCTGTGGAGGAAAGAGGCGTTCTTCTACCTAGCCCAGAAATGTATCTTGCTTGGCAGAAACAATGAAAAAAGAGTGGAAATGGTATTAAATTTTGGCCCAGTCGGGGCCGGTCTCTGTCTTACCACAGATCGCAGTTCGTGTCAGACTCGTTTGTCTCCGAGAATTTCCGTTCACTTTTCCCTCCTTGGGTTAAGGGAGGAGACTCTGATTTACACAATTTGTTTTTGAAAATGTGGGAGTGATGTAGGAAAAGTAGCCCCAAACCAGGGTGGGCAGGGCTCAAAAGAATATTTGCGTTAAAGTATACCGAGTGTACGCGCTTTGGGGGCTATTGGTTCTTGCCACCTGACAAGATGTTGATTAGAGCTAGAGAAAGAATGCGGAGTGTGGGGAGATCAGGTAAGGGGAAATTAGTAAAAGGAAAAGAAGAAAACCAAGGCTATCGTCATGATCCTCCTGGATTGGAAGCAGCGTGGTTCTAGTGGAAAGAGCACAGGCATGGAGTCAGAGGACCTGGGTTCTAATTCCAGCTCTACCACTTATCTGCTGTGAGACATTGGGCAGTTCACTTAAACTTTGATTTGCCTCAGTTTCCTCAACTGCAAAATGAGGTTTGATATCCGTTCCCCCAACCATTTAGACTGTGAGGCCCGTGTGGGACGGGGACTGTGTCTGAGCTGATTAACTTGTATCTGTCTAGCGCTGAGAAACCGTGCTTGACACAAAATAAGTTTTAACAAATACCAGAAAAACTGAAGTTTTAACAAAGCCCCCAGAATGGCTTTGCACTCTGAAGTCTTCTTTGGGAGAATAACCTCCCTTTCCCTCAGCCCTGTGGCATTTCTACCTTACTGACTCCACTTGCCAAAAGTGACAAGAATTTGAATCTGACAGTTGAGTGGACCGATTGCTTGATGCCCAAGAGCTAAATGCAGTTAAAAATGATGCTGTTTGGCTCTATTTTACCACTGACTCCTTTCCCACATCCTCCCTTTGGCCTCTCCCTCCATATACGCCAGACCATCAGTCTACCCACCTTCAAAGCATTGTTAAGGGTAGAGCTCCAAGAGGCCTTCTCTGATTAAGCCTTCTTTTCCCCAGCTCCCTCTCCCTTTTGGGTCATCTCTGCACTCGAATATGTATGTCTTATGCAGTTGGTATTCACTCACAGGACTTCTGTGCATATCTGTAATTTATTTATATTAATATCTGTCTCCCCCCTAGACTGTAAGCTCATTGTGGGCAGGGACTGTGTCTACCAACTCTGTGTTGGTATACCGTCCCCCCTCTCACCCCCACAGCATGTATGTACATATCTTTAATTTATCTCTATTGATGTCTGTCTCCCCCTCTAGACTGTAAACTCACTGTGGGCAGGGGATGTGTCTGTTTATTGTTATATTGTACTTCCCACGCACTTAGTAAAGTGCTCTGCACACAGTAAGTGCTCAATAAATATGATTGAATGAATAAATTAATGAAGTGCTTATTACAGTGCTTTGCAAACAGTAAACTCTTAGTAAATGCCTCTAATTTGATTTCCATATCTTCTCCCTCACTTCCACTGGTAATCTTGGTATATTTGGTACCAGAATTAAGTGATCCCAAATGACCTTTCCCTTGAGTCTTTTTGTGGTTTTTCTGGCTTCAGCTACTATCTTGAGGAACAGTTATTTTTTGCAGAGAGGATGGTAAGCAAGCGGAGTTTGGTACCACTGGGAGAAGTCCCAAAATAGCAATAGATTCAAGAAGTTTGGAAATCTTACAGAGAATATTAGGAGTGTTAGAGGGACAAATTATAAGGCTCCAGAGGATTTTTAGCAGATTCATAGACAGTAGACTCATGATAGATTTTGGAAGGAAAATTTGGAGATGTTCTGAAGTCAGTCCATAATCATCATCAATACCATTTATTGAGGCTCTATATGCAGAACACTGTTCTAAGTGCTTGGAAAAATTCAATGAAAGTAGAAGACATGATCTCTTCCTTTAAAGAGCTTACAATGATAAGGGAAAATTACATCCTAATCAAAGGATGTCTTGCATCACCCGTTCCCTAAAAATCCACTGGATTTGTCTGCTGTGTGACTTTGGCCAAGACACTTCACTTCTCTGTGCCTCAGTTCCCTAATATGTAAAATGGGGATTAGACTGGTGAGCTCCATTTGATACAGGGACTGTTGATCAACCTGCTTTCCTTATATCTAGGCGGCACTTAGATCAGTGCTTGGCACATAGTAAGCACTTAACAAATACCAAAATTATTATTATCAAGTACCTGGCACACGCAAGGCACTTAAGAAAGACCATAACGAAAAATGCTTTCAGAAGTAGTCTACCATTCTGGATAGGCAATTGATCTTATCTAGAATGGCATTTCTTATATTCATTCTTTTTGCATCAATGCAATGTTAATGTAGTGTGGGTAAATGTCAGTCAATCAATCATATTTATTGAGTGCTTGGGAAAGTACAATATAACAGAATTGGCATACATGTTCCCTACCTCAACAAGCTTATTATTTATCATTATTAATAAGTGCCATCAAGTCATTTCTGATTCAGCAACTCCATGGATATGCCTCCTCCAGAACATGATGCCCTCTGCCATAATCTGCAATCTTCTAACGGTTCTTCCGTCATCATGTTATGGTCTTTATCCATCTAGGTGCTCGTCTGCCTTTTCCATGTTTCCCTGACTTTTGCTAGAATCAGTGCTCGTCTGCCTTTTCCATGTTTTCCCTGAGTTTTGCTAGAATCAGTGCCTTCTCAGAGAATTATCCTCCTGGTTCTGTGTCCAAAACACGCTAATCTAAGTCAAGTTATTTGGGCCGTTCTAAAACCACTTTGGTATAATTTGCTCTAAAAATCCATTTGTTTGCTTTTTTGGGCAGTCCAAGTACTCTCAACGAGTCCTACAGTCTGACAATTCCATTGCTATGTGTTTAGAAGATATCCTTTCAGATTAGATAAGAGAAATATGAGAAAGAGAGAATGAGAGTGCATGCTAGTACGCCTTTAGGTTGATAACTCTCTAGATGAAAGATTCCAACCTTTTGTTTGAAAGGACAATGTCCTATGCAGAGTGAATGTCCTCAGAAGTATATTAGTTATATAGGTCATCTAGTATCAGTCAATCAGTGGTGTTTATTAAATGCTTATGAGGGCAGAGCGACGTGACTAAGCTCTTGGGAGAGTTACGTTACGAACGAAGAATATATATCACATATTCACATCTTTAAGCAAAGTGACCAACAGCACAGACCTGGGAGATGGAGATCTGGGTCCTAATCTCGGCTCCACCACTTCTGCTCTGTGACTTGCTGTGTACCTCAGTTGCCCTTATCTATGAAATGGGATTTAAATCCTCCTCCCTCCTACGTATAACATGAGCCTCATCTGGGCCAGGGGGAGTGTGTAACTTGATTTACTTGTACGTACTTGAGCACTTAGAATAAGCGAGTGAACCCATAGGTGAGATTGAGGAAGAAGATGACCTTAAAGAGTGGAGGAGTTAAGGCACACAGTAAGTGCTCAATAAATGCATTTGATTGATTGATTAAGTTCAGAGGGCCAGAGGCATTAGAAGGTGTTAGCCTGCTACAAGGGGCTTTAAGAAGGAAGTTAATGTCCAATTTCAATCGGACAAATTTTTTCTAAAATGAAAAAACTCACTACCATATAAGCGTAGACTTTGGCAGTCCCCTTAAGAGACTCAAAATCTGGATACAGCTCTTCATTTAATATTGTTCTTTGTATTATTTTAATAAATATTAAGCAACAAGTCAATGGCATTTATCACTACAATATAAAGCATGGAAAGAAATGTCATATTCTTCTTCAGAGGTTCTGGAGCAGATCCTAATTTAGAACATGTAAGTCCATGGGAAACGTCCCCTGATACAATAGTATACTAATCATTCAATCAATGGTATTGTTTTAAAAATTTCATTATTTTAATGGTAGTTGTTAAACGCTTAATATTTGCCAAGCACTGTTCAAAATACTGGGGGAGATACAAGTTAATCATGTTGGACACGGTCCCTATTCCACATGGGGCTCACGGACCTAGGAGGAGGGAGAGCAGGCATATTTAATCCCCATTTAACAATTGAGGAAACTAAGGTGCAGAGAAGCGAAGTGACTTACCCAAGGCTAATAATTGGCAGGTAATTATTAATGGGCAGGTAAGCAGGTAATTGGCAGAGCTGGAATTAGAACCCAGGACCTCTGACTCCCACTGCTACTACTGAGTGCAGAGCACCAGAGTAAGCACTTGGAGAGTAGAGGAGAAGAGAGAGAGAGGAGGAAGCAGATAGAAAACCACAGAGTTGGTAACCATGTTTCCTGCCCACAGTGAGCTTACAGTCTATCCTCCCTGCTATAGTCTTGTTCTTCCTGCTTCCGCTCTTGTGAATGCATTTTTGTCTGCCTCAGTAGATTAATATCTTGAGGTCAGGGAACTGTGTCCTGCTAGTGAGTAGTAGAGGGCTTAGCTCAATAAATACTGTCGATTGAATGGAGAACAATGGTTTTATGTTCATCAGTAGGTACTCAATAAATACCACTGATTGTTGGGAGAATATGTTCTTGGTGTTTTGAAAACTCCATTGTGGTTCCAATTGAAAAGCTCTACCTTTTTCTGTCTGTCCTCACTTGGAAGCTGTTCCATCTTCCTTGTCATTTGGGTTGCGCTTCTCAACTTTCTTCAACTCCAATCCATCCTTCCTTGTCAACGAAAACTGAGTTGATCTTCTAACTGTGGCTGGATCAAGACTTTATAGTGAAAGTGGTTAAATTCTCCCCCATGTGGGTGGATTTGGGTCCTTCTTGAGGACATCCAACATCTTGTGGGAACTTTTGGCTATTCCACTGATTGAACCAACTCAAGCACTGAACAAAATTCTCTCACGGAATGATGCTGGTGTTATTCCTACCAGATTGTAAACTTCTTATGAGTATGGAACATGATTCACACTTCTGTGACAATTTTCCAAACATAAAACTCAGTAGTTGCTCAATAAATACCATTCCTTCTCCACCTACTACTATTACAGTGTCAGGAGACCTAGGGGTATTGCAAGTCTATTAAAAGTAAAGGTAAGAAAAAAATCACAGGCACTAAATTGGTCTTTGGGTGCTGGGGAGAATTCCCTGTAACAGTAATGGGACTTACTGAGTGCCTACTAAATACACTATACTGTGCTAAACACTTAGGATACACTAAAAAAGATAAGCTATCTTCCCTGACCATAAGGAGTTTCCATTCTAATGCCAGTGAGAATCCTATATGCTGAAGGTGTTTATGGAACCAGTTCAGTTTACATTCTGAAAGCAGAAAAACAGAGGAAACTCAGTCCAGTGACTACCTCGATCATGGAACCACCATGGTGCTTTACATTTTGGAGAGAAAACATAAATATTTATCAACGTCAAGCATACATTCAGGCACCTGCAGCTATTAGGACAGTCTTTGTTTCGTGAAGGATAAAACATGTTGTCAAGAAAAAGAGGTCAGCCTTTTTTCTCTGAGAATGAAAGGGAGGATTCTATATGACAAGAATTCTCTTTCCCCTCATCGAATTATGCGCACAGACCAAGCACTTATGTTACCACAGCCTTGCTCGCACTTAGGTTCATATTTTATAATCTTCTATTATTTCCCATACCGATCACTTATTGTCTACTGCCCCTGCTAGACTGAAAGTTCCTTGAAGGCTGAGAATATGTTTTCTAACACTATTGTACTCTTCCAAGCACTTAGTACAGTTCTCTGCATACAGTAAGCGTTCAATAAAACATCACTGCTGCTAATGATGAGGGGAGTGAGTAGCATAGTTTTCCCTTTCCCTTTTTTCTGTGATCAGTGAGAGCTAAGTTGTAAACTCCTTGAGAGCAGAGATTGTGTCAACTAACTATTGTAATCTTCCCAACACTTAGGTGTTCCATAAATACTACTGATTGATTGTTCTTGTGTTTGAAATCTGAGCAGGCTAACAATGTGGACCATCCACCTTTAATTATCCTGAACTGTTTTTGTTTTTACATTTTCAATGGTATTTAAGTGTGTATATGCACCAGACACTGTACTAAGCTCTGGGGCAGAAAGAAGTTAAGCAGGTTGAACACGGTCCATGTCCCACGTGGGACTCACAGTCCTAATCACGGACGAGGTAACTGAGGCACAGAGAAGTGAAGTGACTTGCCACGGTTCACACAGCAGACAAGTGGCAGAGCTGGGATTAGAATGCAACTTTTTCACAGAAACTAGGTAATGAGCATGTTGCTGAACTTGGCATTGTACCGACGTTGGGCGGACCCTGGAGGGTGCTGGAGAATCAATTGATCAGGGTTGGCTGCGTCACTCCAGATTTCTTTGGAAGAGCTAAGAAGAGATTCTTGCAAAACTGTGATCCAGGCGGGAAAGGTCTAAAACTTCCACAGAATTTGCTAGTGGATGATTTTCGATAAATCCAGTCAGTTGGCTGATCAATCTTACGTATCTGTCGCCAGCCCTCTCCCTCTTATTCCTTGTTTGTGAGCCTCTTGGGGACTAGGGTGTGTCTAACTCTCACCCATCTATTTTTTTCACAGTTTTACTACAGTGCTTTGCAGAGAGTAGGTGCTTAATCATTAGTCCTCTATTATTTGAAAGCTGGGAAGAACACAGTGCATTGAATTTGCGATTCTGTTTCAGAACTAAAGGAGAATATCTTTGTTTAGAATTTGGAGAGGCTGAGGGGTAATTGAATTAATTGAACATTCAATTAAAAATCTCACGCCAGTTAAAAAGTGTCTCATCAATTATTCAAATACGACTCCAAACTGGTTAAAGCAACAAGACGTCTGCCGAACGTCACGGGGAAGACAGTGGCGAGAAACCCAGACCGGAGAGCAATCACAGTTGTGAATACCAGCGGGTTGGATTCATTTTCTATTGCCTTTCGTGAGGAAAGAACTGCAGTTGGTGAATGAGTGAAATTAGTATGGACTGGGCTTATAAAAAATAGATGGGAAGAGACACAATAGACGGGTCGGTAGATAATTTTCAGGATGCAGTCGAGCAGAAACTCAGAGAGTTGGTCTAAGTCAACCAGTCGTATGGCTAATCATCCTAGGAGTATCTTCTGAGAATTTGGGCTCGGGATGAGGCAGAAATAGGGAGGGACATATTCTATCCCTGTCTTCAATCTTTTCCACCCTTACCAACCAAACACTGAACCGTCTTCTCAGCCTGGGGTGGAGGAGGAATCAGGGAGACCTAGGAGATAGTGTGGATAAGTGGAAAGAGCATGGAGCTAGGATTCTGACTCTGCTGGGTGAACTTGAGGCAATAACTTAAGCTTTCTGAGCCTCAGTTTCTTTATCTGTAAAATGTGGATAATAATACCTACCGTCTCCTCCCACCGAGGGATGCTATGGGATGAAATGAGGTAATTGACCTAGAATTACTTTGGAAAATCAAGAAACTGTGCCCCAAATGAGGTGGCATTGTTAAGGGATCATTTCTCATCTCCTCTGACATCCACAGCCCCGAACCTGGCCTCAGGATGACAAGGAGTACAAGCAGAGGTCAATCTCATGGGTGTCGGGGCCTAATGGCAACTCTTCTAGACTGTAAGCTCCTTGTGGACAGGAGTCAAGTTTGCAACTCTGCCCTGTTACCGTCTTCAAAGGGTTTAATAGAGTATTGTGCACACAATAGGCGTTCAGCAAATACCATTGGCCAATTAATTGGCGGCCTCCATTTGGGGAGTCCAGTGAAATGCCGAGTGAATGTCGAGTGAAATTCTCGGCATTTTGGCGCTGAAGATGTTCTCCAACTTTGTGTGGGGAGTGAGAAATCATTTTGCCATCTAGCTGATCTGAATTTTCCATCTATCACTGAGGGGAAATAAACTGTTGTTACAGAGGGGGGACCCCAGGGCACAATGTTTAATTTCTCCGTTCGTTTTGCTCTCTTATCTTCGACACATTTAAGGGCCTCTGTATAGTTCGCTTATGGAAATGTGCACATTTCCCACCACAAAAGCCGAAAACATTTTTGTAAATATTCTTTCAGGAGAATCGCAATCAATGCAGTCGGCGCTAACAAGCAGATGGATGTATTTGAATGCCATTATCTTGTGTACAATGATATTATCTCTTTCATGAAAAATTCAGCAGTTTGGGCTGCGCTAGTCAAGGAAAGATGGAAGTTAAAAAAAAAATCGCAAGAAAAACCCGCTCCGACTCTGGCTCCTTGAGGGGGGTCCGGTTGCATCATTGAGCAGGAGAATGAGCGATGCCCCGGGTCCCGTGGAGGGGCGGCCCGGCCTGCCCGCCTTCTGGCGTTCTTGGCTTCAGCCGTCCCTCTCCAGCCCCGCAGCTGCGGGTGGGGGTTGGGCGGCCCGGCACGCACACATCACTCCGGGACATTCTCATCATCCGTCTGAGAGGAGAAAATAAATTTGCTCACCGCGTCAAGTTGGCAGGCGCCAACCACCGTGTCACATTCCCGGCGTTCCAGCCTTGCCCTGAGCCAGAGAAGAGGCGAGCACAGGCCAGGAAGGCTGGGACCGGCCCAGGGAATGGCCAGGCGGGCCGCGGGCGGAGTGGGGATGGGCCACCGGAGAGTTGGCGCCCCCCCCCCCGCCATAACTGGCCCAAGAAGGTAGCTCGGAGGGGGTGAGAGGGTCAAAATTCTCTCTGGAATGCTGCAGACGGGTATGCGCTGGTGGAAGGACTTGGCCAGTGAAGCCAGGTCCGGATAGTATTAACAGAACAATAATAAGAGCAGTATTAGCTGGGGTATTTTTTCAAGTGCTTACTATGTACCAAGTACCATGCGAAATACCGGGATACTCAGAGGACCTGGGTATTAATCCCGGAATCTGCCATTCTCTACTGAGCGACCTTGGGCAAGTCACTTCACTTCTCTGTACCTCAATTACTTCATCTGTAAAATAGGGATTAAATTCTACCTCCTCCTACTTAGAGTCTATCCACCCTGATTATCTCTTATCTATTCCAATGCTTAATACAATGCTTGGCAAATATTAAGCACTTTACCATAATAATACCATAATAATAAGATAATAATAGTACCAGAATAATAAGATAAGATCACAAATATTGATATACTGGCACATAGTATTGTCACATTGAAAATAATCTCAGTTGAATACAGTTATGCTGGTGGGACATGTGAGGATAATGAATGAAAGCAGGAAGCCCAAGCAACTACTCTATGGAGAGATAAAATTGAGACAATGAAAGCAAGGAGGGCAGAGTAAATGTTTTAAGGATAGAGAGCTAACGCTGCATCCCAACTGAAAACCGTGAGTCAATTATCAGTTTATCAATAAATGGCATTTATTGAGCATTACTGTGTGCCATGCCAAATTAAGCACTTGGGAAAGCACAGAACAAAACAGTTGGTAGTCACGATCCCTGTCCACATAGAGCCTACAGCCTAGATGGGGAGATGGACATAGAAATGAATATGTCTATAAAGGAAATGGCAGAGTGTATGGATTTTTACGTAAGTGCTAGACTAGGTTTCAGTACTGTGAACCCCATGTAGGACAGGAATTGTGTCCAAACTGATTATTTTATTCAGAGAAGGCCTCTTGGAGGAAATGTGATTTTAGGAGGGTTATTCCAGTGTGGAGAGAGGTAGTCTATCCCTTCAGGCTAGAAGGTGGAGGTTGGCGACAAGATCAACGAGATTGAGGTCAAGTGAGTAGGTTGGCATTAGAAGAGTGAAGTGTGCAGGCTGGGTTGTATTAGGAAATCAGCAAAGTAAAATAGGAGGAGGAGAGCTGATTGAGTGTCTTAAAGCCAATTTCTGAGACTGTAACGGCATGGCACACTGCCATTGAGAAAGGAGACTCTGTTCAAGCAAAGCCTTCTTGGGGAGAGAGACAAGGAAGTCCAAGATAAAAGAGCACTAGGAGCTGATAACATTAAAAGTAACAACACAACAAGGAACAACATTTTTGTGTGGCCATGGCTCTGGGTCCTGCATTGGCCTTTTCTACTGCACATACGCACACTTATAAGTGAATTTCAGCATCAGGGATGTCTTCTTCTAATAGGAATGGCAATATCGTATCTTTATATATATATATATATATATATATATATAATATAATAATAATGGTATTTGTTAAGTGCTTAATATGTGCCAAGCACTTTTCTAACCACGGGGGTAGATACAAGGTAATCAGGTTGTCCCACATGAGGCTCACAGTCTTAATCACCATTTTACAGATGAGGTAACTGAGACACAGAGAAGTGAAGTGACTTGCCCAAAGTCACACAGCTGATAGGACATTGACCTTGGGAATAAGGAGACCTGAGTTCTTATCCCAGTTTTGCCATTGGCCTACTGTGTGATGTTGGACAACTCACCTAACCGCTCTGGATCTACGTGAACTCATCTGTAAAATGAGGGAAGATCCTCACTCCAATCCATACTTCATTCCGCTGCCCGGATCATCTTTGTACAAAACCTTTCAGTACATGTCACCCCCCTCCTCAAAAATGTCCAGTGGTTGCCCATCCACCTCCATATCAAACAAAAACTCCTCGCCATTGCACCCCGTCACCTTGTCCCCTCCTACCTCGCCTCTCTTCTCTCCTTCTACAATCCAGCCCTCATACTTCGCTCTTCTAGTGCGAACCTTCTCACTGTGCCTCCATCTCGCCTGTCTCGCCACTGGCCCCCTAGCCCACGTCTTGCCTCTGGCCTGGAATGCCCTCTCTCCTCAAATCCTACACTTACTCTCCCCTTCTTCAAAGCCTTTTTGAAGGCCCATCTCCTCCAGGAGGCCTTTCCAGGCTACGCCCCACTTTTCCTCATCTCCCACTCTCTTCTGTGTTACCTGATTTGCTCCCCTTTCTCTTCTCCCAGCCCAGTTCCAGACCCACAGTACTTATGTATAGATCTGTAATTTTATTTATTTGTATTGATGTCTGTCTCCCCACTTCTAGACTGTGAGCTTGTCATAGGCAGGAAATGTCACTATTTATTATTGTATTGTACTTTCCCAAGCACATAGTTCCATGCTCTGCACACAGGAAGCACTTAATAAATATGATCGAATGAATGAATGACAATGTGTTATCTCTACCTCTTAGACCGTCATCCACTTGTGAGACAGGGGTGGTGCCTGATTTGTTTATTGAGGATCTTTCCCAGTACTTAGCACAGCACTTGACACAAGATATGTGCTTAGTAGCTTATTGTTATAGAAAGCATTGTACTGAAGACTTGGGAGAGGGTAACAGAACGAAAACACTTACTCTCTGCCCTCAAGAAGTCTATAATCTAATGGGGAAGAGCAACAGACCAAAAATATTTAAAAATAGTGGGAGCAAGAGGAATAGCAAACATGAACTGTAGCAGCAGGAATATGAAACAGCTGACTAAATAATTGAATTTACAAAAAAAAAATACATATGTTCCTAACGTCTGAGGACAAGAATGAAACAAAAAAGTGACAAGAAATGCTTGGAAAACCTTAAGGAATAGTCTCTGGCCTAACATCTAAAGTCCTCTTTTTTTTTAAAGTAGATTGTCAGGCTCAGCGAGTAGACATGTTGTGTTTTCTTTAGACGGTCCTTTTCCCTTCCCTTTTTTCCATGCTTATCTTTCTACTTGGTAGCAGGGAAAGAACCCACGCTTGGGAATCAGAGATACTGGGTTCTAATCAGTCACTGAGTGACCGTGGGCAAGTCTCTTAACTTCTCAGTGCTTCTGTTTCATTATTTGTAAAATGGGGTTTAATTATGAGTTCTCCCTCCTACTTAGACTGTGAGCCCCTTGTGGATCAGGGACTGTCCACCTGCATATCTCACATGTACTCCAGTAGTTAGCACCCTGTTTGGTACATAGTAACTGCTTAATAAATACCAGGATTATTATTATTGCTTTCATTATATTCACTTTCCCCCTTCCTCCCTACTCTCTTCTCAACTGAGAGCGAGAAGAATTGCATTGGGCTTACCAACAGGCATGTGAAAGATGTCATGAATGGAAAGATGCTATTCTAAGAAAGACAAATGACTAAAACTACTGGATTTCTATACTGCTATTCCAAATTATTGCAAGGTTCTATGTGGCACTGTAATATTTACCATGACTTTGACTTCCAGGATATTTGCTCGGAACAGGTTGTCCTTTTAAAATAAAAATGCTCTACCGGGTGAGGAGAGAAAATTAATTAAAAGGTGATGCATTTCAGACAGTATTATGGATGGGCTGGGACCCTGTGTTAATTCAACTTCAGTAAAAGCGATAAGAATGATCTGAGAGTCAGAAAACCTGAAATTGATTTCTTACATCATAATCCACCTAGGAGATGGGACCATTACATGATCCATTCGTCTACCTGGCCGTCAACCCCTCTCCCGTGTTCTTTCTCTGGTCTGGAACTTTCTCCTCTTTCACATACAAGAGACCACCACTCTCTTCTCCTTCAAAGTCTTTTAAAATCGAATTTCCTCCAAGAAACCATCCCTAAGCCCTCATTTCCCCTACTCCCTCTAACTCCTGCATCACTTATGCGCTCACATCTCGTAAACACTTGATATTCACCCTACCCTCAGCCCCACAGCACTGTAAGCTCCTCGTAGGCAGGGACTCTGTCAGCCTACTGTGTTGTGTGGTACTCTCCAAATTCACTCAATTGTATTTATTGAGAGCTTACTATGTGCAGAGCACTGAACTAAGCGCTTGAAAGAGTACAATACGACAGTGTAACAGACACATTCCCTATGTTCTGAAAGCCCTAAACGCTCAATTGATCAACTGATCGAATAAATTTTCTGTTCCATGACACATGGTCTATGATCTGTCTTTGTCAACTGACCATAGCGGAATTTTGAAAGTCAGTAGGAAAATGAGTAGTCTACAGTTGTGAATCCATGACTGGATGGGTAGGTAGTTAATTAGGACAGCAAAATAAGAGGTTTTAAATTCATTCTTTGCAAAATAAATGTCCTAAACCTATTCAGTGACTGCCCTACAGAGGGCCTTTGACCCCAGAGGGAGTTAATGAGACTGTTAAGCAGTAGTTGCATTTACTTTGGCTATGAAAGGATCATGATTGTTAACAGTGTAGTATGATTCCAATCATTTGCAAAACTTTCCACACTCAGTGAGGAAAGGGCTTCACTGGAATCCCTTGAAACACTGAAGTTTCTAAGTGCAGATGAGCGTACTCTGGAAACACCAACCCAAGGAGACCTGCATATCAATCATTGGTATATACTGAGCACTTATTGTGTACCAAGCACTTTATTAAATGTTCTGGAGAAGACTACATGAGAGAGTTGGTAGGGGTAGGGACATTTGCTGCATTCTAGGAGCTATTAGTCTCTCCACCTGGACTGTAAATCAGTGTGGAAATCAGCGTGGTTTAGTGGAATGAGCATGGACCTGGGAGACAGGGGACCTGTATTCTAATCCCAGCTCTGCCAATTGACTGCTTGGGTGACCCTGGGAAAGGCACTTGAATTCTCAGTATCTCAAATGCCTCAACTGTAAAATGGGGATGGAATCTCTGTTCTCCCTCCTACTTGGAATGTGAGCTCCATGTGGGATAGGGATTGTGTCCCTCCTGATTTACTTGTACCTACCCCATTGATTAGAACAGTGCTTGACCCATAGTAAATATTTAACAAACACTATAGTTGACTATAAACTGCTTCTTAGAGTAGTAGCATGGCTTATTGGAAAGAGCACAGTCTTAGGAGTCAGAGGTCATGTGTTCTAATCCTGGCTCCACCACTTATCAGATGTGTGACTTGGAGCAAGTCACTTAACTTCTCTGTGCCTCAGTTACCTCAACTGTAAAAATAAAAAGGGGGGGATTAAGACTGTGAGGCCCATGAGGGACAACCTGATTACCTTGTATCTATCTACTCCAGCACTTAGAACACTGCTTGACACATAGTAAGTGCTTAACAAATGCCATCATTATTATTAAAATGATAAAAGTCATACTAATAATTTTAAAAAATCATTGTGGTACTTGTTAAAGTTACTGTGTACCAAGCACTGTACTAAACTCATCAGGTTGGACACAGTTCCTGTCCCACATGGGACTCGCCGTTTTATTCCCCATTTTACAGATGAGAGAACTGAGGCACAGAGAAGTGAAGTGACTTGTCCAAGGACACTCAGCACACAAGTGGCAGAGCGGGGTTAGGACCCAGGTCCTTCTGATCCCCAGGTCCGTGCTTTATCCACGAGGTATTGCTGCTAAGCTATTGAATCTTAATTTTTACAGATGACAAAACTAAGGCATAGAGAGGTTAACTGGTTTGACCTTAGGGGAGTGGAAGAGTCAGGATTAGAAGGCAGATCCTCTTCCTTGCAGTTCAGTGCTCTTTCTACTAGACCACGCTGCTTGATTTTTCCACCCTACACCTGTCTGTCCTATACACAATTAAGGGACTATACTAGCTGCAGAGAACTGAAAGCTGTCACTGTATCCTACTGTCTAGGACCGCCACACCATCCAATGAAGCAAGATAAAGAGGCAGAGTCATCACAAGGATTACTATGTCTTTTAGAAGATAGACCCGTTATGATGGCACCATGGAATTGAGACTTAGGCTGACATGAAGGTCTGTAGATCAATTGTAATGTCCAACCTTCTTTATGGAAGTGAGTCACTGAGCTTCCACTGTGGCTATATTCAGTGTCTAGAACAGTTCTATCAAAGTCATCATGGGTAGCATTGAATGTTAAGTGACATGGTAGGATCTCACATGATGAAGTCCTATAATGGAGTAAGACCACTAACTTTGAGGCTGGTCACATCACACGGCCAGTGATTGGGACATAGAAGAATGGACGACAGCAGAATCTCTGTTGGACCTCTTGACTCTAAGCTCGTGTGGACAGGGTACGTGTCTACCAACTCTGTTGGATCATACTCTCCCAAGTGCATAGTAGAGGGCGCGGTAAGAGTTCAATAAATATGATTGATTGATTGACCGTTAAATGTCAACAGTAGGAAGCAGCTCATTCTGGCATCCAACGATCAGAAATGAGGTAACTGTCTTGGAACAGAGCCTTCAGGAAAATCATGGCACCAAGAAGGAGAAAGGAAAACAAAGCCAGGAATTATAGGTAACAAATATAACAGTGCAGAAAGGTGAGGGGATTATTGGTCAAGAATTGGTTTGCCAGTTTACCATGTATGCAGGTGATAAAGATTTCAAAAATGGTTGCTTTGGGTTCAACCAAAACAGCTATGTATACTTAGGATTCAATTTCTGAATATTATCAATATAGAGATCAATCAGAAATGTAAACTTTTTTTGCTTTTTTGGTTTGGTTTGCAGGCAGAGTGACCTCGTGCTTAACCAGACGTCCTATAACCTTTTCAATTTCTTGCTGGGACTGTGGGGCAAGTCGTTTGTTTCAAGTGTCCTTGAGAAATAAGGGCACATTTCTTTCCCCTCTTGGTGGAATATCGTTAGCCCTATGAATCCATTGAGAAGCTTCGGATAATATGGCATAAGTCGAACAGAGCATCCACTTTTTATTTATAAAGTGTTGCCCTTCTCCAATCACTTTTTAGTGCTTTCTCCTTAAACCAAGCCATTAATAAAACAAAGACAAAAAACACCCAACAAAAATCTAGAGTGGGGTTAGAAATATCTTCTAATGGGTACAAAAGCTGCCAGGTTTTGAAGAGGAAACTATCTTTGCTATTAAACCAGTGTACGTTTTCCAGAACCCTGCTCTGCTATTGTCCATTTCCTAATTTGGTCTGAGATCACACTGTTTTCCTGAGGCTCAAGGAAGGTTAGAAAGGAACTTATGGGATTTAAAAAAAAATATATTTAATCTAAGTTGTAAAGGAGCTTGGAACCACACCACGAGCATCATAATTAACTTTAATAATTATAAATGTAAATGCAGACAAGCCACAAGGTTTTAATGGTATGCCACATGCTTCTGCTAATTATTTTAGAGTTTGGACACATTCAGTGCCAGCTAATTATAAACCCTGCTATGGAAATCATCTGTTTATATTAGACTTATTGATCTCTAGTGTTTAAGCAATATGAAAAGGGAAATCTACAATGCTGGACCATCTGCTTTGTATTCCTAATTGCTTTTAAAGAATCAAATATATAAATAGTCAGCTTTTTATATATTGGGCTTCGAACTCTTTCAAGCGACATGTTTTGCAAATCTAGCCGAACAAGAAAGAGACAGCATTTTGAAAAATGTTGCCTTTTTTCCATTTTGCAGCTTAAGCAGTTCTACTGTCTTCACACACAACCCGAAAATGCCAGCCTACCTCCGTCTCCCCGAAACCGGTCAGGGAGCTGAGAAGTTATACAGTTTACCGTTTCCTTTTTTAATTTCCAGCTTTTCTTTCACGTCTTCCCATCAGGTATTCTTTATGGGAATGAACATTTCTGGTTCTGCTAGATTGTGAGCCCAATGTGGGACGGGGACTGTAATCAGCCTAATTGATTTGTATCTACCCCTACGTTTAGTACAGTGTTTGGCACCTAGTAAGCACCATTAAAAATACCATTAAAAAAAAAAGTTTCTGGTGATCCAAATCTGCTGGGCCTTGGGTGTCTGAATAAGGGGACTGACACCTCAATCGAATCTCACCCACAGAGTAATAATCATAATAACTGTGGCATTTAAATGCTTACTAAGTGACAGGTACTGTACTAAGTACTGGGGTGTAAACAAGTAAATCGGGTTGGACACAGTCCCTGTTCTACATAATAATGTTGGTATTTGTTAAGCGCTTACTATGTGCAGAGCACTGTTCTAAGCACTGGGGGAGATGCAGGGTAATCAGGTTGTCCCTCATCAGGCTCACAGTTAATCCCTATTTTACAGATGAGGGAACTGAGGCACAGAGAAGTTAAATGACTTGCCCACAGTCACACAGCTGACAAGCGGCAGATCCGGGCACTCAGCCTCAATCCCCACTTTACAGATGAGGTAGCTGAAGCCCAGAGAAGTGAAGTGACTTGCCCAAGGCCACACATCAGACAAATGGCAGAGCCGGGATTAGAACCCACGACCTTCTGACTCCCCGGACCATGCTCCATCTACTGCGCCATACAGAACTATTGTGGGCTCATTTAAGGTAATTTCTCAAATCCTCCCCGAGCTTAACCTAAAAGAAAAGAAATCTAACTTTTTCGTTTGTTCTACTTTACTTAATTGATTGAAGCTGTGGATCTTGGCAGATTACGTAGCTTTCAATTTTAGACTATATTTCCACGGCTTGTGAATAATTTTAGCGTTCCCCTGGAAGCGTGTCAGGTCCGTGTGGGCAGAGAACATGTCTTATGCTTCTGATGGACTTTCCCAAGTGCTTAGTACAGTGTTCTGCCTTCAGTAAGAACTCGGTTAATATGACGGATATGGCTTGTGTTTCATTTGGATGACCTCAACAACGGAGTACGATAGTCCGATCCTATAGGTTGTGACATGAAATCCTTAGGCCTAGAGACAGCATCTCCCGGGCTTCACAAACATAGAGCGATGGAAATCGGTCTTAATGAAAAAGGAAAGACATTGCTTATTGACCTGTTCAATATTCATTTTTAACCTCAGAGGTGTGTTTTAGAAGACATTGCACAGGGAAGTGAAAGAGAACTTATTATGCCTGGATTTTGTCGGAGATGGTTATCTCCCAGGGTTATTTGATATTTATGGTATGATGGCTCAGGTTTTGACCATTTTTAAAGTCTAATGACTAAAAGCTCTCTGTGAACAGGGAGAGTGTTATATTGTACTCTCCCAAGTGCTTTGTAGAGTGCTCTGCATGCACAGAATGCTCAGTGAAGAGAACTGATTCATGACCAGCTTACAGTTATAGCTGGGAGATATTAGCCTGACTTTCTTGAGTTTCAACGAATTCTTCATTTAAAGGGATGATTACAAAAAAAACAACAACCCAAAAAACAGTAGCCAGGAAGGGGGACCAGCAGACCTCGAAACAAGATTTTATATAACAGGCGGCTATATTCTGAGTGTGTGAAATTTGAGCCACAGTGACTTTTGGGAGATGAATTCCTTGTTCTCTTGTTAAGAATCTGTTCCTCTCGGCATGTTTCATCTGCCTCTTTTGACTGCTCTACTTATTTTGCTTATTCTTGCAGTTTAGGATGAAATTCTATCACACCTGACATGATGCTTGCCCTCTGGACAGTCTCTACTACCCCTGATTTTTGATCTGTTCATACATACAATTGTGGGGCAGGCAGTAGTTATTATCTAAGTTCATTATCATAAGTTTTCTTCAGGTTCAGAGAGAAAAGGACAATGTTCAGAATCTGAAAGAAATGAAAATCTTCCTGGAAAGATACTTAAAACAATTTGTGTGCCCAAATCCCTCAGAGGAGGTTATAAATCAGAAGGACACACAGGCAGCTCATTTTAGCTGGAAAACTTTTCCTTTAATGCCACCGTTGACATTGGATAAAGTTACTTAATTGCCTTTAAAAAACAGCTTTCCTCTAGAGCTGACCCTCCCATGCAATTATCTTGCGTTCCCTTTAAGACTAGAACTGACCATTGGTAATTATAACATCAGTTACCACTCTGACACCAGAGGTCTGCTTATACGTGAAGTTGGAAAGACAATTCAGCATCGTTGGTTTGTAAAATCGGTCTAATTTGACATGGACATGGCACCAGCCATATGCAGTTTTGGGATATGTGGGTATGTGAAGTTCCTTCACCTTCTCCATTTGAGTAGCAGGCTAGAGCACCGTGAAACTGTGAAGAAAATCAGGGACAGAAAGTTAGAAATTGTGTCAAATCATCCCTCTGTTGTTGGTCATTCAATCCTTATTTTTTGTGGGGGGAGAAAGGGGTTCATTTTTAAATGAGAAAAAAAATACCAAGACGCTCACAGTTATGATTTAGCCTTGAGGGTTAACCTCTTTATTCCTGTTGAAATGGATGGGGTCTACACCTCCCTAATTAGCTAAAGAAATAGAGATTTCTCTTGGATGAGCGGTGCGTGTCACCTCCCTGAGAAATTTGCCTCAGAGTTTCCCTTTCAACTGGAAGGATGTGTCCCCTTAATGAGGCCAGAGTAAGAATTCTTGGATTGTCCACATCTCATTGATTGGCTAGTGGGAATTTGGCCAGTTGGAAAGATGGAGGGCATAAAGGTAGAGATACATGGTTAGTCAAGCCTAGGCTACCTGCTGGCAACTCCTTTTTCATCAGTCAACTAGCCCTGAGATGCTCTGTGGCTGCTTGCTGGCATTTCCTGAGCTTTCTGGGTAAACTTAGAGAAGCTCCTTTTTTTTTTTTCCATCGTACCTATTAAGCACTTATTAAGTCCCTGTCTCACATTGGACTCACAGTCTTAATCCCCGTTTTACAGAGAGGCAACTGAAATACGGAGAAGTAAAGTGATTTGCCCAAGGTCACACAGCAGATAAGTGGTGGAGCCAGGTTTAGAACCCAGATCCTTCTGACTCCCAGATCTGGTCTCTGTCCACTAGGCCAGGCTGCTTCTCTTCTCTTCGAACCACTGTGCCCATGCCCACGTAGACACAGCCATAAAGGCCAAGTCTTGGTGACCTCCCTCTTCTTTGCTCAATTCCTGGAATTCCACCATCTGCAGGGAACAAAGTAAGAGCGTAGTTTCCCCTGGGCAAGAGTCTTTGAAAATGGCTATAATCGGCTCCACAGTTCTTTTCTTGGCTGCAGAATGGCTTGTGTGATGCCTTAGATCTCTTGGAGATTTTGGTACGTTATCTTCTGAATATCTGCTTCCATGGGAACTCTTGGTTTAAAATGGAACCGGGGTTTTTAGATCACACCTTTTAGTCAATGAATCACCTAAATAATAATGACAATAGTAATGATATTTGTTAAGCACTTATTATGTGCCAAGTAACGTATTAAGCTCTGGTGGATACATGATCATCAGGGTTGGTGCAGTTCCTGTCCGATGTGGGACTCGGTCTATAGAGGACGGAGAATGGCTATTTATGGATTAATTTAAAGATGAGGAAACTGAGGCTCAGCCAAGTTGTGACTCCCACCCTTTACTGGACAAGGAACCACTATCAAAATCAGAAAAGAGAATATCGACTATAGCTATTTGTAGGATGTCATTAATTTTCAAAGTCAGTGGTATTTGTTGAGCGCTTATTGCTTGCAGAACATTAAACTAAGCACTTGGGGGAATATTATGCAATACAGTTGGTAGACATTCATTCATTCAATTGTATTTATTGAGCACTTATTTTGAAGCTCTTGGAAAGTACAGTTCAGCAGCAAATAGAGACAATCCCTGCCCACAGTGGGTAGACATGATCTCTGGCATCAAGGGGCTAACAAGCACAGTAATCTCAAATTGAATGGAATTCAATTTTTCCAGAACTTTACATTCCAGAAGTCCTGAAAGAAAAATCACTTCTGCCAGTTATGCATTATCACTTTCATCACCAGTGAGAAATGTGACTGAAATGTTTAAAAGTGGGAACCAGAGTAGTGTGACTTAGTGAATGAAGCATGGGCCTAGGAGTTAGAGGGCCTGGGTTATAATCCTGGCTCTGCTACCTGTCTGCTGTTTGACCTTGGGCAAGTTACTTAACTTCTCTGTGCCTCAGTTACCTCATCTGTAAAATAAGGATTAAGACTGTGGGCTAGGGACTGTGCCCAACTTGATTATTTTTTATCTATCCTACCGCTTAGTATGCTTCCTGGCACATAGTAAGCACTGAACGAGCACCATAAAAAAACCCCAAAATGTGATATATTGATTTACAAGTATGATGAGTCCAAGAGGTTACCTTATCGAGGGAAAATTGATCTCTAAGAGGCCTAGCTGGCAGAATCTCCCCTCCAATAAGCACATTTCCTTCACACCTACCAATCATGAACTAAGAGACTTAAATCAGGCTGCAAGAGTGCAAGCATCACAAAGGGGGGATGATGATCCTTCTGGGAAGTCTTGGATCTCACAAAAAATGAAATTTTCCAAATCCCTAATCTATTGGTAATTGTGGTTCAGAATATCTGAAAGAAAGCTAAGGCCCTCTGCTATGTGACACGGGGAGAGAGCTTAGGTTTAGACAGTGTCAGAAAACTTCTCTTCATTCTTTCCACCCGCTTGGAACTACCAAGCTATGCCCCAAGTATAAGGCAAAAACAGTTTGAAATAGTTCAGATATTAAGCTCTCCCAGAGGAGGGTAAATTCCAATTGACCTTCACCTATCAGGGGGGTTTCTGAGGGGGCTTTAATTAGGAGCTACAGATGAAATCAGGCACGATTCTGGCAACGTTCAACTCCGTCGAAACGTCTTCTTGGCCAACCTCACTGAATAAGCCAAACAACCCACCCTCGATTGCCTGGCGGAAAGGGTTAAAATTCTCTATGTAGATCGCCCAAGTTATATTATATCAGATGACCTTAGGAACTGTCATCTCCCTTGGATTTATACAAAGAATTCAAAGGAGAGGTTTTCTAGGTTACACTTCTTTTTTCAACCCTTTGTCCTGTCAGCTCAGTCCTTGATATCTTCATCTGCCGACATGCCCAGATGTGCAATGAATGTTGATTTCCTCTGGCCCCTCAACCCCTCCCCGCTGGTGTCATTAAAACCAGGGAGGTAGCAAGTCCCCTGGCATCTCTGGCACGGCTTGGCTTTACACTGTGGACTAAATTATTGATGAAGAGCACTTCTGTCGCAGTGTGTTTTACCCACCTTTAAATGAAACAGTGCGGATAGAGCTGTCATTGCCTTCTCACTCCCTGCAACTTCTACATGACATTTATGATGTGGTTCAGATTGCAGCGGAGCAATTAATTTCCAGTAGAGTCTGCACTCAGAATGAAGCACCCTGACAATTACCAAAGGCTGATTTTCAATGAGCCCACTACAAGCTCATCAATACTGTACACAAAGGAAGAAAAAAAAAACCCATCAAAATCTGGCAAGAGGATTTACAATGCTCTGTGCCTTCTTGAATTGAGTTCTTGATTTCTGGACTCTGTTCCCTGACCGGGCTTTTTCTTCCACGCTGTATTTTCTGTGGGTACGGAGGAGGCAAGCATCTCCCTAACCCGTATTTGTGCAGCCTCCTGCTGAAAGTTTTATAAAATTGTGTCTGTTTCCAGATCTATTTATCCGAGCTGCAGCCTGTGCCTGACTATTCTTGCTAGCAGAGTATGGTTCTGAATCTTCATGCCTGGCTAAACCGATTTCCTTATCCCAGTTGAGCTGCTTTTTTGTCTGAGATGTAAGAGACACCCTCACACTGGAGAATGAGCTACCTTTCCTTTTGGTAGACTAGGGAGTGGGTTCGTCTCCCCATGACCCAGTCCTCTGCCAATACAGTGGAGTCAAGTTTGGTACTTTCATGGCTCAGATACTTCACGTTGAAAGGGAAAGTTAAAAATGTGTGCTCGGTAATGGAGGAGGAAACAGAATAGACAGACATAGAGTCGGAAGACTCTTTCCACTGGCTCTAGGGGAATCTCCTCTAGAGTAAGCCTCAGAGAAGGTAATTGAGAAAAATGGCCACCTGAATGCGGACTTTGAAAGAAGAGGTAGGTGAATCTTCCCTATATTCTAATTCCTCCCCTGCCCCTTCCCATGGAGAACTTTGGATGTTGCCTAAATTTCAGATTTCTCATTTGGGGGCCAGACCAGATGCAAATCTCAGAGACAGCACTCACTAGATGGCTTCAACCTCTTCCATCGTCAATTTATCTAGATCGACTGGACGATGCAAATCATTTCTCCCCAGGGAGATGTTGGATGATAGACTCTCAGAGGAGCGGGTTGGGAAGAGGAGAAATGCAGAACCTGACCTAAGTCAACCTGAACTGCTTGGTCTCCCGAAACCGTGCTGTTTCCTTGTTTTCTGAGGCGTGGGGTGAGAAGGAGATTGGCGGGGAAGAAATATTAAGCCATTCTTGTGGAAGGTAAAGCATCATTTAGACAATATCAATAGATTCTTATAACTTACCGGACAGAAATATCCCAAACCACCCAAAGCGTGTATGCTTGAACTTGAGTGTGCAGTATCTATGTGCTCTTAGAGTTGATTTTGGGGCACACGGGAATGCCCAGGAATAAATCATTCCTCTTCCCATGAAAGTAGTATTTTGTGGCACACAAAGGATCCACTCGGTCTTTTTTTAATGGTATCCGTTAAGTTAAGTGCTTTCTATGTGTCAAACGCTGTTCAAAGTGGTACTGTAGGTTCAAGTTATTTAGGTCGGGTCCCTGTACCTCATAGGGCTCATAGTCTAAGTAGGAAGAAGAACAGATATTTAGTCCCTATTTTACAATTGAGGAAACTGAGCGATAGAAAAGTTAAGTGATTTGCCCAAAGTCAAACAGCAAGCAATTGGCAGAGCTGGGTTTAGAACCCAGGTCCTCTGACTTCCAGGCCCGTGCTCTTTCCACTAGATTACACGGCTTCTCTATTATATTAAATAAAGACATAGTGAGTGCCATCAAACCACAGTTGCCCATCCAGTAAGGAATTCTGTTTCTGAAGGATGAGTAGGGGAAGCGTGCTAGGCACATAATACGCATTGGCTCAATAGCATTGATTAAAATGATGGTGATGATAACTGTCTTCTTTGACATTCATCTTAATAATAATAATTATGGTATTTGTTAAGTGCTTACTATGTGCCAAGCACTGTTCTAAGTGCCGGGGTTGATATAAGGTAATCAGGTTGTCCTATGTGGGGCTCACAGTTTTAATCCCCATTATACAGATGAGGGAACTGAGGCTCACAGAAGTTAGGTGACTTGTCCAAAGTCACACAGCTGAAGCGGTGGAGCCAGGATTAGAACCCACGACTTCTGACTCCCAAGCTCGTGCTCTTTCTACTAAACCACGCTGCTTCTCTTAATGATTATTGATGCACCATCTCATATAATTCCTAACTTTATGGGCCTGTAGTTCATGAACTAATATGAATCCTTAGGAATGGATAAATGTCCTTTGCATCTCAAGTTACTAAAGGAATGAATTCTTTAAACTAATCTTTTTGTTTCAAAGAAACACTTCTTTTCATTAATCTCCATTCCAACGTCTTTGTTATATTGTACCCTCCAAAACACTTAGCACAGTGCTCTGCACACAGTAAGCACTCAATAGATATAATTGATTTGAGGCTAAAGATAAGCTTCTTGAGGTCAGGATTGAATCTTACTCTTTTGTAATGTAATACAAATAATAATTGAGGCATCTGTTAGGTCCTTATTTTGTGCCAAGCACTGTAGTAAGCCCTGGTGTAGATACAATCAATCAGATCGGGCACAGTCCCTGTCCCAGTAGGGCTCACAGTCTTAAGGGGAGGAAGAGTAGGAATTGAATTTCCATTTTACAAATGAAGAAACTGAAACCCAGAGAAGTTAAGTTACTTAACCAAGGTCACACAGCAGGCAAGTGGCCCAGCAGGGATTAGAATTTAGGTCCTCTGTCTCCCAGGCCTGTGGTCTTTCTACTAGGCCACACTGTTTCTCATCTTATAATTATTAATAAATTAATGATAACGATATTTGTTAAGTGCTTATTATGTGCCAGGTACTGTACTAAGTGCTGGGGCATATCCAAGCTAGTCAGGTTGGTTCACAATCCATTTCCCACATGGGTCTTATAGTCTTAATTCCCATTTTACAGATGAACTAAATGAGGCACAGAGAAGTTAAGTGACTTATCCAAGGTCACACGGCAGGCAAGTGGCAAAGCAAGGATTAGGACCCAGGTATTCCGACTCCCAAGCCGATATTCTTTCTACTAGGCTATGCTGCTTCTAACAAGCCTTACTGCTTCTCACAGTACCATGGAGTTGGGGCTCTGCTTGACTCTCAATAAATGTTTCAAATGATGCTGATAGAGATGGCAGTTAAGGAGGTAGTAGGTTTCTAAATTTTACCCAATGTTCTAACCTCCTAAATTTCCCTACTCTGGGAAATTTCCTCCAGGTGGCCGTTAATATTGTTGTTTTTTTTATGTTATCTAAAATTCAGTAATTTGCTATAGGCATTCTTGTCACTACATGATTCACACACGCAATTGGGATAGTGAGCCTTCCCTGCTTACTAGAAACGGCGTGGATTAGTGGAAACCGCATGGACCTAGTAGTTTGGAGGATTTGAGTTTTAATCCCTGCCCTGTCACTGGACTCTTGTGTGATCTTGTGCAATTACTTAACTTCTCTGTGCCTCAGTTCCACATCTATACAATGTGGATTAAATTATACTCCCTCCTTAGACTGTGAGCCCCAGGTGGGGCAGGGTTTGTGTCTGATCCGATTTCCTGATTATCGAGTATCTACCCCAGTGCTTAGTACAGTGCTTGGGCACATAGTAAGTGTTAATTGTGTCTGCTAGTTTTCTGTATTGTGCTCTCCCAAGTGCTTAGTCCAGTGCTCTGCCCTTAGCATGTGTCCAATAAGTACTATTGATGGATCAACAAGAGCCATAACAAGAACCTGCAGAGCAAGGACCCTTCATTTCCAAAATCTGGTTTCAGTTTTCAGAAGACATTCCACCGAGGTGGTACCGAGAAACAGAAACATTGGCTCTCACTGTTTAATCTCACTGAGGCCGTGAACAATTTACAGTCAAGACCAGGCACCACAAGTGTTGCAGGAAAGCCCCTCTTCTCACGGAGGTCCTTAAGTGGCTAGAGCACAGGCCTGGGAGTCAGAAGGACCTGATTTCTAATCCCAGCTCTGTCACCTGTGTGAGACCTTGGGCAAGTCACTTCTGTGTGCCTCACTTACCTCATCTGGAAAATGGGGATTCAGACTGTAAATCATCCCAAGTGGGACAGGGACTGTGTCCAACTCAATTTGCTTGTATCCACCCCAGTGCTTAGTATAGGTGCCTGGCACGTTGTAAGGACTTAAAAAACGCCACAGTTTCTATCATTAAGCTCAAATGAGCATTGGATCCACAGGCCACATTTTGATTCTCACCTGAATCGGCCCTACATGCCAGTCGCACGCTTTGTTTCAGACTTGATCTACTCCAGATTCATTCTCGGTAGCAGAGGGTGGAGGGGTCGAAGGCAGGATGCGAGCCCGTGACCTCCTGACCTCATGATGCAAATGATTTAATGAGAGCTCAGCGTGGGTTTGCTGAGGGAAGAATTTCCATTCCCGCCCTCACTCATGCCTTGATCTGCAAAGACGAATGTGGTCGCTGCGGTCATAGGAGAGAAATGCAAGGGTACGTGGAGTGAATACTCCCTTGAAAAAATTTCCTAGAGACAGAGAACGGAAATCCTGGTAGGAGGATAAATAACCAGTGAGAAACTCTGCATTATCATCATCACTGTGGTATCTGTCGAGTGCTTACTATGTGCCAGGCACTGTGCTTTTCTCAGTGGTATTCATCCATCACCTTCTGAGTGCAAGACAATAAACTAAGCGTTTGGGAGAGTTCAACAGAAGCGAGCTACGTGATTCCTGCCCCCTAGAAATTTAAAATCTAAAGGGTGGAACAGACAGAAAAAAATGATTCACAAATAGTGGGTATTTAGAGAACAGTCCATGAGAAGAAGGGAAGCATCTGAAAAGAGAACATTCTAAGCCCATTTCCTGTTTCAGTGTCTGCCTCACTTTCTCTCTTTTTCTGCCCCTCATGACTTCTCACCTTTGTCTCTGTGTACTGTATGACAAGTATATATATGCAGCCCTCTAGCCTGTAAGCTCAGTGTGGGCAGGGAACCGGTCTTCCAACTCTGTTGAACTCCCCCAATTACTTAGTTTAGTGCTCTGCACACAGTAAGCACTCAATAAATACCATTGATTGATTGATTGGCATAGAAGTCCTAGTAGTATGATTCGTGCTGTTCTTCTGAGACCTGTTTTCACAGAACTCAATTTCACCGTTTTCACTGTGCAGCTTTTTCGGGTAGGTGTGTTTTGAGGGGGGGGGGTCTCCCTGCACCCATCTCAATTTTTTTTTATGAATATATGGAAAAGGGGGGAATAAGCCAGTCTTTAGGTTCTCCTTCCAGGTAGGATCATATGTCATCAAATGCCCCTACTGAGGTCGTTTATCCTCCCCCAAGGTAGAGGAAAGGGCTCTGGGTCTGGGATTTGAACCTCCTTTAAATGACAGATTTCTTTGGTCAGGAGCACATCAGGCTCTCCCTTTGTGGTCCTGGCTTATTTCTCCCTCTTGCAGGCTTTCCACCAGACAGCCGTGAGAGATTGCTATGAAACTAATTAATGTCTGACAGACAGATCGAACCAAATGTCCTAAGCATTCTAAGCATAGTTTGTTCCCGATTACAGAACCGAATACCGCGGGTTGAAAAGCAAGTAGGAGGCACTCATTCTCCTAAAAAACAGGTAAAGGGATTTTCTGGCTTGTTTTATTCAAATCTGTCTATTTTGAACAATTAGAGTGAAACTCCCCTTCCAGGCTGTAAGCTCAGTTACCTTGATGTGTTGGAAGCTGCAAAGAGAGACCCATGAAATATTACCAAGGAGGAGTCGTTGTCTCCCCTAGTTCATCCACGGGGGAGAAATAAGGGTCAGGTGTCGTATGCATAGCCAAAGTATGGAAGATTTATGACTCGGTGAATATGTAGATATGGGAGTGTTCTTGACCAAGGCAGACAAGCTGTCCTTGAGTGTGTCTGAGGCTTTACAGAGGGGAAAAAAATGGTTCCAAGAGAGAAGGAGACACACAAATTACTTCCAACCCGTCTCGGAACCCTCGGTTGGGCTTTCTGAATTGACGAAAATAGTGAACGCTCACTCCACCCTCTGCCGTGGAAAGTGGGGGTGGGCATTCATCCTTTTGCTTCCGAGGGCATTTTAAAGCAACCTATTCAGCCGTATTTGTGGAGCACTTACTATCTGCAGAGCACTGTACTAAGTGCTGAGGAGAGTCCAATACAACAATAAGTACAGTCTCCCCTGATTAGACTGTGCGCCCGTCAAACGTCAGGGACTGTCTCTATCTGTGGCCGACTTGTCCATTCCAAGCGCTTAGTACAGTGCTCTGCACATAGTAAGCGCTCAATAAAGACTATTGAATGAATGAATGAATAGATACATTCCCTGCATTCAATGAGCTTGCGGTCTAGAGGGGAAGATAGACATTAATATAAATAAACCACAGGTATGAACATCCCTGTGAGGTGTCCGTCAACTAAATCTATCATATTGGACTTTTTCAAGTGCTTAGTACAGTTTTGCATATGGGTAAGTGCTGAATAATTATGATGAATTGATAGGTTGTCTTATTCCTATCTCAGATTCAGATCGATATCCAAGTCCTTCTTGTGCTCAGAGGGAAAACTTTCCACAGTCCCTCCAGGCTGCCGGGTCTATCCATGCTACTCTGAAACTGCTTTTTATTGAGTGTGTCACTTTACAGTCACTAAACCTTCTTTGTGAACCAGAAGAGAACTACAACCACTTCTAGGCGCAAAACAAAATTATGACCAGTATATAGGTGTGGACCTTATTTATTTATTTATCCGTTTATTGATCGCGGGGTCTCCTGTGAGGAAAAGTAAGGCAAAAAAGGATCAAATGAAAGGGAAAATGTAGGTACTGGAGACTGAGGATTTTGATGTGTGTGTGTGGAGGGGGGATTCACTCTCAAATGTGGGGAAAAAATGGGAGAGGGACACACAGCGAGGACACAGCTATCACCTCTGTGGATTCTCATTCTTTAAATGGTTCTCTAGATGTTCAGGCAGAGCCTAGGCTAGTGGAGAGAGCTACAGAAAACGCTTCTGTCTTTTTTCTCAAAACATCTTTCTTGGAGTGGCTTTCTGATAAACTCTTTTGATATTTCCAGGGAACAATTCTGAAAGCTGGATCAAATGTTTTAAGGAAGCCCGAGAGGTAGCCTCTAATTGTGGGTGATTTCAGCCTCTGCTTTCAGGAGGGATGGAGCAATTGTTTTACAGGGTTGGGTTGAATCTACACGGAGCCTGATTCACCTAGGGCGATGCTACTCTCCCCTTGGATGCTGATTTGAACTTTTCCAGCTGCCATGTCGATCAGGGACATGGTTGCCCAGAGGTCAGAGATGTCCATCTGATGCTAATGGATTGTGTCCAGCCTGTGAAGGCTTTGAGAGAGCCCACTCCATCGGTCAGCCACAAGAAATCTACTCTAGTCACTTCACTTCTCTGTGCCTCCGTTCCCTCATCGGTAAAATGGGGAGGAAGACTGTGAGCCTCACGTGGGACAACCTCATTCTCCTGTATCTACCCCAGCGCTTAGAACAGTGCTCTGCATGTAGTAAGCGCTTAACAAATACCAACATTATTATTATTATTCATGTCCCCAGGAAAATATGGAACTTTATTATGAATTGACAAGGACCGTATACCCCGATTCTGTTGCTCTCTCAAGTGCTTAGTACAGTGCTCTGCACTTAGTAAGCACTCAGTAGATACCCTGGATTGATTGCACTTGTATTTCTCATTTGCACCAAAGATTCATTCATTTTGACCTGTAAAAATGGACTAAGAGGCTAATTTGGGGGAAGGGAGTATTGTTATTTGGAAATGTCATAATGCTAATTGTGGTATTTAAGTGCTTATTATGTGCCAGGCACTGTACTAAGCACTTGGGTGGGCACCAGCAAATCATCATGGGGTTCACAGTCCTAATCCCCATTTTACAGATGAGGTAACTGAGGGACAGAGAAATGAAGCAACTTGCCCCAGGTCACAGAGCAGACAAGTGTGTAGCTGGGATTAGTACCCAGGTCCCTCTGAGTCATTCATTCATTCATTCAATAGTATTTATTGAGCCCTTACTATGTGCAGAGCACTGTACTAAGCCCTTGGAATTTACAGCTAGGCAACAGATAGAGACAATCCCTGCCCATTGACGGGTTTACAGTCTAATCGGGGGAGACAGACAAAAACAATAGCAATGAATAGAAGCAAGGGGACGTACATCTCATTAATAAAATAAATAGGGTAATAAATCGAGTCCCAAGCCCATGCTCTATCCACTAGGCTATGCTGCTTTCTGCCATCTTTCAGGCAGTTCAGTGAATGCCCTTAGCTTGATAGGTCCTGTGGAGCTCTCGTGCTGTGAGGTTTCTCTCTTTAGAACGTGGTTCTGCAGCCAATAAATGCTTGGATTGTATGAGTTGGCCTGACTGGAGTGAACATAGACAAAGTCAAACAGTGCTATCCACTGTGGATTCTGTCTCCAGGAGCACGTGAATAAAGGATGGGTTTTGCTTACATCACTCTCTCTCCTCATCTATTCCTGATGGTCAGAGCAACTTGAGTGGAAGAAGGGAGAGAAGTTGAAATATGGAAGGACCAGGGAAGAGAAGAAAAGGAGGAGGAGACGAAACAGGAACAGCACAGTGACAAAGTGGGAAAAGAGAAGCCGACGGGGATTGAAATGGAGCCGGGGAGAAAAAGAGAAAGACAAAGAAAATAATCTAATCAGTGAAAAGAGTAGATAGGAGGAAAAATAAATTGATCTGGGATAAAAGAAGGAAATGAAAGTGGGAGGTGAAAGGAGAAAAGAAAAGAATATACTTAGCGCTTTAAACGATGCTTTTCATCTTCAGAATGCTTTATAAATATTAACTAATTAACCCTCATCACAGCCCTGGGCGTACGCATTATTATCATAGTTATTATTATTAATAACTAAATGTAAAAGGGGTCGGAAAAGGTTAGACACACAAAGCTTGAAATTTTGTACGTGTTTTATTTCCCTGACATGAAAGCGCTAGCTGAAAGGGGAGTTGGTTTCGGGTATGTGTAAACTCAGCCCCGACAGGTGAAAACAGCACTTTTCTAATGTCCCCGTATCTGAAAGTTGGGGCCTGTGCTTTGATACTCTCTTTCCACCCTTCATCACGCTCCGTTGTGAACACACCTGAGTGTCCGTAAGAGTTCGGTGGTTTGCCACAAGGCGAGCGAGTCAAACCTGCCCAAACTCCACTCTCTCCAACGTTTGCTCTCACCACCGGTTAAGCCGTTTTGGTGATGAATTTGCTTCGAAGCAGGAAGTTGTATCCTGTCCAAATCAGTGACCCAGCAGAAGCCCCCAGTTCGTTCCAGGGGAGCAGGACACTGAATCTGTTTGACCTAGGGTGGTACCTTCCTGCTCCTGTTCCTCTAAAAACTGTCCCCCAAATCAATCAGAGTATTTAAATGCCTACTCTAAGCAGACCGCTGGGAGAATACGATAGAAATCAGTAGATCGGATCCGTAAACTCAAGAATCTACAGTTTAGAGGGGGAGACAGATATTTAGAAGAAAGTTTTAGATACACAATACGGATACACATACGGATACACAAATTGTCTCTGAGCTTGAGGCAGTAGAGGAAGGATTGGGGAGAGAAGGGAAAGACGTGCGTGTTTCAGTATTATCCGTGGCCCACGGTAGCCAAGCTGGACCTCTGGGGACGGACAGATATGTAATATAATCCCTTCGATGAATCAGTGTTCTCTACTGAGCATCGATTGAGCCATTCAATCTGATCAGCTATGCACCGGATTAGTGCTTGGGAGAGTATCACATTAGCAAGGCTCACACGCTTCCTTCTTGGGAGAATACAGTAGTATATTCTCCTCTCTCAAGGAGCTCAAAAATCTAATGAGGGTGTGGCAAACACATCGGCAAGGCGTTAAAAAACACCTTTGCATTCATACCCTGTTGAGAGGGTTATCCATCAGACTTCATTTTCGCTTCTTTCTCTTCCCCAGGGATAAGATCTCATCCTTAGTATTATCGCCTGTGAATTCAAAGGGTCTGGGTGTATCTACATCCCCGGCCCAATGTTAATCTGGAAAGTAGAGTGGCCTAGTGGATAGACCAAGGGCCTGTGAGCCAGAGGATTCGGGTTCAAATCCCGGCTCTGCTACTAGTCGGCTGCTAGGACCTTGGGCAGGTCATTGAGCTTCTTTGTGCCTCCGTTACCTCATCTGTAAAATGGGGATTAAGGCTGTGAGCCCCATGTGGGACATGGATTCGGTCTAACCTGGTTATCTTGTATCTATCCCAGGACTTAATAGGGTGCCTGCCACATAGTAAGTGCTTAACAAAGATCACAATCATTATTATTATAGTAAGCACTTAACAAATACCACAGTTATTATTATGATAGTACATGCTTAACAATTACATAATCTTTATTATCATGATTATTAACAAATAGCATTTTTTAAAAATCCTATTTAAACAGCTACTCTGCCTTTTTCCCCCTTTCTTCCATTTACCCATACATCTGAAACTTGCTCCCTTGAACTTTTTTTTCATAATCCTCTGTCCAAAATCCATCTCCTCCAGTGCCATAAAGTTTCTGGAAAAATGAGAGCACTTTCAGCCTTTTGATTCAATCTCCCCACAAACGAACACACCAAAATGCACTTTTTCCTCCAGTTAGAATGAGCCAACCTGCCTATAATATTGTAAATTTTGCTTTCATTATTATTGTACTCCCACAAGCTATTCACATTTCAGATGCAAAGCCTGACAACTTCCCTGCTCTGGAAAATTTCCCGCTGAGGAAAATAGCCACCACTCAAAGGTTATTTCTGGAAACATCCACTCTCCTGCAGGAAAGGGCTCTTGTGTCGAGGTGGAATTGAATAAAAAAAATCCTGGTCAGTTGGCAGAAACGGTGCCTCTCGGGTGCCTCCTAAGAGGAAAGTGTATTTTAGGAATACTTCATTTGGTTCTCTCTTTTGGATGTTTGTCCTTTTTGACGGGGTTCATTCACTTCATGGAGAAACTCTTTTCTGCAGTTAGAGTGGGTCAGGGCAGAGGGTGATTGATCTGCAGCTGAGTTTGACACTTGCTTCTCAAAGCATACTGGTATCACCCCTTACAGTTTCCTCCCAAAACTTCCACCTCCTCTATCTCACCGCCAACGACTCGTCCAAGTCTTGCCTCCGGCCTGGAACATCCTCCCTCTTCATGTCCCACAGACAGTTACTGTCCCCACCTTCAAAGCCTTATTGAAGGCCCATCTCCTCCAAGAAACAGCGTGGTTTAGTGGAAAGAGCACAGGCTTGGGAATCAGAGGTCGTGGGTTCTAATCCCCGCTCCGCCGCTTGTCTGCTGGGTGCCCTTGGGCAAGTCACTCAACTTCTCTGTGCCTCAGTTCCCTCATCTGTAAAATGGGGATTAAGACTGCGAGCCCCACATGGGACAACCTGGTTACCTTGTATCTACCCCAGCGCTTAGAACAGTGCTTGCCACATAGTAAGTGCTTAACAGATACCATCATCATCATCATCAAATCCTCCCTGACTAAGCCTTCCTTTCCTCTTCTCTCACTCCTTTTTGTTTTGCACTTGGATTTGATCCCTTTAATCACCTCTCCCTCAACCCCACAGCACTTATGTACATATCTCAAATTTATTTATATTAATGCCTGTCTCCCCCCTCTAGACCGTAAGCTCATTGTGTTCAGAAAACGGGTCTACAAGCTCTTCCAAGTGCGTAGTACAGTGTTCTGCCCACCATGAGCACTCAATGAATATGAGGGATTGACTGAAAAGTGTCATTTTCAATTCTCAACCACTGGGCCATTCATCAAACTCAATTACGTTTCTCATGCCTAATCAATCAACAGTACTTACCCAGTGCTTAGAACAGTGCTTGGCACTTAATAAGCGCTTAACAAATACCATGATGATAATAATAATAATTGAGCCTTTTACTGTTGAGGCTTGGGAGATTCTAGACCGTAAGCTCCTTATGGGCAGGGAATGTGTCTATCTACTGTACTGTGCTCTCCAAGACACATTCCTGCCCACGAGGAATTTACAATCTAAAGGACCGCTCCATGGGAAGCAGATAAATCCAACACAGTTTACGCTGAATTTTGAGGGTGGGATACAACCGTTATCAGGATGATGATGATGATGGAATCTCTCATTATAAATGACTGCTGTGCTCCAGACCAATAGTGAAGACGTTAGGACCCAGGTTCCGGTCCAAGGAATGGATTCTAGGGTTCGAAGCCTACCCAGCACCCCAGCCGGAGACGTTTCTGTCGTGACAGTGGGTGCAAAAAGAAAACTCGTCAGGCAAGGGTGCAACCCAATGAGAAGCACTCACGGGAAGTCTTTATAGAAAAATGACTTCCTCCTCCTCTAGACTGAAAGCTCCTTGCTGGTGTTGTGGTAAAAATACAAAAATATTAATAATACTAACGATATAATGCTACTTATTACAGCCCTCTTTCTAGGAGACCATGGCAGTGGTGTAAAATCCGGCCCCTACAAGTTTTAATAAAAAAATGCTCTAACATCAGGTTCAGGCTACCAAAGAGACAGCTCAGTCCAAACCCTGCCGTCGGTTCAGCCGATCGATTCGAAGTATTTATTGAGCGCTTTCTGCATGCGGAGACGTGGTCGTGTTCTTAGTTGTACTTCTCGAGAGCTCAGCGTAGTGCATTGACCCAGCTCAATAAATGCTATTACTACTAGTATTTCTTCTAAAAGATGACAAACTCTCCCCCTTCTCTATCCCGAGCGCAGTCTTATAACACTGCATCAGGATGATGGATGAAAATCTTTTTCTTTCTTGAAAGAGTGTATAAGGCAGTGTTTCCCCTGGCAGGAATTTGGAATTCCTAAATGTACTATTCCTCTCCAGAAGGCTTCTGGGTAGTATGCACATATATCATCATACAGTTTCCAACCTGAAAACCTTACTCTGAATACCAATTCCTCGCGAGCAGTGTCGATCTCAAGTATGAAATCTGAAACTGCTGGTTTTGTGATGATAAAGGAACACGCTGTTTGAAAGAAGACGATTTTGCTTCGAGCAATCCATATGCCGTTTGGAAAGAAATCTAGATCTGAAGTTCGAGTTTGCCGTGCTGCAGGGACTGCGCTATGTCTTCCTCACACTCGTCCTGGCTACTTTGTAGAGGGAGGAGGGGCCTCTGGTGACGACTTGTTTGTTCGCCTTCAGAAGGGGAGACCAGAAGACTTTATCTTACCCTCCTCTGATCCTGCAAGGATGGTGGATTTAGGGAGGAGGTCACTGTCTTTTCTGGCTTCGTTACCACTCTAAAAGTGATGGTGAATCAAATTTCCTGTTTCAGGTGGGGTTAGTGACCTACATCTCCTATTCCAAAATTACAGTCCATCGGGATTGGAAGTCCAGCCAAACCAAACATGTGTCCATCCTCTGGGAGTGGGAATAACGCATTTAGGAATTCCAGCGTGATCTTTTTCGTGGCATTACCACGCTCTGATGACGCTGCAGCCCATGACGTGTTCTGTGATTTTTTTTCTCAATCTTTTCCGTAAGCTCATCGAGGGCAGAGAGCGTATCTACCGAGTCTATTGTATTGCATTTTCCCGAGGGCTTAGTACAACGTGCTGCATACAGTAAGCGCTCAATAGAGACCGTTTATCGATTTAATTGATTGATTGGGTCCTCGATGGAATCAGACATTCTGACCACCGAAGTGGTGGGATCCTGTAGCCGGCGGAATAGTGATGTCAAGGAGAAGAACACCACCTCGCAAACTCCCTTCTGCACAACTTGCTGTATTTTTAGATTTTCTCCTACCCCTTCAGCCTTGCACGGAAGACACACCACATACCATCACAAAGAGAAGGCACCCCCCAGAACCGGTTTATAAAAAGATGTCACTATCTGGGTCAGAGAGGGAAGGGAATGTGCAGTGCCTTTTGTTCAGTGGCAGGAATTCTCTCTCCAAATCGTTCCCTCCGAACCCCAGGATTTGCATGAAGCTGAGGCGGGTGGGAGACGCCATCTTCCTGAACCTTGATAAACGCGCGTGAGATTCTTGCACAACGGAGGGGAGATGTTGTCCGACTCGTTTCACTTCTCTGTGCCTCAGTGACCTCATCTGTAAAATGGGGATTGAGACGGTGAGCCCCAGGTGGGATAGGGATTGCGTCCAGCCCAATTTGCTTGCACCAACACCAGGTCTTAGTACCCTGCCTGGCCCAGAGTAAGAGCAAATACCATGATTGTTATCATTCTACCGACCCGTTTTCAAGCCGCTGCTGAATGCTGAAGTCTGCAGAGGATGTGATGGGTAGGTTTGCAGCCTGATCAGCTACTCACAGATCACTCCCCCACCAGCGTGTAGCCTAGCGGATAGAACCCGGGCCTAGGAGTCGGAGGACCTTGGTTCATTTATTCAATTCATTCAGTCGTATTTATTGAGCGCTTACGGTGTGCAGAGCACTGTACTAAGCGCTTGGGAAAAATACAGCAATAATTCTAATTCTAATCCCTACTCTGCCGCTTGTCGGCTGTGTGACCTTGGGCAAGTCATTTCACTTCTCTGTGCCTCAGTTACCTCATCTTTAAATTGGAGATTAAGACTGTGAGCCCAGTGTGGGGCGGGGATTGTGTCCAACCTGATTCACTTGTATCCATCCCACTGCTTACAACGGTGATCGACACATAGTAAGCGCTTAGCAAATACCATCTTACATCTATGTCTGTGTCTATACTCCAGATTTATAGGTATAAATCTAGCAATATCTTTAGACTGTAAGCTCGTTGTGGACAGTGAATACGTCTGTTTATCGTTCTCTTGTTCTCTCCCGGGCGCTTAGTACGGTGTTTCGCACACAGAAATCTCTGCGCAACTGTGATCAATAATTATATCGCTATGAGAAGCAGCATGGCTCAGTGGATAGGACACAGGCCTGGGAGTCAGAAGGTGGTTTAGACTGCGAGCTCGTTATTGGGCGGGGACTGTCTCTATCTGTTGCCGAATTGTGTATTCCAAGCGCTTAGTACAGTGCTCTGCACATAATAAGCGCTCAATAAATACTATTGAATGAATTGAATGAACGAATGAAGGTCACGGGTTCTAACTCCGGCTCCACCCCTTCTCTGCCGTGTGGCCTTGGGCAAATCACTTCACTTCCCGGCCCTGGTAGTTTCCTCATCTGGAAAATAGGGATGAAGACTGTGAGCTCCACGGGGGACGGGGACGGTGTCCAACCCGATCTGCTTGTGTCCACCCTAGTGTTTAAGTACAGTGCCTGGCACATAGTTAAGCGCTTAACAAATACCTTCATCATCAGCGTGGCTCCGTGGAAAGAGCCCGGGCTTGGGAGTCAGAGGTCATGGGCTCGAATCCCGGCTCTGCCACTCGTCAGCTGTGGGACTGTGGGCGAGTCACTTCACTTCTCTATGCCTCAGTCACCTCGTCTGTAAAATGGAGATGAAGACTGTGAGCCTCACGTGGGACAACCTGATCTCCCTGTATCTACCCCCGCGCCTAGAGCGGCGCCCGGTGCATAGTAAGCGCCGAACGAATACCTTCGCTCGTCCTCCCTTCTGTCTTTCTACCGGCCACCCCGCACGCTCCGCTCCTCCGCCGCCCACCTCCTCGCCGTCCCTCGGTCTCGCCCGTCCCGCCGTCGACCCCCGGGCCGCGTCCTCCCGCGGTCCCGGAACGCCTTCCCTCCTCACCGCCGCCCAGCTCGTTCTCTTTCCCTCTTCAAAACCCTACTTAAAACTCACCTCCTCCAAGAGGCCTTCCCACACTGAGCTCCCCTTCTCCCTCTACTCCCTCCACCGCCCCCCTTCACCTCTCCGCACCTTAACCCTCTTTTCCCGCCATCTCCCTCCGCTCCTCCCCCTCTCCCTTCCCGTCCCCTCGGCGCCGTACTCGTCCGCTCGACTGTCTATATTTTCATCACCCAATTTATTTCGTCGGTGAGATGTACATCGCCCCGATTCTCTTTAGTCGCCGTTGTTTTTACGAGACGTCCTTCCCCTCGACTCTAATTAGTGCCATCGTTCTCGTCCGTCCGTCTCCCCCGATTAGACTGGAAGCCCGTCGAAGGGCAGGCACCGTCTCTATCTGTTGCCGACTTGTTCGTTCCAAGCGCTCAGTCCAGTGCGCTGCACCTAGTAAGCTCTCGATACCTCCTGTTGAATGAATGATTATTCTCCTCCCTGTCGACGTCGAGAGCTGGCATTTGACGGCTCTTTCTTGCAGGGTGGTGCGGTGACCGCCCGGAGGGTTAGGATTCGGTTTCAGGAGGGAAAGAAAGGAGGGAAGGGAAAAGGAGAGAGGGGTGGAGGAGCCTGCGGGGCCCAGGCCTCGGGTACCGTACCGTGGAGTGACGGCGCCCTCTGCTGGCCCTTGGCCACGGTACAGGTTCCCCAAAGCGCTTGCTGAATTCGTTCCCTTCTTCTGAACTCAAAGAGAAGACTTTCCCTTTGGCCCCGGAATCCTCCGGCTGCCGCCCTTGGACAAGCTAAACGGCCCGAAGGCTGCGAGGGTGATGATAACCGCGGTACTTGGTAAGCGCTAACTATGAGCCGGACACTGGTCTGAGAGCTGGGGTGAATAATGTTAATGATAATGATGTTGGTACTCGTTAAGCGCTTACCCTGTGCCGAGCACCGTGCTGAGCGCTGGGGTAGACACGGGGGAAGCAGGTGGCCCCACGTGGGGCTCACAGTCTTCATCCCCATTTTGCAGATGAGGGGACTGAGGCACCGAGAAGGGAAGGGACTTGCCCGAAGTCACACAGCTGACCAGGGGCCGAGCCGGGATTCGAACCCATGGCCTCCGACTCCAAAGCCCCTGCTCTTTCCACTGAGCCGCGCCGCTTCTCTATAGCGTTGGTATTTGTTAAGCGCTTGCTGTGGGCCCAGCAGTGTCCTAAGCGCTGGGGGAGATACGGGGTCATCGGGTTGTCCCACGGGAGGCTCCCGGTCGTCATCCCCATTTTACAGATGAGGTAACTGAGGCACAGAGAAGTGAAGTGACTTGCCCACAGTCCCACAGCTGACAAGTGTTAGAGCTCACCTCCTCCAAAGGGCCTTCCCAGACTCAGCTTCTCCTTTTCTCTCTGCTCCCTCTCTGCCCCCCCCCCCCCCCAGCCCCCTTTCTCCCCTTTCCCTCTGCTCCTCCCCCTCTCCCTTCCCCTCCCCTCAGCACTGGGCTCACTGGGTGTGAGTCTGTCAATGGGCAGGGATCGTCTCTATCTGTTGATGAACTGTCCTTCCAAGCGCGTAGTACAGTGCGCCGCACATAGTAAGCGCTCGATAAATGCTATCGAATGAATATATGACCCTATATATGTTTTATGACCCTATTGATTTCGTTAATGAGGTGTCCATCCCCTTCATTCTATTCATCGTGATTAAGTTGTCTTGGTTTTGTCCGTCTGTCTCCCCCGATTAGACTGTAAGTCCGTCAGTGGGTGGGGATGGTCTCTATCTGTTGCCGAATTGTCCATTCCAAGCGCTTAGTACAGTGCTCCGCACATGGCGCTCGATAAATACTACTGAAAGAATGAATGAATGAATGCAAGGTCCACAGGTTGGACAGATCCCCATCCCACGTAGGGCCGGCAGGCTTAATCCCCATTTTGCAGATGAGGTGACTGAGGCCCAGTGAAGCGACTGGCCCGGAGTCACACCGTGGACAAGTGGCGAAGCTGGGAGGAGAACCCAGGGGCTTCCGACTTGCAGGTCCATGCTCTGTCCACTGAGCCTTGCAAGTAGTCACGTCATTTATTTAGGCAAGGCTATCTGAAATGCGAGAAAAAAACAGTGTACAAAACTGCATTCTCTCAAGAAGAGCATCCTAAGCACTCAATAAATACCATTCGTTGTCATATTTATCAAGCACTTACTGTGTGCAGAGTATTGTACTAAGCCCTTGGGAAAGAACGCTACGACGAGAAACGGTGACGATCCCTGGTCACGATGAGCTCACAGTCTAGAGTGGGGGAGTCAGACAACAATGCAAATAAAAGAAAGGGCAGATATATACGAAAGTGCTGTGTGGCTGGGTGAGGGGGGGAGAGCCAAGGGAGCAAGCCGGAGGATCACAGAAGGGAGTGGGAGATGAGGGAAAAGGGGGCTTAGTCTGAGAAGGCCTCCTGGAGGAGGTGTGCCTTCAATAAGGTTTTGAAAGTGGGGAGAGTGCTGAGTGATTGATTTGTTAAGCACTTGCTATCTACCAATTATTGTACTAAGCACTGGGGTAGATACAAGATAATCAGGTGGGACATAATCCCCGTTCCACCTTGGGCTCACAGTCTACATCGGAAGGAGAATGAGTATTGAATCCCCAATTTTCAGATGAGGAAACTGAGGGACCTCGAAATTAAATGACTTGACCAAGGTCACACTGCAGCAGCGTAGACTAATGGAAAGAGCACGGACTTGGGAGTAGGAAAGTCCTGGCTTCTAATCCCGGCTCCACCACGTGTCCGTTGTAGGACCCGAGGTAAGTCGCTTCACAAATCGGTGCCGTTAAAAAAAAATAAAGCAGCAGAGCCTAGGATTAAAACCAGATTTACATACTCTCTTTCCACTAGACCACACTTCTTCACGCTAATATTGACAAAGACTTCAATATGTTCCCATGTTAACTTTCAAATGACCTGGTATTAGGTAACGAACGGGTCAAGATTCCATTTTAGACAATATCTGGCAAATTCATGTACCTGGAAGGTTGCAGAAGCACTTTGCGTATTGAGGCTTTCCAGTATGCTGGTCCTGTTGGCTGGGAAGGAGGAAGGGGATTTTGAGGGGGGTGGGTTCCTCATATCTCCCACAGTTAGACTATGGCCATCCTAAAATCCAGGAATGGAGTCAACAAGCAGTAACTTCACTTGTTGAGAGAGTCAACTGATGACCCATTCCCAAGTGAGTTGATATCACTTCCATCCTCCCTGGCCCGGAGCCAGTTGATTTCTCATCTTTTCAGTACTCGCGTTTAATCAACTGCTCAATCCTGTTGGTTTCTTCCTCCACAGTATTTCCCAGATCAGGCCCATCTTCTCTCTGGTCTGAGCTCTTTTCATATCACAACTAAACTCCGTATTAGTCTCCGCCTCCCACCTCTCCTTTTCTCAGTGCAGATTCCATGCTGCTGCCAGAAAGATCTATCAGAATATCACTTGCACCCATTTCTCTGGATACTCTCCTCCTTTCTCATCACGGAAGAACTCCAGATCATCGGATTCCAGGTTCCTCCCCAGGTTTCCCCTGTGGCCCTCTCTCTTCTTTTCTTTAGTGATAAGTATTAAGCACTTACTATGTGGCAGGCAGTGTATTAAGCATATCAGCTTGCCCTCATATTTCCTTCCATACTCACCTGCACAGTGCATCTTTCCTTCCTTTCTTCTGTCTCTAATCCCTTGTTTAGGACGCCCACCCTCCCTGAGTTCCCACCACTTCAAATATATCACACCACAGCTCCGTGCATGTTCCAAACCTGATGAGCGTACATCTACCCCAGCACTTAGTACAGTGCCTGGAACATGGCAAGCACTCGACAAATAACATAAAAAGCCCTCCTAAAAGTCCATCTCCTACAGGAAGCCTTCGCTGATTTATTCCCAACACCCCCAAGTTGCAGCAATGCGATGTCATCGTTAACACTTTTATATTCATTCCCATCCTCCACAATTATGAGTTGCATTTGGTTCTCTCTGTATTTCTCTGTGTGCCTCTCTCTCTCTCTATATATATATATGAATATAAGCAAATATTCAAAATATGCATATTTTAAAATTTGGTTATTCATTCAGCTACCTTATCATGACAAACTCCTGCTCTTTCCTGTTATTTCCTTGTAACTAACCATTCCATATACTCCATCTGGCCATGCCTCATTTTCCCTTCCATTCCCCCTACCCTCCCCAACCTGTCCATGCCTCATCCCCATTCCATTTCCCCTTCCATTCCCTATCCTGACCATGCCCCATTTCCCCTTCCACACCCCATTTCCACCTCATTCCTTGCCCAACCCCATCCCTGCGCCATTTGGGGGCAGCTCGGGTGTGCACAAGTGAAATGATCCCCCCGCCAAGCCTGGCCTGACCAGACCAGAAACCAGACAGAGAGGAAGCAGAGGCCCTGATTCGGGGTTCTTCTCTTCTGTATGGGGATAGACGCGCAACCCTTCCAGACCCCCAGGCCGACCCGGAGCTGTGTTTCTGAAGGGCTCTACATTGTCCGACATGTCTGCTAGCACACGTGCAGAGTAATTTCCCCCACTTTCTTCGCCATCGTAGCCCCGTGCCCGTGACACCTTCCCTGTTGTCCATGGCCACTGCTCTCTAGCCACCATTCTCCTCAGTTTATCTCAGTGTCCACCCGCCCATGTCCACCCGCCCACTCGATTCCCCTCGTTGGACCCGAGGCCCCAGCACTCTCCCAGCAATGCCGTGTTGGGAGTCCTTGACGCTCGGGGACCGTCTCTGATTTCTACCCAGGTATTCTTTCCCAGTGCTTAGAACAGTGCTCTGCCCACAGTCAGTGCTTAGTAAATGCCACTGCTCCCATCTAGAGGCACAGCAAAGATACTGGTTGGTTACCAGAAACAACTGCCCAGGTGCCAGTGATGTCCAATCGATCTCTGTCCTGTTGCTTGCCTGTAGAGGGTCAGAAAGGTTGAGAGAACAACTAGAACAGGGAAAGGATTGGGCAGGGAGGAGCTGGAGGGTTCTGGGCTGTGGAGTCTTAGCCCAGCTAAACCTCACCTACACTAAGCTTCCCATAATAATAATAACTGTGGTATTTGTTAAGTGTTTAAGAAGAAAGTGGTGGTGACAGAAAAGGAGAAAGTAAAACACTACAGCACAAAATGGATGTATAAGATGAGGACAGGAAGAGAGACATAATAAAATAGAAGCTGTAGTGTTTTACAGATGTGGCCTTCTCAACGTCCTAGAGTCTGTGGAGGCATCTGGCTGCTGCTGCTTTGTCACCCCCCCCCTTTTTTAATGACATTTATTAAGAGCTTACTAAGCGCCAGGCACTGTACTAAAGGTTCAAAATAATCAGGTTTGACGCAGTCCATGCCCCAGATGGGGTTCACGGTCTTAATCCCGATTTTATAGATGAGGGAACTGAGGTAGACAGAAGTGAAGTGACTTGCCTAAGGTCACACAGCAGATAAATGGCAGAGTGGGATTCGAACCCAGGTCCTTCTGACTCCCAGGCCCTTGTCCCGGGCTCTAGGGCATGCTGCTTTCCCTCCCGCCTTTGATAGAGCAGCGCAGGTTGGCCGGGAGCCCCAGAATGACATACATTCCCATCTTCTCTTCCTGTCTCACCGTTCCCCACCGCCCACTGATATTTGTCAGGGCCCGTACCCTTGTGTCATTCCGTTCCACTTAGACTTAGGTCCCAGCAAAGCTGGGGACTTGAGGAAAGAGGGAGATCAATTTATTCTGAAATATTTCTCCCGCCGTCTCATTCGAGGACATTTGTTTCGAATTGGAATGATTTAGTGGGTAAAGGGAGTTTCCAGAAAAGCTATCTTTCCCTTGCCAGTCCCTGTGAATGGTGCTCCCTTGGCACTTTCAACGATTTCATGAATACAAGCTCAATTAGGGCACCTCTCCTTTTAATTCCGCCATTCTTTCCTGCCGCTCAGCCTTGGCCGGAGACGGCGAGATGGGGACGAGGTGCCCCAAGAGAACCACGGAAGCTATTCCCCGAGCAGTCTCCGTGACTCTCCCGACATGTCTCTCAGACGAAACAATACAATACAAATGATGCTTCTATTGTACCTGGCGTGCAGCTGGGCTCGAGGGGTTTTGCAATATCTTAATAAAACACCACAAAGCCGCCGGAGCGACGGACAGGCCGAGAAGATAGCTGTCTCTGCGTCTTCTAACTCGGAACGGTAACTTCCCCTGCCGCACTAATCACCAGGACTTTGGCTTTCTCCCTCACTGGGACCTGCCGCATTTCTTGTCAGAGAGGGCCAGCTCAGAGGCAAGTGAGCTTTGAGATCCACTGATAACATCCTGGCCCCATTTTCCATTTTCCTGGGTATTCTGTCCTGATTTCATTTCAAGGAGGTTGCTCTGTGGATTGCCCTGCAAAATACTCCTGCAGCCTAAAAATGCAAATGAAAGCAAGGCCCTCCGTCCCCAGAAAGAAGGAAAGTCAGAGCATTCTTACTCTTCATTTTCATTTAATCACGTAATTGTATTTATTGAGCGCCTACTGTGTGCAGAGCGCTGTACTAAGTGCTTGGAAAGTACAATTGGACAACAGAATCTGTTATCCGGCAGCGTTCCCCAGGAGATTTGTTGTGATCTGGTTTTTCCCCGGTGCTCCTGTACCGAAGCAATCATCTCTTTACCATTTGTTATTTTAATGGTATTTGTGCATTCATTCACTCTTTCAATTGTATGTACTGAGCACTTACTGTGCACAGAGCACTCTGCTAAGTGCTTGGGAGAATACAATATAACAATAAACTGACACATTCCCTGCCCGCATCCATCTTACATTGTACAATCTAGTGTCTACCCCAGTACTTAGAACAATGCTTGGCACTTAGTAAGCACTTAAGTACCATTATTATTATTATTATTGTTGTTAGACCATGAGCTTAAGCACTTACCATGTGCAGGCACTGAACTAAATTCTGGGGTAGATACAAGTTAATTAGGTTGGACTCAGTCCACTTACCACTCGGGACTCACAGCCTTAATCCCCATTTTACAGATGAGGGATCTGAGGCACCGAGAAGGGAATTGACTTGCCCAAGGTCACACAGTGGACAAGTGGTGGAGTAGGGATTAGAACCCAGGCCCTTCTGACTTCCAGACCCGTGGCTTATCCACTAGGTCATGCTGCTTCTCGGTTTTGTATTAATACATCAAAATTAACCCTCTTCACCTCCCCCTTGTCTGATGAGTGAACCCAGATCCTCGATAGTTAGACATCTGGTGGATGGCTCAGTGGAAAGAGCCCTGGCTTGGGAGTCAGAGGCCATGGGTTCTAATCCCAGCTCCGCCACTTACTAGCTGTGTGATTTTGGACAAATCATCTGATTTCTGTGTGCCTCAGTTACCTTATCTGAAAAATGGGGATTAAGACTGTGAGCCCGACGTGGGATAACCTGATTACCTTCTATCTGCCCCAGTGCTTAGAACAGTGCTTGGCACATAGAAAGCGCTTAACAAATACCACCATTATTATTATCATTATTATCTCATGCAGCTTCAAGCATCAAAGGACTCATCTCCCAACCCCAGAATGGAAAGCCTGCTGTGGGCAGGGATTGTCTCTCTTTATTACTGTATTGTACTTTCCAAGCACTTAGTACAGTGCTTTGCATACAGTAAGTGCTCAATAAATACGAATGAATGAATGAATGAATGAATGAATGAATGAATGAACAGGCAGGTTGCCAAGAAGGTCGCCACAGAGGTCAAATCAGGCATCCTGCGTTTGTGACCAGTATTGCGTACCTATGACTTTGGGTGATCTGGAAAATCATCCTCTGATCATGCAAACCGAGAGTGATGGTATTTATTAAGTGCTTACCACGTGCAAAGCACTGAGCTAAATGCAGGGGTCGAAAAAAGAGAATCAGATCCGACCCAATCCCTGTCCTACAAGGGCTCACAATGTAAGAGGAAGGGAGGGACTCCCCTAAGCCACGCCGCTTCTCTTAATGCTTAGTACAGTGGATGCAGTAAGCAGTCGATAATGTTGCTGTTGATGATGATGATGTTGATGATAATGAAAATGCTCCTCTAAACATAAAACCAATAGACCAGCTCTGCTAGTTACCTGTGATGTGACATTGGGCAAGTCACTTAACTCCTCTGTGCCTCAGTTTCTCAACTGTAAAGTAGGGATGCAGTGCCTATTCTCTCTCCTACTTTAACTGTAAGCCTCATGTGGGATGGGGACTGGGTCCAACCTGATTAACTTGTATCTACCCTAATGCTTAGGATAGTGCTTGGTGCATACTAAGCACTTAAGAATACCTTAAAAAAATAGACCATTGCTCACACTGGGTCAGAAAAGTGCTCCATCCAAACGAGTATTCCTTCTCCAACAGAGCACCAGGTGCTTGGAGTAATCATATGATGATTAGGCTTGTAATAATAATAAAATAATAATTGTTGTATTTAAAGTGCTTACTATGTGCCAAGCATTAAGTACTAAACATTGGGGTGGGCCTGAATTAATATGATCCCACATGGGACCCTCAGTCTAAATAGAGGGAGAACAAGCATTGAATCCTCTAGACCGTAAGCTTATTGTGGGCAGGGAATGTGTCAGTTTATTGTTATATTGTAGTCTCCCAAGTGCTTAGTACAGTGCTCTACACACAGTAAGTGCTCAATAAATACAAGTGACTGACTGACTGAATCCACGTTTCACTGATAAGGAAACTGAGCCGCAGAGAAGTTAAGTGACCTGCTCAGGATCATACAGCAGACAAGTGGTGGAGCTTGGTTTAGAAACCATATCTCTGACTCCAAGTCCCATGCCACTAGGCCCTCCTGGCGGCCCTTCTTTGTGGTTAGGGATTTTACCACCTAACTTCCGTAGGTTTTCCCCACAAGAACTGTAATGCACCCAAAGTTTGAGAGAAGGTGAGAATAATTTGGGCAGAGACGGCATGACCACAAGAGACTTAGATGGAAGAAAAACGGTGAAAATCAGTCATTTCGGATGAGTTACTGATGTGGGTGTGGATTATGTCATTAGGAAGAGAGAGTATAAAAAGTCTATCCTGCCTTTCCAGTCTGAGTGGCTAGCACATAGAAAGAGGACTCATTCTGGAGCTCACTCTCTTGACACTGACTCACACGGCTAAATGGTTGGACCCCTTTGATTCCTGCCTTGTTTTTTTCTGGCCAATTGATTAGCCAGGAATTAAGCTGTCATCCAGAACTTGGGGTGTGTAGCCCTCTTAAAACATTTTCCCTAGATGACTGACATCAAACCAGCATATGAACGCTCACGGGGGTGGGGATAGCTGTCAGAGCTTTAAAGAGAGGCAACCACTAAATGAGCATGCTCGGTGAAGTCCCCTCATCTCATTCCTATAATGCCCCCTTATGACAATGTCAGCTTGGATGGAGTCTGAGATTCTCCTCAGGTTGGACCGCTTAATTATGCATTCCACAACTACCAACGGACGGATACCTGTCCTCTCTCCCCTGCAGAATGTAATTAGGCCCTCTGGTAGTAGGACCCAATGTCTCAGAGCTAACACCTTGGCTCGGACTCTATAGAGTCCCTCTAACTTTAAACTAACATTGTCCATTCCCCAGGATAATGCTCCATAAATCGAATACAGGGGTTCTTTTATGGAGAAGTAATATCAGGAATTAAACCTTATAAGCATCCAGAAGCAATTATAAAATGAGAAGATTACGGTGGCGATATTGTAAATGGAAACCCACTTAAATGTCAAAGTACTTGTCATAAAATGCGGCAATAATGTGGTACTAAACACAATACATGGAGATTTCAAATATTAACGCCTTTATTTTTTTCTCTATTAGTAATGATAAGGTTCAAACAGCCATCACCGAGCTGATTGGGAGAATAATAATAATATCATTACTGTCGTTTGCTGGAGAGAGCGCTAATGGTTCTGTCATTCTGTCTTGCAGGCAGATCACTTGCGAACTGAACTGGATTCAGACAAAAATCCCTTGCGGTACAGTGGCGGGGCATTACAGGGCTCAGAGCTCAGAGAATAATTGGAGAGACGCATGCTAACGATCCCCACTTTTAAAGCTCCCAAATCATATAACGACTGCGGTAACAACTGGTAAATTAGTTTTCTAACCTGCCTGACTTAAGTTGGCAACAAAAAAATCTTTCCAGTTTTAGATGTTTTTGGTTATACGGGTGCTAGGCTGATTGCCATTTCTGAAGATCTTCAATCAGTGATATTTATTGAGCACTCACCGCTACAGTACAATGAAGTATGCACTTGGGAGAGTAATGATAATAACGATTATGATACTTAGGTGCTCAGTACGTGGCAAGCTCTGTTCTAAGCACTGGTGTAGATACAAAGCCATCAGGCTATCCCACATGGGGTTCACGGTCTTAATCCCCATTTTACAGATTAGGTAACCGAGGCCCAGGGAAGTGGCTTGCCCAGTGTCACACAGCAGACAAGTGGCGAAGTCGGAATTAATAATAATGTCGGTATTTGTTAAGCGCTTACTATGTGCAGAGCACTGTTCTAAGCGCTGGGGTAGATACAGGGTAATCAGGTTGTCCCACATGAGGCTCACAGTCTTCATCCCCATTTTACAGATGAGGTAACTGAGGCCCAGAGAAGTTGAGTGATTTGCCCACAAGCACACAGCTGACAAGTGGCAGAGCTGGGATTTGAACCCATGACCTCTGACTCCCAAACCCGGGCTCTTTCCGTGTCCATTCAACAGAGTCGGCACACATGTTACCACCCACCACCGGTTTGCAGTCTAGACGGTTAGAACTTCACATCCCCTGGGACTCGGTCAATCTAGAATTGGAGCTATTCTGGTTGTTACCCCCATCTTTTAATGGGGATGAAGACTCTTAGCCCCATGTCAGACATGGACAGTGTTCAACCTGATTATCCTGTACTTACCCCAGGGCTTAGTACAGTGCTTGGTAAAGCGTAAATGCTTAAACAAATGCCATAAAAAAGCATACCAGTGCCTGTTGGGGTGATATATCTCATTTCCTCCACCTGCCCTCCCCTCTGCATAGACTAGACACTTGGCTATGTACCTCTTTAGCACTTTGCTACTCACCCCAGTCCCATAACATTTATGTGCATGTACTTATACTCTACTCTTTCCCCTATCCGTGATTTATTTGAGCGTCTGTCTCCCTCTGTAGACCGTATGTTTCCTGTGGGCAGAGATTGAATCTACAGATTCATTATATTGTACTTTCTCAAACACGTAATACAGAGCTCCGCACGTAGGAAGCACTCAATGAATATCATTCATTGAATGACTGAATCCTCATTTCGCAGCTGCTAGGACAGTTCAGATTTAAAATAGAATTCCCTGAAGTGAAAAGTTCCCTAAGAATCTCCAGCACTGTCTCTGGGAAGGAGGAAGGGACACGAGAAAGCAAAGGCTTCCAGGTCTTGACTGGGCTCCCAAAGCACTCCTGCAGGTTGGAAGCCTGCCCCGGGCAAACCCAAGGGCCGGCTTTCTCAGAAATGCTTTGGGGGAATCCTTATGAGGGTCAAGAGCCCACAGGTTCCTTCTTTTAAAGCACATTTTTATAAATGGAATAGGACTCGCATGATAGAAGAGTCACAATTCCTATACTACTGAACGTCCATTGAGCCACAGCATCAAAAATTAGCAGTTGGTTCCACTCTTATTAGGGATCCTCACCTGTCAAACCAAAGAATGTGAGTGAAATGCGTTGTCAAAAACATATTTGAAGTGCTTACTATCTGCCAGGCGCTGTTCTAAGTGCTAGGTAGATACAAAGATAATCAGGTTGGGTGCAGTCCCTCTCCTTACCTCACTGTCTTAATCCCCATTTTAGAAAGGAAGTATCTAAGGCACAGAGAAGTTAAATTACTTGCCCGAGGTCACACAGCGGAGGAATGGCAGAGCTGGGATTAGAACCCAACTTCTAATCTGAGTCTGGGGAGTCAGAAGACCTGCGCTCTTTCCCCTAGATCACACTGCTTGTCAGTATCTTTATCCATACATTCGTTCACATTAAACAAAAGAAATAAACAGTGTGCATTTTCCTAGTATTTACACTTCTGTTTATTGCTGGGGACACGTACGTTTGTCGTGATCCCGTTAAAGTTCTCTGAGACACACGCAACAGACGCCACAAGAAAGCAATATGAATCGATTCTTTGCAGGAAGTTGTAGAACTCATAGGATTGCTAGGGATTTGAAAATAAAAATATTAGACCTAAAGGTTTCTTTTTTGTGCTATTTGTTAAGTGTTTACTATGTGTCAAACATTGTTCTAAGAGCTGGGGTGGACACAAGTCCATCAGGTTAGACACAGGTCCTGTGCCGCATGAGGCTCACGGTCCAACCAGGAGGAAGAGCGGAAGAACTGAGACACGGAGAAGTTAAGTGACTTGCCCAGGGCTACATAGCAAGAGATTGGCAGAGCCAGAATTTGAACTCAGGTCTTCTGATTCCCAAGCCTATGCCCTCTCCACTAGGCCACGCTGCTTCTCTTTGTTCATTCAACAATCAGTGGTATTTACTGAGTGCTGCAGAGCACTGTACTAAGGGTGTGGGAGAGTACAATACAATAACTTTTTATTATACAAACGCTACGATAAACAACACAACAGACCCGTACCCTGTCCATAACGAGCTTGTAGTCTAGAGGGGGAAAGCTGGTCATTTGGCCCAGGATTGACAAATAAAAGGAAAGAAAAAAATGCTCATTTATGGCTGTTTGTTAGGATTTGTCAGCATCACTGAAAAACAAACCCAAAACTCCCAACTCTAAGACGCGCTCTCCGAAGAAGGTTTTAATATGGTATTTTTAATGATGTCTGCGCTATTCAAATGAGAAAAGTAGTTGATGTGCATTCAGATTAGCTACTTTAATAATGCTTTTTTAATCTATAATGGCTATTACTGACTCAGTAGTACAATGACAATTTGCCAAGCCCCATTGACTCCAATGAAAGGGCAGAGAAAATGGTTCAAGTTATCTGAGAGAGGCTAATACAAAAAGACATTAAAAAGAGTGGGATTTATTTTAACTTGGAGATGAAAGGGCAAGCAGTGAATGAGGAGGGTGTAACCTTGACTGAGCCTCTAGAGGAAGCTCCACAATCCTGCCTCCCATTGGAAATCCCACTGAAGGGTGATTTTAGAATCGCCCGACACCCGAATTGCTGGGACTGAGGTGCTCTGCAAGGGCTCATTTTACAGTTGTCGATCGGCAAACCAAACCAAGCCCTCCTTTCCTCTTCTCCCACTCCCTTCTGCATCACCCTGACTTTCTCACTTTATTCCTCCCTCTTCCCAGACCCACAGCACGTATGTACATATCTGTAATTTATTTATTTATGTTAATGCAGACTGTAAGCTCTTTGTGGGCAGGGAATGTGGCCGTTTTGCAATGTACTCTCCCAAGGGCTTAGTACAGCGCTCTGCACAAAGTAAGTGATCAATAAATACACTTGACTGACTGACTGGCAAAACAATAGACTGGAAATCTTCCCTCAGAATGCTGCAGGTATCTTATGCTGTGACAAAATGCCACAGGCAACATGGGAACCTTATTTATGTTATATTTTTATTATCATATTAATAGTTATTACTTCTATATTGAATTTTTTCAATTTATCAAGCTGATGTATTTATTGAGGGTCTACTGATGATGATGGTATTTGTTAAGTGCTTACTATGTGCCAAGCACTGTTCTAAGCTCTGGGGTAGATACAAGGTAATCGGGTTGTCCCACGTGGGGCTCACAGTCTTAATCCTCATTTTACAGATGAGATAACTGAGGCACAGAGAAGTTAAGAGTTTTGCCCGAGGTCACACTGCAGACAAGTGGCAGAGCCGGGATTAGAACCTACATCCTCTGACTCCCAAGCCCGTGCTCTTTCCACTAAGCCACGCTCCTCCAAAATGCTTTACTAAACCTTTGGAAAACAAAACAGAAACAAAACACTTGTTCCTTCCCCGCAAGGAGCTTACATTCGAATGGGAGAAAGAGACACACAAGGCTGGAAGGACCAGTGGACTGAAGCAGAAATGGATTTGCTAATGCTCTTAACTGGATCAAATCTTTAACCTACTAGGTTTCATTTAGAGACATGAAGCAAGTAATATGAACGTTTCCTGAGGGAGATGACCGATGGGCAACACATTCCTGGGAAAATCCGATGCCTCGGGACTGCCACTTTTCTGCTGTGTGTCCTTGGACAAGTCACTTCGCTTCTCTGGGCCTCAGTTACCTCATCTGTAAAATGGAGATTGAGACTGTGAGCCCCACGTGGGACAGGGACTGTATCCAACCCGATTTGCTTGTATCCAGCCCAACACTTAGTAAAATGCCTGGCACGTAGCGCTTAAGAAATACTATAATTATTATCATTATGATTATTATTTTCGCCACAGCCTATCGTCGACCTATGGATTTCAGTGCTGGTGAAAAGCACCAGGCAAGTAATGAAGCAGGAGTTGCAAAAAAGCCGATTATGCATTTGTACAAACAAGAATAACATTTCCAGCTTTTCCAAAAAGGCCAAAAAGCACTTTTTAAAAGATAGCAACTCTCATGCTTCAGAGCATAAAGTAATCTCCTGCAGAGACGTGGTGGAGTGTTGACTCCTCCCCACATTCAGAACTGGATAATGATTTCTTGGTGCCCAACCAGCTGATTGCATTCCCACAGTCCCGAGCTAGATCACAGCCCTCTGCTCTCTAGGTTTGGGTCTTTCCCATTCAGCAGAGAAACCCACCTTGAATAATTATGGCATTCGTTATTTATGACAGTTAATAAACACTAAGCAACGGGATAGATAGAGAAATGTCAGATCAGACGGGGTCCCTTTCTCACACAAGGCTCGCACTCTATCCGCTCCCTATTTTACAGATGAGGAAACTAAAGCCTAGAATGGTGCGGAGCACTGTGCTAGGTTCTCGGGAGAATACAGTAGAGTTAGTAGGTGCAATTTGTGCCCTCAGAATTTATAATTTAGCAGGATCAGTCTGGTCATGGGAATCCAAGCATTTCAAGTGAACAAGAGCTGTTGAAAGTCAATGCAAGGTGGGAAAGCTGGAGAAGTCAAGTGTTTTTCTAAAGTTGCCAGGTAAAACCTATAAAGAATCAGGACCGTCCTGAATAACCCAGGACATATGGTCTCCCTCTCTTTAAACCTAATGAAAGCGTGATGGAGTTAACTTAATGGGGCATGGAGGGTGGAGGTCATTATCCGCTGGGTGACTAGCAAGATGGTAAGCGCAATATCAGAGGCAGGGCAATGTGGAGTTCAACTGCACAGAAAGATAATTACTTTTTCATTTTCAGTTTTATATTTTCATGTTTGGGAAGAGCAAAAATGACTTCTGGGCAGTCATTCATTGGCAGAAGATGTCTGACCTGCAGGCCCAACTGAAGTAAGTGTTGTCTAACTTAATTTCATTAAGTCAATAGTCATTTGGTCGGGTCTCTCTCAGGGAAAATGAGCTAGACAGAGAGTAAGCGTCACAGCAGTTGAAAAGTCCATCTCCCATCCAGGAGATGCTGAGCACGAAAAACCCTAGAAATAACAAAGTCCAGGGTCATAATGAATTGAGCAGCTAGTACGCTGTCAAGAGTTGGATACCATGCTCGGCACACAGTATGTGATAGACACTGTCCTGAGCTCTGGGATAGATACAAGCTGATGGGGTTGGACATAGTCCCTGTCTCTAATGGGGCTCACAGTCTTGATTCCCATTTAACAGTTGAGAAAACGGAAGCAAACAGAGAAATGAAGTGACTTGCCCAAGGCCACGCAGCAGACAGGTGGCAGAGCCAGGATAAGAATACAGGTCCTTCTGACGCTCAGACCCTATGTCTATCCCCTAGACTACGTTGCTTCTCCATGTTTTCGATATGGAGGCATATATCGCGGGTTTGACCTACCGATAGCTTTTCTGTGGGGATACGGAGCAAATGAGAAGCAGTGTGGCTTAGTGGAAAGAGCTCGAGCCTGGGAACCATCAGACCTGAGCCTGAGCACTTTATTGAGCACTTACTAAGTGCAGAACACTGTACTCAGCACTTTGTAGAGCACAACAGAATAAGCAGACACATTCCCTGCCCATAACGACATAGTCTGGAGGACTGACCATCACATAACTGCTGACCAAGACCCACTCCCGGGTGGATGAACAATTGATCTGACCCGAAAATAGAATTTCTCATGTTATTACTATTCATTCATTCATCTAACCGTATCGTGGCTCGGTGGAAAGAGCTGGGGCTTGGGAGTCAGCGGTCATGGGTTCGAAATCCAGCTCTGCCACTTGTCAGCTGTGTGACTGTGGGCAAGTCACTTAACTTCTCTGCGCCTCAGTTACCTCATCTGTAAAATGGGGATTCACTGTGAGCCTCACGTGGGACAACCTGATCACCCTGTATCTACCCCAGTGCTTTGAACAGTGCTCTGCACATAGCGCTTAACAAATACCAACATTCTTCTTATTATTTATTTAGTGCTTCCTGTGTGCAAAGCACTGTACTAAGCTCATGGGAGAGTATTTATGTCTCAGAATGCATAGGTTTGCCCATACCAGTAGATCTGAGCACTTCGGCTTGTCTACGCATGTGGATGTGAGTTTGTCTATCCGTATGTATTCGTTTGTGTTGGTGTTTCAGTGTGTTCGTCTGTGGGTTTCAACGTGGGTAGTTCTGTCCTTACCCATATCTTCCTAACTCGGACACAAGGACAGCTACATTGTGCTATCCACGATAACCTTCTTTCTGGAGTCTAGGCTGAAGCCTCTTGTCCTGAGACACATAGAGTTTACACACAACCTCTTATCTAGGAGAGAGAACTTTTGAAGCATGCAAATGAAACTACAAACGGCTGCCTTCTTTTAATAGCGATGCCTAGCAGAGAAAAACTCAGAAACAAGCTCTTTCCAGATTCCAGGTATTATGATCTATCACTCCTTCCCCTTAACGTAAATAAGTAAAAACAAAACAAGAGAAATGTCTATGAAGTCCAGTGTAGGTAAGATGTGTTTATTTTCTCTGGCAAAACTGATTATCCCCATTATTTGAATGACCGAGGAAACCCTCAGGTTCCGTGCAGACTGTTGAGTGGATTTCCTTGGAAAAAAGAGGGGGAAGAGTGTTTGCTCTTATTTATTGATTCTTAAGTCCTTCCGAATACTGGATTTTTTAGAACATCTTGATGTTCCTCATGTTGTTCTTTCTGGGAAACAGAATTCCATTCACTGACGGTAACCCAGTTGTATGTACAGGGCGGTTATAAATCTACCCCAAAGCTACTTCCTGACCATAAATCATAATCCTGGAGAGTTTTCTTTCTCCTCACAGTAGTTTTTTACCAAGAGATTTGGCTTAGAGGGCCGGGAGCAGTTTCTACCCCCTCAACCTATCTGTCCCTCCTGATTTCCATCCCTCTCTCTGCTTCACATCTGGGCTTGGAAACCTAAGATGGCGGTGCTGTCTCAGAGCCCATGGAGAAACGCAGATGGGTTCCCACATATCTCAGGTCACGGACATTGAGATCACTCAAGCCTCTTGTCAGATTTATGAAGCAGTTAACTGGTTATGTCAGACCCATTTGTATTTGAACCCATTTTACACATCTGGCTGTAGGCTTTAGCCATGAGGAGACTGTGCAGGTGAAACCACCCCATTGCTAATAAGGCATTTAGGAAACTGAGTTACGGGATTCTTTGGGGTTTAATGTGGAAAATATTTTAGCTTAAAGTCTGGCGGGGTTTCGTGGGTTAGAATCACTTCCCAACAAATTCCATAGACTTTATATCTATAATAGATGTAGGAATAGGAAGCAGCATGGCCTAGTGGAAAGAGCATGGGCCTGTAAATCAGAGGAACAGGGTTCTGATTTCGGTTCTGCCACTTCCCTGCTGCGTGACCTTAGGCAAGTCATGTAACTTCTCTGTGCCTTTCTTTCCTCATCCCTCCTTTGCCGACTATTGATTCATTGATAATTGATTGGCTAATTCATCCATTCAATAGTATTTATTGAACACTTACTATGTGCAAAGCACTGTACTAAGTGCTTGGAAAGTGCAGTTTGGCAACAGAGAGAGACACTCCCTACCCAACAACGGACCCACAGTCTAGAAGTGGCATGGCCTAGTGGATAGAGCACGGGCCTGGATTCGGAAGGTCATGGGTTCTAAACCTGACTCTTCCACTTGTTTGCTGTGTGACCTTAGGTAAGTCACTTAACTTCTCTGTGCCCTGCTTGTCTCATCTGAATAATGGGGATGAAAACTGTGAGCCCCAAGTGGGACAGGGACTATGTCCAACCCGATTATTTTATATCTAACCCAGAGTTTAAAACAGTACCTGGCACATAGTAAGTGAATTACAAACACCATGATCATTATTACTATTATTATTATTATTATATTATGTTCTCCTTTTTCAAAAGCAAGCTAACACGAGCAGATTGCCTGAAACATCTCTCTGAAAAAGTTTAGTTCTCCGATACATGTTGACAGTTATAATTCTGAAGGACTGTGCTAAAGTAAACTTGCTCTGCAGCAAACATTCTCTGACCAAGGAGGCTTGGAAGAGCATAATTTTCTCTTCCATTCTATTCAGCGAGACAAAAGGGAATGATTCTATCAACTCTGTTATATAGTACTCTCTCAAGTGCTCAGTACAGTGCTCTGCTCAGAGCAAATGCTTACTAAATGCTCACTAAATCAATCAGACAGTGGATGATTGACTGATGGATAGATACTGGAAGAACTTTTCCTAGTTCCCCAACAGCCCTCTAAAGGAAACATGTAGTGAAAAGAAATGTTACAGAAGGCCCCACTATTACTTTTGGGGTGATTTCTGAAGGGGGTGGGCTAGATGAAGGGAGAGAATCCTTTATACATCTGCTGAAAGTTGAAGCTTACCCCAGTGGCATGACCACCCTCAGATGTAAAGGCAAATAAGTCAGAATTAACTACCTTTTTTGCTTAATTGGTGCAAAATCCTATTTTTGTCATTAAAAAGACCCTCGGAACTCTTCATTTTGTGCTTAGCTAAGTTATGTGCCTCATGGCTTTTTGGTCTTCCCAAGAATATGAGAAATAATTCTTAAACTCCTCTGGAAAAGTAGAAGCACAGTTCTTATAAAGTACAAGAATGTCATCTGGACTAGAAAGAGGAAGAGTTGATTTTGTCTGGCTTTTCCAGTTATGTGGTTCTTCCCCCTTCTCGGCTGGGGAATAGGGAAGTCAACACAGTTCGGGATTCCATTTTGGGACTTTCCCTTTGGACACTCATTCTGTCTGGGGAAAGACCATAGATGTTTTTCCTAGGTGCTTGAATCTGTGCTGCTTGAGTGGGTGAAGTCTGATTTCTCTTTCAAGGGGGAAGCAAATTGACTGTTTTCCGCTGTTTTGGCTTTATGTCCTGCTGAGCTGAAGTGAGCAGGGAATTCCAAACAGAGTACAGTTAGCTGACATCTTCATTTAGTCTCCTGTCCCCCACTCCCTGCTTCCCCCACCTTGCTGACTTCCTGTTGCCTAGGCATCAGTGGGCAAAGCGGCAGATGGTAGATGGCCCTCAAAAAGCCCAACCATCTGGAATAGCAGGATTCCATCACCCTGATTAGCCCCAATAGTATTTATTGATCACTTCCCGTGTGCAGAGCACTATACTACACACTTGGGAGAGTACAATTTTACAGAGTTGAAAGACACTGTGGGCATTTACTGAACATCTACTGTGAGAAGAACACTGTACCGGGCTCTTGGGAACATGAGGAGAAGACATGAATCCTGACCTTTAGGACTCTTGGGTATGGCATTGAAGAAAGGAGGATTTCAGCACTGACCCTCTGAAAATGAACTGAAATCTTCATAAGCATTTAGTACAGTGCAAAGCATTTAGAACAGTGCTCGGTGCCCAGGATGTGTTCAATAAATACCTGAAAAAAATGATTTTTTTATCTTCATCCTTAGAAAGCCTCCCATAAAGCCATCAGAGCCAATGGTTACAAACAGGGGCACATGTTTAAGAACAGTAACTTCAATAAATTGTACCTGGTTACTTTTAAATGTCAAAGATACTTTTGTGGCTAAGAAGTAGGCAGTATATGTGTTCCATTCAACCTAACATTTAGAGAGAAAGCTCTTCTTTTGCTCTTAACAAACCAAGGTGCTGCACAGAGGTGAAAAAAGACACTCACCCCACGAGAGTTTAGACCTACAGCAAGGAGCCGTTGAAAAAAAAACACCCACCTATTCTCTATGACAGACTTCCCGCAGACATTATGCTAATTGAAAACCAGAATCCCCTACCCAGCTGCCTCTGTGCCGAGCACCAGACAGCGGCAAGGTCACTGTCCTTTTGTTGATTTTAAATGCTATCCTTAAAATAGCTGTGTTATAAATATTAATATAAATAGTAAGGGCTTTGCAAATGAATTCCAGAACGACTAATGACTTTCATTTAAATATCAAGTAATTGTGCTAAAAGGTTGTTTGCCAGGCTTTAGAAATGAAAGAATGCTATGGAACATCCCCAGTCAGAAAGTCTCCTTCATCCCCCAGATAATGGGACCTTGTAGCAGAGAGCTGCATCAAACAATCAATCATGTTTCTTGAGTGCTTACTATGAGCAGAGCAATCAGTAAATGATATTTATTGAGTACTCACTATATGCAGAGAGCACTGTACTAAACACTCGGGACAGTACAACAGAGATGGTAGACCCACGTTTTGCCCACCATGAATTTCCAGCCCAGAGTACTATGCTAAATTCTTTTTTTAATGGTATTTGTTCAGCACTTATTATGGGCACTGTACTAAACTCTGGGGTAGATTCAAAGTAATCAGATTGGACACAGTCCACGGCCCACATGGGGCTCACAGTCTTAATCCCCAAGAAGTAACTGAAGCACAGAGACGTTAAGTGACTTTCCCAAGGTCCCACAGCAGACAGGTGGCAGAGCTGGGATTAGAACCCTGGTCCTTCTGACTCCCAGGCCCGTGTTCTATCCACTAGGCCATGCTGCGTCTTTTGGGAGATTACAATCTTAACAGAATTGGTAGACACGTTCCCTGTCCACGAGGAGTTGATAGTCTAGAGGAAAGTGGTCGTCGTACGGGAGATTCAGGACTGTGCTACCCATCCTAGCTCAACAAAAGATGGGACTCGGCCACTCCCCGAAGCTCTGAGACCCTGGAGTTCATTGAACTCTCCACCAGCACTAACACTTAAGTCTTGAAGTTAAGTCTTGAAGGGGCAATACAGGGTGGTAATTCAGTTCTAGCAATGTGTGGCTCCCAGCACTTGTTTTTTTATAATTGTAACATTTATTAAACACTTACCATGTGTCAGAAACTGTTCTAAGTGCTGAGGTGGATACCAGCAAATTAAGTCGGACACAGTCCCTGTCCCACATGGGGCTCATAATCTTAATCCCCATTTTACAGGTGAGATCACTGAAGCCCAGAGAAGTGAAGTGAATTGCCTGAGGTCACAGAGCAGACACGTGGTGGACTGGGGATTACAACCCAGATCCTTGTCATTCCCTGGCCCGTGCTCCATCCGATAAGCCGCGTTGCTTCTCGGCATGGTCGTCTGCAGGGACAGAACTGGGCCATAGGTTGGAGAAGGAGGGTCAAAGGTTGGTGGCAAGAGCAGATTTGACCTTGTGCTACTTTTCCAGCTCCCTCGGAACCCAGGCACCGCTCTGAGCTGTGGATCTCGGTGGTAGGAGCTGAGGCGGAGGGAGATGGGGTGCTTACTAAGAACATAATTAAAACTGAAATAAAAAAAACTGGATATAAAGGCAGCTGATGTTGTGTCCAAACCAGGCAGGGAACAAAACAGCTGAAAGGCAGACTGTCCAGCATAAAAATCAAACAAATGGCTGTGCTGTACTATCTCTTCAATAACATTCTGTCACTGACTTTACCGGGAATGGTTGACCTCGTGGTGGAAAAGAGACTGCATTTTTGCCTCTAAATCCACTTCCTCATAGTGATTAAGCAACCCAAGCATTGCTTTTTATAAAGAAATATGTTTTGGTTAAAATGCCGGAGAACTTATCCTAAACTGGCCTGGTGAAATATTGCCACGAACTCAAGAGAAGTTAGTCTGCTACTGTGTGGCGTTTCCAAACCCTCATGGGATAGCCTCCACTGTGGAATCTGTCACGGTCTACGGAACAGACTTCGCTTTGCCCAGACAGATACAGTCACTGGCTCCTAGGGGATTAGTTGTGAGCACATTCTGGTTGCATAGGGTTAGTTTGATACACAAACAGTTTCTTATATTGTGATGTTAAGCCTCCTTTACCCACACAATGCATGGACCAGATTGTGGCTGTTAATTATGTGTGGAAGAAAGAGTCTCTGAAAAGTAGAAAAACAAGTAATACAATTTGTATACATATGCATGTATTTGAAGTCATTTTCAAGACATCAGCCATGGGAGAATTCTCTCTAGTCTAAAAGGTGCATCTCCTTTCTTCTAAAAAACCTGCATTCACTCTGCAGAATGAAGAGGAAGCTTTATTTTCACGTGGGTTTCAAAGAAAGCAGGACACTCATGTATTACAGTGTATTACATCCAGGGTTTGAATCTTTCACACAGAACCACAGTATCTGATGAAACTAAGAAACCCCAGTTTATAGTCTTTGAAAATTTGCATAAAAAACTGTAAATAATTACATATGCCTGTGGCAAAGATCAGACTTCTCTCCAGAAACGTTGAACTGAATCAAATAATTGCATTAGGAAATGTCCTTGTTTAGGGATAATTAATAGCCTTGTACTTTATTCACACATTTTCTTATGTAGTCAAATATGAAAGAAAAATGTTAAAAGCTCAAAGGCTAAAGCTCCAGTGAAACATACATAGTACAATGATACTACCTGAATAGTTTATTGCTGAGGGGATGTTAATTGGAATTTCACATACATTATTTTTTATTTTGCAGAAAGAAGCAAATTACATATATTAATCACAAAAACCTACTACATAATCGTCTTTAAAATATGTAGATGGCTCTAACCTTTGGATGTTCCTTCTCCTTCATTGTTCATATCCAAGGAACAACTTGAGTAGACCTGCTATTTCAGGTTTGAGGTGTATTGTGCCTTAAAAAAAATCTTTTATCATTAATAACGTCAGCAAAAAAAATTTAATGGATAGCTATCCTCAGGGATGCTAAGTGAATTCTTTTGAAATAAGCTGCAGGCTAGGAAATGCTGTCCAATCCAGAAAAAAGATGAATGTTATTGTTCCTCCAATGTTTGATGATAGCAATTGACTGGTGAAATGGGTTTTGACAAAACTGCGATTTTTGTGAATGCAATTTTAGTAATATGGAACTGTATATTCCAAAAAACGTGGAGAAAGCGTAGGAAATTGTTACATAAACTGCTTTGACTAAGCCCGGCATTGTGATGAAGTATAATCTCTTGAAGTAAACAGTCATTATGCTAAGAATGAAGATGCAATCACATCGTTCAAGTACTTTGTACCAGGCAGTGAGGCTGGTGTTTTCTTGCCCTGGCTTTAACTGGGTTGATCTGTCCCTGCTGGTCGGCAGAATTGAGGAAGAGGAGGTAGTCAACCAAACACACACAAGAAAATCTGCTTCGCTGTATCCACGGAGAGGAGCCTTAGAAACACAGAGGCGAGGTCAACTTTTTTGCCAGAGAAACTCCAACCAACCGCTTATCCGAACAACTGTCTGCAGAATAGGAAGATCTGTCGAAGCATCTCTGAAGGCACTGATGGCCACCGAATCCTCTCTCTCAGTAGTTTCTGGATTTCTGCCTACCTATAACTTTGCCTCAGAATCAATACTAGATTGGGAATTATTGCCCAGTAAGCGCTAAGGACTTCCTTTGAGAAATTCTTCCCCAGTTTTACAAGGGGGATATTGGGTGCACCTGGGTGGGTTTCCCTTTTCCTATGGGAATTTTTTCATTTGCCCATATTCCAGGAAGGATATTCGGGGAGCTGCTGGTTGGTGAAGAGATGGAACATTTTGTTCTTCGGAATGGGACTCAAAGAAATGATCCGTGTTTTTCTTGGCAGGGGATGACAACCAAAGGAAATTTGGTTAGGGCATTTTTGTTAGAGCATCGCTCCTAGAGCAACGTACGATGGGGCAAGAAAGAACAGCGAGAGCGTCCAGATTTACTCGGAAAATTGTCTCCGCCGCAGGAGATAAAAGATTATTTTTCCTACCCCAAAATTGTAAGCCGTTATAGCCACGAGCTCGATCAGCTCTTCCCCAATACCCCACTAGCCTGTTTCTCCTGCTCCCCTCTCCCCTGACACCCCAATCCTCTCACCCGTCGACACTGAAGTGGTTCAGACCTGAAGCCAGAAACCAGGCCCCCCTTCTGAGTATCGAGCCAGGAAATGAATTTTAATCAGGATCCCAACCAGGAAAATAACAGTCCCGTCTACGCTTCTGCCCTAGGCACGCTTTGAAACATCCTTCAGACGTCCACTTAATAGCTACAGACTGACAGCAAGTCTGTAGGGTGATCTAAGTCAGCACCTCGCCACAAAGCAGTTCCTTTGGAGAGCTTCTTCCCCGGCACACTGGCGGCTGTGTTTGGAGATTGAGAATGTTCTTTCTGAAAATCCCACTTGAACTCTGGTTCAAGGATAAATATTACCTCCCCCTGGATATGTTAACTATTTTTTAATGATGTTATCTGATATTTTAACAGGGTACCCAATGCGGCAGAGCTATGGGTTTGTTGTTTAAATATCTTTGATGGTGTGTCATAACAAATTAGTTTCTAAATGTTGCCAATTTGGCAGACAAAGCTGATTATTTCCTGCAATCACACTGCATATGTGCACAAGATTATAATTAATGACCAGGGACGCCAACCACACTTTAATAATGATCCTTCAGCATTTCGGGGACTCTTGGAGTTATTGGCATTTGTGACCGGGAATGTGGAAGAGAAAGGGGATCTAATGGACCCTGGAAAATACGTGGGTGTGGTAGAATCCAGTCACGGCTGATGGTGAGGTGTCTCTGTGACTTCTCGGCAATGGTGTTGTCCCAAGCGCTTAGTACAGTGCTTTATAAGCAGTAAGCGCTCAATAAATACCATTGAATGACAGAGTGAATATACAGTGGGTAGTGGTGAATAAATCAGTGGCATTTTCTGAGCACTTACTGGGTGTAAAACATTGTACTAAGTGCTTGCCGAAGCTCTTAATTAGACAGAAATTACTATTCTGGTGACTTAGTGATGGTCTCTGTTTTTTATATCTGTTGAATGCTTCCTATGTGTCAAGCCCTGTTCTAAGCGCTAGCACAGATGAAGGTTTATTAACGTTAGACACAGTCCCTGTCCCACATGGGGATCATAGTTAGACTTGGAGGGCGGGAGATTGAATCCCCATTTTACGGATGAGGTAAACAGAGGCAGAGTTAGAAGTTATGTGACTTGCTCAAGGTCATGCAGCAAGCAATTAGCAGAGCTAGGATTAGAACCCTGGTGTTCCGTCTCCCAGGCCCATGCTCTTTCCACTAGGTTAGGTTGATTTTTATTACCATATTGACCATTCCCACTTTGGTATTGTGTGGACATTAGTGGTGGAATTCAGGAGAATAATATTGAGAAAAGAATGTTGAGATCTCAGAAGATTGTGAGGAGATTGTGATCTTGGCAATCAATGGAATTTTTCATTCAGAGCACTGTACTAAGCATTTAGGAAGATAGAATACAACAGAATTGGTAGAAATGATCCCTGCCCACAATGAACTTACAAGATTATTATTAATGACCAGGGACTATTAAAAATGTCTATTAAAGTAGATAAGGGACTCACTGGCCTTAGACCTTCTCTGTCTCTTACCATTTCAGTTTTCCTTCTAATTTCAAGGACAGGTTTTCTTTTCAGCTCAGGGACTAAACTAGTGTTATGTACTCCATCAAAACGATGTCCTTAGGTACTGATCATCAGTGCGACAACTGTAAAAAAGAATATGTTTGTACCCCAGGAGAAGGAGAACAAAGATGTAGCTTTTGACTTGAAATTTCTTCTCTGTTTCTTGGCCCCTGTGCTCTGCCTAATTTCTCCTCCTTCTTTCCCTTAGGTTTCTACAGTGGCTTCTAAGCAAACAGATCCCCTGGAGACCAGCAAGATCCTTTCCATTTGGAATGACGGCAGTGAAGAGTTAGCCTGTGGATTTGTACGTGTGGAAGTGTTTACTTCGAGCAAGTAGGGTGATCTTTCCCAGAAGCCCTCGTGGAGAAAATTTAAATCCCTCACCCAAGTGCACAATCTGAATGGGCCCCCGCCAATTTTCAATAGAAAATGCCTTTGCTACTTAGCCAGGTGTCCCCCGAGATGTTAGTGTTTGCATGTTTTGGGATATGGGGTCCAGGTGTCGATGCATTCAATTTTATAAACGTAACCTAATCGCCTGCTAGGTGCTTAAACAAGGGTCATGTTAATGGAAGGTGCTGCTCTCAACTGTTAAAACAGATTTCACTAGGCTCTGCAGCTCACAGCTCTGGTTCCAGGGTCATCGGGAGGACATTTTATGCACACATATGCTTCCTCCTCACAAAACTCACACCCCCACATATTCAATCTCTCTCTCTCTCTCAGGTTATAGACTAAAGACAATGGATGTTGTTTATCTACCAGAGAGTAAAGAGGCTTTTAGAGACAAGTCAGAAAGGCTGCCATCACTCCTGTCAGCATCATGATCTCTAGAGCTGGGCTCCTCTTCCCTCAAGGATTCAATTGGCCACTCTTAGAGGGATGGCAGAAGGCTGGATTTTCTTCTCATCACATTTTACACCGGGATCCCCTCCTCTGACCACCCTGTCATCAAGGTAAGCCTTCTCATGGATTCATTTTTCTTTATTTGCCCCTTTCTCTGCCTCCCTCCTCCCTTGTCCTTATCCCACCAGGCCCCACAACACTTTTAAAACCGAGCCTTCTGCTGTTATTTGCCTTCTCCCAAGTGTTCAGCGTAGTGTTCCACACCCAGGTGTCAATGACTGACAGTTTTTCCTCCTTGCACCACCTTGCCTCATGTCCTGTAGCTTATCCACCCTATATTTCATTTGGCCCCTTCCAGCCCACCGGAACCCTTCCCAAACCCCACCCTACCACCCAGCTCCACCTGCCATGGGAAGGGAGGCTGTAAGGGAAGCATGCAGTGGGATGAGGTGGGGGTGGGAGTGGTCACGAACATAGCGGAAGCCATGTGAACGTTGCCTCAGTGTGAGGATGTGGAGAGAGGGTCCCCCAGAGAAGTGCGAGGGTGCTGGGGACAAGTGTTCAGCTTTCAGGGTGGGCAGGGGCAACCGAGGCTTGGATAAGCGACAGGTAGGTAGCCAGGAGGGGCCAAAATGAAATATCACCTCCAGCGGGCACTTGGAAATAAAAGCTGCCGAGCCAGAATGGAACTCATGGGAAAAATGGAAGGTTTTCCATCCTATGGGTGGAATGTCAATGGGGCCAACTATAAATACAGATCACTCTGTGTTTTAAGTCACCAAGGATGGGGGTGGAGGAGCGTGGTTTAGAAGAATAGTCTCGTTGACATCTCAGAACTTTCCACATGATTTTATCCACCAAATTACTCTCTGACAAAGACACTGTGACTCTGCCTCTGAAATCTCAGAACTCTGCAGAGTAGAAATGGTCCAAGACTAAGAAAAGCACTTTCCAAGTGTTTAGTACAGTGCTCTGCAAACAGTAAGTGCTCAATAAATATGATTGAATGAATGAAAATCAGCGAGAAGCTGGTTTTCTCAATCAACCAAATTTATCAAGCATTTATTGAATGTTCCCAATTCATTGGAGAATATTTGTAGCCAGACATATGTCCCTTGCCCTCAAGCCATGTACAGTTTTGTGGGGGAGATTGCAGCCACTCACAAAGGCAAACAATATTATACCAAAAAAGCACCAAAAGAAATATTCCTGGTTTGTCTTCCTACTCCCTTGAGGTCACTGTTTGTCCACCAAGATGCTTCTTCTATAAAATAAAAACTATCCCAAGTCCTTGGGCTATAAGAAGACTACTGTTTCCGGATGTTCCTGCTATGAAGGGGATGCAGACATGCTACTCTTAGCATGTACTGATCTCAAAGCTTTTTTGCACCTCAGTTTCTGTTTATTATTTGGCTATGGGAATTCCTGATGTTTCTTTGTCTTTTTTGAATTCCTCCTGTTCCCCATTTTACTCCACTTTCTTTTATCTTTTCAAAACCTCCATAAGGAAAAGCTCATAAAGGAAAATCAAATTGAGCCCTCACAGATAAAATCTTTACATATAAGAAAAGACTGTGGAGCAACTCCAACAAATGTTTCTAAAAAATAACATAAACATATACCCTGTGAATGCTTGTCTGCTAAGTCAAAAAGATGATAAGTTGTTTTTGTCTTAGACGTATTTGACCCTTCTCCAGAATATTTCTGTGGGCTTGGGATGTATCTATTTCCTCTTTACAGCAGACTGGCTGAGAGAGAAACGTTGCCATCAGATGTTGCAGGAAATCCATCTACAATCAATCAATCAATAGTATTTATTGAGCCCCTTCTACTTGCAAAAGCATTGGGCTTAATGCCTGGGAGGGTAGAATAGTTTTGTAATGATTCAATCAGTCGTGTTTATTGAGTGATTACTGTGTCCAAAGCACTGTACTAAATGCTCAGGAGAGTAAAATATAGCAGTAAAACAGAGTCAGTAGATATGTTCCCTGCCCACAGTGAGCTTACAGTCTAGAAGAGGAGAAAGATATTAGCATTCCATGTATACAAGTGATGTAGGGCTGAGGGAGGGGTGAATAAAGGGAGCAAATCCAAGTCTAAGGGCAGCCCAGAAGGGAGTGAGAGAAGAGGAAATGAAGACTTCATTAGGGAAGGCTTCTGGAAGAGTTGTGCCTTCAAAAAGACTTTTAAGGTCGGGGAAGTAATCATCCCTCCGATATGAAGAGGGAGGGCATTCCAGGCTAGAAGCAGGATATGGATGAGAGGTTGGCAGTACAGTGAGTAAGTTGGCATTAGAAGAGCAAAGTGTAAGGTTGGGTTATAAGGTGCAGGCTGGGAGTAGCAAGGTAAGGTATTCATTCGTTTGCTCCGTCGTATTTATTGAGCACTTACTGTGCAAAGCACTGTACTAAGTGTTTGGGAGAGTAAAATACAACAGTAAATAGACAGATTCCCTGACCACGAGTTTATTGTTATACTGTACTCTCCCAAGCACTTAATACAGTGCTCTGCATCTAGTGAGCACTTAATAACTATATTAATGCCGGCTTACTTGTTTTGATGTGTCTATATCTATAATTCTATTTATTTATATTGATGCCCGTTTACTTGTTTTGATGTCTGTCTCCCCTCTTCTAGACTGTAAGCCCGGTGTGGGCGGGGATTGTCTCTATTTCTGAATTTTACTTTCCAAGCACTTAGTGTAGTGTTCTGCACACAGTAAGTGCTCAATAAATACAATTGGATGAATGAACACATACGGTTGAATGACTGAATGAACAAATGGCAGAGCAGGGATTAGAACTCAGGTCCTCTGTCTCCCAGGCCCACACTCTTTCCACTAGGCCATACTGCTTCTCTGGATATCAGGATATCACATTTTACTTCAGCAGCTTTGTTTGGTTTGCTGCAGAGAGGCTTCAAATAAGCAGTCGACGGGTTTGGATAAAAGAGGACAGAAGCAATGTGTTTTCCCAAGACCTCTGTGCAATGTTCTGAACACAGTAAGTGCTCAGTAAATTGACTGGGAGGAAGCAAATAAGAAATGGCCCCAATTCAAGTGTCTACTAAGTTATATTATGCTCTCCCAAGAGTTTAGTACAGTGCTCTGCACACGGGAAGTATTCAAAAAAAGCATTAACTGATCATTTATTATTTAGTACATAACTTTCTTTATCTCAGTGTCTTCCTAGTGTCCAGGGTCCAAAAAAAAAAAAAGGGAGAAGGCAATTGTTTCACAAATCTGAGGACAGGAAGCTGAGTCTGAGCCAAACCCGGGTTAAGAATAGAGGAAAAAAAACCCTCTCCCTTCTCCCCATCTCCCACCACTCCCTTCCCACGATGTACTGGTGCTTGTAAATCCCTTGGGCGCCATGGACCAGGTCTAATTCTCACCTGTGTATTTTTTCCCCAGTGCTTTGGATAGAGTAGGCTCTCAATAAATATGGTCACTATAAACTGGTTCTACAGAGCAATGGTGAATGTCAGTTGGCAGGGTGTACTGGACTGAACCCGCAAAGAGATTTTGGTCTCTGCTAGATTGTAAGCTCCTTGGGAACAGGGATTTTAAAAACGAGGCTCTTCCCACCATTTAGTATAGTGGTCTTCGCACAGTAAGCACTCAATAATACCACTGATTGACTGGTTGGCTATCTCACAGCTGCACACTTTCACTCCTCTGGAGGAGCTAGTTATGAACAGGGAACGTGCCTGCTACTTCTGCGGTATTGTACTCTCCCAAGCATTTAGTACAGCGCTCTGCACATAGTATGTGCTCTCAAAAAACACCATTGATTGATTATTTTGATGAGTTTGTCACTAGGTTTCTCCATTAATAGCCCTTAATTTGATGGCAAACAGGAGAAGAACCTGTATATGGAAAGTATATGTGGAAAATGAGGAAGAAACAGAGAACATTTCATTGGCCGTCTTTTCGGCAATGCTGCATTTTCATTTCTCAGGTTTTACTCCAAGGGGATATACTAGGTTAATCCCAAATGTCCAGGGTTTTTTGGCTCCCTGAGGGGTGTGTAGTAATACTACTTAGAGAAAGCTAAATCTTGATGGAGTGAAATAAGGTACATTATAAAGGAAAACGGCTCCAACTCCAAGGAAATCCTTCCACAGTGCCCTTCTGCTAGAAGCCTTCCATAATGGATAATGATGTCTTTGCATTTGTAGACAATTATTTCATTCCCAAATGGTCCCAGACTTCAAATGGCAAAGGATTATTTAATCATTCATGCCGGTATGGGATAATAATGGGATCTCTATAAGAGAGACAGGTGAGGTAGTAAAATACTACACATTGGAGATGAACAATTATAAATCAGGGTTGGCTTGAAAGATGGGCCTCCTGGAATAATCTTAACCAGTTTGGTTCTAGTCTATGAATCTTATGGAAAGAGATTAAGCAATCAGGTGGAACTAATGTGGGGAAAAAAGTAGAAAGCCTCAGGATCCAGGCTCCTCAAGTATATTCCATTAAACTATAAGTTCCTTGTGGGCAGGGAATGTGCCATTTCTTTGCTTTATTTTTCTCAAGTCTCCTATAAAGTTCATTGCAAAATAAAAAGTGATTGTGGTATTTGTTAAGTGCTTAGTATGCACCAAGCTCTCTCCTAAGCACTGGGGTAGATCCAAGATCATCATGTCCCTCATGGAGCTCCCATTTTAAGTAGGAAGAAGAACAGGTGTTGAATCCCCATTTACAGGTGAGGGAACTGAGGCACAGAAAAGTGAAGGGGCTTGTCCAAGGTCACACAGCAGATAACTGGCAGAGCAGGGATTAAAAACCAGGTTCTCTGTCTCTCAGGCCCATGCTCTTTCCACTAGGCCATGCTGCTTCTCTGGATATCAGGATATCACTGTTACTTCAGCAACTTACTTTGGTTCTCTGCAGAGAGATTTCAATTTAGCAGTCAGGGTGTAAAAGAGTACAGGAGCAAAGTATTTTCCCAAGGGCTTATTGCAATTCTTTGCGTGCTCTAAGTGCTCAAAAAATTGATTGGGAGGAAGCAAATAAAAAATGGCCCCCATAATCTTATCCCCCATTATATTGGAAGCCCCTTGGGAGCAGAGACCTTGCGTCTTGCTTCTGTACACCCAAGAACTTCGTACAACACCTAACACTCACCTAGAGAAGCACCAAGACCTAATGGATAGAGCACAGACCAGGGAGTCAAAAGGACCTGAGTTCTAGTCCCTGCTCTGCCTCCTGTGTGCAGTGTGACCTTGGGCCAGTCACTTCACTGATCTGTGCCTCAGCTACCTCATCTGTAAAATCGGGTTTAAGACTGTGAGCCCCGCGTGGGACAACCTCATTACCTCGCATCTACTCCCGTGCTTAGAAAAGTGCTTGGCACATAGTAAGCGATTAAGAAATATCATCATCATCATTATTATAATTATCTAGTGAGGTTCAAATGTGCAAGAGACTGTGCTGTTTGGATAGATGAGATAGGACGATGGTAGAGTGAAAGCGGGAAACGCTTGGATATTCGCAAAACACCATTTGAACGGTTTATTGCTTTCTAGGAAATTGAACAGGTTGTACTCCTTTCTGTGTTCACCTTAACGTTGCCTGCAGTGCTTAGAGATTACAAGTCAACTGTGTTCATTAGAAGGTTTCTCAGGATGCTTCGTGATTGTGCAACTCATTTTCTGTAACATTTACTAGAGCATCACATTATCTCCTTTAGGAGCAGTAATTAGCCCAAGTCTTCATGATACATAAAGACAGACGAATGGGCCGAGCGAGTTATTAATTATGGTGTGATTTATTTCTAACCAATTTGAAATTTACACACATTCATTTTGACTACAGTCATGTCTCCTCTTTATTTTAATTAAACGTCATGGAATTTAGGGTCTACTTGGACATTTTTAAAGTCAGGCCTGAAACAGTAATACACTCAGCCCAATAAAAGTAACTCTCCAGTTCCTGCTAGAATGGAGAATGCAGACTCTATTGCATGATACTCTCCCAAGCATTTAGTATCGTGCTCTAGACTGGAGCTCTGTCCCCCTCTAGACTGGAAGCTTGTTATGGACAGGGAACATGTCCGCTAAATCTGTTATATTGTACTCTCCCAAGTATAGTGCTTTGAACATAGTAAGTGCTCAAGAAACACCACTGATTGATCGAGTGATCGTTCTGCACATAGAAAATGCGCATTAAATACCATCGATGATGACGGTGAAGATGCCGATAACAATAGAATCCGGATGGGTACCTAACATTTCAGAAGAGAGAAATAAAATTCAGAGTGAGCTTGCTCGATTTGAAGAAAGCCCTTCCAAAGGCAAGATGAAATTCAACAATAGAAGTCCAAGGAGGTTCAATTACGGAGAGCCCAGAAACCACCAATAAAGGATGGTGAAAGCCAAAAATAACCTACAAATCATAGTGGATCAGGAGCCAAATGAGTCATATTTAAAATAGCCAAAACGATTCTGACTTGTATCATAAGAACATGACACAGGAGAGCCGGGGAAGAGTTCTCCTATCTCTTTCTACTTTTGCTCTCCCTTCTTCATATCTTCATCAAAATATCATTTTCAGTTCATCAACTCATTTCTAAAGAAAATACAGAGAAACATGAGAGGATCCAGTGAAATCAATTGATGGGAATAAGATTGGTCTGAGAAAGAAATGGAATAAAAACATGTTCCTTTTCCACAGTGTCTATAATTCGTTTAATTTACTTTAGGGTCTGTTGTCACCCTTCTACTGTGTCCTTCCGGGCAGGCCACATGTCTACCAACTCAGTTTGTAGTGTATTCTCCCAAGTGCTTAGTACAGTGCCCTGCACACAGTGATTGCTCAATAAATATCATTGATTAATTGATTGATTTCACCTCAGTATTGAGACTATGAGCCCTTTGTGGGACAGGGACTGCATCCAGTCCAATTTGTTTTTATCCACCCCATCGCTTAGTACAGTGCCTGGCACAAAGTAAGCACTTAAATACCACAATTATTAATATTATTTTTAATAAATACCATTTTCACTCTCGAAGAAGTGGTATTAGTGATCTTTGTGATCTATTCCTTCCTCCATCTTAAAAAACAAGGCAGTAAATCCAGGTGGAATGATCGAGACATTTATAGCCATGGGACTGATTTCACTTCTGGCCACTGACTAAACAAGTAAACTGTAGGAACACAATGAGGTTTCTGTGGGTTTTCTCCTAAAATGCTACTCATTTCACCCATTAAATTTAATGTGCACTTCATGGGTCCCAGTGAACACACTGAAGTGACAAAAAGACAGCCCCCTCCAATTGCTAAAACCCTGTATTAGTGACCTAATAATAAGCCCTAAAATTAAATTCTGCTCCGAGTGTTCTAGGAAGGAGCCTTTGGCATTTCATCATCATTCTTTCCAAATTTAACTAATTTAAAGGTGACACGAATAAAATATTCATTAAAATTACAGTAGCCATTTATCTCTGACCTTTAACAATGTCCCTATTAACTTTCAATTGACTCACAGTTGTAGATTGAACCTTACCTAATAAAGTGTCCATTCCTCTCTAAACCTTTCTGGGAGAGTTTTGATTTACATCAAGCATCTACACCTAGAAATACTCCTCCTTAGTCTATCATCGAGCTTCCTTACTCCTGTTTCTTTAATGGCGGTATTGGTCCAGGCCAATATTATTCCTAGTTTTTCAGGAAAGGATTTACCTATTAGAATGGATATGAACCTTTCCAGTCTCATTTCTAGCTCCTTGAATTCTGCATTTCCTTTCAGGGCTTCTCCTTGCCAATTTTTTTTTCAAGATCTAAAAGGATTCCCTGGTGAACAGACGATGGTCACGTGTTTCAGCTACCGTGTTCATCAATTCTGCCGATGGAACCGCCCAGCAAGTCTGTCTCCATCACTCTTGAGGGGCCTGTTCATCTTTTATATCTCACAAGCACAAAATATAATCTTAGGCTCATTAAAGATTCAGATCGCCACCATCCATCTGAATTTAATCTGGCCGAGTAACCAAATTCCAATTCATTTCAATTTAGCTCGCACATCCTAACGGTTCAGCATGAAGAAGAGCCAGGCGGGCTCCCAGCCAGGGCCTCGAGGTCCTGGCAAACACGACCATCTGAGGGTCACTGCCTGAGCAAAGGTGGTCCTTGATCTCATCTTTCAAGGGCACCCTTTTCTCTGGGAAAAACGGCTGATCCTGTCAGCTTCTCCAAGGCGGAATTGGGCCATTGAATTTACTCCGCTACAACCCAGTCCTCACACCTCGCTCTTGGAGCACCAAGCTACGTCATCCATCTGACCGCCAGTCCCTTGCCGACTTCCTCCCACTGGCCAGGAACTCCTCCCCCTTCATATCTAACAATCCACCACTTGGCTCACCTTTGAAATCCTCCTAAAATCATATCACCTCCAAGAGGCCTTCCCTGACTAAGCCCTTATTTCTCCTTCCAGCCCTGCCTTCGACACCTCCTATGCACTTGGCTAGTCAGTCAGTCATTTGTATTTATTGAGCGCTTCCTGTGTGCAGAAACTGTACTAAGCACTTGGGAGAGTATGATATAACAATAAACAGACACAGTCCCCGCCCACAATGTGCTTACGGTCTCCCAACTCTATTGTACTGTAATAATAATAATATTTGTAGTATTGTTAAACACTTACTAGGTGCTAGAGACAGTACTAAGCACTAGGGTGGATACAAGCAAATAGGGTTGGACACAGTCCCTGTCCCATGTGGGGTTCACAGTTTCAATACCCATTTTACAGATGAAGGAACTGGGGCACAGAGAAGTGAAGTGACTGGCCCAAGGTCGCACAACAGACAAGGGGCGGAGCCAGGATTAGAACCCATGACTATCCCCGATCCTTGTACATCCCCAAGTGCTTAGAACAGTGCTCTGCTCCCGGTAAGAGCTCAATTAAAAACCATTAATTGATGGATTAAATGGGTGGCACTCAACATCGTTTTGTGGAGGGGACTTGGGGGGTGTTTTTGATGCGAGGATTTGGGTTGAGGACAGAGACTTATTCCCATCCTCAGTGCTTATGAACATATGCAAATTCAATGGTATATTCAGTTAATTTATTCAACCACTTCCTACTCACATACTTGTACTGCTACCTATTAATATATCCTGTTCTTTCTTCTGCTCCCTAGTGTGTGTCCTTGGAGAAATAACTTAACCTGCCTGAACCTCAGTTTGCCCATCTTTGAAAGAGCTATAAGATACACAGTGGGTCCCGTGTGTCCGGGATCGGTGTCTGATGTCATAATCTTGTCTCTGCCGTAGCGCTTTGTGCGAACAAATCCTTAATAAATGCTGTAATTATTCATTATTATAAATTCACTGTATACTGAACGATTATTTTCCTGAATGATGAATAATTCTTTCCTCGCCTTCGGAGCAATTACTAAAAGGCAAGCAAAGCAAGACTCCATGAAACTCTGTCAGCACTGGATAATAATAAGAATTGTGGTTATTTGTTAAGCAGATACTATATGTCAGGCACTGTACTGAGCGCTGGGGTGGATACAAGCAAATGAGGTTGGACACAGTCCCTGTCCCACATGGGGCTCACAGTCTTAATTCCCATTTTACAGATGATGTGACTGAGGAACAGAGAAGTGAAGTGACTAGCCCAAGATCACAAGGCAGACAAGTGGTGGAGGCGGGATTCGAATCCAGGTCCTTCTGATTCCCAGGCCCATACACTATGTATTAAGGAGAGAGCCATGCTGGCAGTGAAGCTCATTTACAGAATGTTAGGTGCTCAGTGGAGAGAAAGGATGAGGCGCCTGCTTTGCCTTTCCACCTCAGCTTCGCACCTCAGGTTTTCTCTGGTCGTTTAGTCGAGCTTCATCAGTTTCAAGTGAAGTGGGGTTTCTATTCGTGTGTGAGGGTGGACATTCGTCCGGGGCTGATAGAGCCCAACTCGTACAGAGCAGGGGGATGAGAGGGGAGGAAATATGCTTTTGAATTGTAGTTCTTTCCTAGTGAAAAATAGGTCATCATTGCTCCTTAATGTCAAAGGGAAACGAAAGAAGCCCACACTTTTGGTGGAGGTGGAAGCTCAACCTTTTGCAGACACCGATCAATCAATTATATTTATTGAGCACTTAGTGTATTCAGAGCACGGACTAAGCGCTCGGGAGAATACACAACAACGTAACAGACACCAGTCTGCCTCTAGTGTGGCAGGCCTCTGAGAAGGCCCCGCGACAGAAAGCTCAGGTCAGAGGTTGTAAGGAAAGAACCTCCAGATGATCCATCATGGCAGGTGGGGAATTCCGGTGGCAGGAATGCCGAGCCAGATATCTATAATGGCCAAGTTCAAGCAAAGGTCACTTGGTAATAAACCTGGGTCAAGAACATGGGGCATTCTGAGGCACCCTAGAGGCAGAGCCAGGTCTTGGGTTATAACTTCCAAGACAGCAAACAGTTTATTCACAGCAGCTCACTACTGCAGTCCTCTGCCACAGCCCACAACTGAAATAGCCTAACGTCGCCAGCTGATCTTGGACCGGGAAAGAATATCTCTTTTCCCTAAGAAGAACAGAAAGAAAGAATGACGTGGAGTCCGGAAAGTTGTTGAAGAAGGTGTAAAGTGTTGTTCTGAGACTGTTTTCCCTACACTGGAGAAAGAACGCCACGAGAGAGTGAGAAAAAGTGTGTTCTTTCTAATATATCCTGCAGTTGTTCATCCATATTGCATAAGATAAAACTGTACTTTTATTTTGCATTCATGGCGATCAGTTTATCAATCTATCCTTCCCATCCCTGTCCCCTTTAAAGTTAGTGATAATAATAATAATAATAGTATTTCTTAAGTGTTTTCTATGTGGCAAGATCTGGACTAAGTGCTGAGATAAAAGTAATATTAACCCATCAGACATAGTCCCTGTCCCACGTGGGTCTTCCTGCCTAAAGCTCACAGTGTAGTGTGATTCTGTCTATCATCAGTATTTCTTTTAAAGACCTGGCCCATATCTTCATGCTTTTTAAATGGTATTTGTTAAGCACTTACTACGTGCCAGGCATGGATACTGTCCCTGTCCCACGTGGGGCTCGCAACCTTAATCCCCATTTTACAGATGAGGTAACTGTGGCCCAGAGAAGTAAAATGACTTGCCCAAGGTCACGCAGCCACTTTATGGCAGAACCAGGATTAGAACCCAGGCTCTTCTGACTCCCAGACCCGAGCTCTATTCACTAGGCCATGCTGCTTCTCTCGATTTTGGCAAGACTAGGGTATGTGAGGATTCTCCACAAATGGATGGTTGGACATTATTTGGATTATGAATTTCATCAGTGTCATCCCCACCTCAAATTTGAAGTAGCTGCTTATTAGCTATCTCGTTATCTTTTGAATTTAAACTTTCCAGTAAGTAGCAATGTCCATTTTTCTAAGTCCCACCAGCAAGCAGTATTTAAAATACTAAACCGAAGCCTAGGGCACCTCGGCTGTTTCCAAAGAGGACATCAAGTTCTAGGCTACTCTTAGTATTCTCCGAGCAAACTGTTCTGCTTTTGATGCTTGGTAAATTTCCTTCTCAGGGTTCCCTATGGAATCGTGCTAAACTTCAGCCACATTGAAACCTTTGTCAGTATTACAAGCCTCTTCTAAACAGAATCGCTGGTATTACACTATCTTGCTGTGCACCGAGTATCATTAAATATCTATTTCGTTTCCCACCAATTTCCCCACATCTGCTCTCAATCGAAGGCATGGCTGAAAATTGCTCAAGATGGGGCCGTCACTTAGTATTAGAACAGAGAAAAGTCGATTTGCTGCCATGTAAAGGCCTAAAGAAACAATTTTCATCTGGGGCTAGAAAAACAAAAATTGGCTTCCATGGGGTGAATTTTAATGGGGAGAGAAACGATGCAGGCTTTGCTTTGTGCAAACATGTACAAGGTGCGTGTCTAGTTTGTCTTGCCGCCTGCCATTTGTCAACTCTCATACTCAGCCTGAAGAGATGTGGGCCAGAATATCTAGCGCTGGAATAGCAGAATTGAGGAGATGAAATTGCTTTCAGGTGTTAAGGCAGGGAGATCCTTAACTATGGCTTTTGTATTACAATTTCCCAATATACCTTTTTTCTGGTACTTGTGAAGCGCTTACTATGTGCCAAGCCTTGTTCTAAGCAGTGGGGTAGATACACAACAGCTGTCCCACAAGGCGTTTGCAGTCACAGTAGGATTTAATCCCCATTTTACAGATGGGATAACTGAGGCACAGAGAATTAAGTGACTTGCCCAAGGTCATTCAGCAGACCCGTGGCAGAGTGGGATGAGAACCCAGGTCCTCTGGATACCAGGCCCATGCTTTTTCCACTAGGCCATGGTGCTTCGGAGGCGTCGACCACAAGTGGATAAGAAGATCCTCTAAAACTCTATGTTACTATTCAACCTACAACTGCGATATATAAGGGACAATTCCTATGAGGCAAAGTGTGGTTAAATAGCATTTTGGGTGGGTTTTACCATATTGTTATGGATGGTTAGCAGCTCTCCTGGTGATTGTCTACATCCCAACAGAATGGTAGAGAGAAGTATTGCTAGACGAGGCCACCTCTAAGGGAGACACAATTCAAACATGCACATACCTATTCAACTGCTTTCCTCTCAAGTTAGGAGACTTTCACAACCTCTTTGTAAATTCCAAAGTCAGAGAAACACTTGGGAACCATAATCATGATTTTGTTCTGTGGCAAGTGAATGGAAGGGGTGAATATTTCCAAATCACTAAAGGAGAAAAAAATTATTAGAAATATACCCATTTGGGGATCCAGAGAAGAGGTGTGGTCTATTAAAAAGAGCATGGACCAGGGAATCAGAAGGACGTGGGTTCTAATCCCATTCCAACACTTATCTTCGGCGTGACCCTGAACAAGTCACTTCACTTCTCTGTGCTTCAGCTTTCTCATCTGTAAAAAGGGGTTTAAGAGTGTGAGCCCCAAGTAGGGCAGGGACTGTGTCCAACCCAATTTTCTTGTATCCACCCCGATGCTTAGTACAGTGCGTGGCACAAAAAAAGCACTTAAATACCAAAGTTATTATCATTATTATTATTATTATTATCTAGTCTAGCGGACACAGCCTCAGGAAACCTAGGATCTAATCTGGGTTCTGACACTTGCATACTCTGTGACACTTGGTCATGTCGCTTAACTTCCCTGTGCCTCAGTTTTCTGATTTGTAAAGTAGAAAATAACCGGGCCCCTTCCCTTCACCATTAGACTGTGAGCCCCCTTCGGGATAAGGACTGTATCCAATCTGATTACATCATGAAAAGGGGTCTCCTATTCCAGACTGGAACACTGAGGGACTGAATGCTTTACCATATCTTGAGTATATGAGTTAGAGGATTACAAAGATCTAGGGAAAGGGAATTACTTCTTTTGGGCTCTAAATGGAAAGTAATATTTGCAAACTCCTGGTGAGGCAGGAAGAGTAGTTGTGGGTTAACTAACCTGCATCACTGAAATAAAAGAACACAACTATTTAAAAAAATCCCTCAGGATTGATTTTATAATCCGGGTTGTCTAATTCTCTTTGAAAGGAACCAGATTAGTTGACAAAAATTTATCGATGATGGAAATGCAACATCCAAAAAAAATATACAGAGTCCAAGCAAGCCAGCTGGTAAGAAAATATACAGCTGAAATATCAAATAGCTCCGTAATGAATATCACCGAGAACAACTCCATTAGGTAACTGAGTGATTGTGCAAATTATTTTTATTAACTTTTGCTTCTTATATCTTTCTCACACAAAAGCTAAAACCTGAGAAGTGGGCTATTTTTTATGTTATGGCAGCAATAATTTATGGATTCCATAATTCCTCACATGCTCCTTGAAAAATGTTGCTTTATCCAAAGGTTAACTCCTTTAGGAGTACAAACCTCTAAATTTTCTCCGTTGCTCTATTAGTTGGTACAACTAGATTCACCGGTGTCATAAATCTATCAGTTTTCTAGTCTACAACCGAATAATCCCTGAAATCTCAGAGATATAAATGGAATTGCTAATTTTCAATAAATCTGCGGGAACGAGTAATAGTGCCACAATCCCCAGTTCCAATCATTTTTGCGATGATAAATGAGGCCAGAGAGGACTCACTTTAAGCCATAAAATTTGCTGATTGAGATAGAGATTGAAACTCCCAAAGGAATGAGCAACTTGCCTCCCTTTGTTACTCCAAAACTGAAATAAACGGTAATTTCGTATTCAAAACTAACCATAGGTCCAAGAGGAGAAATAGTAATTCAGACTCACCTATTTGTTACTTCACACAGTGGCTAAAGCCTTGGGCCAAGATAAACTACTGCAGGAGTCGTTTTTCCGATACAGAAAACTGAGCAGAGATCTAACTCAGAACCGGGATAATAAATAATAGCAATTATGGTTTTTATTAAGTGCTAACTATGTGCTATGCACTGTTCTAAGCGCTGGGGTAGATACAAAGTAATCAGGTTGTCCCACATGGGGCTCACAGCCTTAACCCCTGTATTATAGATGAGGTAACTGAGGCACAGAGAAGTTAAGTAACTTGCCCAAGGTCACACAGCAGGCAAGCGGCAGAACCGGCATTAGAACCCAGGTCTTTCTGACTCCCAGGCCCATGCTCTATCCACCAGGCCATGCAGCTTCTCAATAAAATTTATATTACTAATATTAATAATAATAACAATAAAAATGCAATCGGCAATTTGGATGCTTTGGTCAGTTGTCTGAATGCCACTGTGTATTATTTGCAGTGATCTTCAGCAGCAGCATGGGATCGTGGATAAAGCATGGGCCTGGGAGTCAAAGGTCACTAAACTTCTCTGGGGGCCTCAGTTACCTCATCTGTAAAATGGGGTTTTGAGACTCTGAGCCCCATATGGGACTGGAACTGTATCCAACCCTATTTGGTTGTTTCCACCCCACCCCAGGGCTTAGTATATAGTGCCTGGTACATAGTGAGCACTTAAATATCGTAATTACTATTATTATTATTTGCTGGCTCCTCATTTAGTTATAATAATGGTATTTAGTAGCAGTGTGTGCTAGATTGTAAATCCCTTGAGGGCAGGGAACTTTTCTACCAACTTCAATGTATTGTACTCTCCCCAAAACACACTGCGATGCTCTGTATACAGCAAGTACTAAATGAATACTACTGAGTGAGTGAGCCGCATTAAGCTCTCGAGAAGTCCAGTGCGGTCAAAAGACACATTCCCTTCCAGCAAGGACCTTCCACTCTCCCATACGTTTTAATTATTCTAAGAAATCTTTCCACTTTTCTGCATTTCTACATCATGCCCAACTTGGCTGTGTGGCGGAATGAATTAAGAGCCTTTAGACTGCGTTTCTCTAGTCACAACCTGGCAGGGTAGAGCAGTTAGAATATTAAATCACTTCTTCAGTAAGGCTCCCACATACTTTTTATATACAATAAAGGATTTGATTTGGTTCAAGTGGTAACTTAACACCCTTCCCGACGTTACAATCTAGCTGGTGAAGCACTCTTGTTTATTCTGTGTCAGCAGGTTTTATGGTGATAACTTGGCATTTCAGATAACTTGAATAAAGCACATGCCTTCTCCTTTGTTATATTATAAAACCGAGGAGGTGATACATGCTAAATAAGCCATATAAAAAAGACACCTCCATAGAATGTCTCAAAAATAGACTCGCATGATTTGGGTCTAGCATAAATAAGTAATGCTAGAGAGAGGCGTGAAACAGCTGAGCTCCTCTTTGAATCTGTTTTTAAAATCGACATTTATAATAAAAGAAATGCTGACCCTGTAATCTCGACAAGGAGATTGGTTTTTCTGGCCAGGTCGGAGGCTTTCTGGAAATTAAATGTTCCGTCTCTTGCGCGGGTCTCGATGGAAACGCTGGGAGTTGGATCACGATATGTTGAAAAATATGCGAATGTACTTAAAAAATCTCCATAAATATTTAATAGCACACATCATGATTATTGAGGAATATGTATTCAGTACAACAATCTGAGCATGTTGTGCTGGAAACATGAAATGGATGACTCTCACCTTTCTTTGATTAGCTCCTGGATACCGGGGCTGTGGCTTTTAAATTCAAAAATCATCACTGCCTTATTTAGGTTCAGAGATTTCGACAGCGGTCGAAGATAATCGTTTCGATCTGTTGTGCCACATCGCTTTAATCTTTACTGAAATTAAACATGTTTCTGTGGCTATCGCTGCTCTGTAACTTCAGGAAAAGCCCCTTCCCTGGGTACCTTTTGTATACCTGGGTTTTGGTGCCAGTGATTATCAAATGTAACATTTGGCTCTATAAGGGTGTCAATTGTATATAAACATCGTTGACATTTGTGGAGCACCTATAGTATCATCTGTAGGTGTCATTGTTGCTTGGGAATTTTTGGTTGTTGTGTTTTCATTCAATCGTATTTATTGTTCTAGTTGATGGTAAGCTATACCAGCGCAGGGAGCCCGTCATTCCCTATTCACCCCTCCCTCAGCCCCACAGGAGTTACTTACATTTCCGTAAATTCTTTTTTATATTAATGCCTGCCTCCCCCTAAAGGCTGTAAACTTGATGTGAGCAGAGAATGTGTTTACCATCTCTGTTATACTGTACTCTCCCAAATACTTAGTAGAGTGCTCTGCACACAGTGAACACTCAATCAGTACGACTGACTGACGGATTGATTCGTTTAAGCCACATGTAGCTCAAACTTCCGGTCTTTGCCTGGTCAACAGCATTTCTGGAAAATCACAAGGTCGTGTTCCACTTAGGCACCTCTTCTAGGTTGCAGAAAGATTCTTGTCCTAGAACGGTCATTTTGACGGACAGGTGATCGACAAAAAGAATGTCGTACATGAAGGCAGTACCGTAATCAGAGGCAAGCCGGAATATCACATTAGTCTCTCCAAATAAAAACATAAAACTACTTGAAGTATTGTTTTGGATATCGAGGAACAACTTAATTATTTATACTATACTTTTATATTTTTCATATGCGGGCAATCATGTTCTATTATTAAAAGCTGTTGCTATGGTTTCCAGTTTGGAAAACCGTATTTATTACATTACAGCTATATACTTGGAGACTGGGCTTTCAGATCCAGAAACAGATTCAGTCAGAGAAAAATTAACTTCTCAAGAAATTAAATTGTTCAGCACAAATGCATTTTTAATTAGAGCCGACGAAAGAAGCCTACTTAATAGGTTACAAATTCTGTTTGTCTTTTGAAACTTCCCTACAGAAACAAATCCGTTAAAAGAAAATGCCCCCTCGGCTTCAAACCATGTTGGAAAAACCTCTCCAAACCAAAGTGCTGATTCTTCAGTTTGAAGGTTTGGACTTGATGTAATTTTCCCCAGTTGAGAAGTGAGCCTGTGACTCTCTGCCTCCCATCCCAACCACCAAAACTACGAACGCACACACAAAGAAGCCGTTTGGAAGAGGAGTGACTAAAATAACGTAGGATCGATTGGCTGGACATGGCCTGTCCCTTGCTCAGCCAAGTTATCCAGTCAGTGTCTCTTCTTTTCCTCCTCTCCATTTCTCCTCCTATCCCTCCTTCTCTTCTTCCTCTTCCTCCTCCTCCATCTTTCTTCTACTCACTCTCCTTCCTCTTCTCCCCCCTTTCTTCCTCTTCCTCTTTCCCCCTTTATCCTCTTCCTCCTTCTTCTTTTGCTCCTCTCTCTCCTCCTCTCATCCCTCCTCCTTTTTCTCCCTCTAAACTAATCGTCCTGTGGGCAGGGAATGTGGCCACCAACTCTGTTATATTGTATTCTCTTAGAATAGTGTTCTTCACACAGTAGGTGCTTGATAAATATGGTCAATTAATTGATTATTCCCTCTCTTCTCTCCACTCTTTCCTCCTCTCCCTCCTCCTCCATTCCCTCAGCCCACAAAAAGTACCACCATAAAATGCAAGATATAATGAAATGAACATCTTACGGCATAGTATTATTGCTATATTTTTCAAATTGGTCAAACTCCGTGGGGCTTTGATACCCCGATTTTATTACCCTGATAGGCTGGCCGAACATCTTTTAATAATAATAATAATGTAATAATGTTGGTATTTGTTAAGCGCTTACTATGTGCCGAGCACTGTTCTAAGCGCTGGGGTAGACACAGGGGAAGCAGGTTGTCCCACGTGGGGCTCACAGTCTTAATCCCCATTTTACAGATGAGGGAACTGAGGCACAGAGAAGTTAAGTGACTTGCCCACAGTCACACAGCTGACAGGTGGCAGAGCTGGGATTCGAACTCATGAGCCCTGACTCCAAAGCCCGTGCTCTTTCCACTGCGCCACGCTGCTTCTCTAGAGATTCTCTAGAACTGTGTCTTTTAGTATTTATTGAGCCCCTATTGGGTATGAGGGACTGTATTAAGCACTTGGGAGAATACCACAGAAGCAAGAAACCCATTCTTAGTAATAAGCACACATCAATCCAACATTCAAAACAGGAATAAAGGCAAAAAGATTTTTGACACATTCGTGAGGATTAGAGTCTAATTATTCAACCAACTATCAGGTTTTTCAGCAGATGGTAAGATCAATAACAATGTACATTAACTTAATTTTTGCAGAGAAATCCTGGCAAAAACGACTAACGTATTATCCCCAGATAAATTGAAAGAAGTCCATTAAAAATCTTAAAAACATGAAAAACTCCTAATGAAAGAAAATAGGTATCAGCAAACCTCAATTAAAACAGCTGCCTTGTCTTATATCCATTTTCAAAATCGAGTGCAAGAAATGATATCAACACAGACTTTAAAGCTTATCATTATTTTCTTTATTGAGGCACATTTTCAGGATATACCTGTGCACTTTATGAGACTCGGTCAAGGGAGAAGAAGACAATTAAAGGGGAAATCCTTTACAGTTAGAGAAGATCAAAAAAAAGATGAAACTTGTCATAAGTTGGTAAACTGAGTATTAATGAGGATATTCCTGAGCATTTCTCCGAGCCTCTTTGATTCTTGGTTACTCCTGTGAACCCCCAGTTTCATGAAACAGAGAAGGGTCTCCATTTCAGCATTAATATACTTGGGGCAAATCCATTTCCTTTACTTTGTAAGCAAACACTAAATGAAGTTATACACATGTAAATGCTATTGGAATTTTATTCGATTTTCTACCTCAAGGCAGAGGTTTCATCTTCCAAGGAGATACCCCAGAAGGGCAATCATTCATGCCTAAGGTGCAGAGAGACCCTGGGGCAGAGGCCAAGTGCTGTCTCCAAATAGGTGTGAAGTTTTATGATCCTGCAATTAAGCATGTCTTCTCACTGAAATATATTGCTGTTAAAATCCTGCTGGACAGTAAAAGAATACGGTTCTTAAGGGGGAAGGAGGGAGGTCTCTGATCAAGTCAGACTTTCAAAAACCTATTATTTGAAGAGCTCTGCACTTGAAATAGAAACTTCGGGGCTTGAGGGTGAATTCAGTAAAATTCTACTTCCTTTCTCTGAGATGGGGATAAAAAAGACTATTTGGGAAAGGTAATAATAATGTTGGTATTTGTTAAGCGCTTACTATGTGCCGAGCACTGTTCTAAGCGCTGGGGTAGACATAGGGGAATCAGGTTGTCCCACGTGGGGCTCACAGACTTAATCCCCATTTTACAGATGAGGGAACTGAGGCACAGAGAGGTTAAATGACTTGCCCACAGTCACACAGCCGACAAGTGGCAGAGGTATTGCTTGTTCAAGGTATTCAAGGTATTGCTTGAAGTCACAAAAATAGGGGGCAATTTTCTTTTGAGCTTATATAACTAATGATAATATTGATATTTGTTAAGGGTTTACTAGACACCAAGCTGTATCCTAAGAACTAGGTAGATACCAGATCATCGGGTCCTACATTGTATCTGTCCCAAGTAGTGCTCATAGTCTAAGTAGGAGGGGTAAGAGGTATTTAATTCGCATTATGCAGATGAAAAAACTGAGGTGCAAAGATAAGAAGACAAGACAGGAATCCTCTATAGTTAGAGAAGTTACAAATTGATGAAAATTGTTGTAGGATAGTAAAGCAGTGTGGCCTAGTGGATATAGCATAGACCCATGAGACAGAAAGACGTGTGTCCTAATCCCAGCTCCGCCACCAGTTTGCTATTTGACCTTGAGCAAGTCACTTATCTTCTCTGTTGCTCAGTTACCTCACCTATAAAATGGGGATTAATCCTGTGAGTCCCATGTGGGACATGGACTGTGTTCAAGCTGATTATCTTGTATCTACCTCAGTACTCAGTATGGTGCCTGAAACAAAATAAGTGCATAATAAATACCATTAAAACAAAGACAAAAAATTTAGAAAGCAAAGTTTTACTAAGACCCAAGATCACACCACAGGCAAGTGGCAGAGTTGGGTTTAGAATCTAGGTCTTCAGATTCCCAGGCCTTTGCTTTTTCCACTAGACCATGCTGTTTCTCCTACATAATCCCTTGTTTATGAGCAGGAGGTTTCTTTACTCCATTCAATACCATCATTAGTTTTCATTCTTTCAGCTAAAGATAGGTACACGTTTGCATCGCCTCGAATTCCTCCAGTGTAGATCGTGCATGATTTCCAAATTCCCTTTAACTTTTGAAACACCCTTATGTGAAATTATCCTCCATAGGTTGGCCGTTTCTCCTCAACACAGAGAATGTATTAATTCTGCAAAATAAGGGCTCGGGTCCCTCTGCGTATTCATCGTTCCATGTATCTGTCTCATTAGTCACCAGACGTGCTTCAGAGCAGAACTGGGCGCCTTTTAACCAACAGCATAAATCATGCAGTTGTTGCGCGCACTGCCTGCCTACTTTCTATCGATAATTGGTTGGTGAAATTGCTTAATTACACTTTTGCTCATTTACCGGTTCTAAACAGCAGCTCGGTCTGTTCCTTCGCTTCTCACTTCCAATCTCCGCAATGGGAATGCCAACTCAGCATTGCTTTCACCCTCAAGGGCGAGCTTCACTAAATAAAAGGCAAAGAAAGGAGTCGGGGCTGGGGGGTGGAGGGGTAGAGAGAGAATGTTCTGCTCTTGGGACCTGTGACTAAACCCATCCAGCATGCACACATTGTCATCGTTAATAGCGAGCCCCTCCTGAGTGCTAAGCGCTGTGGTGAGTGTTGTGAGCGGACAAATGAAGAAGCACACAATTTCTGCTCTCCCCAAACATGCAGTCTAACAGGGTGGACAGACAGACAGAAATCATTCACAAATCAGGAGAAGTGTTTGAAACACGGACACTGAGTGCTCGATCTAGGCTGATCTGATCTTGGTTTCGATTGCCAGTCTAGGATTTCTCGGTTTTGTTGCCTTTATCCTCATGCTTTGACTCTTTTATGATATGCTGTGTATATATGTACGTATCTATGATTCTATTTATTTATTAGTCGGATTCTAATCCCAACTCTGCCACTTATCAGCTGTGTGACTTTGGGCAAGTTACTTAATAATAATAATAATAATGTTGGTATTTGTTAAGCGCTTACTATGTGCCAAGCACTGTTCTAAGTGCTGGGGTAGACACAGGGGAATCGGGTTGTCCCACGTGAGGCTCACAGTTAATCCCCCTTTTACAGATGAGGGAACTGAGGCCCAGAGAAGTTAAGTGACTTGCCCACAGCCACACAGCTGCCAAGTGGCAGAGCGGGATTCGAACTTATGACCCCTGACTCCCAAGCCCGTGCTCTTTCCACTGAGCCATGCTGCTTCTCTAACTTCTCTTCTCTGAGAAGTTCTCTGAGAAGAGAAGTACTTAACTTCTCTGTGCCTGGGTTACCTCATCTGTAAAATGGGGATCAAGACTGTGAGCCCCAAGTGGGACAACTTGATGACCTTGTATCTACCCCAGCACTTAGAACAGTTCTTGGCATATAGTAAGCCCTGAACAAATACCATAATCATCATCATCATCATTTATTTCTCTTAATGCCTGTTTTCTTGTTTTGATGTGTATATATCTATAAATCTTTTTATTTATATAGATGTTATTGATGCCTGTTTACTTGTTTTGATGTCTGTCTCCCCCCTTCTAGACCCTAAACCCACTGTGGGCAGGGATTGCCTCTATTGCTGAATTGTACTCTCCAAGCACCTAGTTCAGTGTTCTGCATACAGTAAGCGCTCAGTAAATACGATTGAATGAATGAATGAAAATTGGATAGAGATTTTATTTGCTTACATGCTCTTTACCTACAAAATCCAAGAACTCTTTCCCTCCTTCCTCTAACTGTATTTGGAATGCAAATGCTAAAAATCGGGAATGCTTCAGTGAAAGTAAATTCATGCTTTTCCATCAACTGGAAAATTATAATTCATCAGCCTGGAAATATACTGAGATTTCATCCTTCCACACAACACTCTTCACCTCCTCTCATAACTAATTTGATCAGCATCAATAGTCCCTAGAGACCTATAGTGTGCATACCAATCAGTGCTATTTATTGAATGCTTAGAGTACAGTACAATGGAGTTGGTAGACCTGATCCTTGCATACAAGGAGCTTGAAACCTATGAACATTTTAATGGTACTCTGGAGACTCCATAATATACATTTAAGGTTGTGATACTCACCCCCGAGGAGTTGCCAATCCAATGGAGAGGTACAATTGTCCCAAATCGACAAACACTGAAGAATATGTCAGACTGAAACTGTATGTTCTATTCCTTTTTTTGAGGGATACGTAGCTTTCCCACAGATCGAAAATGGTCAGTGATTAATGTAAATGTGGACAGCCCTGTCTCTCTAAATTAAAAGAAAATCTGGGTGCTAATCCTGCCTCTGCCACATGCCTGCTGTGACCTTGGGCAAGTCACTTAGCTTCTATGTGCCTCAGTTTCCTTGCCTGTAAAATGGAGATTCCGTATAGGTTCGTCCTCCGACTTAGACTGTGAGCCACATGTGTGACGGACTATGTCTAACCTGATGAGCATCTATCAACCCCAGCTCATAGTACAGTGCTTGAGCCATGGTAAGCGGTAAACAGATACCGCAAGTATCACTATTATGGTTGTTGTTGTTGGAAGTGTTAAAAAAGATGTCTAATTATTGTTATACTGTACTCTCTCAAGTGCTTATTACAGTGCTTTGCACATGGTAAGTGCTAGATAAATATGATTGAATGAATGGATGGGGAAAAGGGTGATGTGATGACTCATTGTCTAGATGCCTAAATGTTTGAGGCTAGAGGGGATGTATAATAATCTTGACCAGACACCTTTCTTTGGCCATAAGGAATCAGGGACATGCTTACTCCCACTGTTGCTGAAGTGTACTTTCCAGTGCTCCGCACACAGTAAGCACTCAATAAATACGACAATGAATGAATGAACGTGGACAGTCAATTTTGGCCAGGTTTCCTGAGAGACTAGCTTGGGTAGAGTGACTCTAGTGCAGATAGTTTCTCTGATTTGATTCCACCTTTGGTCAGACCTGAATGGTGTCCTTTCATATATTTGACTCACCACTACTTCAGTGCATCCCGGAGCATAATGTTCCCCAGAATTTAGTACGATACTTTGTCAGTAGTAAATCTTCAGTAAATATTAGTAGTAATAACGGCCATCGGATATGCTTCCTCTTATTCACAGATAACATTTGGCTCTCATTTTTCTGCAAGCTCTTTCAAACTACAGTTGAGAAGGCTCTTTCCCATCCCGGTACTTTAATGAGGCTTATGGTGTGAGCAGAGGCGAAGTCCCCCATTGAGATTTTGAGGGAATACCATGAAACAACCCCATCCCCCCCCAAAAAAATAACAATCACCCATCTTTTTCAAGAACACAGACTTCCCGTTCAACAGACTGTCGGATCGCCACAGAATCACTTTCATATGCTGCTCCAGAAGGGATAATTTCTTACTTTTTATTTTAACATCCCCAGTCATCTTTTCACCTGTTAAATAAACTTGTCATTTCTGCAGCCGATTGAGGAAGAGAGTTCTCCGATCCCCTTCCTTAGAGACTGACACGTGACCCTGCAGGACTCTGGAGTTAACCTCTCCTTCCTCAGAATGGCTTCCCTGCATGATTTGATAATCACAACCATCATTATCATCCAGTTTGGCATATGCCTCTAGGGTTTTGCCGTTGAGCAGGGGTCTCAACTGTGGCGTCCAGGCCACCGCTCACCAATTATAAGTTCTGTGGAGTTTTTAGAAAGAGTGCAAAAAACATATCAACATCACTCCCATTCTTGTAATGAGGAAGCCATTTTGCCTTATTAGAACTGACTGACTGACCCTCCCATGGCCCTTCCCCACCCTTCCTCTTTCCCTCTGGAAATCAAATTCTGGCCTCACCGTCTCCGTTTTTCAATTTCCCCTCCTCTCCACCTCCACTCTGCCCTTTCAGTTGATCTCACTCCTTGTTCCATTTTTATCTTTGCCGCTGAATGGTACCTTCTCAAGCCTTTCGTGTTTTGAAGTTTCCTTTTACCCAGCATTCAACCGCCTTTTTTAATCCATCTTCTCCTCTTTGCTCTTCCTACCCCTCTGATTTCTGCTTCACCTTCTTCAAGCTCTGTTGAAATCTGGGTGGGCACGGGTCATTTTTGAGAAATGTGGGTGGCTCTACTGGGCTCAAAGTGTCTTTACTCCTGCACTGGGGATAATGCTTGTGGTATGCTAAGGGCTTAGTATGTGCCAGGCACTGTACTGAACGTTGGGGTAGATAAAAGATAATCAAGTTGGACACAGTCCCTTTCCCACATAATAAATAATGTTGGTATTTGTTAAGCGCTCACTATGTGCACAGCACTGTTCTAAGCAGTAATCAGGTTGTCCCACATGAGGCTCACGGTCTTAATCCCCATTTTACAGATGAGGTAACTGAGGCACAGAGAAGTGAAGTGACTTGCCCACAGTCACACAGCTGCCAAGTGGTGGAGCCGGGATTCGAACCCATGACCTCTGACTCCCAAGCCCGTGCTCTTTCCACTGAGTCACGCCGCTTCTCTATAGGGCTCACAGCCTTTATCCTTATTTTACAGATGAGCCAACTGAGGCATAGAGAGGTTAAGTGGCAGAGTTGGGATTAGAAGCCACATCCTCTGACTCCCAGGCCCGTGCTCTTTCCACTAGGCCACACTACTTCTCTGATGACTCTGAAACTATTAAAATGATCCTCATTAAACACCGGGGAAAAGCAGGATGCCTTTTCTATTCTTTTTAACTTCCAAGCGAAGGGCATTTGGAATCACCAGATTTGAAATTAGTTCCAACACACTTGAACTTGAAAATCAAATTTCCTTGCAGGAAAAGGAGTTGAACAAAGCAGTCATCTTTGAATCCTACTCCCCTAAGCCCATCTGTCTCAGTGCTAATCGATCTGGTTGTGTGTCGGGCCCAGCCAATTTTGGGCAATTAGAAAGAAAACCCGGGTTATCTGCCAGGAGTAGGAATCACTGGACTTCCGGAAAGATGGCCTTGTTGACCGAGAACTTTTCGATCGGGTGGTTGAAATGCTACTACTCAATCAATTGTATTTATTGAGCGCTTACTATGGGCAGAGCACTGTACCAAGCACTTGATATTTCTGTTGATCTGTTGTTGATTCTTCACATCAGTAGTAATAGGACGAAGGGCAGACCACTGTACTAGATGATTTGGCAGCCTACGGAAGTATGAGGACTGTCCTGATGTCTTCTTCAAAAATTTCAGGTTTGGGGGTGAATATATGCAGTGGGGAAGCTCAGGTTCCATTCCTTGTATTACTACTATTTCCAAAGGCACACCTTGTCTAGGGTCTTCATGCTCTTGTTTTCCGAGACAGGCAGACAAAAGTGTCGAATGGTTGTGGGGTTGGGTGAGAGAGCTGGTAATTCTGACCACCATCTTCAACCACAACAGCTGTCAGTGGGTGACAACTTGCTCAGGCATGAATGATTTGAATTTGGAAGTACAGAAGCTTGCTGCCATTATCATCCTCAACATGTCCATAGTGAGCAGCACCCAGTGCGTATTAAAGAAAAGACCCTGCTTTCAAGAAGCTCCCAGTCTAACGATTTATGAGTTTCAACCCATTGATCCAATTTAGAAACAAAAATAAATTTTCCCGCTTGGGAGAGGTAGTTACTGCATATCCAGATCATTCGGGGTAAGATAGTCTTCCCTTCTTGAGAAGCAGCATGGCCTAGAGGAAAGTGTGCGAGCCTGGGAGTCAGAGGACCTGGCTCCTAATCCTGGCTCTGTCAGTTGCCCGCTGGGTGACCTTGGACAAGTCACTTAACTTTTCTGGGCCTCAGTTTCTTCATCTGTAAAACAAAATAACCCTCCAAAATGGGGATTATACCCTATTTCCTCTATTTAGACTGTGAACTCCATATGGGACAGGGACTATATCCAATCTGATTATTTTACATCTATCCCAGAGCCTAGTATAGTGCCTGGTGCAAAGTAAGCTCTTAGCAAGTACCACTAAAAGAGGATTTGGGGAACCGAAATTAGTTTGGATAATTACTTTGATAAATATTTTAGATATTTACTTCATTCATTCAATCACATTTATTGAAAGCTTACTGTGTGCAAAGCACCACACTAAGCGCTTGGGTTAGTACTGTACAACAAGAAATAGACGCATTCCCTGCCTACAGTGAGCTCACAGTCTCTAGACGGCCCCTTTGATTTAAATACATAAGCCAAGCTCTTGAACGTCTTCGAGCCTATTTCTGGTCATCTCTTCGAGCCCAGTTCATCTAATAGTAGTATTTATTGAATACTCACTGAACACTGTACTAAGCACTTGAACCTCTGGTTCAAATTGCGGCTTTGTGTTGTTTTGAACAGCTAAGAAGAAGGCTTCCTTTGACCATCAGCTTTCTGAACGTTCCCTTGCCCTCCTATTGAATATTGCAAGATTTGTACGGCTCCGAGCGTCAGGAAGGATGTGATTATAGAACCCGAATGGCAGAGAAAACGTTTCTAGCCTTTCCGTTCGAAAGCTTTAACTGTATCCGCATTTCCACTACCACCTCATCAGCAGCAATTTGGAAACTGAAACCTCAAAATAACTATCAAGCCAAGTATGTAACCAACATTTCCAAGTAATTCCCAATCCCTGGTTTCTCTAGATTCTAATAGCCTAATAAATGGAATTTTGTTCCCGAGCTAAGTACAGTCATATGCAATTGCATTTATTCACGCATTAAGCTGTAGGGAAGTGGCAAACCCAATTAGATTAAATCCTCCTGTGTCTCCTTGGGATTTGCGGTAGACATTTTAGCAAAGAGATATGTCACTTTCACAGACCAATTTGCTTGTACCTGTCTACTTAGATTTATGCATGCTTATTTGCGGAAGCTAGCCAGCCCCCGACGCAACAGACATCCGCGGAACTTTGGAACATTTTTGTTAATTAGCTGGGTTCAGATTATGGTAACATGCATGAATTGTTCCTAGGCTACTAATAGAGTGTGGAAAATAAATATTGTTGCTAGCCGTTGCTCTATTGCACCGCTCTACTGAAAGAAACATGGTGTCTAGGAGGCTGTGAAAGATCAAAACATGTACTTGTAAAATTGCACTATTTAAATTAGAGCTGGCATATTCAGAGCGGTGGAAATTGTTACAAATTGCACATAAAGAAAAGAAGCCCTCATTCGCTTTAACACCAAAATCAAGCTACTGTGATTGTTCCCAATTGTTTTTGCGTTGGAACCGTCTCACTCAACTTTTTGGATTTACAGGGATGTTAACCCTGTATTTGTGGGTAAACACCCTGATCGGTATTCCCCTGGCGAAATGAATTTATTCACACTTCATTACCCGAAAGCACGGCACAATTTCCACTTTTTAATATCAGTTCCGATTTATTGAAAGTACTTCATAAGTATTAAAACATAAAGCTGTGGAAAAGCATTTATTGAACGCTTACTGTGTGTAGAGGGCTGGACTAAAGCGCTTGAGACTGTGCAATATGAGGGAGTTGGTAGATAAATTCCCTGTTCATAACAAACTCTCAGTCTAGACTGTAAGCTCGTTGTGGAACGGGAAGGTGCTTACCAAATCCATCATACTATTGTATTGAACTGGTCCAGGCACTTAGTATGGTGTTCTGCACATAGTAAGCCCTCAATAAATACTATCGATTGATTGATCAAGGGGGACTTTGAGGTTATTTGACATCCTTATATATCATGAAAATCAAATGCTACTCATTGGGCCAAGCGACACAGATTGATCGTTTTCCCTCCATAGTATGTCACAGGAACCTTTCCCTTCACACCTGATTTCGCTCGAAGAGGATGAGTTTGGCCAAACTTGGAGTGGGGGGGATCCTCTCTCCAGTAAGTGTAGCAGAATGGGAAGGAGTTACAGGCAATGAAAGAACCTGTAGAAGTTGAGGCATTTGAAATGTGCAAAGTGGGCATAATTAATTTGATTAGTGAACCCCGCTGGAGCTGAATTACACTGCTATGACATTTCTCAGAATTGGAGGCCTTGAACAATTCTCCAGAAGTTTCTGGCAGTCTGGAATTTTCCAAGAAGCATGAGGCAGAATCTGTAGTCACAAACTCTGTTCTGAACAGAGAAGTACTGCCTGGTGCTAATCTAAGCCAGTGGCATTCAAGGCCGAGAACAGGTCTATCAATTCTGCTGTACTGTACTTCCCCAAGTGCTTAGTACAGTGCTCTGAACACAGGACACACTCAAATGCCATTGGTTGATTGATCTCGAGAAGCTAATTTGATTAATATCATTCATCATTCGGAAAGAGAGGGGAGGGACTGTATGAGGGAGGAGAGAGAAGCTTACCGTCAGTGTATTTATTCAATGTTTACCATGTGCTGAACAGTGTACTAAGCACTTAGAAAGGTCATTCTAACTTGACCCATCCTAACTTTGTTGGAATTTCAAAAATATGGTGAACCGAATATGGGGGAAATTTCAGTCCAAAACATCCATTTTTGAGAGTCTTTTGTATGTTCAAAGCTCCAGTTAAATATCAGTTTGTTCCCAATGAAGGGGTCACATGTTTCATTCAAAATCAAGATACGTTTGAATCGGGTTTAATTTTCATTCATTCACAAGATAGAATTGAATGAGTGCCTAGAATGTGCAGAACACTGTAGTGAGCACAGATATGAGGTAGAAGGGAAAATTTAAGAGGTCATCATGCCCTTCGGAAGGCTGCAAGCCAGAATATGGTGACCACAGGACAGTGAGATCCATTGCCAGCTCTCTCGCCTAGTGTCCAATGATCAGAACTGTACTTACTACAGAAAACACAATCAGCTCTCTAGACTATAAGGTCAATGTGAGCAGGGAATGTGTCTGTTAATTGTTTTATGTACTCTCCCAAGTGCTTAGTACAATGTTCTGCACACAGTAAATGCTCAATAAATATGACTGACTGACCAGTTTGAAAAGCATTACCTACCAACTCCACTCAAACTCAAATGGCAGGGACAAGATTACCAGCAAAGTTGTGAAATGCAGTCATTCATTCAGTCATATTTACTGAGCGCCCACTGTGTGCAGAGCACTGTACGAAGCGCTTGGGAAGTACAATTCAGGTCACCAACCTCGAAGCAAGACTCACAGTGAGCCGTCTCCTCTGGTTGAGTGGGGAGAATGAATGAGGGCAGGATACTCAGGCTGGTGAATTATGGTGAACTCTAAGGTCACATACAGCCCTGAAAGACAGATGAAAGCAAAAGGAAATCCAGTTTTAGGCAGTGCATCAGCAGGGGATTGCACGTAAACCATTCTGACAGGCAGAAATTGAGAGGGGCGTTGCTCACTTTGAGCGAAACTTCATGAACACAGGATTGTCAGGAAGCAGAGAGGAAAACAGAGAGATAGAATCAGGGTCTTTTTGTTTTTCTGGTATTTATTAAGTGCTCTGATAGTTTATAGAGTTTTCCTGGTAAAAATAAGGAAGTGGTTTACCACTGCCTTCTTCCACACAGTAAACTCGAGTCTCCGCCCTCGACTCTCTCCCATGCTACTGCTTCCCAGCACAGGTGAGTTTTGACTTGTAACAGATTATCTTCCTCTTTCTAGCCACCGCCCAAGCTAGGAATGGAATGGGTATGCCCCTGCTTGACTCTCTGTCCTGTAGCAGAGACTGGTAGAGTACTGGAAACTTTCCAGGTGTGATCCTGAGAAGGGAGATACAAGTTAAGTCAGACAGAGTCCTTTCCCCATATGGAGGTCATAGTCTAAGGAGGAGGGAGAAAAGATATTTCATCCCCATTTTCAACTGTGGAAGCTGAGGCACGGAGAACTTAAGTGACTTGCCCAAGGTCTTATAGCAGGCAAGTGAAGTGACTGTCAGGCCTGTGTTCTTTCCACTAAGCCTTGCTGCTTTTATAAGTGCAACGAGCTTTTATCCTTAAGGGCAAACAGTGCAGTGGGATGTTCTGGTCTTTTCTTGATATTTTCAGTCACATTTTCACATAAGGATAGGACCAACCCAAGTGGTATGCCTTCTTGAAAATGAAAGGTGGCTCTACACTGCAAGGTCACTAAATTGTAAGATCCTTGAGAGCAGGAATCATGTCTACCTAATCTGTTGTACTCTCCAAAGAAGATAGAAGTGCCTTGTACCCAATAACTGCTCAGTGAATGTGATTGATTGATTGACTGATTGATAGATATCCAATTGGACACAAAGAGGATACTCTCTCATAAATTATTGCAAGATGGGAACAGAAACACAGCATTTTAAAGTAGCTATAAGGACTTATATTTCCGATCATTTTAATTTACTAACAAACCAAACCTCATTCTTTGATACTTGCTGCTTCATACTTTTGCTCTTTCTCAGCTTTTTCTTCCCCAAATAAAGACTCAGTTTCAGTGAAGTAAGAAATTGTTGAGTGAAGAAAAGGCACTTGCTTCAGAAAACAAGCTCTTATTGGGCTATGTCTTATCAGTCCAAATTATTTTTTCTTTCTGTTGGTATTTTTAGGAAATGGAAGTATTTCTTCAAACATGATGGGTCAAACCAGCTGTGGGAAAGTTTGATGACCAGATATTTTCAAAACTTTGCCACTTGTTATTTCCAACTGAAATGTCCTCCATCTGGGCTGTTAAGAAAGTGCAAATATTTTCACATCTCATCCTGGTGAAAATATGTTCACAGTTTGCTCTTTTTCCACAATATTCACCTTACTGGATGTAGGAATTGTCTTTGTTGCTATCAGACTGCATGTTAATGTTCATAAAGATTTCACACACTCAAGAGCTGGTGGATTAAAAATATAAAAATGCAACTGAAGGAATTTAGAGCCCAAACACTAAAACAAATAGAGAAGATGCATAGCTCCATAAAAAAAAAATACTTCAAAATACAGAAAAAGACAGGGTGAAGCCAGAGAAAATTGAATGACCTTAGTTTTATTCCTTCTTGTTGAGAGAATAAGATTTCAGGTCATGTCTTCAGGGAAAGCAGTAGTTAAATATGTTGCCAATAAATTACCATTCTTCTTTGACAATAAAGCATTGGGGTAAGTGACGTTTCTGGAAAATAAAAAACAATCTACCATACTTCAAAATCACTATGAAGGGCTACAGTGTAACCATTTCAAAGATAGTGTTGAGTAATAGCTTTATATCTGTCTTCCTTGAAAGGCCTCAAAACCCCTTAAGTGTACGGTCTTATGACTCGCAAGGTTCACAGTCATGATTTACACACATTATTTACTGCAGTCACTGTTACTCAGAATGCTGGACTCTGACCAGAATTGAGATAATTTATTAGTGTTGTTCTCAATTTAGACCATAAACCTACTCTACATTCAATTTGTTGATTATAGAAAGGACTTGAGCATCAGACAATTCTCATACCAGACAATTCTCATACCGATATATCTTCCCTTCTCTTTGGTTTCCCCAACCAGGCCAAAGGTGCTGTGGTCTAGGATCACTGGGGCTGAGTGACCCGTGGAGGGTATAAATAGGAGACAGACCTACAAGGTGACCTGTTGGTGGATCTAGAGGAAAAGCCGAAAGATAACTTCTTCCAATTGGTATACATGTCTGTTCATTTCACCTCTCCCTGCTGTCAGTCCAGTGAAAAGAGCGCAATTCTGGTAGTCAGGGGGCCTGAGTTCTAGTCTTGGTTCTGCCTGTAGGATCTATGCCACCAGTGGTGAACTTTTCTGACCAAAGATTCACCTCTGTGAGGTGAACAAACATAACTGGAATCCTGCCTATGTGGGAGACAAAAGATGGCAGCAATTGCCAGGCAATTACCAGCCCGATCATGACATTGTGGCACTGAACTGGTACAGTCACTTGGGCCTAAAAATACATCCAGGATTTAAAATCCCCTTGATTCAAGCAGTCAATCAATAAGTGGTATTTATGGAGCACTCACCTTCTACAGAGCACCCTTCTAAGCGCTTGGGAGACTACAATATACAATAGAATAGGTGGATGTGATCCCTGCCCACAGGAAGCTTATAGTCTACAGGGAGAGACAGGCATTAACTAGGGAATACTAGGGTATAAGAATAGCAAAAATTCAATTAATGATATTTACTGAGTCCTTACTGTACGTAGAACACGGAATTAAGCATTTGGGAGAGTACAATACAATAGAGATGATTATGTCCCTATGTGCTGTGTGGTTAGGGTGAGTATCGAAAATGGGATTTAATACCTCTGAGTGTTGTGGCCCTGGAATTAGGACAGAAGACCCTAAAGGGACTATTGAGTCTCTAGAGAATATGAGGGGATTTTATGGGAAATTTAGAACATTCCCCAGTCCTCAGATGGCTAAGGTCAAGCCAACCTGGACATTCTGGATTAAGATCCCCACTACCAATTCACTTTTTTATTCCCACCCAAATAAAATTCTTCTGAAATAAAGGCCAATTTTTTTAAGGATGAAGGAAGCAGGCTCATTTGGTATTGGTACAGATGAATGAACGTTTTCCAAGAGAAAATGGCAGCCAATGGGAAAACAGTCACTCACTGTCCTTTGGTATGCAAGAGTGATTGTACTTTGTCAGATGTCCTTAACTCTGTTGTACTTTCCTCAATGTTTAGAACAGTGTTCTGCCCAGAGTGCTCAACAAACACTACTGATGGATAACTTCCTAAATGATATCATAATCTCAAGCAGTAGAGTTGCAAGCTAGGAGCAGAAGCCACCACCACTCTGCCACGTATATTCCCATGGAAAGCCCCTGAGGTGATGAGCTTAGAATCAACAGCCCCAAGGGATCCCAGCCTGGCATAGTGGATAGGGCACAGGCCTAGAAGTCAGAAGGTCATGGATTCTAATCCTGGCTCCACCACCTGTCTGCTGTGTGATCCTGGGCAACTCGCTTAGCTTCTCTGTGCCTCAGTTCCCTCATCTGTAAAATGGGGATGAAGACCGTGAGCCCCACGTGGGACAGGGACTGGGTCCAACTTGATTTGCAGGTACCCACCCCAGTGCTTAGTACAGTGCCTTGCACATAGTAAGTGCTTAACAAATACCATAATAATAATGATTATTATTACTGTACCTGCCTGTTTAGTGATAATGCAGTTCTTATTTGTGTACACAACTTGGGTTTCCTCTCTGGCCCAACCAACTTCTGAGGGCACAATAACCCTTCCTTATCTTTGAGGACTTCAGCCTGAGGGGGCTGAAAAGCTGCTGATGTAGTGCTAGCCCCATCTTTGGAGAGATTGGTGAAATTAAGATGTCCCTCCGAGGTGGACTAATGATCGAATAATATTTAGAGTTACCATTCAGCTCCACCTTCTGGTAAAAATTTGTTAAACCTAGCTCACGTGAAGAAAGAAATCACACACATGTACACAATCACTAATATTTGTACACACACATACACGTATTTCTGTTGTCCCTCCTACTTAGACTATTATCCCCCTAGGAGGCCTGATTATTTTGTATTTACCCTAGTGCTTAGTACAGTGCTTTACACATTCTAAGCAGTTATTATTATTATTATTATTATTAATAATAATAATAGTATCTGTTAAATGCTCACTGGGTGCCAAGCACTGTTTTAAGCGGTGAGGTAGAAACAAGGTAATCAGCTTGTCCCACATGGGGCTCACAGTCTTAATCCCCATTTTACAGATGAGGTAACTGAGGCACAGAGAAGTTAAGTGGCTTGCCCAAAGTCACACAGCAGACAAGTGGACACAGTTATTATTAATCATTATATAGCCTGGGTGGTAAGGAGGTAAAGTTGAAAACAGAGTTAGGTCCAATGTGGGATCAACCTCTCAAAGCACAGTCAGTCGTTCATATTTACTGAACGCTTGCTGTGTGCGGAGCACTGTACTATGAGCTTGGGAGAGTAAGAGATAACAGATGCATTCCCTGCCCCCATCGAGCTTACGGTCTAGATGACAGGGATCTAGCTCTACAAAAGCATTGCTTCCTCCATTACTATTTCACTTTATTTACGTAAGGGAAGGACTTCACTCTTAGTACCTTGATCTAGGAACAAGAAAGACTCATACACCTATTTCTTTAATGGTCCAAGTGACTTGACGGAGAGAGTCTATCCCTGAGATCCAAGCAAAATCCCAACTCAGCCCACAGCGATGGCATGTAAAATCACCCTCCAAGCATCCTGTTGGAAACAGAGCAGGGCAACAAACAATTCAGAAACGGAGACTTGTTGAGCTTATGTTCAGATTTTGCCCCGAGAAGCCACAGATCATTGATTCTCCAGGCTGGCTGTGTCGAGTCTGCCTCTCACTTAACCTCCGGCCTGTCCTCTGGAGCCTCCATGAAGTGGTTGATGGAACGTGGCAATCAGAGACTGGTTCCTTCTCCGGTAGCCACATCCGGGAAATTTAGATTGCCTAGCATGAGAGAGTTTAGAGAAGACCAGAATCATCAAAATGTCAGCCCCTCGAGGAACAGGAACAGTGTCTAATTCCCACCTGTGATTCTTTTTCGGTCAGGCCGTCAAGAGCATTTATTGAGCACTCACTCTGTGCAGAGCACTTTATTAAGCACTTGGGAGGGTACAGTATAACAACAAACAGATGCAAATCCTCCCCACAACGAGACTACAGTCTAGTGCTTAGAACAGTGTTCTGCATCCAATAAGAACTTAATAATTACTCTTATTAATACAGGTTCCATCCTCTCAGGGTGTACCCGGAGAGTTTCGAGTACCCTACCAGTCTCGACTACAGGAGGGAGAGTCAGCAGAGGCATAACCATTCCATACCTACCTTGACCAGTGGCTAGGGATTGGAAGGCAATCTGTTACAAAACAAAACTCACCTGTGCTGGGCAACAGCGGCATGGGAGAGGGTCGAGGGCAGGGCCCCAAGTGCAATAATAATGTTGGTATTTGTTAAGCACCTACTATGTGCAGAGCACTGTTCTAAGTGCTGGGGTAGATACAGGATAATCAGGTTGTCCCACGTGAGGCTCACAGTTAATCCCCATTTTACAGATGAGGTAACTGAGGCACAGAGCAGTGAAGTGACTTGCCCACAGTCACACAGCTGACAAGTGACAGAGCTGGGAGTCGAACTCATGACCTCTGACTCCGAAGCCCAGGCTTTTTCCACTGATCCAAGCTGCTTCCCATATAGTGTACTATGTGGAAGGAGGAGATGGTGAACAATTTCCAGATCTTTACCGAGAAAACTCTTTGGATCCACTCCCAGAATAATTGCAGGTGGAGGGTGAGGCGTTTTGGGAGAGATGGGTCCTTGACGTTGCTATGCGTCAGAGACGACTCGACAGCATAAGACAAAACAAGACTACAGGCCCCAGTGGTCTCTCTGAAGCCCCTGGGTGCTCGCATCAGATAAATCAGCCCCAGGGCCTAGTGGGGGGGGTCCCCTGAAAATAAAAGTGATTAGGCTTTATTGGTGTGCATTTTTGTGTGTGTCTAGAACCGGAAAGGGCCAACTGGTGATGAGAGGAATTTAACATACTCTCCTATTTGGGTAGAAGAAGTTGGCTCTTGTGGCAGATACAAGCATGCAAGTAGGCTGCTGAGACATAGCAGGAGAAATCTCACTCCCATCAGGGAAGAGACAAAGAGGAGATTGGCGTCCTGGCCCTGAGCCTGCCTGATCCAGTCGGTGCACCGATGCACTTGTCATAACCAGGTGGCAGGGAGGAAAGGACAAGCAGGCCGAAAGGCCCCGTAGCTTCCAGCCACGATTGTTTCCACTCTTCTCCCCAGTCTGCCCAAGCGCCGAGCTGCTTCTCCGGTTCAACACCGACAGCTTCAATTGCATCCCTAGGCTCCCTTCTGGGCTCAGTTGACCTGCAGGAAAGAGCTGTTTTCTCTCGCTTTTCCGTCTCACTTAGACCACTGTACGAACAGGAAAATGAAGATAGAAACCTGAAGAGGCTGATAATACTCACAAAGAATCACTCGGACGGTTTAGCGGAAAAAACATGAGCCTGGGAGGTAGGTAGCCAGGGTTCAATTCCCAGCTCTCCTACAGGCCTGCTGGGAGACCTTGGGGAGAAGTCACCTATTCTTTCTAGGCCTCAGAGTCCTAAAATAATTATAGTTCTTGTTAAGCGTTTACTCTGTGCCAAGCACTGTAGCAAGCACTTGGGTAAATACAAGCTAATCAGGTTGCACGCAATCCCCGTCCCACATGGGATTCACAGTTTAAGTAGGAGGGAGTTGGATTTAATCCCCATTTTACAGATGAGGTAACTGAGGCACAGAGAAGTTAAGTGACTTGTGAAAGGTCTCATAGCAGACGTGTTGAAAAGCCAGAGTTAGAACAGGTCGTCCGACTCCCAGGCCCGTGATCTTTCCACTGGGCCACTCTCCTTACCTGTAAAATAGGGATATTACTGTTCTCTCTCACTCTTAGACTGTGAGGAGCTTAAACTCTAAGCGGAAAGACAAACAGAACAATAACCTACTGTGAGCCGGGAATGCGTCACTTCTTTGTATTGCATTTCCCAGATGTTTAGAACAGTAGTACATCCCCTGGGTGCTCAATTAAAGCAAGTACATCTACTTGCCCTTCCCGTTACAGAACATTCAAACCTTATGTGTTAAAGAGAAATAAATTAGAAAGAAGATGAAAGAATACATGGCATATGATTTGGGGTGAGAAAATTCTTTTCAAAATGGCAAAAGTCATATGTTGTTTAAAATCACTGGTTTTGATGTGCTACACAGTGAAAACGTGAACAAATTAGGCTCAGAGATTTGTGTCCTTGGGTCTGTTGGACAAAGCTGAGGTGTTTTTTACAAACTTCTTTCTGAATTCCACCATATACAACTGGAACTCAAAGAAAATTTCCTCTTTCTGTATGCTAGACAAAATATAAATGCAAGCTTCTTTTTGGGGAGGGATCATGTCTACAACTTGATTAACTTCTATCTACCCCAGTGCTTAGAACAGTGCTTGATACATAGTAAGTGCTTAAATATCATCATTATTATTATTATTATTGTTACCAACTCCATCACACTCTCCCAAGCATTTAGTACAATGTTCTACGTACTGTAAATGCTCAATAAATAGTAGTGATTGATAGTATATTACCAAAATAGCAATGAAGACTGAGTTGAGCACTGATCTTTTCCAGATTCCCAGAATTTCTCACAAGGTCTTAGCCAAAACTTTACCAAAGTTGATCTGTCCTTGAGTTGAGTGAAGGTAGAGATTATATAAGAACATTTTTATGTTTTTAAAAATAAAAAATATTTAAAAGTTGACTTACAAATAAGCCTATCATGGGCATAAATTGAAGGAGTATTTGAAGCCGATTATTTAGCCATCCCGAGAAATGGCTTAAAGTCACCAGTTTAATAAGCCTGACCCCTTCGCCCCTTCCCCTCCTGCTGCTTCTCCTCCTGGTAATAATTGTGGTCTTTGAGTGCTTACTCTGTGCCAAGCAATATAACTAAGTGTTGGAGTAGATACAAGATAATTAGGTCCCTTATCGGGCTTACAAGTCTAAAACCGAGGAAGAACAGATATTGAATCCCCATTTTGTGGAAGAGGGAACTGAGGTACAGAGGAGTTAAATGACTTACCCAAGGTCACATAGCAGGTAAATTGCCGTAGGGAATAGAACCCAGATCCTCTGAATCCCAGACCCATGTTTTTTCCCCTAGGGAGCTCTTTCTCTACCTAAACTTCATTCTTTCACTGTTGGACCGGTTTCCTACCTGAATTTTAGAACATTCTTCACTGTTACCTATGATTGAAAAAGACTTAGTCAGAGCTCAGTTTCCCTGGAGTTAAAACCTAGAAGGATCTGGACAATGCCAATCCTGAGTCAGACCAGCGGTGCATTCCGGTCCAGTATCCTCCCTCCTGGAAGAGCTGGGTGATAGTTACTGTCTTGAAAATCTATCCTAAAGTTTAGTATCGCCAACTTTCCAATTTCTACCCTTAGCCTTCCTTCTAGTAAGCTCTTTTGATCTTTAGCCCATGATCAGTCAGCGGTCCTTATTGAGCACTTACTGAGTGTGAAGCACTGTGTGAAGCACCCTGGGGACAACACACCAGAAGCAGGCCACACATCCCCTGCCCTCAGAGAGCTTATAGTGTCATAGGAGAGGCAGACAAAAATTACTTACAAATGATAAATTTTTCAAAATTCTCTGAACCCTAGAGGTCTTTTCAGCCTGCTAAACTTCTTGTGGTCTTGAATTTGAGACCACTAATTTCAGGAAGATGTGATACTGATGATGATGATAATGATAATAACATTTGCTAAGTGTTGGCTGTGTCAGGCACTGTTCTAAGAGCTGGATTAGATAGCAGTTAATAATGTCGAGCTCAGTCCCTGCCACAGTCTGAGTAGGAGGGATAACAGGTAATGAATTCCCATTTTACAGTTGAGGAAACTGAGGCACGGAGAAGTTAAGTGACTTGTCCATTACCACACAGCAAACAGATGGCAGCGGGATTAGAACCCAGATCCTCCGACTCCCAGATCTGTGCTCTTTCCACTACGTGACAGTACTTCCTTTTGTTGACTTTCAACACGCCACCTTCACGTTTCAGTGGTTGCCCCTCCACCCGGCTCTTCTGAGTTTTGCTGAACCACAATTTCATGTTCATCTCCCCCTACACCCTTCGTGATTTCCTAAATTGTAAACTTCAATCATTTCCCCTCTTAACTTCTGTCTCCCTAGCTGAGTCCTCTCCTTTCGAAGCCTCGATCTTTCCCAGCTAAGCAAAATACACCGTGCCAAACAGGAACATATGTGCTTACCCATGTTGTATTTTCCTAGCAGTGTAGTCGCTGGATCGTAGCTCATCATTTTACGGACAGCTCTCGCTGACATCATGTCCCTTCTCTCCCCGCCGAGAGAAGCAGCGTGGCTCAGTGGAAAGAGCACGGGCTTGGGAGTCAGAGGTCATGAGTTCGAATCCCGGCTCCGCCACTTGTCAGCTGTGTGACCGTGGGCAAGTCACTTCACTTCTCTGTGCCTCAGTTACCTCATCTGTAAAATGGGGATTAGCTGTGAGCCTCACGTGGGACAACCTGATTACCCTCTATCTACCCCGGCGCTTAGAACAGTGCTCGGCACACAGTAAGCGCTTAACAAATACCAACGTTATTATTAATCATCCGGACAGAAGCAGCGTGGCTCAGCGGAAAGAGCGCGGGCTTGGGAGTCGGAGGTCATGGGTTCGAATGCCGCCTCTGCCACTTCTCTGCTGTGTGACGGTGGGCGAGTCACTTCACTTCTCTGGGCCTCAGTGACCTCAGCTGTCAAATGGGGATTAACTGTGAGCGCTACACCTAATTACCCTGTGTCTCCCCCAGCGCTTAGAACAGTGCTCTGCACATAGTAAGCGCTTAACAAAGACCGACCTTATCGTTATTATTATTATTATTATTATTATTATTATTAACCCCGCTCTGTCAGTTTCCCGCTTGGGCAAGTCACTTGGCTTCTCGGTGCCTCAGTTTCCTCCACTGTGCAAAAGGGATTTAATACCTCTTCTCCCTCCCACTTAGCCGGTGAGCCGCATGTGGGACAGGGACCGGGTCCAATGGGATTATCTTGAGCCCGGGGCGGGGGTTAGAGAGGTTAAGAGAGAGCAAAAGCAAGGGAGGGGCGCAGGGGCCCCTGGAGTCCAAAGGGAGGTCGCCCGGAGCAGGCCGGCATTTCTAACTGCTGGCCACTAGAGGGCGGTCGCTTCTAAGAGATGCGATGGGCTTCCCGGAGGATGACGTCATCCAACTCGCAATTTCCAGCTGCTTTCGGGCCGGACAATGATTTCACTGGGAGATGCCCTAGTCCAAGGGCCTTTTTCTCCCCGGAGGACAACTCCGGACATTTCCGCCTCTAGAGAGAAAAGAAGGAAAGAAATCCGGAGACGGATTGCATGGAAAGAGTGTGGCCCGATGGAGAGTTGTCTTGTTTTTGTCCGTCTGTCTCCCCCCGGAGAATTATTTCACTGGGAGATGCCCTAGTCAAGGGCCTTTTTCTCCCCGGATGACAACTCCGGACATTTCCGCCTCTAGAGAGAAAAGAAGGAAAGAAATCAGGAGACGGATTGCATGGAAAGAGTGTGGCCCGATGGAGAGTTGTCTTGTTTTTGTCCGTCTGTCTCCCCCGATTCGTAATAATAGTTATGATGAGGGCGTTTGTTAAGCGCTTACTATGTGCCAAGCACTGTTCCAAGCGCTGGAGAGGATACGAGGTCATCAGGTTGTCCCGCGTGGGGGTCACAGTCTTCATCCCCATTTTACAGTTGAGGGAACCGAGGCACAGAGAAGTGAAGTGATTTGCCCAAAGTCGCAGAGGTGGGATTTGAACCCATGACCTCTGAGTCCCCAGCCCGGGCTCTTCTTTCCACTGAGCCACGCTGCTTCTCTAACTGAATAGACTGTGAGCCCGTCAGTGGGCAGGGATGGTCTCCATCTGTTGCCGAATTGTCCATTCCGAGCGCTTAGGACAGTGCTCTGCACATAGGCAGCGCTCAATAAATACTATGGAGTGAATGAATAAAGCAAGGGCCTGGGCGTCAGAAATGATTATGGCAGTTATTGAACGCTTACCGGGTGCCGGGCACCGGACTTACTAAGCGCTGGGTGGGTACGAGCAAACTGAGTTGGACGCGGTCCCTGGCCCACCTGGGGCTCACGGTCTCAATCTCCATTTGACGGATGAGGTCACTGAGGCCCAGAGGAATGAAGTGACTTGCCCAAGGTCACTCAGCAGACAGGTGGTGGAGCCGGGATTAGAACCTATGACCTCAGAACTGGGTTCTAGTCTGTGCTCTGCCAATCGGCTGCTGTGTGACTTTGGGCGAGGCACTTTACTTCTCTGGGCCTCAGTTATCTCATCTGTCAAATGGGGGTTAACATTTGACAGATGAGAAATGAGAAGCAGTGGAAAGAGCAGTGGAAAGAGCCCGAGCTTGGGAGTCAGAGGTCATGGGTTCTAATCCTGACCCCGCTGCTTGGCAGCTGTGTGACTTTGGGCAAGTCACTTAACCTCTCTGGGCTTCAGTTATCTCATCTGTAAAATGGGGAATAAGACTGTGAGCCTCACGTGGGACAACCTGATCACCTTGTACTCCCCCGCCCCCAGCTCTTAGAACACTGCTTTGCACATAGTAAGCACTTAACAGATACCATCATTATTGTTATTATTAACATTCAGAGCCTCATGTGGGACAAATACTGTAGACTGATCGACACGTGGTCTGTGTCCACGTATGTCCAATGTGATCAACTCATAGCTACCCCAGCACGTAGTACAGTACCTGGAACATAGTGAGAGCTTCACAGATGTCATTCTAAAAAAAAATAAAAAGGAACGAAAGAATAGGTTGCCTCCAAATGATTCCGCCACTTGTCTGCTGTGTGACCTTGGGTAAGTCGCCACTTCTGTGCCTCAGTGACCTCATCTGTAAAATGGGGATTGTGAGCCCCACGTGGGTCCACTTGATTGCCCTGTATTTGCCCCAGTTCTTAGAACAGCGCTTGGCACATAGTAAGAGCTTAACAAATACCATAATAATTATTATTACTACTATCAAATGATTCCACCCGATTCTTCATCCTTCACACCTGGCTGGCCACCCCGGCCCTCGCGCTGCTTCCAAAACCCACAGAGGGGCGCTCCCGGACAGGCATCTACTTCGCACTCGCCCCCCCCCCCCCCCCCCCCCCCCCCCCCCCCGCCTGCTTGTCTTTTTGTCTTGGGAAGAAATCCACAAAACCACGGTGTTGCAACAACCGGTGCCTGTCTCCATCTGTTTGAAGGCCCGATTTTGGTCGTTGTTCCCAGAGGGGTGGCAGTGAGGGTGAGAGCAGAGGCTTCCTGGGCCTGGGAAGAGCTAAGCAGATGATGGGAATGTGTGTTTGTGCGTTTCTCCGGAAGGCTGTTGTGCATCTTTGAGAGCGGGTGTAAGTGTGCCTTCCTTGCCCGGGAGTGTCTTTATGCTCCTGCAATCATGATGATTTGTCACAATTTGTAACTAAATCCAATTCTCGCCTCTCCTGCTTTCAAGCCAGCTCCATCTCTTGCCCGCTGTGTGACCCTGGGCAAGTCACTTACGTTTTTCCAAGCCCCACTCATCTGTAAAATGGGGATTCGGGATCTGTCGTCCTCCTTGTCTGACCGTGAGCTCCATGTTAAATGGGGACTGTGTCTGCCTTGATTATATTGAATCTACCCCATCACATAGTACAGTGCTTGGCACCAAGGAAGCACTTAAATATTGTCATCATTATTATTACTACGACTGATAATAATAATAAATTGGGAATCTTTCCCAGGCTTTTCACCTCTGTCCTTAGATTCCCAGGTGAATGACCATGGCACAGAAACTTCATCCACGATCTTCTCTTGGCGGTCCCGTTTTCCCAAGAACCAGGGATTTGACAGCAAAAATTTCCTGAATGATGAAGCTGCTTCCTGAGCTGGGCTTGGCGTGGCTGGGGAAAAGAAACACTTATCAAGGTGAGGTAAACCACGCAGTGGTGGATTGCTGAAATGGCCCCATCCACAGCAGATTATCGGTTTAATTGTTTATTCAGAGGTCGGAACGACTTGATCGTTAAAGAAAAAAGCATGTATTCCCAGAGAGAGGGGCTTCTGTGTTCCCCGAAGATATTATCTCCGGATGCGATGTGGTTGAAATAGCTTCTAATGCCGTCAGTGGTGTCTATAATGCTGGATCTCAGGTATTAATAAAAATGACAGCGATAGAAAATGGCATCTGCTGGAAAGAGCACGGGATTGAGAGTCGAGAGAACTGGGTTCTAGTCTCAGCTCCACCGCTTGCAAGTCACAACCTTTCCGAGCCTCAGTGTTCTCATCTGTAAAATGGGGATTCAGGACCCGTACTTGCCAGCACCGGTTCCCTCACTCTCTTAGATTGTCAGCTCTGTGTGGGACAAGGACTGGGTCCATTCTGAATAAACTGGATCTACCCCAGTGCTTAGCACTGCGCTTGGCACGTAGTAAGCACTTAACAAATACTGCAATTATTATTGTTATGATTACTAGCATTATAATTGTTCTTATCACCGTCATTATCAACTACAAAAGAAAATTTGGGGTTTGAGGTATGGCACGGAGACCCAAACTCCAGTTAGTAGTCATGGTATTTATTGGGCGCCTGTTGGTGCAGCGTACTGTACTGAGCAGTCAGAAAGATGCAACAGAAATCCTGGCATGTTCATGAAAGACTGGACATAGACTTATTTATTGGTGGTAAAATCAGAGTAAATGTCTGTCTGTAAGATCATCATCATCAGTTTTATTTATCGAGCACTTACTATGTGCAGAGCACTGTAGTAAGTGCTTGGGAGAGTACAATACAGCAGAACTAGCAGACACATTCCCTGCCCAAAAGGAGCTTACAGTCTAGAGGAGGAGACCCCCCGTTAATATGAATAAATAGGTAATTTATAATATACGATTTAAGGTTATTAATATCTCATTTAAAGGCAGATTAAATATCAATTTACGAGTCCCGTGGAATTGCAAAAAACAACCCGATTTATTTTAATTTCCGTCTCCCCTTCTAGACGGTGAGCTCTCTGGAGGCAGGGATCGTGTCTACCAACTCTATCGTACTCTACTCTCCCCAGCAGTTACTACACTGCTCCACACACAATAAGCATTCAGTGAAAACCATTGATTGATGGATTGATTCAGGAGAATTCAGTTCCATCCTGCTGCAATTTTGAGATAGATGAATTCCTCTCCGGGGATGGTTGGCTCAATAAGTATCCCAGTCATTGGCGGAGAAGGTGCTTCGATAGTGCGGTGTTAAATTCCAGAAAGAGGAATCAGTTGCTTACTGAAGAGCGGCGGACCTGCTAAACCTGGGTTTCCATTGACAAGCCAAGCCCTGTTTAGAAATTCGAGCCTGTTTACTTGTCTCCCCCTTCTAGACCGTGAGCTTGTTGTGGACAGGGATTGTCTCTACTTGTGGCTGAATTGTACTTTCCAAGCTCTTGCACGGCAAGCACTCAACAGATACGATTGAATGAATAAATACGGCGCTGCGCACCTAGTAAGCGCTCAGTAATGAATGAATTATTGAATATTATTGAATACTGCCGGCTGACTCTATTGACTATTAAGTCTGTGGACAATTATTGACTATTGACTAGAATCAGGGTATTGTGGAAAAGATTTATTTCCACACGGTGAACGGAAGAACAGAAAGTGGCATGGATTCCAGTGGATAAAACCACAACAGCTGCTTGTGGAAGTGGAAATATTTTGGGTGGTCCGCCTTTCTCCTCAAGATATTTTATCCAATATCCCTAGTGGATTCGTTCCCCTCCGGAGTAGTGAAGAAAAACTTCTGGGTGGCAAGACTGCCCACGAGGGGGAAGTAAAAAGATGGCAGTGAGTTGCCAGGACCACATTCACACCTAAAGGGTTTTGTTGTTCTCGGGAGAACCGAGGTCTGATAGCAGACTGGATAGTGGGGATGCAGGAGCAGATGCTTGCAAGCTGCCGGCTTGCCTATCAGCAAGTTAATTTCGTCTTTTCCCGGAATGCGTCTTGAGTGCTCGTGGAGGCCCCGGGAAGGAGGAGGATGTAGTCGCTGATATCCGCTTCGCTTACCGCGGCTATGGGTTCCTGGTTGACACGGGGCCCTTCTGAGGGTGGGGATGTTATGCACAGAGCCAATCAGTCGATCAAACAGTGGTATTCATCGACTGCTTAGCGTGTGCCGAGCGCTGGGCTAAGTGCTTGGGAGAGTACAGTACAACAGAGTTGGTAGACACCATCCCTACCCAGGAGTTTAGTCTATAAGCAGATCCACCACGGTTGACTTCAGTAGCACCTTTGGAAGTCACGTGAATTCAGACCACTGGGATGCTGAAATAGGAACTGGTCCCCGCTTGACAGGTCTTCTTAGAGAAGCAGTGTAGCTCAGTGGAAAGAGCCCGGGCTTGGGAGTCAGAGGTCATGGGTTCGAATCCCGGCTCTGCCACTCGGCAGCTGTGTGACTGTGGGCAAGTCACTTCACTTCTCTGTGCCCCAGTTACCTCATCTGTCAAATGGGGATGAAGACTGTGAGCCTCACGTGGGACAACCTGATTACCTTGTATCTACCCCAGCACTTGGAACAGTGCTCTGCACATAGTAAGCGCTTAACAAATACCAACATTATTATCATTATCATTATTATTATTATTATTATTATTATTCTTGCTTAGAGAAGAACCCTCGCCCTTTCACACAGGATCACCTAAGGGGTGGGGGTCAGAGAGGATCTGGGTTAGCCCAGTAATAATAATAGGAAGAATTGTGGTATTTGTTAAGCACAGGTACTAGGTGCCGGACACTATACTAAAGTGCTGGGATGGATACAAGCAAATCGGATTGGACGCTATCCCTGTCCCACATGGACCTCACAGTCTTAATCCCCATTTTACAGATGAAGTTAGTGAGGCACAGAAAAGCTAAGTGACTTGCCCAAGGTCATGCAGCAGACAAGTGGCAGAGCTGACTCCAGGTTCGTGCTCTATGCACTAGGCCATACTGCTTCTCTACTGTACCTCTGCGCACTGACTTGCTCATTGCAAGATGTGCCCCATGGGAACACGGAGGGCAGGAAGAAGAGAGGGCGAGTGACCCTGAACCAGCCACTAGCACGTGATTCAATTCCTCTGCACACGTTCTGGTCCCTAAGTCTTAGGACCGAGGCCCACCCGTCTTCCCGGCTCTGCCACCCGTCTGCTGTGTGACCTTAGGCAAGTCACTTCGCTCCTCGGGGCCTCAGTTACCTCATCTGTAAAAGGGGGATTGAGACTGAGAGCCCCACGTGGGTCAGCGACTGTGTCCGACCCGATTTGGATCCACCCCGGTGCCTAGTACATAGTAGGCGCTTAACAAATACCCCAGTTATTATCATCTCTGACGGGAGACTCCATCACCATCTTGAAGGATGGCTGCGTCGACTAGTTCGGAGAGTCTGCTCGATTATTTTCCTCAGCCCTACGTACAGACGGGGCTTGGATTTATGGAGAACCTGGCTTCAATCTGGGCCTGGTGCATGGGAAGTCTGTTCTCAGCTTAGCTGAGGGAGTCTTCCCAGGGAACAGGGCTTCTTGGATGATTACCAAGCAGAAGGGTGAGGCTCAGGGGAGAGGAGGAGGGGGCAGAAGGGGACAGGAAGAAGGGGATCGATGAAGGGTATAGAGGAGGAGAGGGTGGAGGATGAGGATTGTGAAGAGGCTCCACAAAGGGAATGGAGCAGGGGAGGGGAAGAGAGGAGTCAGCACCCCAATCTACCTTCAGAGGAAGGGAGCAATTTGTCAGTGGAGAAAGCCTTTGGACGTGGAGGCTGAGTCTTCACCGTCTCTTCCCCAGCCCGCTACGACTCACTCACTGTAAAGAAATCTCGCCATCCCAGCGCAGTCAGAAAGGGCGAAAAGCCAGAAAAATGAATTAAAATGGGAACGAGGAGGGAATCCGGAGCTAACCCACGTCCACGGCTGGAAGGAAACCTGATTAAGGCAGGCAAATTGGGAGTGCACATAATATCAAACTGAGACATTCCCATGCGGGGGTGGGAGGGAGACACCCAAGGAAGAAAAATGATGGTGTCAAAGAGGAACAGAGATGGAATGAACAGTTAATGAAAGAATAGCAAGCAGAGAGCCGGGCCTCAGGAACAGTGAGACGAATAGGAAATGAAAAGAGGCTCAGCATGGTGGAACTGAGCATGCTCAGACATCGTGTGCGTATACACATATCTATAATTTCATTTATATTAATGCTTGTTTAATTGTTCTGATATGTATATAGATCTATAATTCTATTTATTTATATCGATGCTATTGATGCCTGTTTACCTGTTTAGATGTCTGTCTTCCCCCTTCTAGACCGCGAGCCTGTTGTGGGCAGGGATTGTGTCTCTTTGCTGCTGAATTGTGCTTTCCAAGCACTTAGTACAGTGCTCTGCACACAGTAAGCACTCAATAGATACGATTGAATGAATTAAAGGATTAATTAATTTTGATTGTGACCCGGGGTAGATGGAGTGGGGCAGAGGAGGAGATGGAGAATATCTCTTATTTTGGGAAGCTTTTTTAGGTCTTTCCCAGCCAACCTACCTTTCTACCACTTTTTTTCTGTTTTTTGTTTTGTTTTGGTTTTATTTAATGGTGTTTATAAAGCGCTAATTATGTGCCAGGCACTGTGCTAAGCACTGGGGTAGATACCAGCTAATCGTGTTGGACACGGTCACTGTCCTACGTAGGGCTTCCAGTCTTAATCCCCATTTTAGAGATGAGATAAGTGAGGCACAGAGAAGTGAACTGAGGCACAGAGAAGTGAAGTGACTGGCCCTCGGTCACCCAGCAAAGTGGCAGAGACGGGATTAGACCCTGGTGCATCTGACTCCCAGGCCCCTCCTCTATCCACTAGGCCATGCTTCTTCTTCTCTTCTTGCTACACACTACCCCAACTGGACAGTTCATTTGGGGAGTAAAGGGGTGGAAAGCGGAGTGTGGAAAGAAAGGTAGAAAAATTAGGGAGAGTATCGAATGCCCTATTCAATCGGTCAATCATCACTCAATTAATGATATTTATAAAATGAGAAGCGGCGTGGCTTAGTGGAAAGAGCCCGGGCTTGGGAGCCAGAGGTCGTGGGTTCTAATCCCACCTCTGCCACTTGTCAGCTGTGTGACTTTGGGCAAGTCACTTCACTTCTCTGTGCCTCAGTGACCTCATCTGCAAAATGGGGATTAAGACCGTGAGCCCCACGTGGGACAACCTGATTACCTTATATCTACCCTAGCTGCTTAGAACAGTGCTTGGCACATAGTAAGTGCTTAACAAATGCCATCATTATCATTATTAATAAATGATTTTTATGCGCAGTGCTCTGCACTAAGCACTTGGGAAACTATACTATAATGGAGTTGGCCAATGCAAACCCCAGCCACAAGGAGCTTACAAACTGCCAGGGGAATGGACACTCAAATAAATTAGAGATAGAGGAAATAGTAGGAATATACGGATATTAACATAAGTACCGAGGGCCTGGGGTGAGCATCAAAGTACTTAAGGGACATAAAGACATCTGCATGGTTGATGCAGAGGGGCGGGTGGATAGGAAAAATGAAGGCTTAATGAAATCAATGAATCGACCCGTGGTCTTTATCAAAAGCTTATTCCGGCTAATACCGTCAATATGATTCCATCCGTAGACGGGTGGCAAAATAACAAAGACTCTTTGAGACCGAAGGCTATACCACTGGAGTACATGAAAGAGGCTCAAAACTGCTTTTAATCGATGATGGCTCATATTCTAGTTCTTATTTCTATTCAGGAATTAGCAGAGTTTCATTCATTGCTGTACTACCTTTCTGAGGTCACTGCAATTAACGAAAACCAGGGCGGATGGGGGTTATCGATCTAACATGCAGGTAGTTGTACGACAAATGAGAAACAGTAGCAGACACACTCCCTACATTCTCCCGAAGCAATGCCCAACGGCGGCATGAAACGCTACATGACACCTCGAAGTATTCGGAGAGGGGGCGTCCCTCGAAAGAAGTATCTTTCGAAACCATCCAATCATCCTCAATAATTACGCCACTTTAGTTGAGGCTGAATGGGCTGAGTTGATGCTGCTGCCTGACTTACATCATGACTTCAGCACCAATTATTCATGTGTTGGTTTAAAACAAATTCAAAGCCGTAAGGACTGTGGACCAAGAAGCCAAATGAGAAATGGTCACATGTCAGAAAGGACAGCAAACAGAGAGACAATAACTTTTCATGGGACTTGAATCAACTCTTTTCAGAGAACATCCACTGCCTCAGCCTGGAATGGGAAAATTATCCCTAGCCCTCCCTATATATTAGCATGTTGTTCCCATGTTTTCCCTTCAGCTGTCCCTGGGAGAGGTGGATTCATCCAGTATCCTAAATTTTACTCTTTGGCAAGGCTAGTTGTCGTCATCAATGGTATTTATTGAGTGCTCCTTATATGCAGAGCACTTGTACTAAGAGCTAGGGAGAGTATAATACAACAGAGCTGGTAAACATGTTTCCTGCCCACAGTGAGCTTAGAGTCTAGATTCATTACCTCATTCCAATACATTTGGGCCCAGGCATTCTGCTAGCAAAGAAAAGAATTCTATATGCTGTATTGTTAATATAAATGCAAACTCTAAAAGGCAAGATGGGTTTCTAAGTTCATACTTGTTTATTCCACCCCATCCATGGTCTGTTAGGAAGCGCCATGGTCTAGTGGATAGCGCACCGGCCTGGGAGTCAAAGAACGTGGGGCCTGATCCCGGTTCTGCCACTTGTCTGCTGTGTGACCTCGGACAAGTCACTTCACTTCTCTGTGCCTCAGTTACTTCATCTGTAAAATGGGGATAAAGACTGTGAGCGCCATGAGGGACAGGGACTGTGCCCAACCTGATTACCCTGCATCTACCTGGCACTAAGAGCATAGTAAGCGCTTAACAAACTCCACAATTATCATTATCATCATAGGAAGTGTAACTATAATAACCTAAGGAGAGACATCAATAAGAGAGCATCGGACACTATCTCTTTCTCCAGAGAACTGAGGAGATATTAATGAGAGTCCACAGAGGGCCTACCCGGGGGGATTGGAAATAGCCATCTATAGAGAACTACCTGTCAGCTACCAGAATGGACTCCCACAGCTAAAAAATCAGACCCCAAGGGGACTTCTTTAGGGGAAACAGCAAGTGAGAAATGATCCTGGGCCTGCCACTTGATCGCCCAGAACCTCAGGAGTGATTTTGCCTCAGTTATACGGCCTAGCGGGAAAGGATTCTTTTTTAGAGCTGTCGAGTAATGACGCTGCACTAACATCTACCCTGTTTTGTTTGGGTTTTTTAATGATATCTGCGAAGTCTTTACTATGTGCCGGGCATTGTGCTAAGAGCTGTGGTAGATGCAAGCCAATCAGGTTAGACACAGATCATGTCCCACATGGGGCTCACAGTCTTAATCCCCATTTTGCAGGTGAGGTGACTGAGACACAGCGAAGTGAAGTGACTTTCCCACGATCACCCCGCAGACAAGTGGCAGAGCGGGGATTAGAACCCAGGTCCTTCTGACTCCCAGGCCTGTGCTCTAGCCAGTAGGCCGGACTGCTTCCATGTTTCCCAAACAGCTAGAGTGACTGGTCTAAAGTGAGGTACAGTTGCTCACTCCCTGGGTACAATGGCCCCTGTGGCTTTCTGACTGGACTCCCAGGCTTGGTCAAATCAGATCTCTGACAAGAACTAAGAATTTCTCATGAGATGACCCAAAATGGCAGCCTTCTGTCTGATGATCTCTTTGGAGGCCTCCCAGTCCCCATTCCCCTCTCCCCTAAAGTCCCTCCCATTTGTCAACTCCGGGTGCAGGAGAAAATTTGGCCCCTCTGTTTGAAAGGTTCAAAGAGGATGTTCTTTCTCTCTCCTCTCTGAAATGGTCTTCCCCAAGACTCTAGAGTTTCTTAACTCCATCCCGACTGTTCCATTCTCTGACCTGAGAATGAGCTAACTGGGCCATCCACATGGGTTGAGAGGTGTAGCCCGCCCCCGGGGACCTTCTCCATTCCTTCTGGAAGGTTCACCGCTGTCTGGCCAAAAACCCTTCCCCGTGGGAAAGGTGATTTGTTGATGGGTCTCAGAAGCCATTCCATAATTTCTTCCTCCCCTCACAGGTTTGCTCTCTAATAAAACCTGGAGGGTTTTCATCTTCCCAGAAACCTGCTAAATTCACACGTTCAGCTGGAGAGAAAGGCAATCACTCGTTCTGTTCAGAGGTCCCCGATCCCCTTCTGGAGGTCATTCCTTGGGGTTAGACTTACCCGCTAATTTGATGAACAAAACCTCCAAGCAGCAATCCTGCAAAGAAGCTCCATTTCACTTTTAATCTTCTGACTAGAAGAACGAGCTAATAAATTAGCTAATGAGCCAATATTTAGCTAACACTATCAGGATAAAAGCTACCCTCGGTGCACTCATGAGTATTACAATATCATTTCAAACAGTTGAGACTTTCATAATATTTTACTCAGCCGGATGGCTGTTCTAAGTAGGATTGTTTTGCCCTGAAAATGATGCCAGAGCCATGCTCTTGTTCTAGAAAGCCCAGGGAGGCTGGTACAATGAATCCAGCATAAGCACAGGTATTTCAGAAAGGCTCTAATGCAAGCCCCATGTTCTCCTCGATATTAGTCCCACTCCATGAATATTAGAATTAATAGCTATGATTCCTGCCTGCCTTCCTGGAGCTTACAATCTAGCTGGGAAGACAGGCACTAAAATTAATTACAGAAAGGAGGATGTGATAGACTATAAATAAATATCTGTACCGTAAGTGCTATGGGGTTGGATATAGGTGGTGGGGAGATTAGCAATTAGTTGGGGAAGGCCTCCTGGAGGGGTTGTGGTTGCCCCTCCACCTCTGCATCAAACAAAAACTCCTCACCATTGGCTTTAAAGCACTCAATCTCCTTTCCGCCTCCTACCGCACCTCGCTACTCTTCTACTTCAACCCAGCCCTCACACTTCGCTCCTCTATTGCTAACCTTCTCCTGTACCTCCATCTCGTCTATCTTGCCACCGACACCTGGCCCAGGTCCCGCCTTTGGCCTGCCTGAAACACCCTCCCTCCTCATATCCGACAGGCAGTTACTCTCCTCTTCTTCAAAACCTAATTGAAGGCACATCTCCTCCAAGAGGCCTTCCTTGACTAAGCCCCCCTTTCTTTTTCTCCCACTCCTTTCTTTGTTGCCCTGGCTTGCTCCCTTTATTATCCCCCCTACACCAGCCCCAAAGCACTTTTGAACATTCTACAGAGAATGTGTCTGTTACATTGTTATATTGCACTTCCCCAAGCGCTTAGTACAGTGCTCTGCAAACAGTAAGCTCTCAATAAATACGATTGACTGACTAACACTATCCTGAAGGCCTTCTCCATTTCAATCATTTCAATCATGTGTTTTGCCTCCTGACCCTTTCCCAACAGCCGCTCCGCCACGGTGAATAGTACATCACAAGGAGCAGGGAGGAAAAGATTTCTCTTCTTTTTTTTCCACTTCCACCGAAGTCCCGGCCAGGCTCTGATAGATTCATTCATTCATTCAATCGTGTTTATTGAGCGCTTACTGATAGATGTTCCTATTTGCCCCTTACTTTATCTGGTTTTAGAGCTCTGTCTTTCTCCATTTTGCTTCCTGACAAAATCTCTGTGGAAAGTAAATGATCCTTCTCCCAGCGAAGAGATGACCCAAGGGCTTGGATGATATCTCTTGCTTCCCTCTCTCTGGGATCCTTGTCAGTGTCTGGCTCCCCTGCTAGACTGTAAGCTCCTCAAGGACAGGCACTTGTCTCCTAAGTCTGTGCTATTCACAGAGAGAGCACTCAGTAAACACTATTGATCGATGGATTGGTTGATTGACTCAGGCCAGTCCGGTGAGGGAGGAGTCTAATCTGTTCTAAGCCCTGAGCTACATATAATAATAATAATTATGGTATTTGTTAAGTGTTTACTCTGTGCCACACACTGTTTTAAGCACTGGGATAGATACAAGGTAATCAGATTGGACACTGTCCCTGTCCCTCTTGGGACTCACAGTCTTAATCTCCATTTTACAGATGAGGGAACTGAGGGACAGAGAAGTGAAGTGACGTGCCAAAGTCAAACAGCAGACAAGTGCTAGAGTCGGGATTAGAACCCACATCCTCTGCCTTCCAAACCTGTGGTCTCACCACTAGGACGTGCAGCTTCCCTTTCCTTCCATCTCACCATGAGCCTAGGACCACAGAGAATACTCCTGGGAGAAAGTCAAGCCCGATACCAGAATGGATCCTACCTTCCTCTAGGAATCGACTTTCCCAGAGTCTTTCTATGAGCATCTTCTTCCAGACACGCAATCACAGAGCCCAGCTTGATCTGGGTCAGGAAAGGTGTGAGCAGTTTCCTGGGTGGCCGAAAAGATTCTGGAAGTCGTCCTGAGATGATCAAAGTGAAAAGGCAGCACTTAAGCTTCACGGATTCCAGGCGGTTGAAGTGGACTGCACTTATTGATTAACTCTGCAAGATAAGTACACTTAGCACTCCCTACTTTCTGATTTCTTTTTAATCCGCAGCAGATGGGGCTGAATTCATTAGATCCGAGCCCGAAGAACAGCTAATCTTTCCTTGCCGCCAAAGTAGCCTTACCAGTTTCTTGAAGAGGTTGCCTTGTTCAGAGAGTCACAGATGTTGTTGGCCCTCTCCTGAATACCCGCTCTCTTTTCAGCATGGCTTAGTGTAGAGCCCAAGCCTGGGAGTTAGAAGAACCTGGGTTCTAATCCCAATTCTGCCACTCTCTGCTGGGTGTTATTGGACAAGACAATTTCCTTCTCTGTGCCTCAGTTTCCTCATCTGTAAAATGTGGATCAAGGCTGTGAAATCCATGAGGGTCATGAACTGGGTCCAACCTGATTAGCTTGTCTTAGAACGGTCCTTGGCACAGAGTAAGTAATTAACAAATACCACACTTAATATTCTTGTTATCACTAATGTTATTATTACCTCTCCGCCTGCCTACCTGCCACCCATCCATTGCTGCTGGTGCTCTCGGCTCCCACCCAGCTACTCTTCTCGCTGTCTGGCTGTGATCTCTTCTCTTTGAAATATCCCTCCACGTCTTCCTCTTCAGGCCATAAGATTTATGACAACTATGACACGGTCAAGCGGTTACACTGTGCAAGTGCTGTGCTAAATTCAGTGCAGTGAGATCAGACACAGTCTCTGTCCTATAGGAGGCTCTCAGTTTAAGGAGTAGGGGGCAGAGCAGGTAGTTAATTCTCATTTCCCAGATGGGGGAACAATAATAATAACAATATAGTATTTGTTAAGCACTTACTATGTGCCAAGCACTGTTCTACGTGCTGGAAACTGAGACACATAGATGTAACTTGCCCAAACTCACACAGTAGACAGGTGGTGGGCAGAATTAGAACCCAGACCTCCTGACTCCCGGTCCTGTGCTCTTTCCTTAGCCCACAATGCTTCTCAGGCCCCTCTTCCCCCTCTCCTCTGTCAAGAGGTTGCCAAAGATTGGCCCTTCTCAGTTACCTCACCTATAAAATGGGGATTAAGATTGTGAGCCCCATGTGGAACATGGACTATGTCCAACCGGATTAATTTGTAAATCTACCCCAGCGCTTAGTACAGTGCCTGCCATATAGTAAGCACCTAAGAAATACCATAAAAAAAACCTCTCCTTTCTTCTAACTCCAAAGGCTGAACGGTCAACACTACTTCTGCAAAGTTAGTCTGAAGTGTTTGGGAATCCTGTCAGAGGACTATGGAGGTGTAATCACTGAGATGTTGAAAAGCAGGATCCATCCTTGTTGACACAGCCAATCCACACTCCACCAAAGTATCTATTAATAATAATAATAGTATTTTTTAAACACTATTAATTCAATTACATTTATTGATCACTTATGTGCAGAACACTGTACTAGGCATGTGGGAGAGTACAATATAACATCACATTCCCTGCCCATAACGAAATCATAGTCTAGAGGGGGAGATAGACATTAATAGAAATAAATAAATAAATAAATAAATAAATAAATAAATAAATAAATAAATAATTAATATGAACAGATGTGACACTATGTTCCAAACATTGCATTAACAATAATGATGATGATATTTGTTAAGCGCTTACTATGCGCCAAGCACTCTTCTAAGCGCTGGGGTAGATACAAGGTAATCAGGTTGTCCCACCTGGGGCTCACAGGTTTAATCCCCATTTTACAGATGAGGTAACTGAGGCCCTGAGAAGTGAAGTGACTTGCCCAAAGTCACACAGCTGATAAGTAGTGGAGTCGAGATTAGAACCCACGGCCTCTGACTCCCAAGCCCGGATTCTTGCCAGTAAGCCATGCTGCTTCTCTAGCCACTAGCCACTGGATTAGGCACAAGATGATCAGGTTCAGCTACAGTCCCTGTCCCACATGGGGTTCGTGGGCTAAAGGCAGGGGAGGAAGAGGAATTTAATCCCCAATTTACAGAGGTGGAAACAGAGACACTGAGAAGTGGTGACTTGCCCAGGGTCACGCAGCAAGGATTAAAACCCAGGTCCTCTGATTCCCAGGTCTATCCCCATGCCACCAGACCACCGTGCTTCTCAAATCAATTAGATTTCTCCTCCCATTAGTTTATAAACTCCTGGAGGTGAGGGATTGGGGCTTTAGCCTGAGCCCGCTCTCCCAAACGCTCAGTGCAGTGTTCTGCACCCAGCTAACACCCGGTAAATAATATTGAATATAAGGCTGAACCTTTCCCTAGCCAACAGCTCTATATTGGAGGCTCCTTGTCGACAGGAGACCGCACGCCAGCCTTATTCGCCGGCCGGCTTTATTTTTCCCTGGGACGTGTCCGATAAGAGAGCGTCTCCAGGTGAAGGCGGATATCAGAGTGACCCTGCTTCATTAAGCTTCTCTGGGCCGATCGCTATCTCATAGTGTCGCCTCGGGCGCCGGTTTGGAGAAATTGGAAAAAAGGAAATTGGAAAAGAGATTAGAAAAAAGTCAGAGATTGCTGTAATCAAAAGAAATGAGAACTACCACTGTGGGGAAAAGTTATGCCAATAGATAAATCGATAATCATATTTTAAACTTAACGGGGAGATTTCCTTACCCAGCCAAAACAATGTCTTTTATATTAGGGAAAGTCCTGAGCAGGACATCCTCGGCCCTGCAATAAGCCGCCATGGGAAGCAACGAGAGGTGGGGTCCAGTCTGCCCTTAGGGAAGAGTGCAAAGACACTTTCATTCCCTCCAAATTGAAAAGCGGCACGAGGGAACATTTTATACCAGTTTAAAAGTACTGCAGTCATAAACTATACGTTTCATCACTTTACTTAGTCAATATCTATCAAATGATAACCGTTCTAGAACCATCCCAGACAAGAGTTTTGGCCTCGTAATCATGTCCAGATTTTCTCCAGGTATGTTCATATCCATAAATTATGTATTATAGATTATTTATCTATATTCATATCTGTCTTCCCCTCAAGACTGTAAGCTTGTTGTGGGCAAGGAACGTGTCTCCCAACCTTCTTGTTTTGTATTCTCCCACATGCTTAGTACAGTGCTCTGCATATAGTACGTGTTCAATAAATACCATTAATTGCTTGATTGGTTCATTGAAATTAAGATCCCTCCCCCTCTGAAGAGCACAAGCTTAGGGAAGAAGGAGGAACTTAGAGAGGGCAGGGGAGAGGAGGGGAAACCGATGGATCCAAGAGCATGTGAGGGCATGGGAAGGAGAAGAAAGAAGGACAAAGGAAGGTAGAGAAGCAGCGTGTGGCTTGGAGCACGGGTCTGGGAGTCAGAAGGAACTGCGTTCTAATCCCGTCTTTGTCATTTGTCTGCTGTGTGACCTGGGACAAGTCAAGCTTTCGGTGCCTCAGTTACCTCCTCTGTAAAATGAGGATTAAGACCGAGAGCTCTTTGTGGGGAGGGGAATGTGTCCATCCTGATTAACTTGTATCTACCCCGGGACTTAGTACAGTGCCTGGCACATAGTAAGTGCTGGAGCAGAATGGCGTAGTGGATAGAGCACGGGCCTGGGAGTCAGAATATTGTGGGTTCTAACCCCAGCTCCACCTCTTGTCTGCTATGGTAAGTTGCTTGACCTCTCTGTGCCTCAGTTACCTCATCGGTAAAATAGGGTTGAAGACAGTGAGCCCTGTGCCAGGCAGGGCCTGTGTCCGACCTCATTTGCTTGTATCCACCCCAGCGTTTAATACAGTGTGTGGCACATAGTAAGCGCTTAACAAACACCATTATTATTACAAATGCAATTAAAAAAAAGAAAAGGGAGGGGACCGAGGGACAGAGATAATGACACAAGGAGGCGTGATTGAATGAATGAAAGAATATAATGCTCCCTGCCACCTCTCGTGGACTGGTCACACTGCAGAACCTCATCTATTATGAGCCTGTCTTCCCATGTGGTAAATATGACTCTCATCAAGCAGATAGACCTGATGGAGGAGGCCTCTTGAGGAGGCTTTAAAGTGCAGCTTGATACCATGTCCCTCACGGCTGCGAGCTGGGAGAAAGCTGCACCAAATGGAACAGCGTAACACCCTGCAATCAAGAAGGGAGTGATTCTTTGGGCAGAAACTGGGAGGGAATTGGGGGGCAAAGAGGAAAAAACAAGTTTGCTGCTGCCAACCACAAACTCAACAGGGAAACCAGAACAATCTTTGTATGCTCATGGCTTTGCTGTGGTTTTTTATGGTATCTAATAATGTTGGTATATGGTAAGCGCTTACTATGTGCAAAGCACTGTTCTAAGCGCTGGGATAGATACAGGGTAATCAGGTTGTCCTACGTGGGGCTCACAGTCTTAATCCCCATTTTACAGATGAGGTAACTGAGGCACAGAGAAGTTAAGTGACTTGCCCAAGGACACACAGCAGACAGTGGCAGAGCCCGGATTAGAACCCAGGTCCTTCTGACTTCCAGCCCCCTGCTCTAGTCACTAGGCCACACTACTTCTCCTGTTGGGCTATTAGTCCCACACTGACCTTTACACCTATATCCAAAGGGAAATTTCTTCAGCAGTGACATCATCTTCCCATCCTAAGGATGGTGGGAAATTGAGACACTACCTTGAAAAATAAAGACAGTGCTCTGCATACAGTAAGCACTCAATAGGTACCATTGATTGACATTAACCAATCAAAAATATTTATATGAGGACTTTATGTGGGGCACTTATTTTGGTTACTTTTCTCTCAGAAGAGCTAGTTGCTCTAATTCAGGAGGATGTATACGTAGCAGAATGCATAATGCCTCCTTAAATCATACACATTAAAGGTAACATTTCAAGAATTTGTCTTCCGTGTTAATGATTTGCATCTATATTTCATTCCGCTATTTCCAGAGAGACCTTTTTTCTTTCTACTATATACATGCAAAGCAAATTAAATGATAAAATAGCCCCAAAACCTGACTGCTTTCAACCACATACATACAAATCTCAATTATCCAAAATTCAATTAGCTGAAGTTTACAATAGAATCTGCATCTTCCTGAGTTTGCACATTTGCAATGTACATTTTTCAAAATTCCTCCAAATTCTCCTGCCTGATACTTTTCCAGCTAATAAAGCCAAGCAGTTTACAGATGCCATCTTCTCTTGAGGACCTTGCTCTTCCTCCACTTTTTTCTCCTTTTCCTCCTCCTCATCCTCCTTCTCCATTTCTAGTCCCAGCTTATCCACTGGCCTGCTAACTGTGCAAAGCGCCGAACTAAGCACTGGACTCACAGTCTAGCAACAGGGCGAATCAGCATTTAATCCCCATTTTACAGAAGAAGAAACTGAGGCACCACTGCGTTACGAGATTTGCCCAAGGTCATCTATCAGGCAGCACCCTGATTAGAGCCCACGTCTATTGACTCACAGCCCTGGTCTCTAAAGTTATGGAATATATACCTCTGGGCAGGGATTGACTCTATCTGTTGCTGAATTGTACACTCCAAGCGCTTAGTACAGTGCTCTGCACATAGTAAGTGCTCAATAAATACGATTGAATGAATGAATAAAGTTATACAGACCATTGCATTAGGCCACTTTACTTCCCAGTTGACCCCTGGCTGTGGGTTGGGTCATGCCGTCCCAAATTCAGCCGCCATGTTCCACTTCAACCCAAATCATGACCATGAGAATTTGTGAATGGGACCGGATCTGAAAAGGAAGGAAGAGTCATCCCCTCACCCATCCTCAAATCCAGTTTAGGAGGCTTTGGGATCATAGCCAGTCCTTCTGGGAGATGTCTCTTCCACCATCCCTGACAGTAACTGCTGTAATTCACAGGGAAAAGTCCAAACTTGATTCTCAAAGACTTTCTCTTTGAGAGAAGTGGCGTGGCCTATTATTATTACTACTTGTATTTACTGAGTGCTTACGGTGTGCAAAGAAGCAGCGTGGCTCAGTGGAAAGAGCCCGGGCTTGGGAATCATAGGTCATGGGTTCGAATTCTGACTCTGCCCCTTGTCAGCTGTGTGACTGTGGGCAAGTCACTTCACTTCTCTGTGCCTCAGTTCCCGCATCTGTAAAATGGAATGAAGACTGTGAAGACTGTGAGCCTCACGTGGGACCACCTGATGACCCTGTATCTCCCCCAGCGCTTAGAACAGTGCTCTGCACGTAGTAAGCGCTTAACAAATACCAACATTATTATTACTTAGCACTTGGGAGAGTACGATATAACATCAGACCCATTACCTGCCCACAACAAGATCACAGTTTAGTGGCCTAATGGAAAGAACGTAGATCTGGTAGTCAGAGGACCTGGGTTCTCATCTCCGCTCTGCCACTCCCTGTGGTGTGACCTTGGGAAAGATAACTAACTTCTCTGTGCCTCAGTTTCCTCAAGTGTAAGTTGGGGATTCAATATCTGGTCTACCTCCTACTTACACTGATAGCCCGTGTGTGACAGGGACTGTGTCCAACCTGTTTATCTTATATCTATCCCAGCACTTAATACAGTGCTTGGCACATAGTAAGCACTTAACAAATACCATAAAAAATACCATTATTATTATTTCTCAGTGCTCCCTCGGTGACTTTTTAAATAGTGATGCTGGTACATTTAATTTAAACAATGTTTTAAATGTTTAAAATCTTGGAATTGATACTTTCTTCGTCCAAAATAATTGTAAAAAAAAAATATGCCGGCAGAGTGAATAGTCTTGTATTTCATTGAACTGGTTTTCACTCATTCAGGGAAATAAATTTGGCAATATATATGTCGTATACCGTCGTTTGCTGAAATTGGATTTTAAAAATCTGATTATCTTCCAAGCATTCTCTTTCTTCCTGATGGGACTTGCATTTAAATATATTGAGGGAAATTTTGTAAGACGCACACCTGCTAACTGATGATACTTGAACTTTCAGGCTTTTTTTCCCTTTCTGAAAAACATGTTCAACTTTGGGTTAATGAGAAAAGTACTTTATACTCGATGCAGTTATTGCAGATGTTTGGTAATGCCCTGAGTGCTTTCTTAATGTGACTAATTACTTGTAACAAAAGGATAAGGGTAAGCCTTCTTAAGGGAGAGAAGAGTGAGAAAAAGACTGGGAAGAGGGAGGGAGGAAAAGAGAGGGGGAGGATTTGAGAAGGGAGAGGTAAAGGGGAGAAGGAGAAGAGACAGGAGAAAGAGAGAGACAGAGAGAGAAAGAGAGATAGGGATAGAGAGATGGGAAAGAGAGAGAGAGAAACACGGTCTTCAGGGAATAACTTTCTACACAGTTCACATTCAGTAACTTTAGAGCCCAGGGCTGGGAGACAAAAGACCTGGGTTCTAACTATGGCTCTGCTACTTTCCTGATGCCGAACTTTGGTCAAATCACTTAATTCATTCATTCATTCAATAGTATTTATTGAGCGCTTACTATGTGCAGAGCATTGTACTAAGCGCTTGGAATGTACAAATCGGCAACAGATAGAGACAGTCCCTGCCCTCTGACGGGCTTACGGTCTAATCGGGGGAGACGGGCAGACAAGAACAATGGCGATAAATAGAGTCAAGGGGAAGAACGTCTCATAAAAACAATGGCGAATAAATAGAATCAGGGTGATGTACATCTCATTAAACAAAATAAATAGGGTGATGAAGATATATACAGTCGAGCGGACGAGTACAGTGCTGAGGGGGTGGGACGGGAGAGGGAGAGGAGGAGAGGGAAAGGGGGGAGAAGAGGGTTTAGCTGCGGAGAGGTGAAGGGGGGGTTAGAGGGAGCAGAGGGAAAAAGGGGGGAGCTCAGTCTGGGAAGGTCTCTTGGAGGAGGTGAGCTTTAAGTAGGGATTTGAAGAGGAGAAGAGCTTAATGTATCAGTACCTCAGTACCTCAGTACCTCAGTTTCTTCTGTAAAATGGGGATTAAATGCTAGTTCTCTCTGTCCCTAGTCCATGAGCTCATGTAGGATAGACACTGTGTCCATTCTTATTAACTTGTATCGGTCCCAGTGCTTAATACAGCACTTTGCACAGAGTTACCACTTAAATATTGTTATCATTATTATTATTAGTGTGTTGACAATTGGGCCACCCAATAACATAGCTTGGGAATTCTCTAGAAATGCCACCTTCAGAATCCATAATAATAGGGAAGGAAGTGGAGGAAAATCAAAAAGTCCACGTAATTCCATCAGGAAGACAAGTGTGGGCATGGCAACTGCATTTAGTCCAGAAGGTAAGATGAGCTCAAAGAAAGTAGGGCAAGGTCAAAGTAGCCCACGTGACCATCTCGCAGTGCTTTCACAGGGTGCTCTGAGGAGTAGCTAGAGTCAGATGTAACTTCGGGGCGGTGTAGGAAACAACTGGCTTTAGGGCAGTTACCACATCATTTAGTAATTACTAAATCAAGTGAAAGCAGTGTGCCGTAGAAACTCAATTATTTGAACCTCTGTTATCTGAGTAACCCGTTATCGCAACTAATAATCGTTTGAATAATCAAAAAGCGTAGATAAATGAAGAAAACAAAGTGGCATTGGCTGTCTGAGATAGCTAAATGAATTTGATTTCATTATCTGAAACATCGATTCTCAAAGAGTCTTAGTTTCAGCTAGTTTCCTACCAGCTCTCAAAACAACATAGAGCCATGCTAGACTGTAAGCTCGTTATGGGCAGGGAATGTATCTGTTTATTGTTATATTGTACTCTACTAAGCACTTAGTACAGGGTTTTGAATACAGTGAGTATTCAAAAAAATGAATGAATGAAAGAATGAGAAATGCCACCAGTCACAACGGTGAAAATCTCCCACGTATCTTATTGTTGTGTTTATGTCCCTCTTCAGCAGACCGGTTTATATGAATATGTTCATAAATTTATATGTTTAAATGTATATTCAGTTATTTATTCATTTATTCAAAAACTTTCCCTGTGAATATCTATCAATCAATCAATCAATCATTTAATGGTATTTGTTAAGCACTTACTATTTGTGAGACACTGTATTAAGCGCTGGAGTAGATATGAATTAATCTGGTTGGACACAGTCCATGTCCTAAACTGGTCTACTTCTAATCCCAGCCTCACCACTTGTCAGCGTGGCTCAGTGGAAAGAGCCTGGGCTTGGGAGTCAGAGGCCATGGGTTCGAATCCCAGCTCTGCCACTTGTCAGCTGTGTGACTGTGGGCAAGTCTCTTCACTTCTCTGGGCCTCAGAGACCTCATCTGTGAAATGGGATGAAGACTGTGAGCCCCACGTGGGACAACCTGATTACCCTGTATCTCCCCCAGCACTTAGAACAGTGCACATAGTAAGCGCTTAACAAATACCAGCATTATTGTCTCCTGTATGACCTCGGGCAAGTCTCTTAAGTTCTCTGTGCCTCAATTACCTCATCTGTAAATAATAATGTTGGTATTTGTTAAGCGCTTACTATGTGCAGAGCACTGTTCTGAGCACTGGGGTAGATACAGGGTAATCAGGTTGTCCCACATGAGGCTCACAGTCTTAATCCCCATTTTACAGATGAGGTAACGTAGGCACAGAGAAGTGAAGTGACTTGCCCAAAGTCACACAGCTGAGAAGTGGCAGAGCCGGGATTCGATCCCATGACCTCTGACTCCCCAAGCCCATGCTCTTTCCACTGAGCCACGCTGCTTCTCTAAATTGGGGATTAAGATTGTGAGCCCCATGTGGGACATGGACTGTGTTGACCTGATTAGCTTGTCTCTACCCCAGAGCTTAGTATGGTGCTTGGTTTATAGTTAATGTTCTATAAATGTCATTTAAAAAAAAACAAAAAACCTTGAAAATTCTGTCAGTGCAGAGATTCCATGGCCAGGTCTGTTTAACTGACCAGCTTCCAGTATGGTCCGGATGTCTCTCTGGGGCCAACATATTTTTCTTGCTGCAATTTCACCCTTGGTCTTTTCCTGAATCCTCACGGGAATCGGAAGCTGTTGGCATTTAGCGCCTTTCGTACCAACTTTTCTGATCCTTGAAAGGCAGGTGCCAACTCAGCTCCCAAGCAAACTAAAAATTATCTTTTAGAGATAAGGGAAAAGGAGAGTTGAGCTTTCATCAGCTCAAACTCAGCTAGGCTGAACATCCTTCTTCCCAACCCACTGCAACGTGATACGGCCTATTGCCCTGGGTCAGCCGTGTATTTCTTGATGCAATAAATCACATATTTGCCACGTAGGTTTTCCAATCTTCCTCATAGAAGAAGACAAATGAATTCTGATTTCGAGAGCAGTAGAACCCAACTTTCCCTGAGTTGATATGAAGAAACTGCGTGATTTTGTCAAGATAATTTTTCCAGACGTGTTGTGTAATTCCACAGAGTATCAGCGCTCCAAGTAATCAGAGGGCACACGATCAAAAGTAGCAATGACCGGCTAGATCACATCACTTCCAGCTTACATTAAAGTGACAACTGGACACATTTGCCCACCAGCATCAAAAGATGACTCAGGGGCTCTGAGGATTATCTCCACTCATTTCGCCAAGAGGAGTTCACCGTCGACAAAGTCAATCTAGCCTTCCCCTTGGTGTAACGTATCCTTAGGCCCTGCAACAGCCAAAGAACGCGCCGGCCCCTTCCAGCAGGGATTCAGGCAAAGATTTCCTGAACCGATCATTCTTCAAGCCCAATTTCCGTTGGAGATGGAGAAAACGCCTCTGGTGAAGGAGCTGAGTCACGTGTGCAGCTCCGCTCGCTTCCGTGGCAGTAATAATACTCATCTATGTACACGCAACCCGGGGAAGATTAAAGCCCTAATGTACTCTCGTGACGAGGAGGTGCTGATTCCCTCTCCCATCAGGAACCTCCTGATCTCCAGTGACTCCTGCAAAATCACTTGTTGCGAAGCCGATGGTTGGATGAGAAGTAATGAAGAAGCGAAAAGTCTACCCCATGATGACTCTTAACTCACCGGTTGAATGATGTAGGCCGTGAGGAGTGTTGTATTGTCAGTCGTCCCCAACTGCTGTTATTGATAATGTTGGTATTTGTTAAGCGCTTACTATGTGCATAGCACTGTTCTAAGCGCTGGGGTTGATACAGGGTCATCAGGGTGTCCCACGTGAGGCTCACAGTTAATCCCCATTTTACAGATGAGGTAACTGAGGCACAGAGGAAGTGAAGTGACTTGCCCACAGTCACACAGCTGACAAGTGGCAGAGCCGGCATTCGAACCCATGACCTCTGACTCCCACGCCCGGGCTCTTTCCACTGAGCCACGCTGCTTCTCTATTAAGCAGAGCTCCATACGAGTCACCTGCAAAACACACCCCAGAACCAAGAGGCACAGGTTCTAAAGAAGCAGCATACCAGCAAGAGGAGTAATAGTAATAATAGTGTTTACCGCATCCCAAGCACTGTATTAAGTGGTGTCTGTTAAACATTTACTGTGTGCCAAGAACTGCAATAAGTGCTGGGGTAGATACAAGATAATCAGGTCCCAGATGGGGCTCACAGTCTAAGTAATAATAATAATAATGATGATATTTGTTAAGCGCTTACTTTGTCCCAGGCAGTGTTCTAAGCGCTGGGGTAGATACAAGGTAATCAGGTTGTCCCACGTGGGGCTCACAGTCTTAACCCCCATTTTACAGATGAAAGAACTGAGGCACAGAGAAGTAGGAGGTAGAACAGATAACGAGCCCCCCATTTTGCAGATGAGGGGACTGAGGCACAGAGAAGTTAAGGGACTTGCCCAAGGTCCTAATAAGCACATGTTCTGGAGAAGCAGAGTATTATGAGTAGTAATAGTATTTATAAAGCTCTTTCTGTGTACATAAGACTGTACTAAATTTGTAAGCCCGTCAAAGGGCAGGGACCGTCTCTATCTGTTACCGATTTGTACATTCCAAGTGCTCAGTACAGTGCTCTGCACATAGTAAGCGCTCAATAAATACGATTGAATGAATGAAGTTAAGCATGCCAAGCACTGAGCTAAGTCCTGCGGTAGATACAAGATAATCAGGTCCCACATGGGGCTCACAGTCTAGTAGCTCACAGTCACAGTCTAGTCTGGAGAAGCAGCGTGGCTCAGTGGAAAGAGCCCGGGCTTGGAAGTCAGAGATCATGGGTTCAAATCCCGGTTCTGCCACTTGTCAGCTGTGTGACTGTGGGCAAGTCACTTAACTTCTCTGTGCCTCAGTTACCTCATCTGCAAAATGGGGTTTAGAACTGTGAGCCCCACGGGGGACAACCTGATGATTCTGTCTCTCCCCCAGCGCTTAGAACAGTGCTCTGCACATAGTAAGCGCTTAACAAATACCAACGTTAGTAGGAAGAATAACTCTTTGAATCCCCATTTTGCAGATGTGGGAACTGAATCGCAGAGGAGCACGTGATCTAATGGATAGAACACGGACCTGGAAGCCAGAAGGCCCCGAGTTCTAATTCCGGCTCTGCCATTTGTCAGTGACCTTGGGCAAATCACTTAACTTCTGTGTGCTTCAGTTACCTCATATGTAAAATAGGGATTAAGAATATGAGCCCTATATGAGACAGGGACTGTGTCCAACCTGATTACCTTGGATCTTCCCCAGCGCTTAGTACAGTTCTTGCCACAAGCCAAATAACAGATACCATAAAGAAAAAATCCCAGCTCAACTGAACCTTGAAAACTCTATGCCTCAAAGATAGAACCAATTGGTTCAGCGCCCCGATACTCAGGAAACCGTGTAATTTTTCTCCATGCCTACTGCCTGTGTTGAATTTCCCCAAGCACTTACCATAGTGCCCTGCATTCGTAGGTTCTCAATAAATATCACCACCATCATACTATCCCTGAAAATTGCCAGGGAAAGGAAGTTAGAAAGGATAGATGGGAAAGAAAGTTAAATTTTAAAATCAATCTCCCCCTTCTCTACAGACTGCCGCAAAGAAATAAAAGATGAATTCACTCCCTGGCATTTTAATGAAAAAGCTAAAATTACACCCACCATTCTGGTTATAGCCTTAATTCACACCCTTCCCCAAGATCCTCAAAGACTTCCCAATCCATGGACTGTTTCTACAGTGTATTATTAGGAATTATGGTCAAAACATTCAATAATGATTCAGGACCTTTGAGTGATTTGAGATTAAATTAAGAATCTAATTTGCCAAGAGAAATGACTCTGCTTCCACCACTTGACAATCATGACTCTATCTCCTGGACTCTCTCTGTTTTATAATTATACGTAGGCATTACAGTTGAAGCTCTCCCTCAAGGTGAGAATGAAGAATTCTCTTCAGGGATGGGAGATGTGCCCATTTGAACCTATTAGGTCTACTTGACCAGTAGATATCCTTTTTTAAAAAATATACACTAAGAGAGATGCTAATAGTAATGGTGGTATTTGTTAAGCATTTACTATGTGGTAGGCACTGCACTAAGCGCTTGGGGAGATAGTTTAGGCAGCTCAACGCCCTCCCTGACCCGCAGTCACAGTCTAAGAGGGACGGGAAACAGATAATTATTTTCCATTTTACAGCTGAGGGAATTGAGGCACAGAGAACTCAAGTGCTTGCCCAAGGTCTCACAGAATACAAGGGACAGAGCTGGGATTAGATCCCAGATCCTTTGACTCCCGGGCCTGTGTTGTTTCCCCCAGGACATGCTGTTTCTCACAGTGACTTCCAGTGAATCGAAATCTGTAATGTTATCAAGAAGCCTCCCCCGACAACAGTCTAGACTGTAAACTCGTTGTGGGCAAGGAATGTTTCTGCGTACTGTTGTACTCTCCCAAGTGCTCAGTACAATGCTCGGAATGCGGTAAGCACTCGATAAATACAACTGAATTACTATGTGCCGAGAACTGTAATAAGCGATGGGGTAGATACAAGATAATCAGGTCCCAGATGGGGCTCACAGTCTAAGTAATAATAATAATAATAATAATGGTATTTGTTAAGCACTTACTATGTGCCAGGCTCTTTTCTAAACGCTGTGGTTGATACAAGGTAATCAGAATGAGAGCGACGTGCCCTTGCTTGTCTCAGCTCCTTTCCCGCTTGTTTCTTGACTCTACCTCGTTTCCATGATATGCGCTGGAAAGAGAGAGGTCTCCTGTGACTGTTTCCAATGAGGGCTCACAGTGCAAATGCTACTGAGCGTAAAACTAACGCAAGCTCACACACGTCCAGGCCCCACACTGCCATCCATCTTCTGAAGGTCTAATTGGGTCGACAAAAACAGGGGCGTCAGGGCAGGAAACGTGTCTTGTTTCTGTTGTACTCTCCCACGGCTCAGTTTTGCACTGAGAAGGTGCTCAATGAATACCCCTGATTGATTGAGAGAGAGGAGAAGGTGATTTGAATGCCGCAAAGAAAAACTATTCTGACAATAAACATGACGGGATGCTTCAGCAGGTTTCTATGGAAACCAAGAGAGTGCCCTTCCCTTAAGATTGCCTAGAATAGGAGATCATAAATTATTTTGGATGGCTTGAGTATAGTTTTGCTTGGAGACTAGTTGACAGATTTGATGCCTTTTGGGAGTCTCTGCCATATTTCTGCCATATTTTCAGCTTATTATTTCTACCTGAAATCATTGAGTCCACTGCTGTGGAAGAAAGAGTTGGAGACAGGAATAAACTGTATTACAACAATATTCCTTTCCAGAAAAATGCTTATTGCAAAAGGAATGTGTTACTTTTTCCTATGGTGGCTTTGTTTTCATTTCCCACATAGCCTTTGGACAAGCTTCTTCTTTTCTCCAATGTCATCGTAACGTCGCGGTCCCTCTACCTCACTAGACTTTGAGGTCTTTGAGTCAATCGTATTTATTGAGGTGCAGAACTCTGTACTAAGTACATGGCATAGTGGATAGAGCACAGGCTTAAGAGTCAGAAGGTCATGGGTTCTAATGCCGGCTCCACCACATGCCTACTATACGACCTTGGGCAAGTCACTTCACTTCTCTGTGCCACCGTTACCTCAGCTGCAAAATGGGGATTGAGACTGTGAGCCCCACGTGGGACAGAGACTGTGTCCAACCCGATTTGTTTGTATCCATGCCAGTGCTTAGTACAGTGCCTGGCATATAGTAAGCACTCAACAAATACCATCATTATTATTATTATTATTATTATTATTATTATTATTAAGTGCTTGGGACAATACAATATAATGATAAAAAGACATTCCCTGCCCACAATGAACTTACAGTCTAGAGGACTTTCAGGGAAGGGGTCATTGTCAACTAACTCTTTTGTAGTCTCCTAAATCCTTAACTTGATTAAATTATATCCACCTCAGATCTCTGAACGATAATTGACACATAGTAAGCATTTAGGGTCAGGGTCGCCCCTGGAGAGTTTCCAGTACTCTACCAGGCTCGACTATGGGAGGGAGAGTCAAGCAGAGGCGTATCCATTCCATTCCTATCTTGGGCAGGGGCTAGCGAAAGAAAAGCAATCTGCTACAAGTCAAAACTCACTAGTGCTGGGCAGCAGCGGCACGGGAGAGAGTCGAGGGTGGAGACTCAAGTTTACTGTGTGGAAGGAGGCAATGGTAAACCACTTCTGTACTTTTACCAAGACAGCTCTACGGATACACTACCAGAATGATTGCAGGTGGAGGGGTATTCTGGGGGAGATGCGTCCATGGCGTCGCTTGTGTCAGAGATGATGCGACAGCATAAGACAAGACAAGCGCTTAACAAATGCCGTTATAATTATTATCATTACTTAGTTCAGCGGTCTGCACTCATAATAAATTCTATCTGTATGATATGTATAAACACACAAGCACGCATACAAACACACACATATAATTGATTGAGCGATCAATTGATTGGGAGGACCCATTGAGGAGGGTATAATTTCAGTGAGTTCCCAGGGAACACCAGTCTTCACGAGCCTTACCCATAAAGTAATCGTTTAACAGATGGAACAGATTGAGCACAAATTTAATTCTGCTTGCATCAACAGGATTCATGGTTTAAAAATTGTTATGCGTTTCAGAATAAATCTGCTGACACCGACCCTCTTAATAACCTAACTTCAATTGCCATTTGTGGCTATATTTCCTCTATCACTTATTCAATTAATTGTATTTGTTGAGCCCTTATTGTCTGCAGAGCGTTATACTAAACAGAGCACCGTATGATAGACTTGGGAGAAGGGTACAGTAGAATTAAAAGACGCAATCCTTGCCCACGAGGAGTTTACAGTCTAGGAGGAGAGACAAATTGTACTTTCCAATTGCTCAGTACAGTGCTCTGCACACAGTAAGCGCTCAATAAATGCGATTGAATGAATGAATGAAATGGGTTTACAGCCAGCAAGGATAAGAAAAAGGAAAGATAACTATGCGGATGAGTAAGTATAAGGCAGTTTGTAGAGAAGTGCTAAGGAGAATGGGAATGCACAAAGGTCTTGGGACAGGCGTCAAATTGCCCTTAACATTTTTTGTTTCTTTACCTTGACATTTTTGTTAAAATTGCTCTTTCTTATTAAAATGTTTTCCTGAGTGCCCAGTGGCATATGTAAGTAGATTGAGAAGCAGAGTGGCTTAGTGACAAGAGCATGGGCTTGTGAGTCAGAGGACATGCGTTCTAATCCTGGTTCCCTCACTTGTCTGCTGGGTGACTTTAGGCAAGCTACTTAACTTCTCTGTGCCTAAGTTACCTCATCTGTAAAATGGAGGTGAAGACTGTGAGCCCTACCTGGGACAACCTGATTACCTTGTATCTACCCCAGCCCTTAGAACAGTACTTGGCACATACTAAGCACTTGACAAATGCCATTATTATTATTATAGATTGTGTGGATAATTCAAGCCAATGAAGCTGTTACTCAGGCAGTTTCAGGGTAATAATAACAAGCGCTTTGGAAAAATGTGCTATATAAATATAAGGTAATAATAATACTGCTCCCTCATAGTCATGTAGCACTTTTTTTCTAAGATGCTTTCAAAGCCATAACCTCATTTTACCCTTACAACTTCCCTTTTGGGGAGAAAGAAGCGGGTGCTGTTATCCCCATTTTACAGGTTGAGGAAACTGAGCCTCAGAGAGGTTAAGTAACTCTCCCAGAATCACACAGAAGGCCAGTAACAGGGCTGATACAAGAATCCAGGTTGTCTGACTCTACTGCTCACCCAGTACTGTTCATACATCAACAGACTTACATGAATAGAGGGACTAAAGGCCATTTTAATATAGCACTAAATAATGGTGGATGTATTTAACATAGAAAATGACAGATGTCTAGGATGCTGGCATGTGTTGTCTTTTTGCTGCCTAGGATGTGAAAGAATTTGAAAATCATAGATTAACTTAGAAAGACAACTAGTTCATTTTTTATTATTGGTCCACATTTACATGTCTATTTGAATACACGAGTATATTATGTTTGTTAATATATTTATATTATTTTGGTCAATTTTTTGGATTTTGGAACTCAGTGAGTCACTCTGTAGTATGTCTTATTGAACTAATTAAGAACAAAACTTGGGGTAAAACTGAATTCTATTATCAAGGTCAGAGCAGAAGATGGGGTGGAAGGATAATTGAACTAATCCAGAATTGGGTTATATTGTATATTTGGTAAATAATTGGTTAATTGAAGCTGTAAAGATTCAAGTCTGGATTATTCAGGTCCAAATGATCCAGTTTTATGATATATGGAACACATTCATTGGATAATTACAGAGAAATTTAATGACTTTTTTCCACAAAAATGAACATGGTAGTACTAATAGTATCTATTAATATCATCGATCAAAGAATTTGGGGAAAGCAAAGTCATACTGTGTTTTTCATTTTAATTTCATTTTTGCTCCTGTGATGTTTGTCTGGTAAGTGGACCGGCTGTATTCAATATACAGAATCCACGTACTATGAAAAATAAGTCAGAGGGTTATTGATGCTATCATTAGTGTTTTAATTAAGAAACACTTAAACCCAGAAAACAATTAGATATTGTATTTCTCTAGAAAAATAGCCAAATAAAATCACTTTAATAATAAAACAGAAAAATAATTCCAAATTACAATGCATAGATTTCATTGCAAATGTTTTTAATTGTGAGAAACATTGTGACTGACCTTTGGGTTCAGTTAATTTGTTCTTTTAATCAAATCTATTAGAAATGCTATTCTGTTTGGAAATCCATAGTAATAACTGAAGATGGAATGACCTGGGGAAAAAAAAAATCTGAACCCAGAAAATATAGTTTTTGGAATGAAAACATCCTAGTCCTCAGACTCTGCCACTTGGCTGCTGTGTAACCTTAGACAAGTCACTTCACTTCTCTGTGCCTCAGTTATTTCATCTGTAAAATGGGAATCAAGACTGTGAGCCCTGAGTGGGAGAGGGACTGTGTCCAATCCAATTTGCTTGTATCCACCGCAGTGCTTGGTATCATAATTATTATTACTATTATAGTTGTGGAATGTATATGAACAATGGACTTGCACGATGACCTCGTGTGTGTGTTGTGTAAGAGTTCTTTGGGGTTGGGTTATGAGATGATGAGAATTAAGGAATAAATTGTCATATGTCAATCAGCCCATGGAAATAATTGACTACTTGGCATGTGCAGAGCTCTCTAAGAAGCGGTCCGGAGAGCACAATGGAACGGAGTCGGTGAACACATTTTCTGCCCCCAAAGAGCTATTTTGAATCTCTCCCCTGAACCCCAGAGTCAACTGTCTGAGTCATCATGGACTAGGCACAATTTGGGGTAAACATTTCAGTGGAAAACTGCTGATTTGACCCTAAAGAGCCTAACAAACTAAGATGAGCAGAATTTTTTCTGTACAGAGGGAAACAATGTTTTTCTAGCCTGTGACCGCCTTGTGAATGTCTGCTTGGTTGACCAACAGTTTTCAGGCTTTTCTGTCTCCTGTAATGTTGTCTTTCCACTCTGCTGCCCTAGGGCAGGAGTTGGGATCATCAGAGCAGTATCCCAAATCCAGGCAGACTGGTGAGAGGATGAAATGAGGGAAGCAGAACCCATAGAACAGGAACAACAACTGTCAATCAGAGGGAATTCTGGTCACTCAGGAGGGATATGTGAAGATGCACTGTCATGGCAGAAATTCCTTGCCCATGTTAACTGGATCCAACACTTTTCAGATCCATTTGCCAGATGAAAGAAAGAGTAAATCCCTGGAAATCCATTTACTAAGTCAGAACATGCTAATTGTTATACAGTGACTCAGTTGTCATAGGTTTTCAGCCTGCCATTTAGATTTTCCCTATCTTGGCATGTCCATTGGCCTCAACCTCTGGATTCTGTCCTTGGTCTCCAGATTCCTCTGAGATCGGAGGGAGATTTGCCAGCAGTGGAAATGGTGTGGGGAGTGTGGTGAGGGTGAAAGGGAATCCAATTTCTAAAGTTTCTTTGCTTCTGCCCTCATTGTGTGTGTGGAGGGGGGTGGCGGGGGAGAGAGGAAGGAAAGCGAGAAAGGAAAGAGAGAGGGAGAGAATACACATGATTTTCCAGAATTACTTTCTGATAGTCAGTTGGACATTTTGGGAAGAGTGTTGACTCAATCCTCTAGGGGGAAATGCTGAATTCACCCGTGCATCCATCCATTGAGCCTATGTCAATCAATCCCAATTATGTTATCAATCACTCTGCTCAGGTAGGAGACCAAGTTGTTTTTTTACCCAGCTGAGGAGCTTCTGCCACATACATTTTGGGGAATTTCGTACCAGGTCACCCTTTTCATGAGTTTCCTGAACAGAGAGGGCTGTACGTCCACAGAGAGGTCAAGGCTCAGGAGGATTGCTTAGCTTTCCAGTCTGAAAGTGTCTCAGAGGATTCATTTCTGCCCCCTGTGGTTTAAAGACCTTGTTCTTGCAAATTGGATTGGAGGGAATATGTCTGTTTACTGTTGTACTCTCCCAAGCGCTATTACAGTGCTCTGCACACAGTAAGCGCTCAATAGAAACGATCGAATGAGTGAGCAGGGTGGAAGGGTAGAAGAAGAGTGGGCCCTTTTGGGAGGGTGAGCTACATGAGCTTTGTGTCCAATCCATTTATAGGAAACAAGCCCAACTTACTTGTATAATTTACCAATCCCAAATGCCACCCAGCAGAAGGTAGCCATGTTTCTGTGTCTAGGATTCAGTGGAGTTCCTCATCTGGGGTTTTAATGTCAGATAGCTGCAGGCATGGCAAACGTCGCCTTCAGTGACAGGAAATAATGAGGGCAGCTAAATCCAACTTCTCATTATAAAAAGTCCAGAAAACAGGACAAGAATCTCCAAGCTTCACTGCAGAACAAAGGATGTTTATCCAGCCAAAAAGTCAGAGCGGTGGTAGTGAATTGAGAGAGCGAGCGAGAGAGAGAGAGATAAAGGAATAATTCCACCTATCAGAGACCATGTACTTTTTATTCTAACTTTTCTATTAACTCCTCCATTAGGAAGATCAAGAGGTAAAGTGATTTATTAACTTCTCAGCACCACTGATCTCTGTCCCCCCAGTGAGAAGGAGCCAAATCAATTTATTTTTGCACAGGACACTAGTTGAAAGGGTTTTTCATGTCTCCATTCCTAATTGATTGATTGACTGATTGACTAACACTAGCACCCTGGTTGACAAACTTGAAAGGATGAATGTTTCGTTCCTGTGGCATTTCAACAAGGAGGAAAATAGCATCTAATGATGAGGATTCATTCATGGATCATAACCCTCTGAATTAATATTCTCATTAAATGCGGTCTCATGAATAGTAGAAAATTGAAGGCATGGCATTTTCAGTCATTACTTAACAATTGTGACAACCTGTTGGAAAGATGTGTTCTTTTTAAACCATCCTTGTCTTTGTGAACGTTACAAGCGATGTTTTCTGAACCACAGCCATGGAAGATAAACAAAAAAGAAACAAACCCAAAACACAAGATTTCTTACTCATTCCCAGCCAGTCATCTCAGGAACTATGGATTAAAGGCTAAATTAGAAATAGTGATGGAATGTTCCACTTCTGGGTGGTTATTATAGTGGACTGGGTAGGATTATAGCATAGGAGTTATGCCTAATATCCATTTATGTATTCACTGCTACAACTTAGTACAGAGTTCTGCCACAATCAGGCAATCAACGGTTATTGAGTGCTTAAATCTAGTGGGTTATTCCAGTCTGACCTGATCCAGTAAGACTTGACAGTGTCTCTCCCTCTAGACGGTAAGCTCGCCGGTGCACGGAATATGTCTTAACTGTTGTACTTTCCCAACCACTCAAAATAGCACACTGCAAACAGTAAGAGCTCAGTTAATGTGATTGACTAACTGATTTACCAGCCAGGCCCCAAAGGCTCAGGAAACCAAGATTATTATTTTAGCATCCAAAAGCATTTCGTGGAGTGTTTTCCATAAGACACTTGAGAAGCAGGAAAGCCTGGTGAAAAGAACACAAGCCTGGGAATCCTAAGACCTGGGTTTTAACCACGGCTAGGCCGTTTGCCTGCTGGGCGAGTCACAATGTATCTGTGCCTGTTTCCTGATCTGGAAACAGAGATTCGATACCTGTTTTTCCTACTTAGACCGTGACCCATTTGAAACTGGGATCGTGACTAACCTGCTTATCTTGTATCTAGTCCACTGTTCAGTACAGTGCTTGGGACATAATAGGTGCTTAAGAGACACCACAGTTAGGGTTATTACTCTATGGGTTGAGTTCTGGATGGGTTGAGTTCTGGTTCCTTAGGGTGCCTATAATAATAATAATAATTGTGGTATTTGTTAAGCAATTTCATTCATTCATTTATTCATTCATTCAATAGTATTTATTAAGTGCTTACTATGTGCAGAACACTGTACTAGGCACTTGGAATGGACAGTTTGGCAACAGATAGAGACAATCCCTGCCCAATAATGGACTCACAGTCTAAACAGGGGAGATAGCAAAGCGAAACAAAACAAAACAAAGCAACATCATTAAGATAAATAGAATCATAGATATATACACATCATTAACAAAATAAATAAAGTAATAAATAATATACACAAATATGCACAGTGCTGAGGGGAGGAGAAGGGGGAAGAGCAGAAGCTGGGAGAAGGGGGAATAGGGGAAGGGAGGAGGAGCAGAGGGAAAGGGGGGGTCGGTCTGGGAAAGCCTCCTTGAGGAGGTGAGCTCTCAGTAGGGCTTTGAAGAGGGGGAAGAGAGTTAGTTTGGTGGATGTGAGGAGGGAGAGCATTCCAGGACAGCAGGAGGACGTGGCCAGGGGTCGACGGCGGGATAGGCGTGAACAGGGGAGGGTGAGGAGGTGAGCGTCAGAGGAGCGGAGTTTGCGGGCTGGGCAGTAGACAGAGAGAAGGGAGGTGAGGTAGGAGGGGGCAAGGTGATGGAGAGCTTTGAAGCCAAGAATGAGGAGTTTTTGTTTCATGCAAAGGTTGATAGGCAACGACTGGAAGTTTTTGAGGAGGGGAGTGACGTGCCCAGAGCATTTCTGCAGGAAAATGATCCGGGCTGCAGAATGAAGAATAGACTGGAGCGGGGAGAGGCAGGAGGAAGGGAGACCAGAGAGAAGGCTAACGCAATAATCCAGTCGGGATATTTTGAGAGCTTGTACCAGCACAGTAGCAGTTTGGATGGAGAGGAAAGGGCGGATCTTGGCGATATTGTGAAGATGAGACCGGCAGGCGTTGGTGATGGATTGGGTGTGTGGGGTGAATGAGAGAGCTGAATCGAGGACGACACCAAGGTTGCGGGTCTGTGAGACGGGAAGGATGGTAGTGCCATCCACAGTGACAGGCAAGTCAGGGAGAGGACAGGGTTTGGGAGGGAAGATAAGGAGCTCGGTCTTTGTCTTACTATATGGTAGACACTGTACTAAGCATTGGACATCATCTCTGTCCAAGATGGGACTCACACTCTTAATCTCCATTTTATAGATGAGGTAACTGAGGCCCAGAGAAGTGAACTGACTTGCCCAAGTTCACGTAGCAATCAAGTGGCAGAGCTGGGATTTGAGCCCAGATTATTCTGCCTCTCAAGCCCATGTTTTATCTACTAGAATACACTCCCTTTCTGCCCTGAGCTCTCCCAAGTCTTTACCAGGTCTATTATTAAGATTCAGACCTATGGCCCACCTGGACAAGGGATCTGTTTCTCAACACCAACACAATCCCTGCCAGTTTTCAGAACTTGAAGCGGAACTCACTTTTGCTGAGCAGTCCACTGTGGAGATAGATTCCCATCTTGACATTTCTACCCCTGTTTTTTATCCTTTAAGAACTCTCTAACCCAGAATGATTTTATACGTATGTTTCTGCTCACAAAGGCCAAGACAGGGATGGCTATTAAATCTTAAAAATTAGCACCTCTAACGAGGCCCAAGAGCAACTGTTTAGATGTTTTATATATGTTCCCTAACTACCTCTGACACCATTTACCGCCTTATATTCTGCCTTCTGAATTGGTTGGTCACAGATGACTTCCTTCCAGGTAATAGCTCCATTCTTTTCAAACAAATTATAATGCTATCCATTCCTCCCCCTTCTCCTCCCTCCCCAAATTCTCAGTCAACTGTTCCCATTTGACTCCAGGATGCCCCATAAACAAGAATTTCAATTTAATATTATCCTCCTCTAGGATCAACACCTTAGCTTTAGATCAATTAGATTAGATGTAAGCCTGTCAAACGGCAGGGACTGTCTCTATCTGTTGCCGACTTGTTCATTCCAAGCGCTTAGTACAGAGCTCTGCACATAGTAAGCGCTCAATAAATACTATTGAATGAATGAATCAATTGATAGTATTTACTGAGCCCTTCCTCTATGCAGAGGACTTGACTGGAATTCGTAGATGTAATCCCTGCTTTCAAGGAGTTTACAATCCACAAGGCTGGAAAAAAGTGCATGAAGAAAGGACCAATAGCAGTCGGTTTTGAGTGAACCAGGGGAGTAAGCCCTGGAGAGTGAGCACTGGAGAGCGAGCAATGGAGCATGCACCCTGAAGGGTGATCCCTGGGAACATCATAAAAGTAAAAGGATGGTGCAGTACCCATTCCATGATCTCAAATCCTACCCAAGAGGTTGGATGTCAACCATCCCCCAAGTTTTCTATTGCCGTTATCAAAGGACAAAATACCAGGCAGCGTAGCCCAAATAAGTCTAAAGTAACTTATTGTTTTAATGGATAGAGCAATTGGCCTGCGAGTCAGAAGGTCATGAGTTCTAATCCCGGCTTTGCCATTTGTCTGCTGTGTGACGTTGGGTATGTCACTTCACTTCTCTGGGTCTCAGTTACCTCATCTATAAAAAGGAGATTGAGACTGTGAACCCCATATGGAACAGGGACTTTGTCCAACCTGATTTGCTTGTGCCCACCCCAATGCTTAGTACAGTGCCTGGCACATAGTAAGCACTTAACGAATACCATAATAATAATTTTTAAGGCTATTATTGTTCCTATGATACTTTATTGCAATAGGGAGTCTATAAATTCTTTACAATGACAGAGATTATTTGGAGGGAGAAAGCTTTTAAATCAAAATACGTTAAGGATGGAAGTGTGGGGGAATCTTTTTTATGTTTTTTCATCAGTATTTGTTAAGCACTTACTCTGTACCAGGCATTGTCTAAACGCTGGGGGGTATACAAGCTAATCATTTTGGACACCGCCCCGGCCCTCATGGTGCTTACAGTCTTCATCACCGTTTTCTAGATGAGGTAATTGAGGCAAAGAGGAATGAAGTGATTTGCTCAAGTTCACACAGCAGACAAGTGGCAGAACGGGGATTAGAACCCAGGTCCTTCAGGCTCCCAGGACCGTGCTCTATCCACTAGGCCATGCTGCTTCTCTTGCATCTCCTTGTGAAGTCTGGCTGCTGCCACACTCTTCTGAGCATTTAGTTTAACACTGCGCACCCAGAAGGGCCTCAATCAAGGCCACTGATGGATCGATCCGACGGAATTCAATCAGCGGTGATCGAAAAATGGTGGAAATGGTGAGCCAAATCCAGTAGTCTTTCTTTAGAACTGTTCAGTCCTGGCCTGATTATTGAACATTAGAGGTTTCTGCCTAACCAGGAAGATTGCAGTGTTTCACTTGGCAATTTAACAAATGGAAAACTAGGGGGAGCATAAAAGCCTGGTGAAATTGAGTTGTAAAAGTGCTTTCTATTGCAACAGGTAATAGGGACTCTGGGAAAAATAAACATTGCAGGCGGCACAAATAACCCAGGTCCTGTTGCTCATGAAGTGAATAAAGTCCTGCTCTAACAAATCCATCAGAGAGTAAACAAAAACCCTTGTCTTGGAATGAAGAGACAATGAATTCTCATCAATCTGTATCTGATTCTTGGGTACTGTCCCATCACCTCTTGCGATTTATTCATGGTTGCCCTAGTCACTTGTGTAAATGTGCCTCTTTGATATTTCTACATCTGTTTGAAAAGCAAGGTGGAAAGAGCATGGGCCTGGGAGGCAGGAGATGTGGATTCTGATCCTGGCACCACCACATGCCCACTCTGTGACCTTGGGCAAGCTACTTGACTTTATGCTTCATTCATTCATTCAGCAGTATTTATCGAAGGCTTACTGTGTGCCGAGCATTGTACTAAGCACTTGGGAGACCAACTCCCAAGCCCCTAACCTTGGCATCATCCTTGACTCCGCTCTCTCATTCAACCCACATATTCGCTCTGTCACGAGTTCCCGTCGGTCCCACCTTCACAACATCGCTAAAATCTGCCCTTCCTTCTCCATCCAAACTGCTTCCATGTTTAATGCAATCACTCATCCCATCCTGTCTGGGTTACTGCATCAGCCTCCTTGCTGACCTGCCAACCTCCTGCCTCTCGCCACTTCAGTCGATATTTCACTCCGCTGCCCGGATTATCTTTCTACAAAAAACATTCAGGACACGTCACCACTCTCCCCAGAAATCTCCAGGTTGTTGTCTATCCACCTCCACATCAAACAAATACTCCTCACCATTGGCTTTTAAGCTCTCCATCACCTTATCCCCTCCTACCTCACCTCACTTCTCTCCTTCTACAACCCAGCCCGCACACTTGACTCCTCTAGTGCTAACCTGTCTCGCTGCCAACCCCTGACCCATGTCCTTCCTCTGGTCTGGAACACCCTCCCTCCTCAAGTCCAACCAACAATTACTCTCTCCCCACTTAAAGTCTTATCAAAAGCCCCTCTCCTCCAAGAGGCCTTCCCAGACGAAGCCCCACTTTTCCTCATCTCCCACTCCCCTCTGTAATTGTATTTATTTGTACTGATGTCTGTCTACCCCCACTCCAGACTGTGAACTCGTTGTGGGCAGGGAATGTCACTATTTATTATTGCATTATACTTTCCCAAGGTCTTAGAACAGTGCTCTGCACACAGTAAGCGCTTAATAAATACGATTGAATGAATGAATACAATATAACAATAAATAGACACATTCCCTGCCCACATCTCCTCCTTATTATTATTGTGGTACGTGTTAAGAACTTACTATGTGCCAAGCACTGTTCTAAGCACTAGGGTAGATTCAAATGAATCAGTTCAGACACCGCCACAGTTTAAGCGATGCAGGAACCTTTCCCAATCCTATTATTTTGTATCTACTCCAGCGCTGATCTCGGTGCTTGGCATATTGAGAGTAGTTAACGAATACCATAAAAAAATGCTCATTGCCCACGAGGAGCTTACTCCTAATAAATGTGGTATTTGTTAAGCGCTTACTCTGTGCTGATCACGGGTAGATACAAGATAAGTTAATCATAGTCCAGTTCCACATAGGGTTCACAACCTCAATCCCCATTTATAGATGAGGGAACTGAGCGCAGACAAGTGAAGTCTTGAGAAGCAGCGTGGCCCAGTGGAAAAGAGCCTGGGCTTCGGAGTCAGAGGTCATGAGTTCGACTCCCGGCTCTGCCACTTGTCAGCCGTGTGACTGTGGGCAAGTCACTTAACTTCTCTGCGCCTCAGTTACCTCATCTGTAAAATGGGGATTAACTGTGAGCCCCACGTGGGACAACCTGATTACTCTGTATCTACCCCAGCGCTTAGGACAGTGCTCTGCACATAGTAAGCGCTTAACAAATACCAACATTATTAAGTGACTTGCCCAAGGTCACGCAGCCGACAAGTGGCAGGAGTTGGGATTAGAACCCAGGTCCTTCGGACTCCCAGCCCTTTGCTCTTTCTTCTAGTCCATGCTGCTTCAAGAGCATGTCTTGCTCGTCTGTTGTGCTTCTCAAGAGCGTGATACATAAAGTGCACTGTTCCCATTAGGTACACAATAAATCCCATCATTCTTTCTTCTACTGCAACTTCTATTCCAGCTATTACTATTTCATTGAACCAACAAACACTACTGATTAGGGTCAATTTCTACAATAGTAGAGGGAATTTTTGCAACTCTATAGAACCATTCTCCTGCAAGTATACAGTGCTTTATCTCTGTGTGTAAATGCTCATTTACAAATTCAAATTTTAGACAGTCAGTAAGCTTCTGTGCCTCTCCAGGTTATGCAAGCCAGAAATCTAATTCAACAAATTTCTAACACAAATTGGGTCATTTCAGGAAAGATAATGATGTGCACAGATTCAAGATAGGGAAATGATTGGGAAATACAGACACCTGGTAGGAATAGCGTGTTTTTCAGATGGGCTTGTGCGATTTTCAATCCGCACACCACTATAATGGTTGCAATATTTAATTATTTCTATGATGACTGCCCTTTCCCTTAGCTGTGAACATAGGCAAACAAAATGATTTCTGTCAGACTCCAGCCCAAACTAGGGGTCCTTACCTGTCCCTCTAGTAGATCATGAGAATCGATGAGCGGCTTGGAGAGTCCCCATTATTCTGAGTAGGGCATATTATCTCTGTGACCTCAATCAATTAATCAGTGGTTTTTATTTAGCTCCTAATGTGCTAAGAGCATTAGTCCAAGCACTTGAGAGAGCACCATAAAATAGAGTTGGTAGACAAGATCATATTGTATAATATAATAGGTATTATATTCATAATTGTTACTTGTTAAGTGCTTACTGTGTACCAAGCACTGTACTAAGCACTGGGGTAGAGACAAGTTAATCGGGTTGGACACAGTCCCTGTCCCCCATGGGGCTCACCCTCATCATCCCCATTTTACAGATGAGGTAATTGAGGCACAGAGAAGTTAAATGACTTCCCCAAGGTCACACAGCAGACATGGGGTGGAGCTGGGATTAGAACCTAAGTCCTTCTGACTCCCAGGCCCGAGCTCTGCCCACTAAGCCGTGCTGCTTCCCCAGTATTTCTCCCCAATATTGTAATATTGAATTCTTTCAAGCACTTAATATGTACAGTGCTCTGTTCACAGTGAGCTCTCAATAAGCTCACTTGACTCAACTCAATGGAGAAGCAGCGTGGCTCAGTGGAAAAGAGCTCGGGCTTTGGAGTCAGAGGTCATGGGTTTGAATCCCGGCTCTGCACTTGTCAGCTGTGTGACTGTGGGCAAGTCACTTAACTTCTCTGTGCCTCAGTTACCTCGTCTGTAAAATGGGGATTAAGACTGTGAGCCCCACGTGGGACAGCCTGATTCCCCTTTGTCTACCCCAGCGCTTAGAACAGTGCTCTGCCCATAGTAAGCGCTTAACAAATACCAACATTATTATTATTAATAAATTCAATTGATTGACTGACTAAGATACCTGCTCTCAAGGAGGTTGTATTCTCATCAATCAATGAGTGCAGAGCACCTACTAAGTGATTGGGAGAGAACAATTGCCAATTTTCTACTGGGAAAATTCTTCCAGCTAAGCAGGTTACAATCACCATTGAAAAATCAACTGATGGTATTTACCAAGCACTTACTGTGTGCAGAGCACTGTACTAAGTACTTGGGAGAGTACAATGTAACTGAGTGGGTAGACACATCCCCTGGCCTCTCAGGGTCTCCCCTGGAGAGTTTCCAGTACTCTTCCAGTCTCGGCTACTGGAGGAAGAGTCGAGCAGAGGCCTGTCCATTCCATTCCTAGCTTGGACAGTGGCTAGCGAGTGGCAGGCCGTCTGCTACAAGTCAAAACTCACCCGCGCGGCACCGGAGAGAGTCGAGGGCGGAGACTCGATTTTACCGAACGGAAGGCAGCAGTGGTAAACCACTTCTGGATTTTTACTAAGAAATCTCTACGGATCCACTACCGGAATGATTGCAGATGGAGAGCCGGGCGTTCTGGGAGAGATGTGTCCGTGGTGTCGCTATGGGTCGGAAACGACGGCACAGGACGAGACAGAGACACGGTCTCCGCCCACGAGGAGCTTACAGTCTAGAGGCGGAGACGGACATTAAAATAAATTCCAGCTATGTGTATAAGCACTGTGGGACTGAAGGTAGAGTGATATCAAGTGCTTAAATGGTACAGATCCAAGGGCATAGGTGATAGAGAATTGCTGAATTGTACTTTCCAAGCACTTAGTACAGTGCTGTGCACACAGTGAACGCTCGATAAATACGATTGAATGAATGAGCAGAAGGGAGAGGGAGTAGAAGAAATGAGAACTTAGGAAAGGGTTCTTGGAGAAGATGTGATTTTAGTAAGGCTTTGAATAGTAATGATAAGCCAAGCACTGTTCTAAGCCTGGAGGAAGTCTTGGAACAGTGAGCTGAAGACTGTCCTAACGAGATGCAACTATAAGAAGATGGGTACAAACTTGGGAATTGTTTCACAGAGTCTTCACAGTGCTATGGAAGGTTCCTATGGAAGGTTCCCCCAGATCCATTAATCCACTGAACACCCATCACCAAATCCTTCATAAATCTCTTCCCCTTTGGCAGGCCTTCCACGATTCATGATTTAATCTCTCATCTCTCCACTCTACATCCCTAAAGCTGCCATTTCCAGTAATAATAATAATCCCAACAATTGTGTATTTGTTAAATGCTTACTATGTATCAAGGACTGTACTATGTGCTGGGGTAGATATAAGAGAATCAGGTCTCTCATGGGGCTCACAATCTGAGTAGGAGGGAGAACAGGTATAAAATTCCCATTTTGCAGATGAGATAACTGAGGCGAACCTCATGTGAGCCCCATGTGGGACATGAGCTGTATTCAAACTGATTGAGCTTGTTGTGGGCAGGGAATCATTCTGTTTATTGTCGTACCGTACTCTACCAAGTGTTTAGTACAGTGCCCTGCAAACAGTAAACATTCAATAAGCATGATTGATTGACTGACATACTAGCCAATAGTAAGTACTTTACAAATACCATGAGGGGAAAAAAACTGCCTCGAATTCTGCTGATTTTTTTCTGTTTTGGACTAAAGAAGTCCAGTCTTAAACCACCACCGTGTTCTTCGGAGGCTAGGTCCAGATCACTGTGCAAAAGTTTCCAAACTACGTATTACTTTTGCATTGCATTTTTAGCTGCCAGACCAGATGGCAAGGGGTCTCTCTAAAATGTCCAATTATTTCTACCTCTCCTACCTCCCAGAACAAGATTGCTTGATTCAGGCCGGAAGAATGAGGTGGAAAAATAAACCACGTTCAAGTGTATAATGTCCTTTCACTCCAAATAGACCAGTTCTTATACTAATTTCCATTCTAATTGATGTTTCTCACTTTGGGAGTGAATAGTCTCCAATTAGTCCCCTGGCTGCTGCTTCTGTGCAACTTTACACTTTTGCTTAATTGCTCATCTTCACATGAAGTGCTTTATGGTTCTCTCCATTATGTTTCCTGTGCTACGCACCCAACCTGCTTTGGAGCAGATTGCATTTGGCTTGAGATGGCTCTGTGTTCTCTCTTCCTGCACAGCGTAGTGTCAATATTGGCACGCAGCGAGGTCTTTTGGAAAGGGCATGAGCCTGGAAGGCAGAAGACCTGGATTCTAATCCCAACTCTGCCATCTGTCTGCTGTGAGACCCTGGACAAATCACTTAACCTCTCTGTGCCTCAGTCTCCTCAACTGTGAAATAAGGATTTAATACCGGTTCTCCCTCCTACTTAGTCTCTGAACCCCAGGTGAGATAAGGACTGTCGACCTGATTAACTTCAATCTACCCTGCGCTTAGAACAGTGCTTGACACACAAATCGTGCTTAACAAATACCAAGACAAAAAATATTCACTGTGGTCAGTTCACGGTTGTTTTCCATTTCCCAGTCATTTCTGGAGAGGAAAATCAGCAGAAATCCAAGAACTGATTGATTGTGCTTATCTTTGGACTGTAAACTCACTGTGGGCAGGGAATGGGTCCACCAACTTTGTTTTATTGTACTCTCCCATGAGCTTAGTACAGCGCTTTGCACACAGTGAAGCATTCAATACATACCTTTGATGATAATGATGATGTCAGAGTCAGATATCAATGTGTCCGGGAAAGCAGCATGGCCTTGTGGAAAGAGCTCATGATTGAGTTCTAATCCCAGCTCCGCCAGTTGCTTTCTGCGAGACCTTGGACAGGTCACTTCACTTCTCCGTGCCTCGGTTTCCTCATCTGTAAATAGAGATTCTGTTTGATGCAGAGGTGGATGGGCAACTATTGGAGGTTTTTGAGGAATGAAGGTACATGGAGCAAACTTTCCAAAAAAAACTATCCAGTCAGCAGAGTGAAGTATGAACTGAAAAAGGGGAGGAGAAGCAGGAGGCTGCGAAGGAGTGGAAGCAGCCAGCGTAGGCACTTCACTCAAGAAGATTGAATAGGAATGGGGGGAAGGAGATGGGGCCATAACTGTTAGGAGCCATGGGGTCAAGGGAGGAGTTTTAGGGAAGATGGGATGCACAGGAATGTTTAAAATCAGTGGGAAGGAGCCACTCGAAACCAAACGGTTCAAGATTGTGGTGAGGGAGGGAGGGGACAACTGCTTTAATAAGACACTAAAGGAGAGAGTTTGATCCAGTCTCTCCAGTGGGTTTGGGAGCAGCAGAACTAAGAACTGGATTAATGCCTTTTGAGGAAAAAAAAATCAGCAAAAAGAGTGAAACATCTGACAGATAAAGAGTTGGATGAGCATACCCTATGGGCCGATAGAATTCTAGAGAACACTTCCACGATGTTGTTAAGACAGACCGCTGAGGGTGAGATTTTTGAGACGGAGAAACCTTTGGAAGACTGGCAAGTTGAGAGCACCCGTTCAGTTATGCTCCACACGTCTCTACAACCTCGTAAACATCTGTCTTGATATCTTATCCATACTTTGATTTTTGTTTCACATGTAGAATTATGACTTTTCAAGGTCCTTTCATAGAAACACACTATAAAACACTGCAATAGGAGTATGGAGAGATATTAACTTTTCTCTAACACATATATGGCAAGAACAGTGAAGAGGCTTGCCTAAAAGGATTCTAAAGGCAGAATCCTAAAGGCGTGTAGGAAAACCTGGGCATTTATAGGAAATGCCAGTTCAGTGGATGCCAGTGTAAATGATATTAAATCCTTAAGACAAGAAATTAGACGCTGTTCCAAGGACAACTGGAATTGGGAGTTGGAGTTCAATGTCCTAGGGTGGGCTGACTTGTTTTTGCTTCTGCTTTTTTCTCCTCAGTGCTCTCAGCTCTCCAGCCGTTTTGGAGCATTTTGGTGCACTGATGGTTGAGCAGGGAAATGGGAAAAAAAGCTGGGCCAAGTGGAAAGGGCATGGGTCTGGGAGTCAGAGGACCTAGGTTCTAATCCTCGCTCTGCTCCTTATCTGCTATGTGACCTTTGCCAAGTCACCTAACTTCTCTGTACTTCAGTTTCCTCATCAGTAAACTGGGGATTAAATATGTATTCTCCCTCCTGCTTAAACTATTTGCCCCATGTAGAACAGGGACTGTGTCCCACTTGGTTATCTTGCATCCAGCCTAGTGCTTAGTACAGTCCTTGGCACATAATAAGTGCTTAACAAATATCATAATTATGATTATTGTTATTATTGTTTGGAAACCAACTCATTCAGGAAGTCACTCTGCTCATTAGCAGCTATGGTAAAGTCCAGATGAGAAAGAGGGGTGAAAGAGAGGGCTTAGAAGAAAGTTTTGGGTGGCTTGAGGTGTCTGATCCCCCTCTCAGGGTCACACCTGGAGAGTTTCCAATACTCTAACAGACTTGACTGTGGGAGGGAGAGTCAAGCAGAAGCATATCCATTCCATTCCTGGCTTGGGCAGTGGCTAGAGACTGGAAGGCAAAATGCTACAAGTCAAAACACCCCTGTGCTGGGCAGCAGCAGTGTGGGAGAGAGTCGAGGGCAGAGAATCGAGTTTACAGCATGGAAGGAGGCAGTGGTAAACCACTTCTGTATTTTTACCAAGAAAACTCTATGGATACACTACCAGAACAATGGCAGATGGGGGTGGGACATTCTGGGAAAGATGTGTTTTGGTGTCGCTATGAGTCGGAGATGACTCCGGCATAAGTCAGGACAGACAGGTGTCTGATATCATAATAATAATAATAATAATGTTGGTATTTGTTAAGCGCTTACTATGTGCCGAGCACTGTTCTAAGCGCCGGGGTAGACACAGGGGAATCAGGTCGTCCCACGTGGGGCTCACAGTCTTAATCCCCATTTTACAGATGAGGTAACTGAGGTGCCGAAAAGTTAAGTGACTTGCCCAAAGTCACACAGCTGACAAGTGGCCGAGCCGGGATTCCAACCCATGACCTCTGACTCCAAAGCCCGGGCTCTTTCCACTGAGCCACGCTGCTTCATAACCTTCTATCTACACTAGTATTTAGAACAGTGCTTGGAACACAGTGAGCACTTAACGAAAACAAATATTATCATTATTATTACCATTATTTTCACCCACTTGTGCTCTCAGATTCATCCTTTCACAGGTATCCTCTTCCCCAAGTTGGTTCTCCTCTACTGAACCAATGTCTGACTTTCATCAAAAGCTCAGACGTGGGACATAGCCATACGAAACCCAGAGAGCACGTGGGTTAGAGTGTCATCGGATTGGGCATCAGCGGATGTCACTTTAGATTGTTCTACAGGTGGCAATTGACAGGCCACCCCTCACAACTCTGGAGGATACCGCTACCTAGTCACGTAGGAAATCACATGCTTTAGACCAGACGTGCAGCATAACACGCTGATGTCATACTCACCCTTTTGGGGGAGTCCATCCGAGACCAACAAAATCTGGATCATTTCTCCAGGGCTACATCTGACCTCCCCTGACCCCACTGTCATCACAGGCTCCCAGTGTCCCGGGAATTTGAGAGTCCCCTCCAACTCACTGGACTCAAGAGATTCTGCACTTTAAACCAAGAACCAGACAGATGGGGATCATTTGATGCATCCATACCTGGACAATGGACAGATGAAGATGCGCTAGCTCTTCCCCGTACACTCTGCACTCCTTATGGAGTGGTACTGTGCCTACCGATTCTAATGTATTTTATTTTCCCACATGTTTAGTACAGAGCTCTGTACCCATTGCTCAGCTGAACATCAGGATATCCAGAACGAAATTGGACGAGTGGCTACCCTAATTCATTCATTCAATCGTATTTATTGAGTGCTTACTGTGTGCAGAGCACTGTACTAAGTGCTTGGAAAGTACAGTACAGAAATAGAAACAATCCTTGCCTACGACAAGCTTACAATCTAGAGGGGGGAGATGGACATCAAAGCAAGTAAACAGATATCAATATAAATGACTAGAATTATAGATATATACATATAAAATAAGTGCTGTGGGTTGGGGAGAGAGGGGGAAGAGCTAAGGGAGTGAGTTGAAGTGACAGAAGGGAGGGGTTGCTGAGGAAGAGGGGGCAATTATCTAGCTGCCTCCAGCTATCTTCCTCCCAGTCTCAGGTGAAGCAATTCTGGGGTGGAATCTCTTTTAGAACTTCAAGGAGCAAGAAAATTCAAGAATCTTCTAATGGATCTAGAAAGAATTCTAAGATTTGACCTCTCAAGGATATACAAAGCTAGGTGAATCAGGATGAGGTAGCTTGTAACTCCAAGCTTTATGGTTTTTATTGGTTTTTACTCAGACTGTCCTTAGCTTCCTGCCCCAAAGTGTAGCATTCAAAAATGGAAACCGGATCACCTAACTCCCAAAGGCCTTCTTAATGCTACCCCCACTTTTTCACCCAATATGACTCATCTACCATGAAGAACCCATCTTGACTTGATGCTCTCTCCTCAAATCCAACATTACTCTCTCCCCCTTCAAAGCCTTACTGAAGACTCCTCCAAGAGGCCTTCCCTGACTAAACCCTCCTTTCCTCTTCTCCTTCTCCCTTTTACGTCACCCTGCCTTGCTCCCTTATTAATCCCCCCGCCCCTCCAGCCCCAAAGCACTATGTACATATCTTTGATTAATTTATTGATATTAATATCTGTCTCCCCCTCTAGACTGTAAGCCCGTTGTCGGCAGGGAATGCCTCCGTGTATTCTGATACCGTACTCTGCCAAGCTCCTAGTACAGCGCTCTGCACATAGTAAGCGTTCAGTAAATTCGATCGAATGAATGACTGAACGGGCAGCCCGTTTTTAATTTACTCCCCCAGATTGATCATCTCCCTTTGTACTTGGAGTCAAAGTGCCGGTGTGTTCATCTCTGATATACAGCATGTTTTATTATTTCTGAGAGGGATGGATATAGAATCTGCTGAGCCTATTCGTCCAATTTGTAGAAAATCCAGGCCCATTTGTTTAATGTGCGAGGAGAGCATTATGTAATAAACATAACTCATGCCACTAATGGAGGACAGTGCATTTTCCCCCTCCTGGGTTGTTCAAGGCAATCAAATTTAATTTAAGACTCTATTAATTAGAACCTAAAAGCAAGTCATTCCTGCATGCTGGTAGTAAGTCTGAGTGGCTCAAAGATAAATTTCAGAGGACGATATTATCTTCTAAAGCACAAATTAAACACAAATGTGAAATATTCTATTTCTCTAAACTGCATGCTCGGGGAACGAATGATAAAGGCCTTCTCTGGAGAAAAGTTATTTAAGCGTTAACTCGGTTGCCACACAGGGAAATGATAAATAGATATGATGATTTGTCATGATATTTGTTAAGTTCTTACTATGTGTCAAGCACTGTTGATGATGATGATGATGATGATGATGATGATGATGATGATGATGTTGGTATTTGTTAAGCACCTACTATGTGCAGAGCACTGTTCTAAGTTCTGGGGTAGATACAGGGTCATCAGGTTGTCCCTCGTGAGGCTCACAGTCTTAATCAGCGTGGCTTAGTGGAAAGAGCCCGGGCTTGGGAGTCAGAGGTCGAGGGTTCTAATCCCGACTCTGCCACTTGTCTGCTGTGTGACCTTGGGCAAGTCACTTCATTTCCCTGTGCCTCAGTTACCTCATCTGTAAAATTGGGGATTAAAAAATTGTGAGCCCCACGTGGGACAATTATCTATCCCGGCGCTTACAATAGTGCTCTGCACATAGTAAGCACTTAACAAATACCATTATTATTACTATTATTATTATTATGAATCCCCATTTTACAGATGAGGTAACTGAGGCACAGAGAAGTGAAGTGACCTGCCCACAGTCACACAGCTGACAAGTGGCAGAACCAGGATTCGAACTCATGACCTCTGACTCCCAAGCCGATGCTCTTTCCCCTCAGCCACACCGCTTCTGTAGCCACTGGAATAGATACAAGTTTATCACGGTGGACACAGTCCCTGTCCCACATGCGGCTCACATTCTAAGTAAGAGGGAGTAGGACTTAATCCCCATTTTACAGCTGAGGAAAGAGAGGCACAAAGAAATTCATTCATTCATTCAACCTTCTTTATTGAGCACTTACTGGATGAAGAGCACTGTACTAAGCGCTTGGGGGAGTACAGGGTAACAATAAAGAGACAGAATCCCTGCCCACAACGAGCTTACAGTCTAGAGGGGGAGAAAGATATGAAAATAAAAAAATTACAGATACGTGTATAAGTGCTGTGAGGCTGGGTGGGAAGATGAATAAAGGGAGCGAGTAAGGGTGACGCAGAAGGGCGAGGGAGAAGAGGAAAGGGAGGCTTAATCAGAGAAACCTCTTGGAGCAGATGTGCCTTCAGTAAGGTTTTGAAGAGGGAGAGAGTAATTGTCAGATAAAAGGAGGTCTAACCAGTGGGTAATCAATAAATTATATTCCTGCTACTTCCAGAACTTTGAGGAAGATTGCCTAACTCCACACTCCTGGAGCTTTGCACACAGGAAGCGCTCAATAAATACGATTGAATCGAATGAATGAGCAAACTCTCTCCTGCCTTCTCTTTTTCTAAATTATCTGTTTTGCCTTTCCAATTTTCATCTTTACCTGTTGCAGAGTGACGGCGTGGTTTGTAGAGGATTCTTTAGGCACCTGTAAATGTCCACTGAAAACCCTTCTGTTTACCTTCTGTTTACAGAAGCAGCATGGCTCAGTAGATGGAGCACGGACTTGGGAGTCAGAAGGTCATGGTTCTAATACCGGCTCTGCCTCATGTCTGCTGGGTGACCTTAGGCAAGTCACTTTGCTTCTCTGTGCCTCAGTTACCTCATCTGTAAAATGGGAATTAAGACTGTGAGCCCCATGAGGGAGGAACTGTGTCCAACTGGATTATCTTGTATCCCCCCTGATTATACTGTGTCTACCCCAGTGCTTAGAACAGTGCCCGTACATAGTAATCGCTCAACAAATATCACTATTATTATTACTATGTCCAAAACTGAGCTCCTCATCTTCCCTCCCAAACCCTGTCCTCTCCCAGACTTCCCTATCACCGTGGATGGTACGACCATCCTTCCCGTCTCTCAGACCCGCGACCTCGGTGTCATCTTTGACTTGATGTCGTCCTCGATTCAGCTCTCTCGTTCAGCCCACACATCCAATCCGTCACCAAAACCTGCCGGTCTCACCTTTATAATATCGCCAAGATCCGCCCTTTCCTCTCCATCCAAATGGCTATCTTACTGTTACAGGCTCTCGTAATATTCCGGCTGGATTATTGTCAGCCTTCTCTCTGATCTCCCTTCCTCCTGTCTCTCCCCGCTGCAGTCTATTCTTCACTCTGCTGCCCGGCTCATCTTTCTGCAGAAATGCTCTGGGCATGTCACTCCCTTTCTTAAAAACCTCCAGTGGTTGCCTATTGACCTCCGCACGAAACAAAAACTTCTCACTCTAGGCTTCAAGGCTGTCCGTCACCTTGCCCCCTCCTACCTCTCCTCCCTTCTCTCTTTCTACTGCCCAGCCCGCACGCTCTGCTCCTCTGCCACCCACCTCCTCACCGTCCCCTGTTCTCGCCTATCCCTCCGTCGGCCCCTGGGCCACGTCCTCCCGCGGTCCTGGAACGCCCTCCCTCCTCACCTCCGCCGAACTAATTCTCTTCCCCTCTTCAAAACCCTACTTAGAGCTCACCTCCTCCAAGAGGCCTTCCCAGACTGAGCTCCCCTTTTCCCTCTGCTCCCTCTGCTCCCCTTCTACCCCCCTTCACCTCCCCTCAGCTAAGCCCTCTTTTCCCCCCTTTCCTTCTGCTCCTCCCCCTCTCCCTGCCCCTGCCCTCAGCACTGTGCTCGTCCGGTCAACTGTATATATTTTCATTACCCTATTTATTTTGTTAATGAGATGTACATCGCCTTGATTCTATTTATTTGCTATTGTTCTAATGAGATGTTCATCCCCTTGATTCTATTTGTTGCTATTGTCTGTCTCCCCCAATTAGACTGTAAGCCCGTTAAAGGACAGGAACTGTCTCTGTTACCGATTTGTACATTCCAAGCGCTTAGTACAGTGCTGTGCACATAGTAAGCGCTCAATAAATACTATTGAATGAATGAATGAATGCATTACTATTACACCAGAACTTAGTTCAACGCTTAGCGAATACTAAGCACATACAAATACTCTCATTATTATTTGTGGCTTAAAAAAGCAGACCAACGGCAAAAGAGCAAAATGAGCAAGTGCAAATCATCATTCTGCTGCAGGAGGGCAGAGGCCCATTTCACCTTCCAGAAACCAGTTGAACCAGGAACTCATCCCTTTCATGGAGAAGAACCCAGGTCCCAGTGTGAAAGGACTGGCTGAGAAATTGGTATCAGCCCAAAGGCCTGCCATTTCAAGTGATTAAGGTGAGATGAGGCGATCAAAAAAGGATTTGGCTTTCTGAGCTCTGATGAGGATTTAGAGTTCTAATTATGCCGTGAGATTTGGTCACAAAATTCTCTGTTTGCCACCCACGCACTTCAGGGTTTTGTCACTTCTGCTATTTTCCCCTTCTCGGCCTTGGTCTTTCCAGACCATCCTAATATTTCCATCTTATCCTCAACTGGAAGCTGCCTCATACCCTTGATCCACCCTCTCCTTTTCACCATCTCATGTCTTTCCCACATCTCCTGGATGACTTTGGGGGTTAGAGTTCCTATATTTAACAGAACCTGGAATGGCACCACACCAAAAATTTCTAGTGAAGCATGTAAATTTCCTTGAAAGTATTTTTCTTTTGGTAAGGGGACACTTGAGAGAAAAATCCTATTTGTTTTCTACAATGTTTGTTTTCTAAATGTGCTACCATCACAGACAACATGCTGGAACAGGACGATGAATCACCCTTTTGTGCTGAAAACCAGCATTTTTGAGCAAGTGCTGGAGCCACAGTTCTCACTGTCCCTAGTTCGTTTGTTTTTTCTCTAACTTGCAATTTTTTATAATAGTCTGACTTTTGGGGACTGATAGAGGGGGTTTGAGATTTCCTTGCGAGAACTAGTCAAACAAAATTCTCCCAGTCGGATTCGATCCATATTGGTGACATTTTCTACTCTCCCAAGTGCTTAGTATGGTCCCCTGCACACAGTGAGCACTCAGTAAATGCCATCGACTGATTGACTGGTTGAAAAGAGAAGGATACAATCTTCTTTCCTCATGAATGTGATTTTGTGGCCGAAACGATGTAGTTGGAAATAGAATGACTTCCATTGGTTGAAAAGAACTCAAAATGCTATGAAGCTGAAAAGCCACAAACAGTTTGCAATCTGGGGGAGTGGCCCCTGGGAAACCCACTTTCTTTAGGAGGAGAAATGGAGTGCATTGTCATGGATAAAGCTCTTTCTAGGTTTATGAAGTGCCCTATTGACTTGAGGATGGGAACTCAAAGAATTGTTCTTACCATTTGGTGGGGCCTGGCTCTTTCAGGCCACTTTCAGAATCAGTCTTCAAGCCAGAAATTGATGCCAGAACATTATGGAAAATAAATTACTGGTCTTGGTCAAGGTCCCAGACTACAAAGATCTTTCACTCCCTAATAGCACGAGTGTATCACCATGCTGACAGGGGACCGGCCGCAGCTGAATAGACAATTGAAAATGGCTTCCCTCCCACTTGGCTTGTGTGATAACTGGTGGTCAAGCAGTGAATAAAATCTCAGCGAATCGGGTCTCTGTATAGACTGTTGATCTCTTCCTTATCTGGGAAGAGTTTTAAGGAACTTGGGGTTTCAAAGTTGCTTATGTAGCTCTTTCAGGAGCAGTTTAATTAATCAGTGATATTACATCAATCAATGGTATTTATTGAATACTTACTAAGTGCTTACTACAGTGCTCTGCACACCGCAAGCGCTCAATAAATATGATTGAATGACTGAGTGAATGTGCAGGGCACTGTAATAAGTGCTCGGGAGAGTACAATTCAACAGAATTAGCAGTAGACATATTCCCTGTCCATAACGAGCTTACAGTCTAGAGGGGAAGACAGACATTAATATAAATCAGTAAATTATGGATATGTACATAACTACTGTGGGGCTGCAGATGGAGTGAATATCAAATGTCCATTCGGTACAGATCCAAGTGCATAGAAGATGCAGAAGTAAGAGGGAGTTGGGAAAAAAAGGGCTTAATCAGGCTAAAGAGGGCATAGTAAGATTGAGAATAAATTTCTTCAAACTTCAACCTGAAGATGGTTTCAGATGTATTCATGCAAGCAGATGTCATTATCATGATCATTAGTATTTCTTGTGGGTTTATTTTGTGCAGAACACTTGAGAACATAAAATTAGAAGACTATCCCTGTGCTGGAAGAGGTCACAGTGTACTTTTTTTCAATATTTCAACATGTTTAGTGATTCCTTTGGTTTTGCGCTGGATTTTCCTTCTGGATTTGGGCCAAGCTTGAAGGTCTTTTGCATGAGTAGCACAGTTGAATTGGACCCAACAATCCAATTCTGAAAACTTATAGCAATATCTTGATTTTGCTGTAAAATTTTCTTTCAGCATATTTAACGAATGTCTTTAACAATGGAAGAGGCCGGAATTTGTGAACAGTGTAAAGCACACAATCAGCATTCAGTAAATATTAAATGAGAATCGTTGGATTGTTCAGATAGCATCTTTCAGACTGAACCTTGGTTACCCTTGGCAATTTGAAAACATTTTCAAGTAATGGAATTTTGTTTTCTCTACTTGTGACTATTCCTTGACATTTACTAAAAACATATCATTCAAAATGTTTCTCCCATCTCCCCCCTCAGGAACCCTCTCAGCCCAGTGCATATTTGGAATAGGTTGTAGGAATGATAATGACACCCCCAACCCCTAGGGTCCATTCTCGAGCTAATGGAGGGCAGACAAGAAATGAACATTTCAACCCAGTTCATTCAGAACTCAGGAGGTGGCTTGAGCTTGGCTGGGCAGTGGAGCAGTTGGCTCCCGGTACTGTTTGGGCAATGCTGGAAAGTGGTTATGGGTCAGGGAAGCCTGCAGAGAGGAAGTGAGACACTTTCACAGCCTATGGAGGAGGTTCAGTGGGGTAGAACAGAGGGAAGGACAAGTCGTACATGATGAGAGTTTGAAATTGGTCATGGATAACCCACAACATGGATAGTCTACTTGTGGATCTTTCAGACAGAGTTTCCCTGTCCTTTTTTTTTAAAAAAAATATATTTGTCAAGCACTTAGTACAGTGCTCAAGTTCTTAGTACAGTGATCAGCATGCAGTGATAATAAAAACACTAATTGTGGTATTTCTTAAGCACTTACTATGGGCCAGGCGCTGTACTAAGCACTGGGGAGGACACAGCAAATCAGATTGGACACAGTCCCTGTCCCATGTCGGGTTCACAGTCTCAATCCCCATTTTACAGATGAGGTAACTGAAGCCCAGAGAAGTGAAGTGATTTGCCCAAAGTCACACAGCAGACACGTGCTGGTGCTGGGTTTAGGACCTATGACCTTATGACTCCCAGGTCCGTGCTCGCTATGCTTTTTCTCTAAAAACTCAATAAACACCTTTGATAATGATGATGATGCCACACACTGTACTAAGTGCTGGGATAGATATAAAATGACTGGTTGGACAGTTTTAATCTCAATTTTGCAGATGAGGTAACTGAGGCACAGAGGAGGTAAGTGACTTGCCCAAGGTTGCGCGACAGACAGGGGGTGGATCCGGGATTAGACCCCAGGTTCTCTGACTCCCAGGCCCTTGCCCTTTCCACTGAGCCATGCTACTTCTCGTTAATTTGTTAAATTTCAGAACATACCAAGGGGAGATCTTCTTCTTTATTCCAGAGAAGGAGAAACAGGGTCAATTTAGGTGGTTATCAATGAATCATGGCATTTATTGGGCACTTACTATATGCAGAGCACTGTACTAAATGCTCGAGGAAGAACAGGTTAGTAGCCATGATCCCCGCCCACAAGGAGCTTACAATCTACGGGGCGAGAAAGACGTTAAAATAAATTACAGATAGGGAAATTGTAGAATATAGGATTTGTACTTAAATGCTGCAGTGGTGAGTTGAGTCTCAAAGCGCTTAACAAGTTCTCAGCCAAGTGCAAAGATGATGCGGCGGTGAGGATAGGTAGGGGTCATGAGGATATAATCCGGGAAGGCCTCTTGGAGGAGATGTGATTTTTAGCGGGGATTTAAAGAAGGGGAGAGTAGTAGACTGTCAGCTATGGAAGGGGAGGAAGTTTCAGACTAGAAGTAGAACGTGGGCAAGGGGTCAGCGATGGGATAGATGAGATTGAGGTACAGAGAGGAGGTTGGCATTAGAGGAACAGTATCTGGGTTGCGTTGTAGCAGGAGATAACTGAGATAAAGTTGGAGGGAGAGAGTTGGTTAAGTGTTGGAGAAGCAGCATGGCTCAATGGAAAGAGCCTGGGCTAGAGTGTCAGAGGTCATGGGTTCAAATCCCGACTGAGCCGCTTGGCAGTTGTGTGACTTTGTGCCTCAGTTACCTCATCTGTAAAATGGAGATTAAGACTGTGAGCCCCACATGGGACAACCTGATCACCTTGTATCCTCTCCAGCACTTAGAACAGTACTCTGCACATAGTAAGCGCTTAACAAATGCCCTCATTATTATCATTATTATTTTAAGGTATGACGTTTATGTTTGAAATGGAGGTGGATGGGCAACAATTGGAGGCTTTTGAGGAGAGGGAAAACATGAACAGCCCATACTTTGTGAGTAAATTACACATAAATCTTCATCATTACACATAAGATTTGGGGGTCAGAGAAAGAAAGGAAAAAAGGATCTTTTGTTTGAAAAAAATAAGCCATTAAAAGTGATTAAAACTGCACTGTGCAGGTCTCAAGAGATTTGCTCGTGAATGAAAATGAATGAAAACCCAGCAGGCAATAGGCAATGAGCTAACCAATGGGTTTGAAGGAATTTACATAAGGAACGGTAATAGGGAAATGAACAATTCATGTTCCCTGCTTATTAATATTCTTATGTGCTATACTGCCATCTAACTCAATGTGAAAGACTGTGAATTTTAATTAACAATCATTTTTAATAGGTGCAAACATTGTACCTGAACAAGAAAAGTCAGAGGGCCACTGTTATCCCTTTCAATGATCTCTCCATTTTTCTTTCCCACCGGCGTATGCCCGTGCCCCAAAGAAACGGCACAGATGGAAAGTTGGTCTTCCAAAAGTAAACCCTTCGAACTCTATCCACCAGACCATGCTGCTTCTCAAAAATCCCATCTCCTTCAGGAAGCTTTCTAGGATTAACTCCCAACACCCCAGGATTTATCAACCCAACAGCCACTCTAGCACTTACGATTTTATGTATAGCTCTCCTCAGCACTTGCGTGTCTATGTATATCTAGTTGAATTTGGAATCATTCTGATTCCACAGCGCGTACATATTTTTAGGTCTGTCATCCCCGTTGAGTGGAAGCTTGCGGGCAGAGAACATGGCCTGTGTTTCTGGCACATCTTCTCACTTGATTGGTACAACTCCGTACACTGGGTCCTCACTTAATGCCATTAGTAGCTTTATCTATTTAAGCCCGTAGTCTACTGATAAATGGTAGTCGATGAAAAAAGTTAATTAAGCAGGGTACCTGAGCCTGGGTGATATTAGAGTAGCGGACACATGAAACTGCTATTCACCTTGGCTTCATTGCACAAGATTAAAGTGATCTGAAAAATGCATCAAACGTGGAAAGCCCAGCTTGCAGTAATTAGTGGGAGGTGTCACGGCCAGGAGCAGATAATGTCCGTATCAAAGAACGCTTTCATTGATCTAATAAAGCCTTCCTCCCGTTCGCTAAACTGCAGGATGGAATCCTAGAAATGCCTTTTCCCTAGGTTAGAATCACCTCCTATAGTACTGGTCTCTCGGAACAGTCCACCAATGGGTATTTATTGAGCGCTTACAGTGTGCAGAGCACTGTACTAGAGAGCCAATGTGCAGCACTCAGGTGTGTGTTTAGCATGAGGCCGAGCGGGCAGCTGCTGCTCCTGGAAGATTCCAGAACTGTTCCCTTTGAAGATGAATGGCTTTCAGAAAGTGCCAAGGTATGCCAACCCCATCGTTCATGGCACTTGTGTACATAGCTGTAATTTATTTATTCATTAATTTAGTCAGATTGTCAGTCTTGTCCTCTGGACTGTGAACTTATTGTGGTCAAGGAATGTGACTGCTTATTGTTGTATTGCGCTCACCCAACCACTTAGTGCAGTGTTTTGCACACAGTAAGCACTCAATAAAAATAATAATAATAATAATATTAGTTTAGCACTTACTCTGGGCCAGGCACTGTATTAAGCTCTGAGGTAGAACTTCTTTGTGCCTCAGTTAATGGGGATTAAGACTGTGAGCCCCATGTGGGACAACCTGATTATCTTGTATCTTGGGAAGCAGCGTGGCTCAGTGGAAAGAGCCCGGGCTTGGGAGTCAGAGGTCATGGGTTCGAATCCCGGCTCTGCCACTTGTCAGCTGTGTGACTGTGGGCAAGTCACTTCACTTCTCTGGACCTCAGTGACCTCATCTGTAAAATGGGGATTAACTGTTAGCCTCATGTGGGACAACCTGATTACCCTGTATCTCCCCCAGCGCTTAGAACAGTGCTTGGCACGTAGTAAGCGCTTAACAAATACCGTCATTATTATACAGGCAAATCGAGATGGACACAGTCCCTCTCCCATGTGGGGCTCACAGTTTCCACCTGCATTTTACAGATGAGGTAACTGAGGCACAGAGAATTGAAGTGATCTGCCCAAGATCACATAGCATAGGAGAAGCAGCGTGGCTCAGTGGAAAGAGCACGGGCTTTGGAGTCAGAGGTCATGGGTTCGAATCCCCGCTCTGCCACTTGTCAGCTGTGTGACTGTGGGCAAGTCACTTAGCTTCTCTGTGCCTCAGTTACCTCATCTGTAAAATGGGGATTAAGACTGTGAGCCCCACGTGGGACAACCTGATTCTCCTGTGTCTACCCCAGCGCTTAGAACAGTGCTCTGCACATAGTAAGCGCTTAACAAATACCAACATTATTAACATTATTAAAGAATGGCATAGTAGATAGAGCAAGGGCCCGGGAGTCTGAATGTCATGGGTTCTAATCCTGGCTCCACCACATATCTGCTCTGTGACCTTGGGCAAGTTATTTAACTTCTCTGTGCCTCAATTACCTCATCATGAAATGGTGAGTGAGACTGTGAGCCCCACATGGGACAGGGACTAAGTCCAACCCAATTTGCTTGTATCCATCCCGGTGCTTAGTACAGTGCCTGGCACATAGTAAGCACTAAACAAATGCCATAATTATTAATTATTACCAGAGCTGACAAGTGGTGGAGCCGGGATTAGAACTCATGACCTTCTGACTTCCAAGCCCATACTCTATCCTCTCTGCCATGCTGTTCCTCACAATAAATAAATACCTCTGGCTCCATTAAGGAGGGGTTGTCCAGACACTGGGTTTGAGGGCAAGAAAATAATGTACGTTAGCAAACGCTGCACAAATTTAGATGGAAAGACCAAATTTAGATGGAGAGTACCTCTGTATTTGAAGTAGTTTGAGGATTTTTTCATGGTATTCGTGATAGATATTAGCTAATCAGGTTAGACCCAGTCAGTGTGCCACATGGGGCTCAGAATCTTAATCCCCATTTTACAGATGAGGGAACTGAGACCCAGAGATGTGAAGTGATTTGCCCAAGTTCAGACGGCAGACATGTGGTGAAGCCCGGATTAGAACCCAGGTCCTTCTGGGTCCCAGGCCTACGCTATATGCACTGGCCTGGCTCTTTGTCTCTTTCACAATTCTTCATCTGCTCTTTCTTTTGAAAGAACAAAAGAGATGATGCTTCATGCTCTGAGGCACAATTTTCCTAGTTTTTATATCAGTGAGCTCTGGACTTGGATGACATGTCTTTTCAATAGCATCTGTCACTCATCAAAGCCATCTCAATTCACAATCAGGCCAGTTGTTAAGTGGGTGTGATGTGTTCAGAAGTGGTCAGACATAACAATAAAAGAACTAATGCCCCCTAACCATTCCCTCCAAAAGAAAGAAGATGGAAGAAAATTACAACTAAAGGAAAACTGTGAAGTGTAAGGAAAATATCGCTAAAGGAAGGCATTAGAGACTTGCCCATTTTTTCCCACTAAAAAGCATCATCTCTGATTTTGAAGAACAAATACACTAGCGTTACACATCACAGAATACTTGGTATAGCTTTATTGCTGATTATCATGTGGGACAGGGATTATTTCAGATCTGATTACCGTGTAACTCATTACAGTGCTTGCCACATAATAAGTGCTTAATATACACCATGATAAATATCCTCCTAAAGAGTCCTGTCTTTCTCAACCCACTACAAACACCAAGTCAATCAATCAATTAATGGTATTTATTGAGCACTTGCTATGTGCAGAACACTGTAGTAAGCATTTGGGAGAATACAATGCAACAGAATTAGCAAACATGTCCCCTACCCCTAACGAGCTTACAGTCTAGAGGGGGAAACAGATATTAATATGAATAAATATATAATTTATAATATGTAATTGAAAAATATGTACATATTAAATGTCCAAAGGTCCTAGATCCAAGGGCATAGACAACTCACAAGGGAGAGTGAGCTGGTGAAGAGAGGGCTTAATACTGATGCCTGTTTACTTATTTTGATGTCTGCCTCCACGCTCTAGACTTTGAACCCATTGAGGGCAGGGATTGTCTCTATTTGTTGCTGAAATGTATTTTCCAAGCACGTAGTAAAGTGCTCTGCACACAGTAAGTGCTCAATAAATCCGATTGAATGAATGGAATGAATAGAGGAAGGCCTCTTGAAGGATATGTGACAAAGAAAGCCCCATATAAATTCCAAGATAATAATAATAATGTTGGTATTTGTTAGGTGCTTACTAGATACAGAGTTCTAAGTGCTGGGGTAGATACAGGGAAATCAGATTGTCTTACTTGAGGCTCACAGTTAATCCCCATTTTACAGATGAGGTAACTGAGGCACAGAGAAGTTAAGTGACTTGCCCACCGTCACACAGCTGATGAGTGGCAGAGCCAAGATGATTCTTGCACTTGATCTCCTTTAGAATTCAGTGTACTCCAGATCATGCACAGTTCTTCCTGTCTTCCTGAACATCAAACGATATGATGTGTGACCTGTACAGATTTGTATCAAGGATGACTTTACATGTCTGACTTCACTATGGTATCTTCCCCTCAAATTTCAGTGGGAACAAGCCTATGGTAAGGAAGTCATGTAGAAACAACCAGGGACCATTTTGAAACCATCTGCAAGAAAACGAAGAATCCACCTGTAGAGGTGAAACTGAGGAGAGTGAAAGTGAGAAAAAAATAAATGTTGATCTCTTTTTGAAATCCACAATGAGTCCATTGGCTGGAAGCCATGTAAAGGTACGTTTATATAATGGAATGCATTTAGCAATATTAATCATATTTATTGAGCACTTACTGTTTGCAGAGCACTGTTATAGCACTTGGGAGAGCACAGTGTAACAGTAGACAGACAGTTTCCCTGATCACAACGAGCTTACAGTCTAGACATTAAGCACTCACTCTGAGGACAAAGCTTGGCTAGGGAGTCAGAGGACCTGGGTTCTAATCCTGACTTCACCCCTTGCTTGCTGCATAATCCTGGGCAAGTCACTTAACTTCTCTAGGGCCTCAGTTTCCTCAAATGCAAAATAAGGATTATTACCAACAGTCCCTTCTACTTGACTCTGAGTCCATGTGCAGCAGGGACTGTATCCAGTCCGATTAACATGTATCTACCCCAGCCCTTAGAAAAATGCTTGACACCTAGTAGACACTTAACAAATACCATAAAAAATCATTGTCCTATGCTCTGGAGTAGTTACAAGAGACTTAGGTGAAGGATCAATGCCTTCTTAATTGAGGTGGATTAATTTTCTGAGAATCTTGCCCTGCCATTTCCCGACATCTCTCTCAGCTGAGGCAGGCCAGAGCCCATATGGTTCTCTCAAGCATAAACTCGGTAAGAATAGATCCCTCATCTAGGCGAGCCAGTTTAGCTCTCTAAATACCTCCTTTTCCTACATTTAGAAAGTCAGGAGTAAGAGTATACTGATAAGAGCTCTGCTTTGGGCAGGTATGCTATATGTATCTTGATGTACCTCGGTTTGGAGCTCAGCTACCATCAAGGATCATCATGCCAAAAGATCATTTTCTCTATTTTTTTAATTAAGCTTCTGACATTTTACCGGGACAACATGTACAGAACTGAAAATACAAGGCAAAGGGCCCTTCAATTTCTAAAGACACATCTACAAGTTTCGCAATGTTGTTCTGAATCTAAGTAACGCAGTTCCATCGCCATTTGGTAGATTAGTTACAGGAAGTACCCTGGCCTCATAATAATTCACTGTTTCACTGAAAAACAGTACTTACTGTTGCCATACTATTTGGCTTCCTGGACTTGACATTTATAGCAACCATGTGAAAAATAAAAATAAATGGCTGATGAATTGTCACGTAGTTCCAACTGTCAAATTGAATTATGTTTAAATAACCTGCGATCTTTCTGAATTTGAGGATAATTTAATAACTACCTTTGTTATCCTATCCCACCTTGATTAGTGTATTAGCTTCCTTGCTGATCTCTCTGCCTCCTGTCTCTCCCCATTCCAGTCCATAATTCACTCTACTGCCTGGATCACTTTTCTACAAATCATTCCGTCCATGTTACTCCACTCCTCAAGAACCTCACTTGGTTGCCCATCCACCTCCACAGCAAATAGAAACTCCTTACCTTAGGCTTTAAAGCACTCAATCTCCTTGGCCCCTCCTACCTCACCCCACAACACTTAAATACAGAGCCGTAATTTAATAATAATAATAATGTTGGTATTTGTTAAGCGCTTACTCTGTGCAGAGCACTGTTTAAGCGCTGGGGTAGATATAGGGTAATCAGGTGGTCCCGCATGAGGCTCACAGTCTTCATCCCCATTTTACAGATGAGGGAACTGAGGCACAGAGAAGTGAAGTGACTTGCCCACAGTCACACAGCTGACAGGTGCCAGAGCCACTATTTATTTATTATTTATTATTATTTATTTATTTATATTAATGTCTGTTTCCCCTTCTAGACTGTAAGCTCATTATGGTTAGGGAATATGTCTGTCATATTGTTATAGATACTCTCCCAAGCCCTTAATACACTGTCCTGAATACTTTAAGTGCTTAACAAAAACAATTGATTGATTCTTCCTTTGTTCAGCTCTTTCTTGTGATCTCCCCTCTCTGTGTGGGTGTAGGATGAACGCAAGAACACTCTTTAAATTGGCACCGTACTTGCTACCATCTCGTACACATTCACAGCCTCAGTTTTCACCTGGTCTCTTAAACAGGTTTCTCTTTCAATGTGAGGCTCCTCTACCCACGCAACTCATTTCCTGGGCTCTGACCGGTTGCTCAACTCCTCGATAAATGTCATTATCAATACTAATATTTCTATTATCGATCCAATTAGCTCAGTGGGATGCGGAGAGCAGAAGAATCAGGCACCTATGCAGTTTGTCTGAATTTGACCATTGTGTGAAATGAAGGTATCTTCCAAAAAGAGGTGATTAGTGAATCAGTCAACCATAGAAGGTTTAAATATAATTCTGCAGGTTCAGTAGTTTAAAATGAAAGCATCTACAGGCATGGAAGAAGAGCTTAACACATCCCAATGGAATGTCCATCAGTATCTATGATACCTGTCAACAAATTCAAGTGATTAATCGAGTAAGTTTTGCCTATAACATCAATGAGATCAAGTTTTGTTTGAAAAAGACAATGAGCAATTTGAAATGCAGGCAGATCAAATATAAAGAGTTCCGATTTAGTACCCTCCAAATGGAAGCATCATCTGTGAGAGGCAAAAATGAGTTCTACAATAAATTGTCCTCATATATCCATCCAAAAACTGAACGATAGCGTGATCTAATTAGAATTTTTAAAGACGCAAATTGTCTTTCATTCTGTTACGCACCGAAGTGATCGGATTGTGGAAACAAAAGAAATGGAGCAGAGTTGGAAGAATGAGAATCACGAACAACTCAGATTAATGAAAACGAACTGATGAGAACCCAGCGTTCCATTTTCAATACAAGGTGACAGCTCCTCAAAGCTGCCTTCTTTTTTTTCCTGATATAACCCCAAACAGAGGTCCCCTGGATCCTAATCTCTGCATTTAGACAGGTGTGACATGATATACACAAATTCCAGTTCTTATCCTTGACTCATCTCCTGAGCTTTCTCACCTGACCAGCGTATTCAATATGTCACCAAATCCTGTCATTTCTATCCTCATACCATTGCTAAAATCTGTCGTTTCCTCTCCAGCACATTCAATTAACCATATTTATTAAGCACTTATGGTGTATAGAGTACTGTATTAAGTGCGTGGGAGAGTGTAATAAAACAGATTTGGTAGACACATTCCTGTCCACGGTGAGCTTAGAGTCTAGAAGCTCCATTCAAACTGCTATATGCCAATCCAAGCAGGTATCCTATCCTTCCTTGACTTCTGCATCATCCTCCCTGCCAACCTCCCTGCCTCCTTTCTGTTCCCAATCCAATCCATACTTCATCCTGCCCAGGGTGGTGGTGGGGGGCTTCTAGAGAGAAATTGTCCCCGCCAGGCTCATCACAGGAGCGAGGGTGCTGCTGGTTCCATGTGTGGGCCTCCCTGGCTGTTTTGCCCAGAGGGTTTCTTCCTCTGCCCAGGGAAGCAATGTCCATCCTGTTTCTCCCTTCCCTTTAGTCACTGTGGAGGGGTGAGGGGGGGAGAGAGAGTGTTTATGGGGGAGGATGGGGAGCTGTTCGAATCCCGGCTCTGCCACTTGTCAGCTGTGTGACTGTGAGCGAGTCACTTAACTTCTCTGTGGCTCAGTTACCTCATCTGTAAAATGGGGATTAAGACTGTGAGCCTCATGTGGGAAAACCTGATTAGCCTGTATCTACCCCAGCGCTTAGAACAGTGCTCTGCACATAGTAAGCACTTAACAAATACCAACATTATTGTTATTATTATTATTATTTTCTAAAAACCTGTTCAGTGTACAGCTCTCTACTCCTCAAGAGCCTCCAGTGATTGCCCATCCATCTCTACCTCAAACAGAAACTCCTTACCATTGGACCTAAAGGATTCAACGGTTTTGCCCCCTCTTCCCTTACCTTGCCAAAGTCCCACTACAGTCCATCCTGCACAGTTTGCTCCTGTAACACTAACCTACTCATTATGCCTCTATCTCAACTATCTCACCGCAAACCCATTGCCCACATCCTCCCTCTGGCCTGGACCTCACTCCACCTTCATATCCACCAGACCACTTTTCTCCCCACCTTCAAAATCTTATTAAAATCACATCTCCTCCAAGATACCTTCCCCAACTAAGCTATCATTTCATTTCCCCTACTCCCTCTCCTTTCTGTCACCCAAGCCCTTACCCTTTAAGTACCCATTAAGCACTTGATATTCATCCCACCCTCAGCTCCATAATCCTTATGTATATAGCCATAATTTATTTTAACATCTGTCTCCCCCCCCCTAGATTATAAGATCCTGGGGGGCAGGGATCAGTTCTACAAATCAACTCAGCAGTATTTTACTCTCTCCCAAGTACTTCGTACAGTGCTCTGCCTGCAACAAGTGCTCAGTAAATACAATGATTGATTTATTGATCTCAGATGTGAAGACGAGTTAGAAAATGTTTTATTAATGTACAGTAGCTTTTGCACTCATTTTACTTCCCTTGTTCCAATTTAAGAATGCACGACAGGTTTATCAACAGGAGATAGTTGGCATTCCCGTGGCTTTCTCCAACATTAGCCCAGGCTGCTGGAAAACTAGGCCGAATGGAAGTATTTAGAGAGATTTTTCACTCAATCGGTGGTATTTATTGAGTGCTTACTATATGCAGTACACTGTACTGAGCGCTTAGGTTTTTCCTCCTACAGCTGGTTTTCACAAAATAGCTTGATAGCAGGTTTTCTACTAAGCTAAGATGTATGATCGCTTTTGCTTCTAGAGTTAGCTCATTAGCATTGCTTTCTCAAAGAAAAAAACACTATTATCCAAAGAGTGTAATGGACGACTCGAAGCACTGCTACTCCAGACCCGTGCCATTACGTTTCAAAGATCTGTGGTTCATTTATATCGAGAAGACAATTCCAAGGAGTGACTGCAAGCCTTTCCTTAAAACTATGCACGGTTAGTAGTAGTCATTGTAAATGTACTCTTTGAGGTGCCACTGGGTTCAATGTCCCGAGCGATAAGGTTGAGTTGCTATACAAAGGTCACCAGTTCTTCTCCCCCCTCCTGAAGATAGAACAAGGGAAAAGGAGCTGAAGCAGGAAGACTTTCAGTTGGGAAAAGGCCATCTTCCCCAACAGTGAGCATCAGTGAGCATAGGGATATTGTGCCATCTCTATCTAAACAGGTCCAGTCATCCCCACTAGAGTGCAAGCTCCTTGTAGGGAGGGAACTTGTCACACCATTAATAATAATAATAATAATGTTGGTATTTGTTAAGCGCTTACTATATGCAGAGCACTGTTCTAAGCGCTGGGTAGATACAGGGTATCAGGTTGTCCCACGTGAGGCTCACAGTCTTAATCTCCATTTTACAGATGAGGGAACAGAGAAGTGAAGTGACTTGCCCACAGTCGCACAGCTGACAAGCTGTTTATTTACTTCCCAAGCAACTAGTACAGTGTACCATTCTAAGTGGGCACTCAATAAACCCTATTACTATGGCTATCGTTTGGTGTGGCCTAATGAAAAGAGCACCTGGCTGGGAGTGAGAGGATCTGAGTTTTAATCCCTGATCTGCCACTTGTCTACCGTATGATCCTGGGAGCGTCATTTCATTTTTCTGGGCCTCGGCTTCCTCATCAGAAGCAGCGTGGCTCAGTGGAAAGAGCCCTGGCTTGGGAGTCAGAGGTCATGGGTTGGAATCCAGGCTCCGCCACGTGTCAGCTGTGTGACTGTGGGCAAGTCACTTAACTTCTCTGTGCTTCAGTTCCCTCATCTGTAAAATGGGGATTAAGACTGTGAGCCTCATGTGGGACAATCTGATTGCCCTGTATCTACCCCAGTGCTTAGAACAGTGCTCTGCACATAATAAGCGCTTACCAAATACCAACATATAAAACAGGGATTCAGTTCCTTTATTCCCTCCTACTTAGACTGTGAGCCCTATGTGGGACAGAGGAGGTGTCCGATCAGGTTATCTTGTATCTCCCACAGTGCTTGACACATAGTAAGCACCCAACCAACACCACAACTAATATTCATATTATTATTATTTCAGAAGTGACACTTTCAGATGGACCCTCAAAAAGAGCTGAATGTCATACTTAGGAAGGGGCAGGGCCTAACCTAATCAGCATTTGATAATAGGTTTTGATCTCTCAGAAAATGGAGGATGCTAAGACATCGCATGTACTAGGGACTTCAGGCCAGGCAGGGCAAATGGGTGTTCGAACGTAGTGCTAAATAGACCAAGCTGCTGTGTTTGTGAAATCAATAATAGACTTTAATTTGTCTCCTCACGGATGCAAGGATGAACCTCAATAGGACCGATTCTTACAGTTAAGCGGAAGAATGACAATGGGCTATGTTTCCAGTACAAAATTATTGCTGAAGTAGCATGTTGCTTGGCATCACATTTACATTTTTATTGAATATTTATTGTTCTTTCTCCTCCTAAAAAGTGGTATTTAGAATTCATAGTTATTTATATTCACATTTTCTTCTAGAATACACATATAATATCTTTGCCATGGAAATAAATACCCTCCATCATGAGAGAATCTTAATTTTCAAAGGTTCTAGATATTTTCTGTTTCTGAGTTGCTTCATTCATTTGCATCTTTATGGTGAAATTATATTTGGGATTCATACATGAAACAATATTATGAACGAATCATTCACATAGCTTCTTATTTAGGCTTTTCTTTGTCCCCAGGAATACATTCTAAAAAGACTTTTTCACAGGTACAAACACGGGCTCAGTGGCAAGAGCCCGGGCTTTGGAGTCAGAGGTCATGAGTTCGAATCGCAGCTCTGCCACTTGTCAGCTGTGTGACTGTGGGCGAGTCACTTCACTTCTCTGGGCCTCAGTGACCTCATCTGTAAAATGGGGATGAAGACTGTGAGCCCCACGTGGTACATCCTGATTCCCCTGTGTCTACCCCAGCGCTTAGAACAGTGCTCGGCACATAGTAAGCGCTTAACAAATACCAACCACACAGGAGGAAAAAAATATGTTTTCGCAGAAGACTACACAAAGAGCCCATAAGTGATATATGCCACTACATTTGACATCCCCAAATCAAGGAGTAACTTTGAATCACCATTTCTAACTAAAGTGATCTTTGGAATCCATCAACTCTCAATAAAAATCACAACTATCCCTTTTGGCTCTTTCTCAAGCCACAGGAAACCCTCTGCTGAGTGTGCCTAAGGTCACACAGAAGACTGGTGGGGAGCAAAACCCATGACCTTCCAACTCCCAGGTCTGTGCTCTATCCACTAAACCATTATCATTTTATAATATTAAAAAAAATTGAAGCTTGAAAAATTACTCCCCAACTTCAACTTTACCCAAGGACACAGCTTTTTTTTTAAAAAAAATCACTGTTTTCGTGAGTCTTTGACACAATCATTTTACGACCTTTACCTTTCTAGGAAAAAATCTGTGCCATTTTTCTGCCTAATATTTCAGAGATTTTTTTCTTCCAATTATAGCCTACTTAACATTTTATCCAATTTTTTAGTCCATTTTATATTGGACAGTCCGAAAGCTTTTAACAACACAAAACTACTCATATGGAGTAATAATAGTCAGCCTGACAATCCAAGATGAATCTTGACTGAAAAATAATAAAAAACAAAAGCGATCAAATCCCAGAGCAGGAAAAATGGCCGTTGGGCACAACTCTGAAGTAAGAAAGTGTCTGACAGTGGTCATAATTTAAGATTGAAAAAAAAAAGCAAGTTACAGTGGCGGGAGGCGGGAAGGCTGAAGTCTCCAGAGGAACCTTCAGTTTTTATGAAGAATGCAGGCTTTATGGGCTTAACATGAGGGAAAAAAAATGTTAGGTGGCTTTATTTGGCCCAGGTTGAAGTAAATCAAAGTCTTATAATAGTACCGAATGATGCAGTGTTTCCATTCCTTTGGCATTTACATATCCACATACACAATCACCTTACCAGCTCCCATCCAAAGTTTCCTTTCTTTCTTCTGCTCCAGACAGCAGATCTCCTGCCCAAATGACTTTTATTTTAATGTTCCACACTAGTGTAAGCCTCTAGTGAACTCTCCCTTCTACTGTGCTTTTCTCCCCTAAAGCTCCAGAAGCCTCGGGCTTTTTTGGACCATATGGGGAAACTGACAACTCAGAACTAAAAGTTGACGTAAAAATACTTCTGCTGGACTCAATCTCAGAGGATAGTGGGACCATGGATGGCAGAGTCCTTTCTAAACTTTCAAGTCTCTGGACTCCATTTGGAGTTCACAGTGCAGCTTTGTTGGTAGGTTCAAAAAATTTCTTAGTCCAGTCTTGACGGTGCTGAAAAACTTCCCTGATGGCCACTGCCCAAGACTGTGGGTCAGTGTTTTCACTAGCTGCTGCATTTCATTTCAGGGGTGTTTTTCAAGATATTCACCCTCCCTGTGCTCTAGTAAGCTCATCTCTAGACTGTAAGCTTGTTGTGGGCAGGGAATGCCTGCTTATTATTATATTTTAGTCTCCCAAACTTAGTATTGTGCTCTGCACACATCAAGTGCTCAATAAATATGACTGGCTGACTTATGGGAATGACCTGTATGCCGATTGATCAATCAGTCAATCAGCAAATCATATTTATTGAGTGCTCACTGTGTGCACAGCACTGTACTAAACACTTGGGACGGTACAGTACGATAGAGCTGGTGGTCATGTTCCCTGCCCACATGAGTTTACCATCCAGAAGGGGAGACAGATATTAATAGAAGTACTTTATGAATAACAGGAGAAAATCCAAATGCAAGGGAGACGCCTAACGGAGTGGGAAAAGAGGAAATGAGGGCTTAGTCAGGGAAGGCCTTTATTTAGGTCCACAAAGCCTGAGTGAAACAGGAGTTCCCAGGAGGCCAAATCTGTATTGTCCTTAGGGTTCCATAAATTTGGAAACACAACCAGATTCAGTGTACAAAACTAGCTAATTTTTAAAAAATTGTACTTAAGTGCTTACATGTGCCAAGCACTGTACTAAGCTCTGGGGTAGATACAAGGCAATCAGGCTGGACACCTCACGGGGCCCATGGTCTAAGTAGAAAGGAGTAGGATTTAATCCTCATTTTAAAGATGAGGTAACTGAGGCACAGAGAAGTTAAGTGACTTGCCCAAGGTCACACCACAGACAAGTGACTCCTGGGCCTGAACTTACTGACTATTAAACTACAATATTCAGTCCTTCATTAACCTCAACTTGTGGGAGAGATGTCATAAGAGAAACCTAATTATTTCATTTAAAATACTCCTGTTTCCTATTTATCTGGAACAAATAAACGTATCGGAGAGCAGAGCAATGTCGAAAATTTACATATCCCTCCACTTTCAAATCTGACAGTCATCCAATCTCAACATGCCCTCTGCAAGTAATAATAATAATAATGGTATTTTTAAGTGCTTACTATGTGCCAGGCACTGTACTGACTGCGGGGGTGGATACAAGCAAATCGGGTTGGACACAGTCCCTATCCCAAGTGGGGCTCACAGTCTCAATCCCCATTTTACAGATGAGATAACTGAGACACAAAGCGGTGAAGTGGCTTGCCAGGCTCACATAGCAGACACGTGGCAGAGCCGGGATCATTCATTCATTCATTCATTCAATAGTATTTATTGAGCGCTTACTATGTGCAGAGCACTGTACTAAGCGCTTGGAATGGACAAATCGGTAACAGATAGAGAAAGTCCCTGCCCTTTGGCGGGCGCACAGTCGAATCGGGGGAGACGGACAGACAAGAACAATAGCAATAAAGATCGAACAGGATTAGAACCCGTGACCCAGGCCCGTGCTCTATCCACTATGCCATACTACTTCCCAGAGCGAAGAGGTTTTTAGGCAGCAACCACATGCAGCCTACACACATTTTAGAACATTTGAAAGCTTTGGTTGTGATCAGACACAATCTCTTCTTTACCTCCAGACATGTTGGACTCTGTACTTTTACATTATTTTTTCATCACATTCTTTCACCTTTCCTACCGTGTCTAACTGCTAACCACTTCCCCACCTTATTTTTAAACTGTGATTTCCTAGAAGGTCAGGGACTGTAACTCTCACCTCTATATTTTTCCCAGTGCTTAGAATAGTACTCTACATAGTGTTCTGCATACAGTAAGCACTTAATAAATACAATAACTACTAGTAGTCTTTTGACTAGTTATTCTGACATTATCATTCCCCCTCTAGACTGTAAGGTTCTTGTGAACAGGGAACATGCCTACCAGTTCTGTTGTATTCTCCCAGGTGTTTAGTACAGTGCTGTGTACACAGTAAGTGCTCGAAAATTACTACTGATTGACTGACTTCTACTTCTATACTACTAAAATATTATACTACACTGATGCAAAAGGAAAAGTCCATGGACAAGAAAAGTTTGGACATTGAAGATTTTTTTATGGGTCAATAACCAGCCTGACCTGTGCTAATTGGAATACCACCTACCCGCTTTATGGAATGATCATCCAACTCCATCAATTTAACTAACCAAGTTTCTCTTTTCCCTGAAACCCAGTGCCTCTCGAAAATCAAAGTGTCTTTTTTTTTTTTTCTGGGGAACTTCAAATCTAATTTCCTAAAGCTGAGAAATGAGTGGTTGAGGTGCCGAGGGGCGTAAGTTATTGAGGATGAATCTATTGACCGACGGTTGAGATACGGAAGTGAGTGTTAATGGCCATATCCTGGCTCAACCAAGGAGGAGACTGCCTGATGGATAACAGGAAATCTATGACCTTTCTGATTTCCTGAGCTCACAGCTCTTTTGAACAGTTTTAAGCAGCCATATAGACATTGCTCTTTAATACACTCACCAGCAAAAGGTCAACAAAAGTCTAAAATGTTAAAACGGAAAAAGAAAGAATCTTAGAAATGCAAGGAATTCATTCAATTCCACATTCTTTTCGGCTAACTTTGAAACTCTCTGACTTTCTGGTAAGGAACTTCTTGAAACAAAAAAAAAAAGATACCTAATAGTTAAGGATCAAAAAGAAAATTTTTAAAGAGACATCAAAAATACTGCTTCCCATGACAGCAGCTGGTGCTTGAACGTGTAATAACCTTGACAAATTTTGCTTCCTCATCTGTATCGCTCCTAATTGGAAACAACTCAACGGCATTTGATAGTAATAGTAAACAAAGAATTTTGCCTGGAAAGATCATCACATATACAAAGAAGAACAAGGAGACATGGTCCTTCTTCCACTCCAATTACTGCATTTTTTCTTAAATCATTTCTGTTTTGCTCAAATTGAAAAAGCTGAATCTCAAATACATTCAATGCTAAACATGAGAGCATCAACAAGAAAGAAATAGGAATTTCCTTTTTTCATCCTAGAGCTATTTCTATTTAGTATTATAATTGCCAGGAATTTCTGGGATAGGTAAGACTTGGGTCAATAGATTCTAATACAAAATATAAATCAAAGATACTAAGTGGTGTAGGTGAACTTCATCTTGTGTGTTTCCTCTGAATTTCCTGAAGCGAACTAGTTCAAAGACCTTCTCCAACCATCTTCAGTGCAAGAATCCACATGCCACTTATGGCGTTCCAGGAAGCAGAATCCTAAACAGGATTAAAAATTGTAGCATTATTCTCATCCATTCTCCATTTTCACTGGGATGGAAATTCATATTTAAAGGCTAGGCCAACATCAAAAGTGGCATAATATTTAATTTCAATTAAATGTCATTTACAGAAATATTGAACCATATTTCTTCACAGTTGCTTAATAGAGAGGTTTTAAAATGCTTAATGGACCGTGCAAAAGAGGGAAGTAAATGGAGATGAAATATGCAGAGAGTGAAGGTATGATGAGTTTGCTTCGAGAATTACAATAGGGTTAGGAAGAGAAACTCACTCTTCCAGCTGTATCATCCCCTTCCTGTCCTGATCAATGCTTCCTCTGCCATCTCAGACAAGATCTGCCCTACCATTTTACCTTGTGCCAGGGGATTCTCCAACCAGGCTCTGCCTACGGATTTAGAAAGGAAAATTTAGCAATATTAGCTGGTCATTCCGAATCATTCAGTTTCTCCAGACATCCTGTAACCTGGTTTGGAGAAAAAAGTAAACAACTTGAGGGCAGGGATTTTGTCTATTTACTCTGTTGTATTCTCCCAAGTGCTTAGTACTGCGATCAGTCAATTTATCAGTGGTATTTATTGAGTGCTTACTGTGTGCAGAGCACTGTACTAAACTCTTTGGAATGAAGCACTTGATAAATATCATTAACTTATTAAGAAGGCTTAGCTACGAGGGAATTTCTTAAGTGTCTACAAAGATTTGAGAAAGCATGGATTTGGCTCAATATGAAAATACTATTTTATATGGGTCACTAAAATCCTAGGAAAGGAAGCCAGACAGTGCGTAGGTTGGCATTAGAGGAGGAAAGGGTGTGGACTGGGAATTTTAATATCTGTCTCCCCCTCAAGACTGAGAGCTCCTTGTGAACTGGGATTGAGTCCACCAACTCTCCTGGATTGCATTCTCCCACATGCTTATTTCAGTGTTCGAGGCACAGTAAGTGCTCAATAAATGACATCGATTGAGTAATTGATTGATTGAAGAAAGCAAGAGATTCTCTGTCGATGACACGCAGACTTAAGGATAGAATAACTACTAAGACAAGTAAGTGATCAGAAGGTGAGGTTATATGCAAACTGGGTTCTATGTGCCCTGGAAAGCAGCAAGGCCTACTGGAAAGACCAAAGACCTGAGAATCCGAGGACCTGGGTTCTAATCCCGGCCGTGCCACTTGCCGGCTGTTTGACGTTGGGGAATTCACTTAACTTTTCTGAGCTTCAGTTTTCTCATCTGTAAAATGGAGCTAGGATGATACCCATTTTGTCTCTTCCTTGGACTGTGAGCCCCATGAGGGACCGTGACTGTGTCTCATCTACCCCAGAGCATAGTACTGTGCTTGGCACGTGGTAATTGCCTAACAGATACCACAATATTTTAAGCGAGCAATTTCAATCAATCAATTAATCGGTTGTATTTTTTGAGTGCTTACTATATAGAGCACTGTACTAGGAGCTTGGGAGAGTACATTACAACAGAATTAGTAATCACGATCTCGGCCCAAAATAAGCTTCACACTGTATTACCAGAGCAGGTTGAACTCTTCTAAGACATTTTATGTGATTAGAGAAATATAGTACGTAATTGATATTAGCAAGGAAAATTACTTCACAAGTGATAAAGCCAAACAAAAGACAAAAAGAGCCACTGCAAAATTATACCCTCTCACATTACCGGAAAGGACTGGCTACGATTTCCAAACTCTAATGATGCAGAAAATTTAAGCCACTCATTGTAACAATAAAAGAATTACAGTGATTTATTTAATTTAATCCTAGGAAATGCCTCAATATTCAAGTAATAAATGTATGAAGTTGTTAGGGGGCTCCATACATGAGGCCAGAATATCATTATATCACTTCTGAGGCGAGGCACTGAGGGATTTGGCGGCTAGAACCGGAAAATAAGCAGAGGACGAAGAAAGGGTAATGACTGATAAAGAGGGATATGAATAATGAATAATAACTTGAGATGTAACTGCCTTCCAAAACATGACAAGGCTGCATACCTCAGCAAAGTTTTCTGGGTACAATGTGCCATTCTTCCCAGAAGCCAATGAAGCGGGGTTAGTACTAAGGAGAAAGTGAGGCTAAAAATCGCACATTTTCCTTTAAATAGTATTTGTTAAGCACTCACTATGGGCCAGGTACTGTACTAAGCGCTGGGGTAGATACAAGATAATCAGGTTGGACATAGTCCCTGTCCCACATGGGGCGCAGATTCTTAGTCCTCATTTTATTCCCCCGATTAGACTGTAAGCCCGTCAAACGGCAGGGACTGTCTCTATCTGTTGCCGACTTGTTCATCCCAAGCGCTTAGTACAGTGCTCTGCACATAGTAAGCGCTCAATAAATACTATTGAATGAATTTTATAAGTGAAGTAACTGAGCTGCAGAGAAGTTAAGTGATTTGTCCAAGGTCACAGCAGACAAGTGGTGGATACGGGATTAGAACCCGGGTCCTTCTGACTCCCAGGCCACTCTATCCCATGGCCTCTCTATCCACTAGGCCATGCTGCTAATCTCATATTGCAGGCACAATTTGGAATTTATCAAATGAGGGTCTTTTGAAAACTTTTCACTATATTGGGTGACTTTTCCCAATTCCTCCAGAAGGAACAGAAGGTTAACTAGTAAGAAAAACAGGCAGATGCCAACCACTGAATATCCGTTAGCCAATCAACCAGTCGTATTTATTGAGTGTTTATACTGTGTACGGGGTCCAGTACTAAGCAGTGGGTGTGGAAAACAAAACTGTAAAACGGACACATTCCCTTCCCACAATGACCTTACAGTCTAGAGGAGGAGACAGGCATGAATATAAATAACTACATTACAGATATGTACACAAATTCTCATGGGCTGAGGGTGGTTGGTGGTGAATAAAGAGAGCAAGTCAGGGTGATACAGAAGGGAGTGGGAAAAGAAGAAATGAGGGTTTATTCAGGGAAGGCCTCTTGGAGGAGATGTACCTTCCATAAGGCTTTGAAGATGGGGAGGGTAATTGTCGGTCAGATATGAAGCGGGAGGGCGTTCCAGGCCAGAAGCAGGATGTGGGCGAGAGGTTGGTAGGGAGATAGATGAAACTGAGGTGCAGTGAGTAGGTTGGCATTAGAGGAGCAAAGTGTGCACTGTTTCATTATGAGCTCAATTACATGGTGGCCCTTAGAACACTGTTTGACACATAGTAAGCACTAATATCTATTATTATATTGCTCTCATCACATAAAATGTCTTATATGAGTTCAAACTGCTCTGGTAATACAGTCTGAAGTTCGTTCTAAGCAGGGAACACATCACGTAGTAAGTGCTCAATAAATACTACTGAAAGAATGAATCTGCTAATTCTTTTGTCTTGTATTCACCCAATCTCTTAATACAGTGCTCCTAATCCATGCTCTTTCCACTATGCTACTAATACACTGCACTACATGAGGCTCTTAGGAAGCACTGGAAAATGAAATGGCACATTCCCTGTCCACAGAGAGCTTTCATGTAATGGGGAAGACAAGAATAAAAATATTTATAGGTAGAATTTGCTTCTGTCATTGTCAGAGTCGTAGTGTGGTTGGTTCAACAGAGTCCCAGAGGAAGTATGGAGTTTGGTAGAAATTCTCTGGATTCCCAAAGTCAGCTTTCTCTTTGCCAAGGCAGCCTAGCTGACCCTAATTGAAATCACCTGTCTAGCTGTAATGATTGAACCTTCATTCCTTCATTAGGGAGGCTTCAAGCACCTGCAGCCCCAGTGATCCATGACTCCCATATTTGGAAGTTCCAGCAGGTCAAGATCCAACTTTAATGTTTTCCTGGTCAGTGGCACGATGCCTGGGGCCTTTTTGACCCTAGAATAAATCTCAATTGAAGTGTAAACTCCTTCCTCCTATTTTTTTCTTGCTAGCCCATGGGTTTTCCTTAAAACTTGACTTCAAAATGCCCTCTGAAGTTCTTGCTGACAGTAGGGAGCTTGTCGATTGGTTCTCTTGCCCATCCCTTTCCTCCTAAAATGGAAGGGGAACCTTTTCGTAGACTCTGCAGCACAACCATTTTCTCTAGGTTAAGAGGGAAGCTTCACTTTCTGGAATCTCTCTGAGGTTACAGATTTCATATTAAGGAAAGGAGCAGGCAGTCACCCCAGCTTTCCAGCTTCCTTTTTTGAATCTGTAAGACCAGACTTGTGCTTTCTCTTTACTCTTTCCCTCTGAGCTCTCCTCTGATAGCCTTTCATGAGAGGGAACTACTGAGTCTGTTTGAGGCTCCTGGTGAAAATCTGGATTAATACTGCCTCCCTGTGCAAGATCTCACCTCCTCCATAGAAGAAACTTGCAAGTCAATGAGCTAACGCGGTAGATGTTATGTTCAATTAGGCACTTTGAAATGATCTGTGAAGAAAAGGTAAGATGTTAATGCCACTGACCCAGCAAAAGTCCAATCTGTGTGTCTCTATGGTCTGAGCTAGAGGGTGGGTGGATGTTTGGGGGTGGAGAAGGGAAATTCCTGTGAAGCAGTGTGGCCTGATGGATAGAACCTAGGCCTGGGAGTCAGAAGGACCGAGTTCTAATTCTCACTCTGCCACTTGTCTGCTCTGTGAGCTTGGGCAAATCACTCAACTTCTCTGTACCTCAGTTACCTCACCTGTAGAATGATGCTTAAGATTGTGAGCCCCAAGTGGAACATGGATGTATCCAAACAGATTAGCTCTTACCTATTCCAGTGCTTAGAACAGTGATTGGCACAGAGTAAGTGCTTAACTTAAAAAAAAAAATCTTCCCACTTGTCTCACCTCTCCAGTTGACTCAAACCAGAAAGCCCTACGAAGGCAGGAAGGACAACAATTCCTTGTCTAGACATTGACTGGGGCAGCAGAGGTTGAGAAATGGTAGTAGACCCCGCCTCATGCCAATGGGCTGATGGGCACAACAACCTGCGTAGGGCCTGTGCTGGCCGTTCCCTTGCCCTGGGGGCAATCCAGCCCCAACTATGCTGGTGCCACCAGGAGGGTCGCCCACCATCTCTACCCAGCTCTACCACAGGGGTCTATGGTATAGTGGCTAGATCCTGCTCCTGGGAGTCAGAAGATCATGGCTTCTAATCCCAGCTCCTCCACTTGTCTGCTGTGTGGCCTTGAACACTTCCCTTCTCTGGGCCTCAGTTACCTCATCTGTAAAATAGAGATTGAGACTGTGAGCCCCACATGGGACAGGGACTGTGCCCAACCTGATTTGCTTGTATTCATTCAGTCGTATTTATTGAGCACTTACCTATGTGCAGAGCACTGTACTAAGCGCTTGGAATGTATAATTCAGCAACAGAAGGAGACAATTCCTGCCCAACAATGGGCTCACAGTCTAAATGCTTAGTACAGTGCATGGCACATAGTAAGTGCATAATAATAATAATAATGGAATTTGTTATTATTATCATTATTATCTGGCTGGGAAGAACCTCTCTTCTCACCTCAAGACTTAATCTACTTTTCACCACAATCACTTAAGGACCAAGTCTGAGGGAGCAAGGATAAAATGCCTGATGTAGGCATCTGCTCAGGAAGGAATCTGGCTTCTAAAAACCTTGTGAGATTGTGAAAAATACCTGAATTTGTGTTAATACCACCTAGTCAGCGCCATTACTGCAATACCTAAGGCTCTCTGCTTTTGGTCTAGACTACAGGGAGATTTCTGGGTGCTTCCTAATTACTGGGGTAGGTACAAGGTAATCAGGTTGTCCCACGTGGAGCTCGCAGTCTTAATTCCCATTTTACAAATGAGGTTACTGAGGCATAGAGAAGTTAAGTGACTTGCCCAAGGTCACACAACAGACAAGTTCTGCCTCCCAAGCCCGTGCTCTTGCCCCAGGCCATGCTGCTTCTCAATGAAGTAAGCCATTAATCACTATAAGTTCCACTGCTACTTGTGTCTGCCCCATCTTCAGCTTCCCATCTACCGCTGATCTTAACTTTCAACAATTTCTTATCCCAGCACATCAACAGTCAGTGTGATAGGTCAAAAACGGAGAATAACCTGCTAAAAACTATTCTAATTCCATTTTTTTCCCACAACCTTGCAACAGGTATACCTTATCCTGAGCAATGACTTGGCACATTGGAAACATCTAACCTCCTATAAGTATCCATCAATAGTACCATTTTAAAGGGAACATTGCACGCTTTAAGGTGCTGGTTAATTTGCTTTTGTTTAATTCTAATTTGACAGCTAGACAAAATGTATTCATTCCAAGTCCTGGCTGTACCAACAGCTGCTGCTACACTCATTAATTTTGCAAAGGTTCATTAATGTTATTTACAGAGGGCGACTGCATCACTTTTAGAACCGAATCTTCTCATGGAAGCTGCTCAACCTTCTACTTTTCCTCACCAGGCCACAGAGTTCATCTCCTAAGGACAAAATAGATGTTCCAAAGTTTGGAAAGGCAATATAGGAGCCTGCTTGGAAGCAAGAGGATGAATTGGAAATCCTCTGTTTTCTTGGCCCCATCGAATATCTTGTCTGTCTTGTGACGACAGATGTTTTAGGAGATGCAGGAAGAACAGAGCTTCTTATTTATATATCCATTTCAGGCTGTGTCTTTTGATTCATTCAGCCGTATATATTGAGCCCTTATGTGTGCAAAACACTACTAAGTGCTTGGGAGAGTACAATATAACAATAAGCGGACACATTTCCTGCCCACAGAAAGCTTACAGTCCTCAGGCTTTTGTTATCCCCAGTATAATAATGTAAACTTGTAGCCTGAGAGTTTCCAGTGGAGTCAGACAATCGTATTTATAGAGTGCTTACTATGTGCCAAGCACTGTATTAAGTGCTAGGGAGAGTAAAGTATCAGTGCTTAGAACAGTGCTTGGCACATAAGTGCCTAACAAACACCATTAAAAAAAAACAGAGTTGGTTGATATGTTTCAACCTTGGTCTAGACTGCAGGGAGATTTCTGGGTGCTTCCTAATTACTGGGGTAGGTACAAGGTAATCAGGTTGTCCCACATGGAGCTCGCAGTCTTAATTCCCATTTTACAAATGAGGTAACTGAGGCATAGAGAAGTTAAGTGAGCATCTAGAGTCTAGAGCATAAGGATATATACATAAGCACTGCGGGAATGGGGTGAGCATCAAAGTTCTGAAGGGTTGCAGTCATAGATGAACAAAATAAGAAGAAGTGGACTAAGTCAGAGAAGGCTTCTTGGAGGAGGCATAACCTCATTTATTTCATTCAGTTGTATTTATTGAGTGCTTAAATTGTGTGTGGAGCATTAAACTAAGTGCTTGGGAGAGTACAGTACAACAATAAATAGATATATTCCCTGCCCACAGTGAGCTTACAGTCTAGAGGGGGAACTAGAGTACACTTTGAAGATGAGGAGAATGAGAACTCTCAGATTACTTGTCAGCATTTTTTTTTCTTGGAGTGGAGGCTGAAGGGCAAACTAATTGTTTTGATGACTGATATTCTAGCCAAAACAGGTTGAACATTGGCCCAACTGGTTACTGTTTCATGGGAGAGCAGTGACTCTAGTATTAATTGAGCTACTGGTCCACCCTCTCTTGTAATTTCTAGTCCAATATGCACATGTCAGTGGTCCACTTGAGAAACATGGCCCCTACGACTTTGCGAATTGGATTCCCAGCCTCAGTTCAACCCAAGTCTCAACCCAAGACCGGAGTTTCCAGTCAGGGACTAAATATCCAAATGGTAGTTCACACTTCCTCACAGGGTCACACCTGGAGAGTTTCCAGTCCTCTACCAGTCTCGACTGTGGGAGGGAGAGTCAAGCGGGGGCCTATCTATTCCATTCCTAGCTTGGCCAGTGGCTACTGAGTGGAAGGCCATTTGCTACAAGTCAAAACTCATCCATGCTGGGCAGAGCGGCATGAGAGAGAGTCGAGGGCGGAGATTCAAGTTGACTGCACGGAAGGAGGGAATGGTAAACAGCTTCCAGATTTTTACCAGGAAAACTCTCTGGATTCACTACCAGAACAATTGCAGATGGAGGTGGGTCGTGCTGGGAGAAATGTGTCCATCGTGTCGCTATGGGTAGGAGGCAACATGACGAGTTCGCCATAAGACAAGTTCACACTTGATGGTCTCTTCTTCAGTTTTGAAGCCCCTAGGCTGCACCACTCAAAAGTGTAAGGAACCCCAAGGATCCTTCTTGTAGGCTCCTTGGGAGCAGGAATTACATGATACGAGGGGATTTGTTAAGTGCTTATATATGCCAAATGCTGTTTTAACCACTGGGGTAGATACAAGTTGATCAGGTTGGACACAGTCCCTGTCCTCCCTAGGGCTCACAGTCTTAATCCCCATTTTTCAGATGAGGTCACTGAGGCCCAGAGAAGTTATATGACTTGCCCCAGGTCACATAGCAGACAAATGACAGAGCCAGAATTCAAATCCAGATCCTGCTGACTCCCATCCTGTGTCTCTCCACTAGGCCATGCTGCTTCTCTCATCTATTGTATTGTACTCTCCCAATCAATGGTAGAGAAGCAGCATGGTTTAGTGGAAAAAGCCCGGGCTTAGGGGTCAGAGATGATGGGTTCTAATCCTGGCTCTGCCACTTGTCAGCTGTGTGACTTTGGGCAAGTGACTTAACTTCTCTGTGCCTCAGTTACCTCCTCTGTAAAAGGGGGATTAAGACTGTGAGCCTCATGCGGGACAGCCTGATCACCTTGTATCTACCCCAGCACTTAGAATAGTGCTCGGCACACTTAGTAAGCGCTCAACAAATGCCATCATTACCAGCGCTTAGAACAGTGGTTGGCACATAGTAAGTGCTTAACAAATTCCATCATTCATTATCATTATTACTTATTGCATGGATACTGTTGCAGAGCACTGTACTAAGCACTTGAGAGAGTACAACCCAAGAGTTGGTAAACCCATTCCCTGCCCACAATGAGCTTTCAGTCTAGAGGAGTCCCACGTACTTGGATGGCAATAGCTGTTATCTTTTGAGCCAAAAGAAGACTGGCTAAGGAACCCATTGCTCTATTTTCTTTTTGGTGGGACGTGTCCAGACGGGGCCTAGTATTGAGGCTCTTTGACTTGGGGGAATTCGGCAGAAATTGTGATTTCAGCCCCCAAACTAACAGGGTAATACCCATCATCTCCCAGAGGATTCCTACAGATTCCATGGATTCTCTTTCAACGCTCGAGTCCCACAACCGGTCCTTCATTTCTAGCAGTTTCCATTCCCATCAGGGTACGCCCTGTCCAAACTGAGTTTCTCCTCACTCCAGATGTCCTAGTTTGTAAACGTTGCTGCGTGGGGCTGCCTTGATTTATGACCACCAATTTCTCTCTAACAGAATCGATAGTTCTGTCTTGGTGAGGGGCAGCCTGAGGTAGTGATGAAAGGATGGCATGTCTAGACAGGCGTCGTCTAGACTTCACTATCGTTAAAGTCTTCTTCGAACATGAAGGGTAAATCTCCAGTAATTCACTTGATTGGGGAAAAATTCACCCATCACTCCTATTTATTTAAAAATTACATTAGCATAGGCTTCTGGCAATCGTCACCCTGTTTGTCCTTAGGAAAATGAATTCTTCTTGTGAGTAACTAAAGCATTTCAAAAATTTTGGAGAACACTTTTGAACTAGGAAAGTTGAATCAGTGGTGTTTATTCCATTTAGAGTTGTACTCCTCACATTTTTCCCCTTCATCTTTAGTGCTCTTCTGATTCATGAAATAATAATGAAGTGAAAAAACACACCTGGCTCTGAAAATGTGTTAGCATTAATATTAAGGAAAATTCAAACCAGTGTAATTTAGTGGCTCAAAAAGGAAGTTGGGAATCCTTGGTTTTATTTTTGGTTTTTGAGGGTTTTTTGGATATTTTCTTGGTATCTGTGGGGTTTTAGTGGTATTTAAGTGCTTACTATGTGCCAGGCACCATACTAAGTGCTGGGATAGAGACAAGATGAATCCCGTGGGACTCAGTCCCTGTCCCATGTAGGGCTCCCAGCATCAATCCCCATTTTACAGATGAGATAACTGAGGCAGAAGAAGCTGTATCTTCCTCAAGGTCATAGGGAAGATGAGTGGCAGGCTCAGGATTAGAACCCAGGTGCTGTGACTCCCAGGCCTTTGCTCCTTCCACTAGGCTACGCAACTTCTGCTGAGGTTGAAGTTAAAAGTACAATTTCCCCCAGACCCACTTAACAGAAAAGAAGAACCTGAATGAAGGCATTTAAGCCTTTCTTCTGTGCAACCCACAATGCAAGAAATATCTCTACAAACTCTGCTTTACTGTCCTCTCCCAAGTGCCTAGTATGGTGCTCTGCCAAAAAGAGTACTCAAATTCCATTGATTTGTCTAATTCCAGCGCTTTCTATTGACATTCAGTGAATGCATTGATATTAGGAATTGTCCAGGATCAACTGGATGTGGTTATGCTTCCCCTTTTATACTGGGAGCCTGTTGTTGGGCAGGTATTGTCTCTATCTGTTGCCAAATTGTACATTCCAAGCACGTAGTACAGTGCTCTGCACACAGTAAGCGCTCAATGAATAAATACGATTGACTGACTGACTGAATGAATGAATGAATCAATCAATCAATGAATAAATGGAGAATTACGATGGGAGGTTTACTAAAGGAGCCAGGCTTTCCTCTTTCTTCACCCTTAGAATGCAAGTTTCTTGTAGGTAGGACCCCCATCTTACTTCTTGATTCTATAGCAAGAGTGGTGGCTTGAACCCCAGGGCATCAATATATATTTGAAAACATGTCTCCAAGGGGATTTTCCTGACTAATCTTCATTTCCCCTCCTCTCTCTTACTCTGCACGACCTATCTGTATCAGAACTTTGATCTGTATCCTTTAAGCACTTGATGTTTGCTCCACAGCACTTATGGACATATTTGTAAATTGATTTTGAAGTTTCTCTCTCTCTCTCTCTCTAGAATGTAAGCTCCTTGTGGGTAGGGAATGTTTTCTAACTTGTACACTCTGAAGCATTTACTCCAGTGCTTTGCACAGAGTAAGCACTCAATAATTACCAGTGGTCGATTCTAATCTAAATAACTCCCTTTCAATAGGCTCTAAGTAAGCTTCGGGAAGCAGAGGAGCAGGGATAGTTCGTCACTTGCATCTATCTATATGAAGCAAAATGGGGACTAAGAAATTATGGAATGAATTTGGGTCAGAGAACAGTCCAACTGGCAAAAGCCTCTCCCTCCCCACCCCTCTATATCAAATGTATGAGTCTCTTACCATTCCTACCCTTTGTTTGAGTTTTACCCACAAGCTCTACCACTTCCATCTCTTCACCCCTAATTCTTGGAGGCAATGGAGAACTCGATGGAATCCAGGAAGAATGAGAAAAGAACACTCGAGGAAAGATTGGAGGAAGAGCAAGGCCAAATGAACACGGACAGCCAGTAGACTGGCTGTTCTTTGCAAGGGATCAGGTTTAATGAAAGCATCAAAAATAGGGTTATGCAACTTAGACTGCCCTGATCATTTTTTTTTCAATGGTGTTTGTTAAGTGCTTACTATGTACCAGGCACTGTTCTAAGCATTTGGATAGATACAAGTTGGACAAATTCCCTCTCCCTCACCTGGAGCTCACAGTCTTAATCCCCATTTTACAGATGAGGTAACTGAGGTGTAGAGAAGTGAAGTGACTTGCCCCAGGTGACACAGCAGTGAAGTAGCAGAGTTGGGATTAGAATCCCGGTCCTTTGACTCCCAGGTCCGTGCCGAATCCATTAGGCTGTGCTACTTCCCCTGTGCTCTTACGAGCATCTCCCACCAGCCAACTGCCGCATCCAAACTGGCTTTCTCAAAGACTCTTGGGCCAACCAGACTAGGACTAAAGGAAGTCTCCTTCATGGCGGGAAAATGCAGCCTGATGTCTGACTCCAGAGGTAGATGTTTAACTCAAACACGGAGACAACGGGAGGCGGAAGTGTTGGAAGAAACAGCTTTCTGACCTGTCATTATTACTGAGCCGGCGTCCCGGCTGACAGCCAGAAGGAGCTCACATGGCCTCGGAATTATCATTCCAGTTCTTGGTGCCGTTTGGGAATCTTGTCTTGCTGCTGCTTGAACATCGTTGCTTGATGTTCTGCACTCTGGATCTCGCTTTCCTTTGAACTCTATTACCGCCCAGGTGTCTGGCAGTCATCCTAGTTCCACCAGGTGTAGCTACAGATAACAAGGGTGTTAATACCCATGCATTCTTATTAAAATCAATTCCTGGGGGCACTCATATATCAAAAGTCTGAGTCCGACAGCTCAGATACTTAATTTCAGGAAGCCAGGAGAATAATATGATAAAGTCTGTCAATCGAGGATTTTACATACTTTCTTAAAACTTACTCATACCTAGCAATTTCACCCTTGGGCATCTTAAAGATGTCTTAAAGTGCTAATGAGTCACCTTATGCAGAAGGAGAAAAGGAATTTCGCTGGTTCCTAGAGCTTTTCTCGACTGGCTCTCTACCCAATAAGTTATTAATTGAGAGAAGAGATGCGACTTCTGCATTTCGTATTTATCTGCAATCCTATTTCTTGCACACTTACTCTGTGCAGAGCACTGTACTAAGCACTTGGCTGAGTACAGCAGACCTAGTAGAAATAAATCCTGCCCACAAGGAACTCACAGTATTATTGGGCCTGCTCCAAAATGTAAGCAAAAAGTATTTACTGTCACAATAATCGTACCTTGCTGATATCAACCAGCAGGAGCAAAATGCAAAGGGGAAATTGGTGGAAAAAATATACACGAGAGAACATCAAATACCCTGCAAGGTAGATGTAGTGCGTACTACTAATTTATTTATTTTTAATGTGTATTGTGAATTCCAAGAAGCACGAGTCTGGTAGGCATCAGTTAACCAGGGTTATTTATTAATCCATCGATCTGTAGTATTTGAGTGTATGATGTGTGCAGCCCAGTTTACTGAGTGCTTGAGAAAGTATAATACAATAGTGTTAGACATAATCCCTGACCCCAAGGAGATTACAGTCTACTGAGGGAGACAGACTTTAAAATAGATCGGGATAGGGGAAATAAAGTAGATGAATATTCATGTAATTGCTGTGGGACTGGGATAAGTATTAAAGTGCTTAAGCCAAGTGTGTAATGTACTCAGAGAGAAGGACGCACAGGAGAAATAAAGGGTTTTATCTGGGAAGGCCTTTTGGAGGTGATGTGCCTCAGGTACCGAGAGGCATTGAATGATGATAATAATTATGGTACTTGTTAGGCGCTTACTATGTGCCAAACACTGTTCTAAACACTGGGGTTAAGTGGGTTGGACACCATACCTGTCCCACATGGGGCTCACACTCTTAATCTCCATTTGACAGATGAGATAACTGAGGCCCAGAGAAGTGAGGTCACTTGCCCAAGGCCACACAGCAAACAAGTGGCAGAACCCGAATTAGAACCCAGGTCCTTCTGACTCCCAGACCCGTGCTCTGTCCAATAGGTCATGCTGCTTCTCATTGATTTGAAATATCTTCTCCCTTGGCCCCATTGCGGAAGCAGCATGGCATAATGGATAGAGCACGGGCCTGGGAGTCAGAAGGTCATGGGTTCTAATGCCGGCTCTGCCACTTGTCTGCTGTGTGATCTTGGGCAAGTCACTTCACTTCTCTGGGCCTCAGTTATCTCATCTGTAAAATGGGGAGTGAAATTGTGAGCCCCACATGAAATAGGGACTGTGTCCAAGCTGATTTGCTTGTATCCACCCCAGTGCTTAGTATAGTGCCCGGCACATGATAAGCACTTAAATACCATAATAATAATTATTATTATTATCCCTTCCATACCTGTAAACAATGTATCCTCTCCATTTCCCTCTGTACTTCATCTCTCTAGCCTTTTTGGCTGTGTTCTCTTTGGCTGTGCTTTTGTCTGGACTTTTTTTTAGTCAAATATTTTGCCTTGCAAGAATGTCTGTTCCACTTCCAAACTTGGAGCTGTTTTGGACTTTCCAGTGCTACATCTAAAGAAAAGTGCTGAGGAGATTTAGTTAATAATCGTTGCTGTCTGTTTTAAGAGCTTACTACATGCCAAGCACTGTATTAAGCACTGGGGTAGTTACAAGATAATAGGGTTGGACACAGACCCTGTCCCACATAGGGTTCACAGTCTTACTCCCCATGACTAAACTGAGGCACAGAGATGTGAAGTGACTTGCCCAAGGTCACACAGCAGACAAGTGGTAGAGCCAGTATTAGGACTGAAGAGGACGACAACCCTGTTCAGGCTCTCGCATTCCTATAAAGTCCAATCAACCCATAACCTTCCCCGGAATCTCTCTTTTCATCCAGATTAGGAGGACTCTGGATATTAAAGTGCCTTTGTCCTGGGACAAATTCCCCCAAACAAACTGCAGTTGAGGATCACTGGGCTTGGGAAGCTTGCCCGAGGTCACTCAGCAAACAAGTGGTGGAAGCAGGATTAAAACCCAGGTCCTTCTGACTCCCAGCCCTATGATCGATCCACTAGGCCATGCTGCTTCTCAATTAAGACATCAAGAAGATAATTTGGAAAGTCTTAGTGGAAAGTGCATCTAAATCTATGTCTGGCTAACCAGTATAATTCTTCAAATGATGAATATCTTTCAATCTATGCCCAATAGGTTTTTTGGTTTTTTCTGTTGAAACAAGACTCAAAGCCTAGTTCACTTGAGACCTCATTCAATATAATGGAATAATCTATTTTCCCAAGAAGTTAATGGCAAATCCTTTCAGGTGAAAACAGGTGTGGGAGCCATTACTCTGAAAAATTTGGCAGGCATTTGGTAGAGGAGAGTATATAATGCTAATATATATCTTTAATAAATCTCAAATCTTCAGTGTGAACCTCAAGGAGCAGAAAAAATTTAGGAGGCACCATTTCAAAATAAATATATTTTCCTGGTAATGCATCATGGAACTAAATAGCACCTTACTAAATAATATATGTTGCCTGGGGCAAGTTCTCAGTAAGCTGCTCAGGGACTTCTGATGAAAATATGAAATGGCAAAATCGTCATTCTGTACCTACAGACAAAAGCACAACTGGCAAGTAGATTTGACCTTAGGCAAAGACTTCTTAAAATGACCATAAATCCACTAGGCTACTAGGGAGTGGCCTTATGAAGAGGGAAGCATGGCAGTATGGTGAATGTCTTTATGGAACTGTTAATGCTCACATAATGGAATACTCCTCAAAGGTGGCATCTTACAGCACTTCAGTTGTCAGATTGTAAATGGCGTAGTGGATAGAGCACAGGCCCAAGTGTCAGAAGGTCATGAGTTCTTATCCCTGCTCCATCACTTTTCTGCTCTGTGACCCTGGGCAAGTCACTTAACTTCTCTGTGCTTCAGTTACCTCATCTGTATAAAACGGGGATGAACATTGTAAACCCAATGTGGGACAGGGACTGTGTCCAACCTGATTAACTTGTATCTACCCTAGCGCTTAGAACAGTGCTTGGCACACAGTAAGTGTTTAACAAGTACCATAATTGTTATTGGTAAACTCCTCTAAGGCAGGGGCTAGTATCTCCTACTCTCGGAGTACAGGAGGAAGCTAGGTCACCATCCATTTTAGGTGCTCAGTGACCATGTTCTCCCTCCTTCTTAGTTTGTGAGCCTCAAGTGAGACAGATTCCGATTTACTTCAGTCAATCAATTGAATTTATGGAGTGCTTACAGTGTGCAGAGCACTGTACTAAGCGCTTGAGAGAGTACGATATAGCAGACATAATCCCTGCCCACGACAAACTTATACTGTATCTACAGTACAACAATATTCATAAATCCTGATGAATGCATGAAAGAAAACTCCATTTGGATCCTAGAAAAGGTGTCCAGCTACAGACATGAAGATTGCTTGGGAAAGCGGAAAACAACTTTCCTAGAATCAATCAAAGGTATGTATTGAGTGCTTATTGTGTGCATACCACTGAATTAAGTGCTTAATTCTGTTCTTAGTACTGTATTAGAATATATAATTCTCCTGGAAAAGTCATTCTGGAGAGGGAAACTACTTCAACAAGGTGCTAATTTAGTTCAGATAAGGTTTCAGAGCACTGCAGTGGGATTGTGGATCTAGAATCAAAGCAGTAGGGGGACTTCGAAGGAATAGAAATTGAAATACCACCTTTTTAATATTTTAATGGTATTTGTTCAGTGCTTACTGGTTGCCAGTACTAAGCACTGGAGTAGATACAAGTTAATCAAGTTGGACACAGTCAATGTCCCAGATAGGGCTCACAGTCTTAATCCCCATTTTACAGATGCGGTACCTGAGGCCCAGAGATGTTAAGCGATTTGCCCAAGGCTACATAGCAGTGAAGTGGCAGGGCAGGGATTAGAACCCAGCTCCATCTGACTCCCAGGCCCATGCTCTATCTACTAGGTCATGCTGCCATGTTTCCCCAAATACTAAATACCTTTACCACCTTGTAAAATTGTCTATTTTGGTATTAAGGCAACTGAATTTATGTTAACTAGTCCTCACAAGTAGCTTAAAAAATACCATAGTTAGTAGACACAGTCTTTACCCTCAAGGAGTTTACAATCTAGTGTGGGAGACTGACATTACAATAAATTAAGGATGGGTAGTAAATGGCAAAGCATAATATGTACATAAATGATGGTGCTTAAGAGGTACAGACCCAAGCACTAAAGTGATGCAGAAGGGAGGGTGTAAGGTGAAATGAATGGTTAATCAAGGAAGGCTTCTTGGAGGGAAAATGATTGATTTTTGTTTGATTTTGGCCGGGGATGGGGGGGTGGGGTGTTGTTTATTTTTAGTAGGGCTTTGAAGATGGGGGAGAGTAATTAGAGAGGAATTTCTAGTCGAGAGGGAGGAGGTGAGTAAGGGAACAATGGCAAATCCAGAACATGAAATTAAAAACTGCTTACTGGCTTCATTTTATTCGGTCTGCTGTTCTGAACTAGAGCTTTTTTGTGCTTTGGTAGATGCGGTGAAAAACTGGGGAAGGAATCCACATCCCTCAGATGGATGCTTTCAGGAAAGCCCAGCTGTATTTAAAAAGGCAGAAATGTTTGACTTGTGAAAATATAAATCACCATCTCAAGACAAAGGTAGTAACATGTGGCTATCCCAAAATCACATCATCTTTCAACCACTGGAATCTGATTTTTTAGGTAAGCCCCGTGAGACTTTTGGATAGATGCGTTTGTTACAATATGCTTGATCGATTTATTATCTGGACTTAAAATTCTGAACACAGCTCACTCCATCGTATCCACCTACCACTACTGCAAGTTAGAAAGAGGCAAGTATCCCTACTTATGGATATTTTGTTTTTGAATCATTTAAAATAGAGGATTTTTTTTAAAGCCTTTTTGTAAATTCCCTTCCCTGACACAAAAAGGATGCTAATAATTTAGAAATATCTCTAGGGGGTCTAGCTATCTTGTTTAGAAGTAAGAATAGGGAATTGTTGCTATGTCATATGCAGTATTGTTCTGCTCTGAAATTACATCTATTGCTCAATGGAGACCCGATATGTCACTGCTCAGCTGGAATTACTTTCTCATGCCACAAGCTTTATAAACTAGATCCAGCTAGACTCCATTTGAATGGGTTTTAAATGAGATGATACAAGGGAAATCAATCCTATCTGTTGAGTTCTTACCGTTCGCTGAGCACTGTACTAAGCACTTGGGAGAGTAAGATACATTGCTTGACCAAAACATTTATTCCATTGTCTCTGAAGCAGCAGGGTCAGTGGATAAAGCAAGGGCCTGGGAGCCAGAGGATCTGGATTCTCCATACCTTATCTCACCTTGGCTTCACAGACTCTGTCCTCTCCTGGTTCTCCTCTTACCTCTCTGGCCGATCATTCTCGGTCTCCTAAGCTGGAGCCTCCTCCCCCTCCCATCCTTTAACTGTTGGAGTTCCTCAAGGGTCAGTTCTTGGCCCTCTTCTGTTCTCCATTTACACTCACTCCCTCGGTGAACTCATCCGCTCTCACGGCTTCGACTACCATCTCTACGCAGATGACACGCAGATCTACATCTCCGCCCCTGTCCTCTCCCCCTCCCTTCAGGCTCGCATCTCCTCCTGCCTCCGGGACGTCTCCACCTGGATGTCGGCCCGCCACCTAAAACTCAACATGAGCAAGACTGAGCTCCTCATCTTCCCTCCCAAGCCCGGTCCGCTCCCAGACTTCTCCATCACCGTGGATGGCACGACCATCCTTCCCGTCCCGCAGGCCCGCAATCTCGGTGTCATCCTTGACTCGTCCCTCTCGTTCACCCCACACATCCTATCCGTTACCAAGACCTGTTGGTTTCACCTCTACAATATCGCCAAGATCCGCCCTTTCCTCTCCACCCAAACGGCTACCTTACTATTACGGGCTCTCGTTATATCCCGGCTAGACTACTGTGTCAGCCTTCTCTCTGACCTCCCTTCCTCCTCTCTCGCCCCGCTCCGGTCTATTCTTCACTCCACTGCCCGGCTCATCTTCCTGCAGAAACGATCTGGGCATGTCACTCCCCTTCTTAAACAACTCCAGTGGTTGCCTATCGACCTCCGCTCCAAACAAAAACTCCTCACTCTAGGCTTCAAGGCTCTCCATCACCTTGCCCCTTCCTACCTCTCCTCCCTTCTCTCTTTCTACCGCCCACCCCGCACGCTCCGCTCCTCTGCCGCCCACCTCCTCGCCGTCCCTCGGTCTCGCCCATCCCGCCGTCGACCCCTGGGTCACGTCCTCCCGCGGTCCTGGAACGCCCTCCCTCCTCACCTCCGCCAAACTGATTCTCTTTCCCTCTTCAAAACCTTACTTAAAAATCACCTCCTCCAAGAGGCCTTCCCAGACTGAGCTCCTCTTCCCCCTCTACTCCCTCTGCCATCCCCCCTTTACCTCTCCGCAGCTAAAGCCTCATTTTCCCCTTTTCCCTCTGCTCCTCCACCTCTCCCTTCCCATCCCCACAGCACTGTACCCGTCCGCTCAACTGTATATATTTTCGTTACCCTATTTATTTTGTTAATGAATTGTACATCGCCTTGATTCTATTTAGTTGCCATTATTTTTATGAGATGTTCTTCCCCTTGACGCCGTTTAGTGCCATTGTTCTTGTCTGTCCGTCTCCCCCGATTAGACTGTAAGCCCGTCAAACGGCAGGGACTGTCTCTATCTGTTGCCGACTTGTTCATCCCAAGCGCTTAGTACAGTGCTCTGCACATAGTAAGCGCTCAATAAATACTATTGAATGAATGAATGAATGATTCTAATTCTGGCTCTGCCACTTGTCTGCTGTGTGTCCTTGGGTAAGTCAGTTCCCAATTTCCTGGGCCTCTGTTTCCTCGACTGCCAAATGGGGACTCAATACCTGTTCTCTCTCCTACTTAGACTGTGACCTCCATTTGGGACTAGAACTGTGTCCGGACTGATTACGTTGTATCTACCCCAGTGCTTGACACAGAGTAACTGCTTAAATACCATCAGAAGTGCTTTTTCGGTTTTCCCATGATTAGGATCCCCTATCTTCCTCTTGCTATGTTTTGTTATTTTGTTGTCATCTTCCCTATCTCACCCAATGAAGATGTAGTAAACCCAGATCTCCCAGCCATAGAGAAGGTTAAACCTAGGGCCAGATATTGGAAAAAGTCCCCGAGAGTTACTGCTCTGCGCTTCTTGAGGTAAAGCCTGGCTTGGAACAAGCAAGGAGCCTCTTGGAGTCATTTTGGAGGAGTGGGCAACAGGAGTTGAGGAATTTTACCAACTCAAATCCAGGATTTCCATGAATCCTCTACCTGTCTTGTGTTGTCTTAGGCTGTCAAGTCATCTCCGACCCATAGTGTCCCCGTGGATCCCTCTCTCCCACAACGCCCTACCTCCATCTGCAATCGTTCTGGTAGTGGATCTATAGAGTTCTCTCTGTAAAAATACGAAAGTGGCTTACTATTGCCTCCTTCCATGCAGTCAACTTGAGTCTCCACCCTCAACTCTCTCCCATGCCGCTGCTGCCCAGCACGGGTGAGTTTTGACTTGTAGCAGATGGTCTTCCACTTGCTAGCCACTGCCCTAGCTAGGAAAGGAATGGGTAGGCCTCTGCTTGACTCTCCCTCCCATAGTCGAGACTGGTAGAGTTCTGGAAATTCTCCAGGCGCGACCCTGTGAGGGGTCTACCCTTCTTGCTCTCCATTTATTCTCTTGGAGGCCTCAGCAGATTGCTTCAGCATGCATCTTGGCTTAGAGGAAAGATTACAGGCCTGGAAGTCAGTGGATGTGGGTTCTAAATTCAACTCCGCCAATTGTCTTTACGTGTCCTTGGGCAAGTCACTTAATTTCTCTGCCTCCAATGCCTCATCTGTAAAATGATGTTTCAATACCTGTTCTTCATACTTAGACCGTGAGCCCCATGTGAGAAGGGACTGTGTCTGATAAGATTAATCCCAGCACATATATTACTATTAATTTGATGCGGATGACTCCCAGTCTTCATCTCCAGTCCTGCCGTCTCATTTACTCTGCATTCTTAGATTGGCTTCCGTTTACCTCCAGCTGAATGACTCATCAGCATCTTAAATCCTGTTCATCCAAAATCCAACTCCACCTCTTCACGCTCCCTTCCCTCAATTCTCATTCCAAACCTCCTCGTATCTCTTCACTATGTTCCCTTGCTTAACCAACCGAACCTAGCACACAGCCGGCTTTGTGGGCGGACTTGTAGCTCTGTCCAAATGGCTTCCAGAGGACCAACTGCCATATTGGCTCGTTTTCCTGCTCCTGCCCTCGAATCCACGCTGTCATTTGATAACATGGCCAGGAAGTTCTTGCTGTCCTCTCCCAAGTCCTTCTAGAATGCTCTCTTGAGTCTCCATCTTTCGGGCCCAAAGGGCTGGGCTTCCTGGGAGATGTCGTCTCTCGGATCTGAACTGTCTCTCCTGTAGTCCCACTGTAAGTCCCACTGATAAGATACTTGGATGCTAGGGGTTCTACACCGGCAAGAGAAGGTAGAAAATCAGACAGATTCTCATCAGATCATTCCCTCCCCTCCCCCAAAATATGGATATTTCTAGTAAGTCTTTTTTGGGGGCTTAATTAGACAAAGTGGTACAATTCTCCACTTCAGCCTGGTAGCCTCAAAATGATCTTGCATCCCTCTCACCTTTCAGAGAGCCTTAATTAAAGGAATGACAGCTGAGGCAGAATACAGTCCTCCACAGTACGTGAAATCCATCAATTTCTAGGTCCCTGGCTTGTCTTAGTTATTTCTCCAATCCCCGCAGGCTCTTCTCTATGGGAAGCTCCTTCACAGGTCTGAGTACCTTTTGCAGGAAGGATATAATGGTTTTCTGGAAGGCAAAGGATTAGGATGTTTATAAAAAATTTTTTAAAAAAACCTGCTCTCCATCAACGAAAGCATCTCCCCAAATATGACTTGTTGACCACTCATGCAACAATCTAAATTTTTCACAGGGACCCTTTGGTTGATAAGGAACCCTCTTGTTTTAATTCCAATCCCCCCATCCCCCTCCAAAAATAAAAAATAAAAAATACCTGGTAAATTTGGAAAGAACCTAACACTCAGGGCCCAATCATCATTTGTATTTATTGAATGATTACTGTGTGAAGAGCACTGTATTAAGCCCTTGGGCGAGTACAGTATGTGTACAGAGGGTACGGAAATGAATACTCAACTCCATTAGGGGTTATCCAGAAGCTTGCATTACTCTTGTTTTCAAACACTGCTTTCTTGCTTGAAGCAGAATAATGAAAGGATTTCAACAAATATCTGGCAGGGGGATGGGGCAGGGAGAGGAGGAGAGGCAAACAGAGCTGGCATAGAGGAACATGGAGGAGGAAGAAGGGGGTTGAAGCCAAATGAGACATATGGGAAGTCTTTTCCCCAACCTTCCTACCCTTCTCCATAAAGATCTCCTATGCCCATTCTCCTTCCAACCCATCTGCTCTTGGATGTGAGCGGAGAGAAGGTTCTGATGCCTGAAGGGGGTACAAGAGAAGCAGTGTGGCCTAGTGGAGAGGTGTCTGGGAGTCAGAGGCTCTGTGTTCTAATCCTGGCTCATACCTGCTATGTGATCTTGAGCAAGTCACTTAACTTCTCTGTGCTTCAGTTACCTCATCTGTAAAATGAGGATTCAATACTTGTTCTCTCTTCTACTTAACCTGCGAGCTCCAGACCTTATCATCTCGTATCTACCCCAGTACTTAGCATGCTAGGCACCTAACACTTAGAAATATTATTATTATTATTATTCAGAAGCAATCCTTTACACAGTAGGCAGTAAGTCTTCGGAATTTTTTCCAGAGGAAATTGTACGGGCTAAAATCATTAGTACGTTTAAGAAGGAATTGGATGAATTTATGAATGAGAAGCTCATAATGGAAATTAATGTTTGGATGGGGGAAAGTTAAGCACGTTAGATAATCCATCACTAACCGTTATGGATAACGTCGAGAAGGGTAACCCAATCATCAAACAATTTCTCCAATTGTCTCAGACAGACCCCTGGGCTGGATAGATCATTGGCCTCACTAGTAAAGACATTTCTCAAAGTGAAAAATACCTGAAAACCACCTAAAGACAGAATAGTCTATGAGTAAATTAATGTAGCCAATGATAATTTGATTCTGTTGGACAAAACTACTAATGTACAAGTGTTTTTTTTTATGGTATTTGTTAATCCAGAGAAGCAGCATGGTGTAGTGGATAGAGCAGCAGCGTGGCTCAGTGGAAAGAGCACGGGCTTTGGAGTCAGAGGTCATGGGTTCGAATCCCGGCTCAGCTGTGTGACTTTGGGCAAGTCACTTAACTTCTCGGTGCCTCAGTTACCTCATCTGTAAAAGGGGGATTAAGACTGTGAGCCCCACGTGGGACAACCGGATTCCCCTGTGTCTACCCCAGCGCTTAGAACAGTGCTCGGCACATAGTAAGCGCTTAACAAATACCAACTTTATTTTATTAGAGCATGGGCCTGGAAGTCAGAGTTCCTGGGTTCTAATCCTGCCTCCACTACTTGTCTGCTGTGTGACCTTGGGCAAGTCACTTTACCTCTCTGGGCCTGTTACTGCATTTGTAAAATGGGGATTGAGGCTGGGACCCCCATGTGGGACAGTGTCTATAGCCAACCTGATCTGCTTGTATCCACCCCAGCGCTTATTACAGTGCCTGGTGCATAGTAAGTGCTTAACTAATACCATAATTACTATTACTAGCACTTACTCTGTGCCAGGCACTGTACTAAGGGCTGGATTAGATTCAAGGTAATCAGGTTGGATGCAGTCCCTGTCTCACATGGGGCTCACAGTCTTAATCCTCATTTTACAAATGAGGTAACTGAGGAAGAGAGAAGGTAATAATAATAATGTTGGTATTTGTTAAGCACTTACTATATGCAGAACACTGTTCTAAGCGCTGGGGTAGATACAGGGTAATCGGGTTGTCCCAGGTGAGGCTCACAGTCTTAATCCCCATTTTACAGATGAGGTAACTGAGGCACAGAGAAGTGAAGTGACTTGCCCACAGTCACACAGCCGACAAGTGGCAGAGCCGGAATTTGAACCCGTGACCTCTGACTCCCAAGCCCATGCTCTTTCCACTGAGCCACGCTGCTTCCCGTAATTATGGTATTTGTTTAGCACTTACTATGTGCTGAGCACTGTTCTAAGCGCTAGGGTAGATACAGGGTAATCAGATTGTCCCACATGGGGCTCACATTTTTTAATCCCCATTTTTACAGATGAGGTAACTGAGGCACAGAGAAGTTAAGTGACTTGCCTAAGGTCACACAGCAGACAAGTGGCAGAGTGGAGATTAGAACCCACGACTTGCCCAAGGTTACAAAGGAGACTAGTGGGTGGAACCAGTATTAGGACCCAGGTCCTTCTGATTCTCAGGTCCATGCTCTTTCCACTAGGCCACACTGGTTCGCAGGTTGAAAAGAACTAGCCCTGAAAGGGTAGTCCAGCGTTCAGTCCATGTTCTAGTCTTATCACTGAAAATGCAGTGTTCAGTTCAATTTTGTTGAGCTAGACTCTTATCTCCTGGTGCTCTATTGATTTAGAAAACAAGATTCTGGCCTGCTCCCTCATTTGTCTTCCCAATAGCCATGGCACAACAGATTTTTGGGAGACATTTAATACTGGCTGAGATGCAGAAGCATGTGAGGATTAAAAATAAAATGAAATGTTAGAAACAACCTCTCAGATCATCCAGTATTTGGGCACAGGCTCAAGGCAAATTTTGTTGGCTTAAAATGTTTGGAGAAAAGTACTCGGAACGGTCCTCCCCTCGGATCATCTAATGCCCTGAACTGCATTAGAGATCCTCAAAACACAACAGCACAATTGCGCATGTCAAACTCCAGGAAATATAGAACCACTGTATTCACATCCGTGAGAGTGTAAGTTCCTTTTAGGTAAGGAACATGTCAACCAACTCTGTTATATTGTACTCTCTCAAGTGCTTAGTAAAGTGCTCTGTACAAAGAAAGTGCTCAATAAATACGATCAATCGATTGACTGATTTGAGGGAGTCTCCCATCGTAAGTGGCGGAGACCTCGGACAGATACATTGACTTGGTGACTGAGCGGCCACATGAAAGAATTAATTTAAGGCTAGTGGGTAGTGGAGAGCTACTCATCCACTCTTGAGTTCCTGACAGATATGATCATGCTGGGCCAGTGGGGACAATAATTTTATATACACATCCTTTTTATGGCCAAACAAAATGGACAAATAGAGGGAAATCTGCCTAGGAAAGAATGTTCTGTGCTTCTGTAGTCTTACAGGCCTGAACAAGATTCTCTGTTGTTTCTTCTGTCTGACTCCAAGGAAAGCAGAATAAATCCTCGACATGGTCTCTCTAGACATTAAATGAGGGTTTGAGAGGGTTCAAAAAGCACCTTTAGTACTTTGGAGAAGCAGCGTGGCTCAGTGGAAAGAGCATGGGCTTTGGAGTCAGGGCTCCCATGAGTTCGAATCCCAGCTCTGCCACTTGTCGGCTGTGTGACTGTGGGCAAGTCACTTAACTTCTCTGTGCCTCAGTTACCTCATCTGTAAAATGGGGATTAAGACTGTGAGCCCCACGTGGGACGTCCTGATTCCCCTGTGTCTACCCCAGCGCTTAGAACAGTGCTCGGCACATAGTAAGCGCTTAGCAAATACCAACATTATTATTACTCTGTTCCTCGTATTATGAGAAGCAGCGTGGCTTAGTGGAAAGAGCCCGGACTTGGGAGTCAGAGGTCACGGGTTCAAATTCTGGATCCACCACCAATCAGCTGTGTGACTTTGGGCAAGTCACTTAACTTCTCTGTGCCTGTTACCTCATCTGCAAAGTGGTGATTAAGACTGTGAGCCCCACGTGGGACAACCTGATTATCTGGTATCTACCCCAGTGTTTACAAGAGTGCTTGGGACATAGTAAGCACTTAACAAATACCATCATTATTACTATTATTACATTCTCAATTTTAAAGAACATTATCATGTATCATCTTAATCGGGTGGTAGCGACCAGGGACTAAGACCAGTTTGTCCAGAAAATCCAAGACAAGAATACTTAGCTACAGTCACTTCTGCTGTACATCAGACTTGGGTTGTGTAGGCAGTTAATCCAGGAAGGCGAGGTGGAGAAAGTGGGATTTCTTGAGTGTGAGCTTCAGTGATGGGGAAATGGTAAAGGCAGAAAATGGGAAACAGTGTGGCCTAGTGGAAAGAGCACAGGCCTGGGAGTCAGAGGAACTGGGTTCCATTCCCAGAACTACCATTTGTCTGCTGTGTGACTTTGAGCAAGTCACTTAACCTCTCTGTGTCTCACTTTTCTCATCTGTAATATGGGAATTAAACCCTACTCCCTTTTATTAGACTGTGATCCCCATTATCCTAACCTAATCATAACCTGATTACTTTGTATCTTCCCCAGCGTTAAGTAGAGTTCTTGGCACATAGTAAGCACTTGCCAACCCCATAAAAAAATAGGTTTGAGGCTTTCACTTAGCACTAACAGCTCAGCAAACAGCAATATGAAGTCTGACTTGTTAAATAGCCAGTAGCCAATTAGCTATTTTTTGCCACATCCAAATTCCACTCCCCATTCCAAAGCCATGGATTGCAACCTCATCCCGTCCCCTGATTTTGTAAGTAAGGTTCAGTTTCAAAGTTCTTTAACACGGAGAAAGAAAAGTACTAAAATCTGTTCTATTTTCTAACCCTGATTTTTTTTTAAAAAAAGATTGCTGAATGTATGTATCAGCCTAAGGACATTGTTAAAGTCTGCACTTCTACCTCTTTGCAGGCTCCCCTAGCATAGTTGCTGAGATGGCTCTAGCTTCCTTTAATATCTGCTCTGAGTTGAAAGGAATTATGACTCCAGTGAAGCCCTATTCAGTGCAGAGCTTTAGTGTTTATACTAGCAAGAGAAAGGCAAAACTTCCATTAAAAAAATGCCCTTGAGGCAGGGTGTCTTTTTTTAACTTTCCTTTCCAATTAACAGAAGCTGCATTGTCAGGGTGGAAAGGCTCTATTTACCTTTCTACGGATATTTTTTTTCAAGGGGTCCTGAATCCTTAGGACTTGGTGATACGGTTGGTCAGTCAGTCAATACCTACTGAGCCCCCTTATAATCAGGTTGGACACATGGAGCTCGCAGTCTTAATCCCCATTTTCCAGATGAAGTAACTGAGGCACAGAGAAGTGAAATGACCTGCCCCAGTTCACACAACAGACAAGTGGCAGAGCCAGGCCCTCTGACGCCTGTACTCATGCTCTTCTTTTCATAAGGTCACTGTGCTTCTCATGGTTGATTTTGAAGGAAGGTTAAAAAGGAAGTCATCAAATAATATCCAAGGTAATGGAAAGAAGTACAGCTATTATTCCATGGGCCAGATATGGAACAGCAGCTTCATAATAATGGTAATTTAAACATTTACTGTGTGCCCAGTACTATACCAAGTCCAGAGGAGGATGCAAGACAATCAGGTTGGACACAGACCGTGAGCCTCTTGCGGGACGGGGACTAAGGGGGAAGGGTGAATGGGTATTTAATCCCATTTTAAAGATAAGGAAACTGTGAGGCACAGAGAAGTTAAGCAGATTTGCCTAAGGTCATACAGCAGGCAAGTGGCTGAGCAGGGATTAGAACTCACTTCTTGTTCTGTTCTTCCTATTGTTTAATTTAAGAACTGCTCTAAAACAGCAAGAAAAGAGACCTGCCTAATCCCCACCAGCACTGCTCCCATCCCACCCTCCTTTCAGCCAGTCAGACCATTGTATTTATTGAGCAGAGTGATTTACTAAACTCTTGGAAGGTACAATACAGCAATAAAGAGAGGCAATCCCTGCCCACAACAGGCACAAAGTCTAGGATGGGGAGACAGACATCAATACAATAAACAGGCATCAATATAAATTAATAGAATTATAAATATATACATCTATACATGTGTTGTGGGGTGGGGAGAGGGGGAAAATGCCAAGAGAGCGAATCGTGGTGACAGGGAATGGAGGGAGAGCTGAGGAAAAATATTCTTTCTCTCTTCCACTGCTTTTTATTCCTAGCTAAAGCATACTCTGGCGCTTATATGTGGTCTCTTTTCAATATTAAATAGTCGTATTGAAATGCCAAATTGAACAGCTCCAGCAGAAGTGGCATTAAGACATTTTTTTCATGTGCAAAACGATTATATATTTGATAGCGAGTTAAATAGCCACAATTGCCAGGGAAGCAAATTAACTGTTTTAAATGCTGTATAAATAATCCTTTTGTCACAGAGTAGTTAATCAAATTGGGAGATGGGATACTCCTCCTCTTTATATTAGAAACATCAGGAAAAAAGGGTGATTATTGGCATGGGGCACAGGGAGAGATTGTCTTCCCGTACATTTAATCTTCTTTGTCCACATGCTGGTTGGTTTCAAGTATCATAATGAAATGGACTCGTTAATATAAAAACGAGCCTCGACTCCTCATGCCTAGAGTAGAAGCAGCATGGTGTAGTGGCTAGAACACAGGCCTAGGAGTCAGAAGGTCATGAGTTCTAATCCCACCTCTGCCTTGTGTCTGCAGTGTGATCTTGGGCAAGTCACTAAACTTCTCTGTGCCTTAGTTACCTCATCTGTAAAATGGGGATTAAGACTGTGAGCCCCACGGGGGACAACTGCTTTACCCTGTATCTACCCAGAACAGTGCTTGGCACATAGTAATTGCTTAACAAGTACGAGTACCATCATTATTATTATTCGCAAATTTGACTCAGTCTCTGTTCCACCTGGGGCTTACCTCTTCTCCCTTCCATTTAGACTCTGTTTTATCCTTATTTTGAGGAAAATGAGACACAGAGAAGAGAAGTGAATCTGGGTCTCCTGTAATTTTTTTTAGTTTTTTCCACTAGGCCATGCTGCTTCTCAACATGGTAAAAGGAAAACATTTTAGCTTTGATTGCATTAATACTTTATTGGAAATAGGCTGATTACAAACAGGATACAATCATAGGCTACAGAGATGGGCTCACTTTCAACTGGCACTTAGCTTCCTTAAGTCGTTGCACTGAACCTGCTGGAAAATATTTCAAACATGTTAATCTCATCATTCCAACAGCGTTGCTCACTTGAGTAGGTTAGTTAATTATAATTATGGATGCACCGGGCATGCCGTGTGTTCAAGACAGCTCTCAAAACCTCCGTGAGCCCAGGGTTTTAATCGGTGGAAATATCATGCGCTCTCTTTCACAAACGGTCCTTCATATAAGGAGTCCTGAACACCAAGGTCGTATGCGTCCTCCAACTTCGAATAATGGTTCTTTCCTTGAATCACCTCCTCTCCCTCCTCCCCCACCCCCACACTAGGCATTCAAAAGGAATAGTCAGGGCTCTGGCCAGCTTCAGCTAAACTTGCTCTATGGATGAACCGGATCTGACTTAACTGAGGCAATTGTGTTTGTAAGAGAAACTGTCTCTATTTTTAGATCAGCATGGTGCCCTGGAGATCTTACAGGCAGTGCTGTTTGGGGAAAGATAATGTGACGAAGCTTTTGAGGAATTGCACGCCGCATTAAGACTTTAGCTCATCCCCAGATGAAGCATTGTGATCTTGGATCACTGTGATCTGCTGGGAGAGAAGGAATAATAATAGTTGTGGTATTGGTTAAGCTCTTACTATGTGCCAGACACTGTCCCAAGCGCTGGGGTAGATGCAAGTTAATCAGGTTGGACACAGTCCCTGCTCACAGTCTTAATCCCCATTTTACAGATGAAGTAACAGGCCCAGAGAGTGAAGTGACTTGTCCAAGGGCACACAGCAGATAAGTGGCGGAGCTGGGATCAGAACCCAGGTCCTTCTGACTCCCAGACCTGTGCTGTATCCATCAGGTCATGCTCCTTTGATGTGTCCCTTTGCTTTCAAGATCCAGGTCTGTCCAACATCGATCAATCAATCTCTGTGTGGAGAACACTGTAATACATGCTTGGGAGAATTCAGTACAAAAGAATACATACACTTGCCTACGGCGAATTTACAGACTACATGGATATATGTACATGGGTTCTGTGGGGCTGTGGGAGGAGCAAACACACCCATAGTATTTACTGAGCACTTACTTTGTTCAGGGCCCTGTACTAAATACAGTACAGTTGTTATACATGATCCCTGACCTCCAGGAGCTTATGGCCTAGCTGGGAGACAGATACTAAAATAAATTGCAGGTAAGGGATATGACAGAGTAGATACAGCCATACACAAGTGCACTGGGGTGGAGCTGGAGTGGAGTAGGAAGTCTTCAGCCAGGCTCTTGGATTCAGCCACCCCCCAGCTGCTTTCTACATGGGGGACATCAAATTCAGGCCTTTCAAGCTGATACTCATGCAACCCATGACAGACATCTGTCCCATTTTTTCCAGTCATTATCCTGGGGAAGTAGGTTCCACGGCTAAAAATCAAAGACAAGTAGTTGTTTTTGAAGAGGCGTTATAATGGGGAGGAGCAGAGCAGAAGAAGCAAAACAACAGAGCTTCCCTTCTTCCTTTGGCTCAGACCCTTCCAAAAAGACTTTATTGAAAATCGCCAATTTCAGTTTCCAGCCAGGACAAATAAGAATTTTCTTTCCCCTCTGTTTTGGCTCCAGCTGTACCACCTGAGTGGGGGTTTAAGCATCGGAGACCTTTGATGAAGGAGAAAGAACCAAAATAGAAACCTCCCCATGGGAGATCTGGGAACTCAGGAGAGAGTAGCTTTGCCACTTTAAAGAACCGAGAAAGGCACTTAAGAAGCGGTTGGGGAAGGAGGAGTTTTTGTCTGAGTCCAGGTACATCGGCTATAAAAGTTCAGCGTATGTAGTGGAGTGAAGCTGCTCTCTCTCCTCATTGGGAGTCCTCAACCGAACTCTAGACCCTCATTCTCTCACAAAGCCACTTGGGAGGTGAGAAAACCAGAAACTTTTCAGATATTAAGTGTGGAAAGGTGTTCTCTGACCACCTGCAAGGAGGAAAATGACTTTTGGGGTCTGGATTGAAAATAGCAAAGGGAAGGGGTGAAAGGGGTGAGGCACGAGGGGCTCATCATTAACTGGCAGATAGAATGGCCTCATGAGAAAATCACATGGGAGTTTAGCTACATATAGAGGGAAAATTGGAACTCTGGTTTCCATGAGACATTAGATTGCGGTACAACAGACTGGAAGAGTGTAATCCACGTAATCTGCGGTCGTGAAATTACCGTGGGTGGGTGGGTGTGTGCAAGGCCTCTTGGGAAAAGTGAAGTTTTGGTTTTACTTCGGGGCTGGTTCTGAAACTGGAAGTGCCTGAGGCCAGCAGCTTTTTCTAATGCCAAATATGCCTTTTCGGCAGGAGCATCTGTCTCTCAGTATATCAAGTGAGTTCATCTCTAAAAGGAGCCCAGCAAGATAAAAGGGAGCAATAAAAGACCACACTTTATTCTGACACCTTATTGCTCAGATTTACAGTTAAGAGACTTACTGAGGTTTAAGGAACTTGTGGATAACTTCAAATAAAATGTATGGTGTCTGTAAACTTTAACCCAACCCACTTAGAAAGGATTGAATCTCCCAGTAATTGCACCACTGGGTGTAATTTATCTCACCTAATAAAGCAGTTATCTCTACAGTTCCTTTAGCAAGAACCTGCGTGGAGTGATCCAGATTTCTTGACCTCGTGGAATAATTAGATAAGAGTTAGATCTAGATAATCACTCAGTTCTGGAATCAGCTTCATCCACATACTTTGTTTGCCCTGAAGCACTATGCTGCCTCGGAAATCATCCTTTTTGCCAAGAAACCGCATCTGGAGTGAGAATCACAATTCTGATTTCTCCACATGTCTCTATTTCTCTGAGAAAAAGCATGGCCTAATGGAAAGAGCACGGGCCTGCGATTCAGAAAGCCTGAGTTTGTCCACACCCTAATCAGCAAAAAACAAAAAAAAAGCACCTTGTGGTGACACACCAGAAATAAGCTAAATCAGCTAATGCTAAATAAGCCTGGCATCATCTAATGGTATGTTGCAATAAGTTTCAGTCACTCTATTCGAGTCAGTGAAAATACTTCGGTTTGAAGAGAAGAGCAAGTGAGGTATTTAAGAGGTAAAATCTCGAAGGGAGTGAGTGCTAGAAGAAATAGTGGCATTAGAATGCAATAGCACAGGAGATAGCTAATTACACTGATTCTTCTGAGTTATGTTTCTTGAGGGCAGAGATTTCATTTATTTAAACTGTCCCTTTAGCTTCTACCAATGCAAAATGCCCTTCACGAGTCCTTAATAAATGCTTGTAGGAACTAATTGTAAGACTGTAAAATAAGGAGCTGTTTCTTTCTTTTATTATCTATGCCTAAGCACAGAGTACACAGCTGTGCTCAATATATACAAATGAATGAATAGGCTATACAAGAGTGTCAGCCCTTAATCTTCTTATGCACTGAGGGAAAGGAGAAGGGTTAAGTAGGTTAGCTGGCTGAGTTCTGAGTGGGTGATAGTCCCAGAGCGCTTAGGTACGTATCCATAATCCATTTATTTATATTAATGTCTGCCTCTCTTTATTAACTGCAAGATAATCTTTGAGCACGGAACGTCTACCAATTTGTTGTTCTGTACTCTCCCAAAAGCTTCGTACAATGCTTTGCCCATGATAAGCACTTCATAAATACCATTGATTGATTGATAAGTGAGATTAGGTGAGAGAAGCAGCATGGCGTAGTGGATAACACAGGACTGGAAGTCAGAAGGACCTGGGTTCTATTCCCAGCACTGCCATTTGTCAGCGTGACCCTAGGCAAGTCACTTAACTTCCCTGTGCTTCTGTAAAATGGGAATCCAGACCGAGCCCCATGCGGGACATGGACTGTGTCCAACCTGACTAACTTGTATCTACTCCAGTCCTTAGTAGAGTGCCTGGCACATAGTAAGCACTTAACAAATACCATTAAAAAAATGGTATGCACCAAATGATGGCTTATTCAAGAAAGCCAAGAAGGAAGAATCCAAGTTGAGAGAGGGTCTGAGTTGAGTGTTGAAGGATAGGCCATCTTCAGCTGTTCATCTTGGTGGAGGCTTCTGCCAGTTGATGAGGGCAGTTTTCCATTTCTTTTCCCGGCACCAACTGTTTTAGTGTTGGAACTTGAAACAAGCCGATATTTGCAGGGCAAAGGCCCACTTTTCCCCCCACCCCAAATTTTCTAGTTTAGCCTTACTGAGTAAAAAATAATGATAATAATCTGGGGGAGAAGCCTAAGTCACCACAACCCAATATTGGGAGTAAAGTTAGTGTGGGTGGTCCCAGCTGTTTTCCCCCATCTACTGCAGGACCAGGACAAGGTCCTTTTATTTCCATTGCTTTCATTTTCAATACCCAGCCTCCCTCTGCTGTAACTCCAGCTGGAGGGGAACACAGAGTGTCTTTTGGAGCCACAGGTGAGGTCAGAGGACCCCAGAAAATGCTGTAGGCATAGGCCGATTTGGGTCAAATCGTACAGACGCAGCAAAAATGGCAGGCGGATGTCCTGGCCATGTAAAACCGTGGACTGGTGTGGTGTGTGTGTACCACTATGTGTATCTTGGGGTCTGGTTCCTTGAAGAGACAGGTGAGGGTTGGTCTGGGCTTTGCTGATGGAGTTTCAGGGATTCTTCGGCCAGAATCGGTCAAACTTTGAATGTTAGACTTTGGAAACATGAAGGATGCTCATGGGTGCTGAAAGAGATCAGTGGGGGTGCTCCAGATATACACATGGAGTGGTGAGTTTTCTGTAGCAGTGTGGCTTAGTGAGTAGATCACAGGCCTGGGAGACAGAAGGACCTGTGTTTTAATCCTGGCTCTGCCATATGTCTGCTGTATGACCTTGGGCAAGTCACTTAACTTCTCTGTGCCTCAGTTCTCTCATATGTAAAATGGGGATTAAGAGCGGGAACCCCATGAGGGACAGAGACTGTATCTAACCTGATAAACTTGTATCAACTCCAGCGCTTAGGAGAGCAGGAGGAGCAGTATGGCCTACTGGATGGAGCACGGGCTTGGGAGTCAGAAGACGTGGGTTCTAATCTCGGCTCAGCCACATCTGCTGTGTGACTTGTCAACTGTGTCACTGTGGGCAAGCCACTTAACTTCTCTGTGCCTCAGTTCCCTCATCTGTAAAATGGGGGTTAAGACTGTGAGCCCCACGTGGAACAACCTGGTTACCTTGTATCTACCCCAGCACTTAGAACAGTGCTTTGCACATAGGAAGTGCTTAACAAAAACCATCATCATCATCGAGTGCTTGGCACATAGTAAGCGCTTAACATGTACCATATTATTATTATTACTATTATTACGTGGCTGGGAATCTGCATATTGATCAGTTTCCCCTTTTCTTTAGGTTCTCAGGTTCTGATGTGAAGGTGAAACTCCATTTCTAGGCATCAGCCAGAGAGAGGCAAAGCACCCTAGTATTTTATCAACCTCAGCTCAGTAGACAGACTCCATACTGGAAAATGACTTAGCTTATTTCCTGCAGAATGTTTGAATCCGGTGTGATCACCTAAAAGCTTAGCGTAGCTGTTCCATCAATCAAATTTGCTGAGTCTCACTAAACAATACCACTGAAGGAACCCAACCTGTAGAAATCTCAATCTGTTCATTTACACAGTGGAATATGATGGACGAACATTAATCTTCATAATGCACACCAAATCAAACCGCCCTCCGTTGCGATTATAGGTTTGACATGGGCTTGATTTACAATTAATACACATTCAATGCAAATAATTGTTAATGCAAATGAAGGTCATGAAATGGAAGGAAAAATCCCTGAAATGCAATCAAATCCCATTACATAACATCAAGGACTTTAGTATTTCTGATTACGAGAATAATAAGTCACACCATTACTTTCCTGGTGTTCTAATTTGCATCTTTAGAGGGCTCCTGTTCAGCTAATCTATTTCTACCCAAAAACATTCAGAAATGCCAGACCGCAGATTTGAAAGTGGCTTTGGGTGGTGGGAGATATGGTATAGTCTATCCCAAATAGTAACACCGAGAATGGGTTCCTGCCCTTGAGAAGCTTACAGTCTAATGTGGAAGATGGCAGACACAAATAATTTACAAATTATTTTGTAATAATTTGGGAGCAGAAAATAGAACAATGTTCTAAGTGCTAGTAATGTGACAATTTGTTTAATGGATAGGTAAGTGTAACTAAATTTATTTGTGTTTACGTACATATATATATATATATATAAGTTTTGAGGAAGATAAATGAACATGAATGCTTAGGGTTATTATTGAGTTTACAGGACAGAAAAGATGAAGTTGAATGTCTCCTACAGGAGGTAAATTTTCAAGAGGGCTTTGAAAATGGGGAGAGGTGAAGTCTGGTGGATTTATCCTTGGGCCTCTGGCTATGGCTGGTGCCATGCTCTTAAGCAGCTCCTTTATGTATTTAGTAGTAGTAATAATATTTATTGTGGCTCCGCTGGGTACAATGCACTAACTGATTGGGAAAATGCAACATTAAGTCACACATCCCCTGCTCACAGGGAGCTTACACATCAATGTTGAGGAATCAGTCTTAAGAAAATTTACTGCTGAATATATAACCATGACTTCCCCAATTAGCAGAGGTATTGGATAGCATTCCTCAAGGAGAATAACCCTTTTCTCATCCACAACATCTTGCTTTTTAGAAACAGTGACTTGAGAAACTTCCTATTATGTCCAGAGAATTACAGCAAGTTGTCACTTTGGGTCTGCCAGGCCCTAGTTCATCCAGAGAATATGGTTCGAGGGAGTCTCTTCACTCTGAATTACCTGGTAATGCATTGGAATATGAGGAGGAATTTAAATGCTCATTTTCCCCCACATCTAATACATATACAGTAGTTGGGAAACACTGTCCCTAGACATGTGTGGCATCAAATCTGAAGAAGAAATGGAACCGTTTCCCATGTCTTCACATTCTCTTTCCTGCTGACTTCCATGATATCGCTGTAGAAACCAAACCACTGGAGAGTTAAAGGATGAGAGATGAACCCGGGGGGGGGGGGGGGGGCGATTTTTAAAGTCTATTTATTTGATTACAATGTGTGCTAATTAAGCTTACAGTCTTTGAGCTAAAGTAGCACAAGAGGACAAAGGTTTAACCTACAGAATACTTAGCTATAAAGTTGTATATAAAAAACCTTTTCCATGTAATCCAGTGACATGCAGAAAGGACTCTTGGGCATCAAATTACTGGGACTAATTATTAGGAACAGTTAATACTGTTTTCATTACCTCCCTCAATCTATTAACTTAAGAATGGGCAGGACATGTCTTCTCTGACAATTTTACTCTTTCTTTCTCATTCTTCACATGTTTTTCCAAGTCCCTCAGGATATTCAAAGGTGGCTGGGTGCATCAGGAGTCAAACAGGGTTTCATCCATATGGAATATGTAGTTAAACATTAACAACTACTCTAATTAACTTAAGTTTGATCCAAAAACATGTTCATACTGTTAATAGCCTAATGCATTAGGAGTAGAAGAAAAATTGATCGTATTAATTATGTTGTGAATCCATTAGGAGAATATTTCATCAGTTATTGCAAAATGGCCTGGAGCTATGTATCTAGCATTACTGAATAGTAAATGTTAAAAAAATAAAGCCATCTCAATAACTAAAACAACTTTCACCACATACACGTCTCTCCTCCCCCCCTCCAAATTTCTTCCTCTTTTTTTGTTCCTGTCTCTATCTAGGATGAAATGACTTATGGTAAAAATTCACCTCCATGTGCATATTTGCCTGAAAAAACCAATCCAAGACCCAGAATCCCAACTTCATTAGACTCACACAAAAGCTGTTGCTTGTTTGCTCTCATGTTTGATGTTTGCAGATCCTGGTGGTGTTTTCATTTTTCTTCCTTGACCCCACAGTTCTAATAATAATGAATATTTATGTTGCCTATTAAATGCTTACTTTGTGCCAAGCACTGTACTAGGGGCTGGGGTAAATACAAGATAGCTTGGACACCATCCCTGTCCCACATGGAGCTCACAGTTGAAGTGATACATTTATCGTAGGGATAAGGATTAAACTGTAAGCCCGGCAATGGGCAGGGACTGTCTCTATCTGTTGATGACTTGTACATTCCAAGCGCTTAGTACAGTGCTCTGCACATAGTAAACACTCAATAAATACTACTGAATGAATGAATAAGGATATTCTTTTATTTATTCTTGTATTCCACCTCCCAGGCCCATGCTCTATCTACTAGGCCATGCTGCTTCTCACCATCCATCTACAAACGGGTATCTGGACCCAAGAGCAATGTATTGAGAGGTCCAGAGAAGACCTTGTAATCATTCTCTGGCCTCAGTCATGACTTGTAGCCTGAGATATCTGATTTTAATTGCCTTAGAGAAGCAGTGTGACCTAGTAGGAAGAACATGAGCCTAAGAGTCAGAGGAACTGGGTTCTAATGTGGCTCTGCCTCCTAGTTTCCTCATCCGTAAAATGAGGATTACATTCCTGTCTCTCTCTCTCTTAAACTGTGAGCCCCACATGGGACAGGTACCTTGTCCAATCTGATTGTGTTGTATCTACCCCAGCACTTAGTATGGGGCAAGTAAGGGGTGGGCAGCGGGGATAGGAAGGACAGAGTAGGAGACTCTAAGCTCTTTCGCCAGGGAACGTGTCTTCTAACTCTGTTATACTATCTACTCCCAAAGGTTTAGAACAGTGCTCTGCACACAGTAAGTACTCAATAAATTCCACTGATTGACTGAGGAAGGACCTGACCAGGTTCATCTACCTGCCAGTTGCTCTTAGGAAAATTCTCAGCGATCTTTCTCCTGCAATTTCCAGGGACCCATGCTGAGGCTTGGACTGAGATAGTGTAAATCAGGAAAGGCGTCACTGTATCATATCAATTTTATACTATAAAATGTATATATCAATGTCTGTCTCCCCCTCTAGACTGTAAGCTTATTGTGAGCAAGGAACCTATCTACCAACTATATTGTCTTATACTCGCCCAAGCTCTTAGGAGAGTGCGCTACACACAGTAAGCGCTTAATAAATACCATTGATGAAAATGATGATAATGAGGTACATCAGTTGATTGCCCAATAGACCGTCTGGGACATCCCATTGAAAATAATGGGAGCTTTGTTGAAATTGTATTGGAAAACTCGGCAATTAACAGAGCTGAAATTTGTCACCGTGGTTTATTAAAAAATCTCTCTCGCTCTACACGAGTTTAAGCAAGTTAAGTGAATTGTGCATTTTATCAATTGGAGAGAAGACCATTGAAGCAGTTTTATTGTTCTTTAATGTCTGAATTTAAGAAGTGAATGCCAACAAATGAATTATATGAAATGTTAAACAGGAGTAATCAATGTGGTTGTTTTAATAAGCCCTGGATGCGTGAAATTCAATTGTTTATTGTGGTACAGATCCTCTTTCTGCATTGGAAGGAGTAGGGTCACCTTTCAGCTATTGTAAATGGGCCTGGGGTACTAGCAGCCTAGTGGATAGAGCACGGGCCTGGGCATCAAAAGGACGTGAGCTCTACTCCTGGCTTCACCACTTGTCTGCTGTGTGACCTTGTGCAAGTCACTTAACTTCTCCTTGCCTCACCTGCACAATGAGGATTAATACTGTGAGTCCCATTCGGGATACATAGTGTACAACCTAATTATTTTGTATCTACCCCAGTGGTTAGTACAGGGCCTGGCACATAATAAGCACCTAGCAAATGCCACAATTATTATTATTAAGCAGGCTGGGGTGCAGTCTTGAGTTCAGCATGGTAATCTGGAAAAGCAAAGAGATGTTTCTCCTGTTTAGCTGGATGGATTACAGCAGCTTCCAGCATTTCTCCAACAAGCGTTCAGAAGAATAAAGAAGAATGGCTGAATATGCAGCTTTAAGGGGATGAACTGTATCCCTTAACTCTTAAAATGGTAGAATAATGCATGTGACATGGAGGAGACTAGCAGATGGCAAGGAGACTTGCTCTTTGGCCATCTCTCGGCCAAATGCCCCTTTGATGATGGTTATAAATGAGGGTAAGACCAGTTTTTCCACCCCCGGCCTCATCCCAGCTGCTCTGACCCCACCCCATCTTAACTTTTCCGCTCCCATCCCAACTTCTCCACTCCCATCCCATCCCATCCCATCTCATTCCATCCCATCCCAGCTTCTCTTCTCTTCCCTTCTCTTCTCTTCCCTTCCCTTCTCTTCTCTTCTCTTCTCTTCTCTTCTCTTCTCTTCTCTTCTCTTCTCTTCTCTTCTCTTCTCTTCTCTTCTCTTCTCTTCTCTTCTCTTCTCTTCTCTTCTCTTCTCTCCTCTTCTCTCTTCTCAGTTCATCGTCACATAATTCTCTGTAGAGTGTAAGCTCCTTGGGGGCAAAGACTGCCTCTACCAGCTCCATTATATTGTACTTTCCCAAGCACTCAGTACAGTGGTCTGCTGCACATAGTAAACACTCAACAAATACCAATGATTAATTGATTCTCACTCTCCTTCTCCTTCAAAGTTCTACTTGTCATTAAGTCTGGCTGCTTCTCCCACTGACCCATGTTAAACCATCCCCACTGGATTACAAGCTCCTTGAAGCTAGGGATAATGTCTACCAACTCTACTGTAATAATAATAATAATAATAATGGTATTTAAGCACTTAGTATGTGCCAGGCATTGTACTAAGCACTGGGGTGGGTACCACCAAATTGGGTTGGATATAGAAATCCCCAGCAGACTGTGAGTCCATTGTGGGCAGGGATTGTCTCTGTTGCTAAATTGTACTTCCCAAGAGCTTAGTACAGTGCTCGGCACAAAGTAAGCGCTCAATAAATATGGTTGAATGAATGAATGTAGTTCCTGTCCTTCTTGGGGTTCACAGTTTTAATCCCCGTTTTACAGATGAGGTAAGTGAGGCACAGAGAAGTAAAGTAACTTGCCCAAGATCACACAATAGACAAGTGATGGAGGCAGGATTAGAACCCATGACTTCTGACTCCCAGGCCCATGCTCTACCCGCTACACCATGCTGCTTCTCACACTGTATTCTCCCCAGTGCTAAGTATAGTGCTCTGCACACATTAATCACTTGGTGAGTATCATTGATTGGTTGATCGATCATCCCTGATACAAAGTCTTGTATCCAGGTTATCATTATCTTATGACAACGATGCTCCCGGGGTCAATAATACAAAATGGAGACACTCTCGCTCACTACATTGTACACTCCCAAGCACTTAATACAGTGCTCTGCACATAATTTGTCCTCAGTAAATAGTATTGATTGATTGACTCACTCCCCTAATGATTCTACCTTCCATTTTTTCCACCTGCTCCTGATGGTGAAATTTCTTGAATCTGTCCCCAAACCCCATTAGGCCCCCCTTCACAATTCTTCACTTCTCCATTTGCTTCTTCCTCTCCAATTACAGCTACAAAGATCGGTTTCAAGGTACTCGCCATCTCTGTTTCCCACTGCACCCTTTCTCCCATTGTTTCCTCCTTTCCCTCCCTCAGCTTTCACTCCATGCTCTTCAATTAGATAACCTTCCCTAACCCTTTATTCCCTCCCCATCACGACCAGATAAATGGGATAATGTCTCTTTTCCTGTAAATTCCACCCCAACTCTATAGGAATCACCTGTGGGTAAAGCAAACTGAAGAGTTCCAAACTACTCATTAGAAGAAAAAAATGCTGATTTTTTTTTCCTATTTTGCCTTCTTAGCATGTTAAACTCCCCCAGGGCAAGAACTTTGTCATTTCTAAATTCTAAATAGCTCCTAGCACAACGTGTATGCTGAGTCCATCTCACTGCTAATAATAATCAAGTGAGGTTCCTTCAAAGAAACCTATCTACTTAACTAGCCCAGAAGCCATAGCTGTAGACACTGACAAGATTCCCGCAGTGAGTTCAAAAACGATTGCTAAAAAGCAAGGATCGCCTGTGAATGTTTGTATGTGTTCTGCATTTTACATGGGAGGATTAATACAAAATTGCATTAGCAGAGATCTTCTTAGTGGGAGTTATCCTTTCCCCCAGAATGGATGATAATGAGCAGGCAGACATCTATGGCATAGTTTTCTAATAGAAAGAGAGGGAAGAATTCTCAAGGCTCCCCTTTCACAGTCATTCTGGGCGTTGCTCTTTCTCGCTAAACTCGTTCAGTCGCTCAGTAGTTATTACTTAAAAATGGCCATCCGTTCTGCCCCTTTAAGGAGATGGGAGATGTTCGCTAGATTTCTCTTAGAGTGAACGGAATTGCTTTCTTCTCTGTTTTGAAATCTCACGGACGCCCCAGAGCTAAACACATCCTGTATACTCCGTTCCTGCATCTTGACATCACCATCATTAAGTTTGCACAAAGATAAAGCCGCTGTCTCACAGTTAATTCAGAAATCATGAATGTCTATTTTTCCTCCCTTGGCTTTTAATACAATGTAAATACCATTCAATCTATTACAGTGGAACATAAAGTCAATTTACGTTAACTACAGAATCAAGGGCATACGGATGGAATTGGCGGCAGAGATGGGACCGGACTTAGTAGATGAGGGAGAGTGATTAGAACAATTTTACCTGTTCCCCAGATTTTCCAAATTTCAGGATCGTGCCTCTCTTCCATTTCTCCACTAGGACTAATTTAGTTCAAAGGGAACATATGCAGTAAATCTCCTTGCAGCCTGGAAAGCAACGCATCCATACAGTCTCTTGCAAGGGCCTGGAAAGCAAAACATCCATGCAGTCTCTTGCGAGGGCCTTTTAGAAAGTAGATAGCTAGCATATAAGTGAATTGTTTCTCACTACTTCCCTTGCCTTATTAATGCAAATCCAATATTGATTCTGCCAGGGACTCGGCACTCAAAATTTAGGATTTTTCCACTGGGTATGTCTGATGCATGGGTGGATGTAAACAGTGTAGATGGGTCAAAGGTGAGTGGACCATCTATACCTACTTGATACTAGCTCTTCCTTTCATAATATTTAATTCATTACATTGCAACTTTCATTATATTTATGTCTTTTTCATTGATCTCCCTTACTAGATAATAAGCTGCAGGGTGTGGAATTGTGTCTTGCTTTTGTGATAGCCTCTCAAGCACCTAGTATAGTGTCAAGCACCCAATATGAGCTCAATAAATGCCATAGACTGATTGATTCAACTGCACCGTGTTGCCAAAGGAAAAGCAAGGCCCGGAGAAACACATGGAATAATAATGTTGGTATTTGTCAAGCGCTTACTATGTGCAGAGCACTGTTCTAAGCGCTGGGGGAGATACAGGGTAATCAGGTCGTCCCACGTGAGGCTCACAGTTAATCGCCATTTTACAGATGAGGTAACTGAGGCACAGAGAAGTTAAGTGACTTGCCCACAGTCACACAGCTGACAAGTGGCAGAGCCGGGAGTTGAACCCATGACCTCTGACTCCTAAGCCCAGGCTCTTTCCACTGAGCCACGCTGCTTCTGGAACTCGGGTGAGGTGACCAGCCTTGTACTAAATCATTATGTGGAGCTATAAAAGTTCTGGACCCGGATCAGGAAGCAGGCCAGAAATTAGTGTAAAAATTGAAACAAGGCTGGGATCTTCTTAGCTAGTATCTACCCAGCGCTTTGAACAGTGCATGACACATAGTAAGTGCTTAACAAACACCATCATTATTATCTTTGACCTTGAATGTTTCCGGGGCTATAGCAAAAGCTCAGTTCCCTCATCTGTAAAATGGGGATGAAGACTGTGAGCCTCACGTGGGACAACCTCATTATCCTGCATCTACCCCAGCGCTTAGAACAGTGCTCTGCACATAGTAAACACTTAACAAATACCAACAAATCATAAAATCCTCTTTAAAATGAGGATTCAATACCTGTTCTCCCTCACACTTAGACGTTGAGCCCCATGTGGGACCTGATGATCCGTATCTTCCCCAGCACTGAGTATAGTGCTGGGCACATAGTAAGCACTTAACAAATACCAGAATTATTATTATTATTATTATCACATCTAATAAAGAGCTGAGGTAGGTTTCCTGGAATCCCAGAAATGAAATGGCATTTCATTAGGTTTTCTGCTGGGGACAGAAAGCCATACTGGCAGCATCTCCGAAATATTGAAACAAAACACAAGAGGCCGATTGATGTATAGAGGGGACCTGGGTTCTAGTCCCAGCTAGGGCAATCTAGGGCAAGTTGTTTAACCTCTCTGGGCCTCACTTTCTTCCTCTGTAAAATGGGGAGAAGATCCCTGATCTCCTCCCTCTTAGATTGTGCAGCCATAAGGGACAGGGACTGTCTGATCTGATTATCCTATATCTATCCCAGTACTTTGCGCACAATAAGCACTTAATAAATGCAATTTATTGTTATTATTATTACTGTTGAGAGGTAATACTCACCTCCCCAGATGATACTGATTTCAAATCCTGTCAGATACTCAATATTGCTTAAAAAGCCAATTTCCTGGACAATTATGTCTACATCACTCATAATCTCCATTTAGATGAAATGTGGGTCCCATTTAAGAACTGTGGAGAATCAAGTGTTTCAACAGGAATGTTTGTAAGCCTGTTTATGAAGATGGAAAGAAAATAGTAGGCCTTACTTTCTAACCAACTCAAATCTGTCCCTTGGTTAAATTTTCGTTTTTGGAAGGCACATATTGTCTAGGCATGTTTTTTAAATGTGCTCCAGTAGAAATGGGAGGGACTCTTATTTCCTATTATGTGTTTTACTTCTGCCTTCCCAGTCATCGCACAAGCATCTCCTACTCCATCAAAGCCCTGAATAAAGTTCTTTCTTGAAATCAAGGATGAGAATCTTGGACCAACTTAATTTGTTATAAGTAGCTGTGCCCTAATCCTCAAATCGAACTACTCTGATTGATTTCCAAGGCCCGCTAGGCTACCATTTTCATAAGAGATTTAAGATATGTAGTAATAATAATAATAATAGTATTTGTTAAGCACTTACTATGTGCCAAGCACTGTTCTAAGCACTGGGGGGGGATACAAGGTAATCAGGTTGTCCCACTTGGGGCTCACAGTCTTAGTCCCCATTTTACAGAGGGAACTGAGGCACAGAGAAGTTAAGTGACTTGCCCAAAGTCACACAGCTGACAAGTGGCGGAGCTGGGATTAGAACCCATGACTCCCAAATCCGTGCTCCTTGCACTGAGCCACGCTGCTTCTCTACGATTTTAAAGAACACTTAAATGGACTATTATAGATTTCTATTTGAAATCCCATTTGAGTATAAATTTCATGTTGAAATTTAGGCTCCTTCTGGGCAGGGAAATGCCTTTTTTTAAATGGTATTTTTTACAACATGCCAGGTACTGTACTACGTGCTGGGATAGGTACAAGATTGGATCCAATCCATGTCCCATATGGGACTCACAGTCTTAATCCCCATTTTACAGATGAGGAGCTGAGGCACGGAGAAGTTAACTGACTTCCCTAAGGTCCCACAGCAGATAAATGGCGGAGCCAGGATTAGAACCCAGTCCTTCTGACTCCCAAGCCTGTGCTCTATCACTAGACTGTGCTGCTTCTCCCCCTGTCTTAATTTTGTTATGTTCTTCTAAGTGTTAAGTACAGTGCCTTGTGCCCAGCGGGTGCTCAATAAATACCACTGCCACTATTATAGACTTACACTAAAATACTAGTATTCTGAATGATTTCAACTAAACTTGTTATCAAATCTATCCTTTCCAGTCCTCAGCTTCCAGATACTGTGTTGGCTGCTATAGAAATGTTTGATACGCTTTTGGAAAATGCAGGTTGTTTTACGGAAATCCTCCTACCTCACAGTCTCCGTTGTGTCTGCGTGTGACACGCATATATTAGTGAACACGTTGAAAGTCGACCGTAGGCTTTGCAGTCAACCGATTTACAAAGAATTTTGCACTATGAAAAAGATATTGGAAGGTGAGGTTAGAATTTCTATAATAATATTTATGTCTGCCACTCTGTGTTTGTGTGTGTTGCACAGATACACACACTATAAACATCTACTTTAGGTTTTTTGGTGAAATGATTAGTTTCCAGAAAGTAGCCGATCCATTTTTTTGTTTTTGAACCATCCGTATATCTGTTGCCATGGTGAATGAAGCTGGCAAAATCCTAACGTGCTGCAGAGACTGAGCTCTGGAAACACAACACCCACAGATGGGAAGAGTTATGCCTCTCAGCTATTGCTTCCTTCCATCATCACTAATAATAATAATGAATAATAATAATAACTTTTGATAAGCACTTTGTGCCAAGAAAAGTGTTTTGTGCTAGGGTAGAGACAAGATAGTATCGGAAATAGTCCTGTCCCACATGGGGTTCACAGTCTAAATGGGAGAGAGAATGGGCATTTAGCCTTCATTTTGCAAATGAGGAAACCCAGGTACAGAGAAGTCTTCTTCTGCACTTCCTGAGGCGGTGAGGAGGTCAGATCCCCCTGTTGTCATATGATAAGTCCTTAACAAATGGCATTATTAACATTATTATTTGTTTGTTAATTTTACAAAAATAAAAGCCACAATTTTACGGCTTGATAGGTGCTAATACCTAGAAAGGTTGTGCAAAAATATTTTCCTTCCTAGAATTCATGTTTAAGTGCACACTCTTTCCCCAAGCAGAAATCTAATCCAATTTTCCTCAAGATCAATCACAAATCGAGATATGGCGACAAACACACGCTTATTAGAAAATGATTGCATTTCATATTAAAGAATTGCATCATTTTCCTAAACAGTGCTGCCAAGCCCACATTATCTGGGTTTCAAATTTCAGTAGCCTCGGTCACTTTGAATAGACTTTTCTTCCTCTTATGGAGACCACAAAATGAAGTCTCACTTCAAAAATAATTACTGGAAATATGCAGAGCGGCTCTTCATTAAAAATGTAGGCAAGCTCATTTTTACATTCAGAGTGCCATTTGAAGATTTTAGCATTCTGATGGGAGGTTAGAAAGGATAGAAAGAAAGCATTGTGGAAATGACCACTCCAGGAGGATTCTGCTCTTTGTGATAGAGGAAAATGAACTCAAAATTTTTTGTAATTTTGGTCACCCGTTTGTTTTCTCGAGACACTTAAAGGGCCAGAACGGAAGAATCATATCACATTTGGTTCTCTCAAATTTCATTTGTGTATTCTTAACTTTGGAATTTGCACATACAAATTAGGAAAATTACCTAGGTGAGAATTAGACAGTGCATTGTTCCCAAGGAACTCAAAGTCTAAGAATGAAGTTGGCTAGGGAGCGTGGGGAAGGAACTGGCAAGAGATATATGAGGAAAGATGACTTGAGCCTCCTGTGGGAAAGAAACTGTGCCCAACCTCATTTACTTGTATCTACTACAAATATCATAAAAAAGAAAGTTTGTAACCTATCTCTGAGGTCCCGCTATTATTTCAAGTCCTGCCTTGGGGTCATAAAGTGTCTTTGTTCTATTCAACCCTTCAAAGAAGGGAACAAGCTCAGAGATTTGAGCTCACCACTTTCTTCATCAACTCTGGAGATTTGGTGATAGAGAGGCCACAGGGGAATCAGAAGATTTTGTAATCTCCCAAGCACTTATTACAGTGCTCTGCACACAGTAAGCACTCAATAAATACCATTAGTAGATCGATCTCTTGCAAGACATACATAAGCCCAGTTTGACGTAATTTCACATGCTGCATTTTGCCAAAAGCCACCAGGATCCATGCGATAGAGCAGCTCTCTGGGAGCACCCCGAGCTCCCTAAATTGATCCAGAGGTATTGCCTTCTCCTCCCAGGACCCTCAGAACCCTGGAATGCCTTCCTAGCTGGAGAACTGTGGCAGGAGCCAAGGTGGAGTGAGTTCGGGAGCTTCAATTGACATCACAGTATCACCTTTTCATTCATTCACTCATATTTATTGAGCACTTATTGTGTACAGACCACTGTTTTAAGCACTTGGGAGAGTACAATATAACAGTAAACAGATACAATCCCTGCCCACAATGCGCTTACAGTCTAGACGGGGAGCTAGACATTAATATAAATAAATAAATGACAGATATGTACATAAGTGCTATGGGGCTTAGAAGTAGGATGAACAAAGGGAGCAAGTCAGGGAGACTCAGAAGGGAGTGGAAATCAGGAAATGAGGGCAGTATTCATACTGGGCAGGGGACAGACCAGCTGAAAACCAGATTGCCCAGTACAAAACTGGGGCAAATGGCCAACCCTCTACGCTTCCAAATAAGTCTTCTGAATTTCCTTTTGAAATACTCTCCCAAAGTGAGCTGTGGGTTGGGTTTTCAATGCACCCGAGCTTCTTCATGGCCATATACCCTCGTTCACACAAACACATAGTCTTGAATTATGGCAACGAGCCGCGTTGCTTAGTGGAAAGAGCATGGGCTTGGTAATCAGAGGATGTGGGTTCAAATCCCGGCTCCACCACTTGTCTGCTGTGTGACCTTGGTCAAGCCACTTAACTTCTCTGTGCCTCAGTTACTTCATCTGTAAAATGGGGATTAAGACTGTGAGCCCTATGTGGGACAACCTGATTACCTTGTATCTACTCCAGCGCTTAGATCAGTGCTTGGCACATAGTAAGTGCTTTGCAAATACCATAATAATAATAATAATATTATTAACCATTGAGGCTCACAGTGTGTTCATGTTCCAAAAGACTTAGATGTTCAACCAGGGCAGCTTTCTAGTGTTAAAAATCTAGTGGCCACTAACAACCAGTTATATGAGTAGGTATAGCATCCTCCCAGAAGCAGACTTTGGCTATCAACCTCATTTTGAGGGTATAATATAGATAATGCCAAATACCACAGAGGCCAATTATATGTTGAAGAAAAATTTTAGGAGCAGCATAATTAAAGCGGCAGTTTTTAGGAAGCCTGTCTGAACAATTTCATAGCTTCTGAGGTACATTAAGCTCTAAAACAAGTGTAACACAAACAATTAGGGAGGGGAGAGCTCAGAATTATGTGCTTTAATTTCAATTTATCACTGATTTCTCTATTCCAGATGCTTATAAAGGCAAATTGAGTTTAAAGAGGGTTTTTAACCCTCCTTGGAACAATTACTAAGACCGGTACATTTCCTATATCCAAGTGCAAAGAAGCTGTTAATTAGTTGGATAAAACTCTTTAAAATGGATATTGAACCAGATTTTCCCACACAAGGAGAGAGCGGAGGTGTGTATTAAAGGTGTTATGGACACTGTGGCTTTACATGAGGGGACATAAGGGATTGGGAGGAGAGACGTTAAGGGAACATCTCTTTCCACACACACATCTAAGACTGCTATACAGTGTTTCTATGCACTTAAACTGAGCACAGCCCATACGTTGCATGATCAGAGGAAGTAATCAAGCGGTTATTCTCCCAGTCCTCCCCAGCGGAGGAGCTGTGTTGCCTCAATTCTGAAATAATCCATCAATCAATGGCATTTCCTGAGCCCTTATGGTGTTAGAAGGACTATACTAATCACTTGTGAGAGTACAATGGAGTTAGTAAACAAGAACCCTACCATTGAAGATCCAGCTGGAAAGACAGACCCTAAAATAACTTACTGCTAGAGGCAAGTAGAGTTTAAAGACATATACATAAGTGCTATGATGTTGGGGAGAGGTGGAGCAAAGGCCTAATTCTTAGGTGGGGGCAGGCTTCAAATGCATAAGTGATCCAGTAGTAGATAGAGCACATGCCTGGGAGTCAGAAGGTCATGGATTCTAATCCCAGCTCCCCCACTTGTCTGCTGGGCGACCTTAGGCAAGTCACTAAACTTCTCTGCGCCTCATCTGTAAAATGGGAATCAAGAGTGTGAGCCTCAAGTGGGACAGGGACTGTGTCCAACCCGATTTGCCTGTATACATGCCAGCGGTTAGCACAGAGCCTTGTACATAGTAACTGCTTAACAAATAACAAAGTTGTTATTACTATTAGAGAAGGAAATAGTGTGGAGAGATGAAAAAGGAGTTGACGAAGACCTTCTGGAGATGTGACTTTTGTAGTTTTTTTAAAATGGGGAGAGTGGTGGTCTGCTGGATATGAAGTGGGAGGGAGTTTTTTTATGGTATTTTTAAGTACTTACTATGTGCCAGGCACTGTACTATGCCCTGGGTAAGGTACAAACTAATAAGGTTGGACACAGTCCCTGTGCCACGTAGGGCTCCCAGAGTTCTAAGCAGGAGAGAGAACGTGAGCAAGAGGTCGGCATCGAGAGAGATGAGAGCGAGACACAGCGATTTGGTTGATATAACATCTTCTCCTGCTTATGGTCAGGTAGTCCAGAAACTGGATCACTGGGGATTCCTTCAGCCTGAGGAGTGAGTCGGGGTAAGGGGGGCAAGAACTCACTAAGCAACCTAGCAGAGAATTGCTTCTCTCAGTGTCCAGAGCAGGATGGGCACCAAAGAAGAAAGAATGAATGACCACCTTTTACACCAGTTCCTCCCAGGCCTATGGGGTTTGAGAAGCTTGAATTGTTCATGGTCAGTCTCTTTGTGAAACACTTCTTTAGACGCCTGACTTCCTGGAATCAAGGCAAAATGGTTGACAACATAGATGCTCATAGTTGGACATTGGTTTTCAATCCTACATTCGGTTCCCATTCGATCGATATCGATAGCAATAAATAACTGTCAGTGATGTTATAAGGTCCTAGAGAGCCAAGGGCCTATCTTTTGCGCTTGATATACCCTCCCAAGTGTTTAGACCATAGCTGTGGAAATAAGAGGTGCTCAGTGAATACCGCTGACGGTGATGATATTGAAACATACATCAAAGGATATCTTGACTTAGAAGTGTCCATTCTTGAACCAGTCAGATGAGAGGTGCACTCTCAAAGCAGCCATGAAAATAAGTAATGATTAAGAAGAAAAGGAACAGCAGATTTCAAAGAAATGAAATAGTCTTTGCTTCTCCATTCTATTCTTTCTCAGGGTTTTCCTGAGACATGGGATTAAGAGGATAAACTCCAGGTAAATTTTAAATAGGCATCTCTCTCTTAATTTGGAGAGCCACAGATAAGAATGGGAGGTAGTTGGGGGGCAGACACTGGGAACTGTGGGTGAGAGCTAAACAAAACATAAACTTGGGCAAGACAACGTGAGATATTCCAGGCAATTATGTAAATGAGCAGATAGAGTTGGAAAATTTTCCAGTACCAAAGCAAAAAACGCGGGTGAGTGTCACTTGAAATGTACATTTTGCGCTAGTTGATTTTTTTTTAAAAAAGAGAGCTGCTTAATGCAATGCATTAAAAATGCTTCAGTTGCATCCAAGATGTTGAAATATAAAAAGCTGTCCCAGGACTTAAAATGCCTAAACGTTAGACAAGATAATAAAAATGACTTTATTAGGATACCTGGGTGAAGCTTGAAAACTGCTTGCATACTTTACCTGAATTTTGTTAACTTTTATTCTTCTCTATTTACAAGGTGGTGGAGTAACTATACAAAATAGTTAACAGTCAAGCACAAATAATAGATTCATTCAGTGCTTCCAGGCTATTTCTTTCCTATTTTAAAAGTTCCAGTAATTCAGGAAAAGTTTCTGTCTGAAATCCTTATTTCTTCACATATATCAGTGGCTGAATATAAGTTCTGTTGAATTTATCTTATAAAAGGGGATTGAATGAATAGATTGCTTTCTCTTCAGTGTGAGAACTCTGACATCAAAAGATATGGAAATGCAAATCTCCAACACCTCAGACTCTTTAAGAATCTAAAAATAAAGGCCCATTTCTTTACATTAATCATGTATTTTCTAGACATTGTCATCATTAATGGCAATACCTGTTGAGTCTTGGAATCTCAGAGAAGCAAGAATTTAATGACACGAAAATGAGGGGACTGAGAAATCAAAACTGCATAAGGTTTTTTTAAATCAATGGAATGAAATGAAACCAGCCTTCCTCTTAAAGAAAGCGCCCATTTATTCCAAAAGGCAGTGCAGGATGGACAAAATTGCCAGTGAGTAAGACAGAGGTTGTTCTAAAAAGATGAACTGACAGTAGGGATGTGAATGAAAGAATTCAGTGGTCCAAGAAACAGTCTGCTTTGCATGTTTGCATAATTATTTGATTAGCCTCATTTACAAACCTGCTTGGAGGGAGTGTCCTCACGACTAATTAATTACTCACTATGCACTTGGGTGAGTAAAGAGAAGCGTAGTGCACTTTGCACTTTCCCCATCTTCAGGGACATCACGCTCTAACAGAGAATAATAATTGTCATATTGTCATAATTGTCATATTTATGAATGTTCCAGGCACATAGATCCCTGATCTGAAAAGTGGAGAGTCAGTACCTATTGTATATGATTGTAAGCATCATGTGGGAACTGATTATTTTGTATCTACTCCAGTGCTTAATACAGTGTTTGACTTATAGTATGCAGTAAACAAATATCACTAGTATTATTATCAACAATAGTAATGATAACCTTCCCCAAATAAATTCACAATCCCCTAGATGTGCCAATCCAAAAGCCACCTTTAACATCTACATATTCCATTCCTCTTTTCAGTGCTTATGAGCATGAGTATATTTTTATTGGATTTTCATTTCTATATTTAAATTCTCTGCTACTTTACCCTGAAAGAGTTGAACTACTTACTTTCTGTTATGTCCCCCTGCTCCCATTTTGGCTAAATAATCTATGTCTGTCTCCCGTATTAGATTCTAAAGTCCTTGAAGGTGGGTTAATGATAATGATAGTGGCAATATATTAGGCATTCACTATGAACCAACCACTACTAAATACTGAGGTAGATATAAGAAAATCGGGTCAGACACCACCCCTTTCCTACCTGGGACTCCCAATTAAAATAGGAGGGGGAACAGATATTGGATCGCCATTTTTACATGGGAGAAAACTGAGGTTGCCCAAGATCACACAGCAGGAAAATGGCAGAACTAGAATTAGAACCTTGGTCCTGTGACTTCCAGGCCCAGGCTTTTTCTCCTCTGCCATGCTGCTTCTCACAGATGAAATGAAATGAAACTCAGCACATGGTAAAGCACTCAATAAAGACAATTGATTGATCTGATTGATTGATTGATCGAGCACCTCTTTTATCGACGACCAGAAGGTAACCCTTGTTGAGAGCCCAAGTTGGCCTCGCTGTGCTTTCACTCTTCCTGCTCAGAGGAGCAAGGACTGAGCCAAGCTAGTCCATATGGCAGCAGCTCATCTGACCAGCTCCCATGTTCCCATTGGGATCGCCAGAAAGAACATATCGGTTCATCAGTGGTGCTCTGTGGCTTCTTCCATTACCAGGTGTTGATTTCAATCGAAATAAACCAGTCCAAAGCACCAGGGAAATATGATCACTTCATGATCGAGAATTCAGGGCTTGGACTTGGTTTTTACGTATTCATTGGGTGGCAATAAAGAATAAGGAAAGGCCTAGGCAATCCTTATTATGCTTGTGTAGAATTTCTCATTGGAAGAGGTCATTCTTGAATCCTGCATTTAGCAGTACATTAAACAAGAGGCAGTGTGAAGGAGTGTGACCTAGTAGAAAGAGCACAGGCATGAGAATCAGAAAACCGAGGTTCAAATCCCAGGTCTGCCATTTACCTGCTGTGTGACCTTTGGCAAGTCACCTAACTTCTCTCTGCCTCAGTTCCCTCATCTGTAAAATGGGGATGAAGACTGTGAGCCCCATGTGAGACATGGGCTGTGTCAGTCATTCAGGCAGTCGTATTTATTGAGCACTTACTGTGTGCAGAGCCCAGCACTACGTTCTTGGGAGAGTACAGTATAACAGTAAACAGACACATTCCCTGATCACAACAAGCTCACAGGGTCAGCTGTGTGACTGTGGGCAAGTCACTTAACTTCTCTGTGCCTCAGTTCCCTCATCTGTAAAATAGGGATGAAGATTGTGAGCCTCATGTGGGCAATCTGATTACCCTGTATCTACCCCAGTGCTTATAACAGTGCTCTGCACATAGTAAGCGTTTAATAAATACCAACATTATTATTACAGGGTCCAACCTGATTAGCTTGTATCTACCCTAATACTTAGTAAAGTGCCTGGCACATAGTAATTGCTTAACAAATACCATTTTAAAAAAAAAGCAAGTAGAGTGGCCAGGATTCCTCCCAGGGAAATGGTACTCAGGTGAACTTGGCTTAGTACAGTGCTCTGCACACAGTAAGTGCTCAATGAATAGGATTGAATGAATACTTCCACCAAATGGCACGGATCACGTCATCCAATTTTTCGGCAGGCTTGACATGAGTCATGTGATATCACTTTGAACCTCCTCTAGACTCCTGGGTCATCAGTAACCACCTCTAATGTAAATGACTTCCCCCCATTCGGAATAGGCCTGAAAAACAGCAGATTCCATGCACGCTCATTACAGACCCTTTTATTTTATTAGGCTTTTTTTATAAAATTACAGTATGCCCTTGAGGTTTAAATTTCAAAGGAAATTTAGTTATATCCTTCTAAGTAACTGATTTTCCACAGAGAAAGCAGGTCTTGTAGCTTTGTGGTTACAAAAAATTGAAATCTGAAGCCAACAAAGATTCTTTTATGGAAAATTGAGATCCATATTTGGGAGCTATTACTTTACAGGACTTCGGGAGATTATCGCTGACATCGAAGAAAGGAATATGCAGAAGCTCTCACTATTTCAGCTCTACATCATTATATAAATGGGGAGCATAAAAAGCCTCCAGGAGTGTAGATGTGAAAATGGTTTTTTTGGCAGGGGGGTTTATTCCAGAAAGGGAAAATGGAGGAAAATCATCCGGCTAATCTGTTCCATAGATAGCTGCAGGTTCAAAGAACTCTGAAAGAGTTCGGGAACAAAAACTCTAACCTCCCAGGTGTAGAAGAGCCTGACTCTACAGTGACTATTCATCTTGGTGACGTCACTAGATCTATCTGCACCTCAGTATCCTCACCTGTAAAATGGGTCTAGTTAATGAGTAGCTTCTAAACACTTAGGTACCAACCTGACCCTTTAAACTCATTTGCTTCCCTTTTTCTGAAGTTCATTTTAGTATCTATCTAAAGGAAGGAAGTGAGTTGGCTCTAATCCTCTCTCTCCGGGGCTTGTATTTATTCATTCATTCAGTCGTATTTATTGAACACTTACTGTGTGCAAAGCATTGTACTAAGCACTTGGGAGAATACAGTATAACAACAGACACATTCCTGCCCATGGTGAGCTCACAGTCTAGAGACGGGCTCACAATCTAGAGCACTCATATGGAACAGGAGGTTTAGGGGGCTCGGAGCCTTATTTGTGGTATTTGTTAAGTGCTTAGTATGTGCCAGGCACTGTTCTAAGCACTGGGGAAGATACAAGCTAACCAGGTTACACACAGTCCCTGTCCCACATGGGTCTCACAGTCTTAATCCCCATTTTGCAGTTGCAGTAACTGAGGCCCATGGAGTCAGAGGTCATGGGTTCGAATTCCGCTCTGCTACTTGTCAGCTGTGTGACTGTGGACAAGTCACTTAACTTCTCTGTGCCTCAGTTACCTCATCTGTAAAATGGGGATTAAGACTGTGAGTCCCACGTGGGACAACCTGATTGCCCTGTGTCTACCCCAGTGCTTAGAACAGTGTTCTGCACATAGTAAGCGCTTAACAAATACCAACACTAAGTGAAGTGACTTACCCAAGGGCAGACAGCAGACAGGTGGCAGAGCCAGGACTAGAACTCAGGTCCTTCTAACTCCCAGCTCCTTGCTCTACTAGGCCACATTGCTTCTCTTCAATTTAGAACTTACATTTAAACGGTGGGAAAGTTGGAACCCAAAGACTATTCACTCCCAATGTTAGTGAATAGTTCTTTTCCCTGGTGTTTTGTTGAATTTAACTAATCATTCTTTTCCTGGGGGCCTGTCTTCTTTCCCCTTTCTTCAGAATGAGAGCTCCTCTGGGCCAAGGAACACTTTATGCAGCACAGCTAGAGACTCAGAGAAGCAGCATGACTCAGTGGAAAGAGCCGGGCTTGGGAGTCAGAGGTCATGGGTTCGAATTCTGACTCCGCCGCTTGTCAGCTGGGTGACTCTGGGCAAGTCACTTCATTTCTCTGTGCCTCAGTTACTTCATCTGTAAAATGGGGATTAAAACTGTGAGCCCCACGTGGGACAACTAATCACCTTGTATCCCCCCCAGCACTTAGAACAGTGCTTTGCACATAGTAAGCGCTTAACAAATACCAACAATTATTATTATTATTACTCAATAAGGAGCCACAAATAATTGCTAGAGACTCATTTCCCATCACCACCTGTGAGCTTCCCGCTCCCTTTCCAGTTCCCCAGCTCTCTTGGTTACTTTCTTGCATTGTTTCAGAAACGTTTCCAAGATGACATGCTATATGTTTTCCACTGGTCAGCCAAGAGGCCTTGTCTGAGCTAATATTCCTTAATACTGACTTCACACTTTGCAAGGACGTCATAAATATATCCGTGGGTGCTCTGTATGGAACGCCTACTGAGGGCTAGGCACTGTACTAGGCTCTTGGAAGAGTATAGAGTAGCAAGGCACTTATTCCCTGCCTTCAAAGAGTTTTCACAATCTAATCTTCATAAATGTCACTACTACAAGTTCACTGAACAGTGCTTGGCACAAAGTAAGCGCTTAACAAAGACCGTCATTATTATTACTGAATGAATCTCCACCATGGATATCTTGCCAAAGGAAAAATCACTCACTTTCCCCCAAAAGTCTTTCACTAGACTTTTGCCACAATATCTGGCAACACACGATTTTTTTAGTTTTGGAATATGTTGAAAAACGGCAGGACCGGCTACCCACAGACACGAAGAGTATTTGATTCAACTACTGTATGTTAGCCATTAAAAGCACTCTGATCATAAGAAAGAGTTAGTGCCTGAAAGTATTTTTCTTAAGAAGAACTGACAAAATTCTATAGAAAAAAAAAATTAGCTTTTTTTGATGTTTTTTTTCTAAATTGGTCCAGAAACTTTGAAGTCCCCTGAAAGCACCATTTTAAAGATAAACCATAGGTGAGCTTCAATTCAGATTAAATGTCATTTCCTTATGGATCCTGAAAGGATTTTAAGCTATTTTTGGGTGACTCGCTGTGATGGTAGTATTAAAAGGATTAAATGATTTGAGTGGATTTTGAATGATTTAGATGCATTTTTTGACTTCTCTTCCTGAAGGCTAACCCAGTGGAAAATCAAGTCCCATTTAATGGGTTTTCTCTTTTCAGGGTCCAAGGGCTCTTACCTTGAGCTAAAGCTTTCCATTGTCAAAAATCAATCCATTCGTTCAATTCCTAATGAGACTGTTGATGGCATTCAGCTTGCCTCTTTTCTAGTAAAGTCCCCTCACCATATCCTAACAATATTGACCTCATCCCCAAGAAAATGCCATGAATGAGGTGGCTGTGACTTCAACCAATCCAAAGCAAAGGGGAGCTGTTATTTCACCTTGATTTTCGAGTCTGTCGCTCACATAAGACGATTACTCTCCCCCACTTCAAAGCCTTATTTGAGGTTGCATCTCCTCCAAGAGGCCTTTCCAGACTAAGCCCCTCTTTTCCTCTTCTCTCAACTCCCTACTATGTCACCCTGACTTGCTCCCTTTGTTTTTCCCCCCTTCCAGTCCCACAACACTTATGTACCTATTTTCAATCCATTTAGTTGTATTGATGTCTGTCTCCCCCTCTCTAGGCTGTAAGCTCGTTGTGGGCAGGGAATGTGTGTGTTTAGTGTTGTATTGTACTCTCCCAAGCGCTTAGTACAGTGCTCTGCGTAAACAGTAAGCATTCAATAAATATGATTGAATGAATTAATGAATAAGCATCCAAAACGTCTTCTGCATCCTACCTCCTGGAGGAGTCCTAGCTCTTTCTGCCAGTCACTGTGGCTAAACTCTCTGGAACTCCTCTAGCATCACTTGCCTAATATAGGATAGAATATGGCCTGGGAGTGAGAAGGGCCTGGGTTCTAATTCTGTCCCTGCCATTTACCTGCTGTGTGATCTTGGGCAAGTCATTTAATTTCTCTGTGCCTCAGTTATTTCATCTGTAAAATGTAAAACCTATGTGGATGAGAGATTGTGTCCAACCTGATTAGGTTTTATTGACCCCAGTGCTTAGAACAGTTCCTGGCATATAGTAAGGGCTTAAAAATTACTATAAAAATATATACATAGTTCTCCAAGCCTTTCACTTGATGGATAGGGTGTAATTTGGGGTAACAGTGGTCAATTTTGCCTCTAATATTAGTCTATTCACCTAGAAAAGACCGACCACACTTTCTTGCCCAGAAGAAATCAGTTTATGACCAACGAGCTTTATATGTGATAGGTCTCCTGCCCAGAACAGATGAAAACACATAAAATTACACCCGATAACATCTTGGAAATGCCTTTAAATAGAAAGCAAACTTGTCTTTAGGCACTGTGACCTAACAGAAACTGCATGGAACGGAGTGAAGAAATCCAGATTCGAGACCTTGTTCTGACACTGATCTGCTGTTGACCTTAGACAAGTCAATTCACTTCTCCAGGACTCAGCTCTGTCTTCTGTAAAATAGGGGTAAGATAGATTGGGAGGCCTATGTCAGGAAAGGACTGAATGTGATTTGATAACCTTGTATCCTTCCAGCTTTTAACACACTGTAAGTGCTTAATTCATGCCATAATTGAACATTATCATATCTGCTGCCACAGGCCCACAACCATACGGAGAATTGAGACAGCTCTTCGGATCATTCAGGGCCAAAGTCCTGTTACTGAGAAAAGAAGGCTTTAATGTGAACAATCCAGATTGGCTGTCTACATTGAGTGAATGAGCTGGCAAAATGCTTAAAACTTGCATTTATTTTGCCCAAGTGACTCTGTATACTTAGTGTAAAGTACACAGGTGTATGGATCATTCACTTAACAATTTTAGTTGATCTTGTCAGCCACTGGCAGGAAGGACCAGCCAGGGACCAATTAACTTCCTGTCTTCTCCTCCTCCTGCTTGTCCTGATCTGGCTCAGCTGGTTTGGTGCTGCAGCTGTAGCTGCTTGAGACAGTGGGCCCCAATCAGCCCCAACTCCAGCTCTCTGTACATTTTCCCTGAGGCACGGGAGAAGACAGCTTGCAGCGTGTTGACTTCTTTTTCCCCAAGAACAAAGCAGATAGCCTGCTGGTGCCACTCCTCGCTACCACGACCTGAGGTCCTGGAACCTGCCTTTTTGGGGTTCAGGATGGGGTTGGCTTGGGTAGCCCAGCTTCCAGGAGGAAGGAGTCAAGTCTCCAGCGTCAGGTGGGAATCTCTGGAAAAACAGGTAAGAAGAAATGTGGGACTCTAGGGAAATCCGAGGGAGGGAATTGAAGAGAAGGAACTTGCTAGGATATTGGAAAGGTCTGTCAGATTTCACACACCCCTAGGTAACTCTTGGTTCTTAATTGTGCCTTATTTGGGTGGCTGAGCGCTAGGTCTTCAAAACCCCAGCTTGGCCTAGGGTGACATTGACCCTGGTTTGGAGGCATCTGATGGAATTTTGGTCAGAGAATATTCAATATTCCACAGAAGGTTACTGAGGCTGGTAGTTGTAGCCATGCGCTGGTAGTTGTAGCTATGCTTTCCCAGGCTAAACTCAGAGTCCCTAGACAACCATCTGTAGGGAAATTTCATTTGCTGCGGTTTTTGTTTTGATACTCAAATACCTCATGTTTGGGCTTATATTATGAATTTCTGGTGAGCATATGGCTAATGAAGAGGAGAAACAAACACTGTGATAGATACATTTATCTAGATCTAGGTATAATTATAGATATATCACTCTATGAAGAGGAGAAGCAAGCATTGATGGATTTATCTATATATAATGTATATATCACTATATAAAGAGGAGAAAGAGAAACACTTGTGGTATATATAGTTATTTATCTATATATGTATAGTGTTTATATAGCTATCTATATTGCTCTAGATATACCATCTCTCTAGATATTGATATATGGATCTGCTTTTGTTTCTGTTTCTTCTCTTCGTTGGCCATATACTCACCAGGCATTTATTTCAATATTTACTTGCTGTATGGTTGTATTTTTCAGGGGACTCTAAACGAGGGAGGAAAGGAATATTGCTTTTGGGGGGAACCTAATCGGCATCAGACTACCAAGCTAGTGATCGAACCAAGGTTGAGTGAGAAGATGCCCGGCCTAGACTTGACTGCAGAGATAGATATGGCTTAATGGATAGAGCACGGGGCTGGGAGTCAGAAGGACCTGCTTCTAATCCTAGCTCTGCCACGTGTCTGCTGTGTGACCTTGAGTAAGGCACTCAGCTTCTCTGTGCCTCAGTTACCTCATCTGTAAAAGGGGAATAAGAGCCTCATGTGGGACCGAGACTGGGTCCAATCTGATGAACCTGTGTCTATTCCCATGCTTAGAAAAGTGCTTGGCACCTAAGAGCTTAAATATACCATAATGATAATCGTCATTACAAGTTGATTCCAAAATTGGGGCAGAACTGTCTGGCTTAATATATTTTGACAACTTTCACCTTTTCTCCCCTTACTTCCTCCACTTGTTGCTCTTTCTTTCTGAGGAAGCTGTAGCAGCTGGGAAGTTTGTGTGTAGTGGGCAGGGAGGATTATGTTATGACTTTGGTATAACTGGCACGAGGGGACTGTGAGAGCAAGATAAAGTTTATGAAGTAACCTCTAGATGGCACAGCCTAAAGCATCTCTGGCACACAGGAATGAAAAGGTACAAATGGGTCTGTTTAGTTTAAATGCATCTTTAATAGGCTCTGCCTTCATGGGCACCAGATGTTCACGTTCTTCCCTACTTCAGATACCAGCGCGTGTCCATCATCTAAGGCTGGATCAGTCACGACCCAGTGGGGAATAAAAGCGCTTTCTGTTTGCGCAATCGGAAATGGTCTCCACGTTCCCCGTGGCTCTGGTTCCACGCGGCTGATTTTCCCTGTGCAACAGGAGGCCTTGATGTGAATTGCAAAGCTGCATCGTATCATCTCCTGCTTGTAAAATGGCTGCGTTGAATGGTACAGTCAGGGGTTCAGCCCCTCCCAGTCAGTGGAATATGGGTAAAGGGAATTAGTTGCCCCAAAAGCCCAACTCAAGCCGCTGGAGGCTGTGGAGAAGGGAGTGAATTTTAGGATCCCTGTTCAATAGTGATAGTAATTCTAGTATTTGTTAAACACTTACTGTGTGCCAGGTACTGTATTAAGCTCTGGGGTGGATGCAAGCAAATCGGGTTGGGATGGTCCCTGATCCACATGGGGCTCACAGTCTTAATCCCTATTTAGAGGAAACTGAAGTACAGAGAAGGGATTGTCTCTCTCTGTTACTGGATTGTACTTTCCAAATGCTTAGTAGAGTTCTCTGCACACGGTAAGCACTCGATAAATATGATTGAATGAATGAATATTCAATTGACACCTGAAGGAACTCTGAATGAAAATACTTAACATCAGCTCCACATCCCTGATCCTTAATGCGGCCCTTTAGACCCATTCTTTGGACAGATACCCAGAGCCTAGATTAGTTGTTCATGGGGTTCACACATGCCTGCTAATGGGGACAGTCCCTCAAAACCCCGCCCCGCACTCTACCCCATCCCCTCACCCTGCAAACTCCTCACCCTTCCAGAACTTATGTCTACAGGCTTCTACTTGGTTACCTCTCCTACCTGTAATTGATTTTAATGTCTCTCTGCCCTGCTCGATTGGAAGGTCCCTAAACGAAGCCATCCTGTCTACATTCTCTGTAGTGTACTCTCCCAAACTTTTAGTACAGTGTTCTGCACAGAATAGGCACTCAATAAATACCATTGTTTGCACCGCTCAGAACGATTCCATTCACTTGACTTCTCGGTTCAACCTTCTTCCCGGGAGTCCTGTCGGGCTTTCCTCCCCACCTCTCCTCTAGCTCCCCTTTGCTCCCAGCGGAAACCAAAAGTTAGAGCCGGGGAAGGGGATTGAATGCTTTAGCTTCTGGATCGAGTGCTTAGCCATTTAACAACTTTCATTATGAAGAGAAATGGTTTATTCTTGAGATGCACAAACAAGTGCTAAATCTTTGGTCAGTTGCCTGAATTTCAGAAGAATAAAAATGATTTCTGCTAGGTACAAATTTGTGGATGTGCATTATTCACTATTATTTCTGTTCCATTCAAATTTTTCCAGGGAGAGGGTCCTTCTCCCTGAATTTCATATGGTATCCTACCTCTAGGTTACTAGGCATAAATAGAGAGGAAGACATGGCTTCTTTAGAGAGGGCATTGACAGAAAGTGAACATTGTTGACAGATTCACAGTTTCCTGAGGGTGTTCAAAATATTATGGGGGCACAGCCCTTATGGCAGACAATAGTTCTTCTAAAAGGCAAAGGCAGGTGATAATAAGAAGACACCTTAGGCTCTCAGACACACAGCAGCTATTTTCTGTTGTCATCCGCTTTCTGGAACGTAGGAGTGGTGATGTTGATGGGTAGGGCATGGTGAGTGGAGAGAACATGGCTTGGAGGGAGAAAGTGTGAGTGGACAAAACTTGAGACAGGGATGCATTTCTCTAAAGTTCTTTGTGTTTGTTTCTGTTATAAATGGTATCTGTTAGAGAAGCAGCGTGGCTCCGTGGAAAGAGCCCGTGCTTGGGAGTCAGAGGTCATGGGTTTGAATTCTGGGTCTGCCACTTGTCACCTGTGTGACTGTGGGCAGGTCACTTAACTTCTCTGTGCCTCAGTTCCCTCATCTGTAAAATAGGGATGAAGACTGTGAGCCTCACGTGGGACAACCTGATTACCCGGTATCTACCCCAGCGCTTAGAACAGTGCCCTGCACATAGTAAGCACATAACAAAAACCAACATTAATCTAAGTGCTTTGTGCCAGGAACTGTACTAAGATCTGGGGTAGAAAAAAGCTAATTAGGTTAGATACAGTCCCTGTCCCCATGGGGCTCACAATCAATCCCCATTTTACAAATTAGGTACTGAGGCCCAGAGAAGTGACTCTCCCACGGTCACCCAGCAAACCAGTGGAGGAGGGAATTAGAACCCAGATCCTTCTGACTCCCAGGCCTGTGCTCTGTCCACTAGGCCAAGCTGCTTCTCTAATTTAGAGGGTTAGAACGTTTGTCTGAGACTTAGATCTAGGGAACCTCTGCATCCTGATTTTTTAAATTAATTCTCCTTTTTCCACTCTTTACTGGGATCTAACTCACCATCTAATTAAACGTTTTAAATAAATCTGTCCAGTTTGGGACCGAAAATATGTCTGTGGGATGAAGCCCTTTCCCCAGAGTGTGTTCCCAGCTGAAAAGGCAGGTAAGGCTCCCTGCAAAGGAAACCGGGGGAGGGAGCTGGCAGAATTATTTCTTTCATTGACCCCAGGGGTCCTCCCCCCGAATGCCCTGGGGAGACTAAAGCTTAGGGGAGCAGGAGAAATGTGGACCTCGTGAAATATAAACTTGACTGTTCTGACTTGGTCCTTCTGAAGCTTGAGGCTTAGTCTTCCAAATGTCCTCCTCATCTCCACATTGCAGATAATGAGGGGTTGTCATGACAACCAAGTGGGAAGTTTATGCCGCTAGAATGTTGTCTCAGAAATTAGGCTTTTTAATGACATTAGGGATTGCCCTGTTCGGTCTAAATTCTGGCATCCGCCAGTCTGGGCCAGATTGTACCGGGGTAATCCATTTAGACCACTCTAGGCTATCCTTGATTTTATGTGGCAACAGGGAAGAAGGGAGAGTAGAAACCGAAACCCACAGATCCAACCTGTACAGCCCATTCCATCAGCCATGCCTGGGGTCTGTCCAGCCCGGGATTCTGTCTGCTCCAAGGAAACGGGAAGCTTAGAGGGACAACAAGGTGGCTGCCGGGGGCCCATCCCTAACTTCCAGCCTAATGTTTAAGGGTGACATCTCACATCCTTGACTTTCTCTTTCATAGACCTCACCCAAGAGATCCTGTATTTCTCCAAACCCCTCTTGAACCTGCTGGTATTTCAGAACTGCACAGCTATTTGTGGTTAGAACTCAATATGTCTTCATCCCACTGTGTGAAAAAGGTTTCCCATTGTTTGCTTTGAGCATACCTCCCTCAAGCTTCAGCGACTGCCCCCTTGTCTTGATGTGGGATCTAGTAAATGACAATGTGGTGTTCACGCTGTCGGGAATTTTTTGGGTATCTTTCTCTACCTGTTCTCCGGGGGTGGGGGGGACCATGACTTAAAGGTGAGGACTGCTCAGCAGCAAAGGGTAAATTCTCCTGCTGACATGGGGCAGTCATGTTTAGAGCTGGAATTGTCAGGAGAAAGTTGTGTTTTGAGCCAACATTGCATAGTACTCATAATTACTATGGTATTGGTTAATCAATGGTATCTATTGAGCACTTACTGTATGCAAAACACTGTATTATGCACTTAGTTCCCTGTCCACAATAAGCCTCCAGTCTAGAGACGAGCTATCAGTTCTCCCTTCATAACACTGCTAAAATGTTTCCTTTCTGTCCAAATTGCTGCTACTCTGATTCAAGCCTGAGTCAATCATATTTATTGAGGGGTTATTATTAATTCAATAGTATTTATTGAGCACTTACTATGTGCAGAGCACAGTACTAAGCACTTGGGAGAGTACAATACAAAAGAATTAGCAGACACATTCCCTACCCACAAGGAGCTTACAGTATAAAGTGGGAGACAGACATTAATATTCCACCTAGACTACTCTATCAGCCTCCATGCTGTCTCCCATCTTATCCCCACTCCAGTCCATACTTCACTTTGCTGCCCTGATCATTTTTCTAAAAACACCTTCAGTCCACATCCCTTCTCACCTTCAAAACCTTTTTAAAATCACATCTCCTGTAAGAAGTTTTCCCTGATTAGATCTTTTATCCCCAACTCCCTCTCCCCTTCTGTGTTACCTCTGCACTTCAATCTGAACCTTTTAAGCCTCTGATATTTACCCCACCTTAAATGTATGTCTGTAGTTTATTTCGGTGTCTATCTCTACTTCTAGACTGAACTCCTAGTGGGCAGGGAACCAACTCAGTTATATTTTCCTCTCCCAAGTACTGTGCTCTCGGAGCACAATAAGTGGTTGTTAAAAACTACTGATGGATTGAAAATGTAGATGTGACTATATCGCTCCAAAACTATCTTCTCCATTTGAGTAATGCTATTTACTGATTGCCCGTAGTGCTAAAAACCACTTAAGGAATAATATAAGAAAAAGAAGAGGCACATTTCCTACCCTCTAGGAGCTTCAACTCTCCCAAATCTGTTGTATCCTGCTCTCCCAAGTGCTTTGTACAGTGCTCTGCACCCAGTAAGTGCTCAATACCACTGCTTAATTAAACACCATTCACGTTTGCTTCTTTAGAAGACTCCATCTTGATGTTTGGTTTCCCACTAATCCTGAAAAATGCAGTTTACCTCCTGCTCCCATAATTCTGCTCTCTATTTCCTAAAAATTCTCCCAGTGTTCCACAAAAGCGATAGTTCATCAAAATGAATTTTGAAATCCCAGAGCTATCAAAACTAATGATGTTTGACGCTTGCTGATGGAAACTATGTCCAACAGGATAATAGCTGTTCCATGTTCTCATTAGAGTTGTCATCTCCTGTAATCGAGTGTAAAATGCCCGCTTAACTCTGCCCCAGCCTTGTGCTTCTACCCTGGTCACTGGCTCATGTTAAGATTGAGCTGTACCCGGGAAACAACTGGAATGTTATGTTGCAAAGGGAAATGGAATAAAAAGCACCGAGAGAGGAAAATCATCCAACACATGCTGTGGGGAGAAAGCATCCTTTTTTTGCTTATTGGAATGTGAGCAGCAGCGTGGCCTAGTGGATAGAACATGGGCCTGGGAGTCAGAAGCAGTTGGGTTCTAATTCTGGCTCCACCGCTAGTCTACTTTGTGACCTTGGGCAGGTCATGTAACTTCTCTGTGCCTCAGTTCCACATCTGCAAAATGGAGATTAAGACTGAGCTCACGTGGGACACGGACTGTGTCCAAACTGATTAGCTTGGATCTATCTCTGCACTTAGTACAGTGCCTGGCACATAGTATGCACTTTAAAAATCCCTTAAAAAATAAATAAAAGAAGCAGTGTTGCCTAGTGGAGAGACCATGGGGCTGGGAGTCAGAGGACCTGGATTCTAATCCCAGCTCTACCACTTGCCTGCTATGTGACTTTGGGCAACTCCCTTCTTTTCTCTGGGTTTCAGTTTCCTAATCTGTGAAATGGGAACTCAATCAACTGTCTATTCTCCCTCCTACTTAGATGGTGAAACCAAGGATGAAGAGTAACTGTAATATAATAATACATATGGTATTCGTTAAGAACTGTACTAAGCACTGGGGCGGATACAAGCAAATCAGGTTGTACACAGTCCCTGTCCCCCATGGGCTTCGCAGTCTTAATCCCAATTTTACAGATGAGGTAACTGAGGCACAGAGGAGTGAAGCGACTTTCCCAAGGTCACACAGCAGACAAGTGACAAAACTGGGATTAGAACCCATGACTTTCTGTCCATGCCCATGCTCTATCCCCTACACCATGCTGCTTTTATTCCAGTACTTAGTACAGTGCTTGTTGCATGGTAAGTGCTTAGGAAATACCACCATTTAGCCAAAGGGATCAACTTCTCAGGCTTCCAAATGGAAGCGTGTTTTCGTCTGGTTGGAGAAAAGTTTCCACACTCCAGATGACTTTTGATAGAGAAAAAGGCTCCTCAAAGAGTTTGTCTTGTACAAATGAGCCATTTGAAGGCAAATATATTGGGTATTTTGAGCTCTTCTTGCTTTTACCCAGGGGGAGGAGGAGGGAGACCCAGCAGTGAGGTTGGGGTTGACGTGTGGGTGTTTCCATACGGAAGCCCATCTTGAATACGATGGGCTGATGGTTTTACCTCTAGCAAAAGCTTGTGAGACTTGTGGTTTGCCACTATTTTAGCATTGCATTTAAGTTCTTACGATGTCCCAGAGCAGTGTGTCCTGTGGTTAGAGTGCACCACACACAGTGTAAACACTCAAAAATACCACTGACTGATTTTACTCTGGGGTGAGTACAGAATAATCCAATAACTTGTCCCACATGAGTCACAGTCTAGGATGGAGGGAGAGGAGACATCTTATCCCTGTTTTACATAGGAGGAAACTGTGGTCCAGAGAGATGAAATGATTTACCCAAGATCACATATATAGGAGGGAAAACTGGGATTAGAATTGTCTCCCAATCTTAATCATAAGGTCACACTCTAATAGTAGTAATACTTGTAATATTTAAGTGCTTACTATGTAGCAAACACAGGGATAGGTACAAGATTATCAAGACACTGTCCCTGTCCTAAATGGGGTTTACAGTAAGTAGGAGGGAAAATAGGTATTTGTCACTCATTTATTGAGCGTTTACTGTGTGCAGAGCACTGTACTAACCACTTGGGAGAGAACAATATAACAGACACGTCTGCCCTCCACGAGCTTACAGTCTAGAGCTTTCATCCTCATTTTACAAGCTGAGGCACAGAGAAGCTAAGTGACTTGCCCAAGATCACACAGCAGGCAAGTGGTCAAGGTAGTATTAGAACCCAGATTCCCGGGCTCCCAGGCCCTTGCCTTTTCTACTAGACCACGATTTTTCCAGGGAAGGTGCCTACCCAGACATGGCTATGTTATTAAATCCAATTATGTGGTAAACTCTGGTTTCTCTTGGGCTCCAGCATTCTACTGCCTACAATGTAATCTTGGCACATTGTGTGGATTCATTTTTCTCCATGATTGACTGCGTAGTCACTTGGCTGAGAACACAGTGATTCCACCCCAGCCCATTTATAAATAAAAAAGGGCCCATAACATTGTGTGCCGCGTGATTTTATTGCAAACAAAGTGGCTTTCTTCCATCATGAAAGCAACCTGATCTGGCAGAGTTTTGAGACATAGGCACTGGCCAGAACTGTTAGCAAGATGGACTATTTATAAAATGGACCATATATGGCCACCGGTGGGGCTCCAAAATCCCTCATTCCGATCTGATTTTCCTGCAGAAACCTGAAAGAAGAGAAGCTTTATTATCAACCTTGAAATAGTTACTACAATTAGTTCAGTACCTAGGAATCTCAAACTTCAAGCCCAGCCGTATATGTAAAATGTTAGATACTTTAGGAGGAGCGTTAAATATCTTTGGGCTCATTAGAAGGTCAGGGCATTGCTTACCTGTATTGTGAAAATACCGCTGCTGTGTACTGCAAGTTCCTTGGAAGGAAGGACCAAGTGATAATCCTCCTCCCAAAGTGCCAAATGGATCAGCAGTGTGACTTAGTGGAAAGAGCCCGGGCTTTGGAGTCAGAGGTCATGGGTTTGAATCCCGGCTCTGCCACTTGTCAGCTGTGTGACTGTGGGCAAGTCGCTTAACTTCTCTGTGCCTCAGTTATCTCATCTGTAAAATGGGGATTAACTGTGAGCCTCACGTGAGACAACCTTTTTACCCTGTATCTACCCCTGCACTTAGAACAGTGCTCTGCACATAGTAAGCGCTTAACAAATACCAACATTACATTATTATTATCACCCAGAATGAAACCCCCCTGCTGGGATGAAGTTACTCTCTTACCTTTACATCCAAGAGCTGTAGAAGGAAAGCTGAGGTACCTATTAACTAAAATAACTGTTGGATGGGAGCTTGGGAAAGGCAGAATTAGGAGAGTTAGGCCAATATGTATGGGTTCAAGGAATTGAATGACCGCAATTAATCATTTATTGAGTACGGACTGAGCGCAGAGCACTGTAATAATAATAAAAATTGTGGAATTTGTTAAGCACTTACTATGTGTCAGGTACTGTGCTAAGTGCTGAGGTAGACAAGAAATATACAGTACAAGAAATTTACAAGAAAATTGAGTTGGACACAATCCCTGTCCCACACTGGACTCACTGTACTAAGAGTTTGGGAAAGTTCACTATAATAGAGTTGATAGATGCAATCCCTGCCCTCAGTGAGCTCAATAAAGAGCAAAATAAATGGTGTTTTGAGGAATAATGTACAGTGTCTTATATGAAAGTGGGCAAAATAAGTGTTTCTACCATACTGATCCAAGAACCTATCATGTTCTGCCTTGACAAGTGCATTCAGCTTCCTCCCTGACCTCTCTGCCTCCCGTCTTTTCTCCCCAATCCTTACTTTGCCACCCGGATCATCTTACTAAAAACCATTCAGTACACATCTGCCCACTCCTCAAGAACCTCCAGTGGTTGCCCATCCACCTCAGCTTGCCCATCCACCTCAGCTTCAAATAGAAACTCCTTACTGTCGGCTTAAGGCCCGCAGTCAACTAGCACCTTCCTATCTTGGGTTGCATTCTTCGCTCATCCATCCTCAACCTACTTACCATTACCTCAGTCTCATCTATCTCACCACCAATCCTTCGCTCACGTTCTCCCTCTGACCTGGAACTCCCTCCCTCATCATATCCAACACAGCATCGCTCTCTCCACCTTCAAAACCCTACTAAAATCACACTTCCTCTCAGAGGCCTTCCCTGATTTGGCTCTCATTTCCCCTCTCCCTTCTGCATTACCTAAGCACCTGAGAAATCCCTTTGATATTCACCCCACCACACTTATGTACACATTTATAACTTAATGTCTGTCTATCTAGACTGTGAGTTCCTCATGAGCAGGGAACTTGCCTACCAACTCTACTGTCCCAAGTGCTCAATAAATACCATTGATTTTGATTTATCAACTCACGGAAAATGTTTGCCTCAACCTTGCACTATGCACAAGAAAATCAGTCGGTCAGTTTTTATTGAGCGGCTTCTATAATGCAGAGCACCGAACTAGGCTCTTTGGAGATAACAATAGAATTAGTAGATATGATCCCTTCGCTCAAAGAATTTATAGTCCAGCAGGGAAGAGAGACACTAAAAATAATTTACAGATAGTTCTCCTGAGTTCCACTATCTGTAATAGATGGCTGACCTTTTGTCCAATGAGAAGAGTAAGGAGTTCCCCTTCCTATCTGCTGCACCTTTGCTTCTGAAAGACTCACCAGTGCCATACGCATCTTTAACCATGTCATAAATCTCAGCCTCAGTTCACTCAAGAAACCCTACTGTGCCACATGATGTTTAATCGGGGCACCTGAACCTTAAGTCCCCTTGTTCTGGACTCAGACAGGAGGGTTTAGCGCGAGGTACTTAGTGGGGACAGAGTGGAGAAGGAGTTTGCTTGGGTTTATCTCTACGACCAAATGTGGCCTTCCTTGCTCCGAGGTGCCAGAGGGAGAGAAAGAATAGTTTGCCTTATTTACTTTACATCAGATGGATTTCTTCTGTCCTTCGGAGGGCAGACTCCAAGGGGATTGCTGGGAGATTTCATTCTACCTTGACTCATTTCAATGTTTTCATTAATTATGCCCTCATAATGGGTCACCTGCTCCTGAATTCAGAGCACAGATCACCATCTGAGAAGCAAAACTAACCAAGCCCGGTGCTCGATCTTAATTCCTCGGTCTAACTTCTGAAATGAGGCAATTTAGCATAACCCGCCGAGTGCTCTCCCATCTTTCAGAGCCTCGAGCAGCCTTTGATGAACGGCACCCTCACATAAAAATCAATCTCAATATGCCCCCAAATTGCCAGCTAGGGGTTAGACTGCAGCCTACCAAAGTCGCGTCTCCCTTCAAATCAATCACCTGGGCAAACAAAACGTAGGCCAGCTTCCAAACGGGGCTAGGGACGCCTGCCGTCATTTTCTCTCCGAAATCATCACTGCTTTGTTGGCTGCCTGGAGCTGAAGTCCAGCAGCAACGCTTCTTTCTGAAAGGATGATGATGATGCGAACCAAAACCACTGGTAAAATTGTTTAGATGAAATATCCCAACTTCGTCCGGTCTGCAGAATCCAACTTTATCTCCTCTGCTTTTGGGAAAGATCTCAGTTGCAGTGAATATGGCTACTTGGATATTTGGTTCTCCTAGATTGTATGATTCTTGAGGCCAATTCACCGCTGGGGAAAATGTAAACAAATCGCAGATCGTGAGTGAACAATTTCTTAAAATTATATTAAGCGTGAAGGTAATGCAATACACTCCTTTCAAAAACATTTTAAACACTATAGTTTCATCAGGAAAATTCATTTGGAACACTCTTGTAATATCCATTTGGGATGGGGTGTAATTACATTTCAGGGGGCTTTAGCTAAACCAGTACTGCCCACAATTATTTCAAAATTGGCTATTAATCTCGTTCTGAATCTGCTAATTCCATTTGTATTTCATCGGCAGTTAAGCGGCAGATCTTTCTGCTCTGGTTTGAACCAGATAATCTCTACTTCTGTAAACCACGTTCAAATGATAACTCTTGAGAGCTAACTCCTCTTGCAGCCTTAAGAAATGTGTAGTGAATGCTCAGTCTTGACACTTCTTTAAATCTAATATCTTTGAGACGAGCAATAATATAGAATTTTAAAATATGGCCACCAAATGTCAGCGGTGTGATGTATAAAATCACAGAATCAAACATGATATGCTATTTAAGGTTGCAGATAAAATACCACTTTGGAATCTGATTATTTCAAATGGGGCTGGCTTCAAGGATTTAAAGGAGGTGTATTTTTTTTTTGAGGGCAATAAAAATCATTCATAAATATTAACATGGAAGAACGCTTTTACTGTGTGAATTTATTCCAGGGGAGGCATGCAATTTATAAGCCAAATGCATTATAATTTAAGACCCAGTGCTGCTTTTAAAATATTTCACTGCACGGAGACAGGGAGGATCAGGTAGATAACCTTTTCTGAAGCGAGGCATTGGTGCTCAGTCAAATTTGCGGGGAGAGTTTCTCAGCCATCAGTTACAGTGGTGGTCAGCTATAATCATACTATCAAGAGACAGTGTGGCCTGATGGAAAGAGCACAGGCCTGGGAGTCAGGAGACCTGGATTCTAGTTCTGGGTCCTCCGCTTCCCTAATGTGAGTCCTCGGGCAAAAAGACTGTGCCTAGGTTTTCTCATCTGTAAAACATGTGCAACGCGCCTGCTCTCCCTCCTTAGACCACAAGCTCCATGTGGGAGAAGGACTACGTTCAGGAGAAGCAGCGTGTCTCAGTGGAAAGAGCACGGGCTTGGGAATCAGAGGATATGGGTTCTAATTCCGGCTCTGCCACTTGTCTGCTGTGTGACCTTGGGCTTAACAACTTCTCTGTGCCTCAGTTACCTCATCTGCAAAATGGGGATTAAAATTGTGAACCTTAACTTTACATGGGACAACCTGATTTCCTTGTATTTATCCCGGTGCTTGGAACATTGCTTTTCACATAGTAAGTGCTTAACAAATGGCATAATTATTATTATTATTCCATTAGGTTATCTGGTATCGACCACAGTGCTTGGTACATAATAAGCACTTAAATATTTTCTTTATGAAGACTTCACACGTGGAACCTGGGGCTTCTGGTGGGACAGAGGTTTCAAGGGAAGAATCTAGAGGGAGTAGAGGGAGAAACTCACTGACTAAAGTCAGACGGGAAGCCAGAAACCTGGCCAGAGAGGCAGCCCTAGATTTCTGAGGGGCAGGGACAGAGAGGATCACATATTTAGCTGAGACTCCTCAGACAACCTTTTGGTCCTTTCCTTTCCTTGCAGAGATGCTAATTCTGTTTGGCCCTGTGGCCTCCCTCAGTGTGATGGTACCCAAGTCATTAAGGGTTTGTGAAAATTTAGTTGCGTGCTCATCTTCCACTCATAGTAAACTGCCGAAATTTACTAAACCTCAAGAAAAATACCAAAACCCCCTTGGTTTTAGACCTGCCAGAGACTTTGTGATGACCTGTCCCTTAAAAGAATCATATGAGTAATCGGAAATGTAATATTATGCACAAGGGAACTCTCCCTATTTTAGTCACTCATCCTAAAATGTCATTCTGGATTTTGGTTTATATTCTCGGGCCGAAGGGATTAAACCTCATGAAGCTGTGGAGTCTGTATGTCCGCCAGCTACCCAGAATTTTCACCACTTTCACTCTGATGCAAATTTCTTAAAAATGCTTATCCCTGAAATGGCTTTCTTGGACTGGGGAAAAGTGGTTAAAAGTTTCAGGGAGTGAAGTCCATTAAAATCTTGTTCACATTACGATTTAGGATTCCTTACTGTAGGAAGCTGGGCAGGTAGAAAAAAATAAAAACCAGTAAGTTTAAAAAGGGATTGGCTAAATGTGTGAAAGTCCCAAGATGGAAGGTTAGGAATGATGCTGAATCGTATATTCCGAGCGCTTAGTACAGTGATCTGCACGTAGTAAGTGCTCAATAAATACGATTGAATGAATGAATGATGGAAGTTTCCCCCCTTACCATGCCTCTTGCCTTCTTCCCTTCAGTTTTCCTCTCCCCTCCTCCCTTTGTCCTCCCCCTTCCACTTTTCAGTCCCCTCCTTCCTGTGCTATTTATCCGGTTTCCATGTTGTGTGCCTTCCCTGCTGTCGGTGTTGGACCTGGAAGAGACAGGGATGAATTATGCCAAACTCTGAATTCAGCAGAACAGAGAAGACAGACACTAGTCTATTTGCAGAACCGTCCTAAACTTCTCTAGGATCTTGGAAGTTAGTCTCTGTGGTTGCTTGGTTTGGCCCCACAGAGAGAGTAAGAATCTGTGACAATGGAGCCTGAGTCTCTAGGTGGCCCTTTAGTGCACTGATGCCGAGCACTGTCTTGTTTTCTTCTTTGTTCCTCTCCCTTCCATGCACAGTTACCTGAAGCAGCCTTTCACTGATCCATCCTCTCTTCTTCAGTGCTATTTCCAGATATTCTGTGGTTCATTCTGAACAACTTTGTCCCCTAAAGACAGCTTGAATTGCTTCATTGGCATAAAACAGGCTGTCCCCAAAGTTCCCTTTCCCCTCCAAGTGATTTTTTTTTTTTTTTTTTGGCCAGGACAAAGAATGAGGGGTGAAAGGACTCAGAGGACATCTGTGCCTTCTCGACTCCCCGGCTATGGGGGCCCCATTCCCGCAAACACATTCTTCTAACGTCTGTCTTCTCTGTCCCGCTGAATTCAGAATCTGGCTCAAGCTGTTATGAAGGGCGGTGACCCAGAAAATCAGAACAAAAATGTATTCTTTAAGGAGGATGCCTATGGTCTGAACCCAATCCTCTTTCATTTTCTGAGTTTCCTTTATTCCTTTCTTTTGGGGTCTTTTATGTATTTCTTTCCACAAATTGGCTAATTGCCTCTCAATCTTTCTTAGTGAGATCGACTGGGATACGGCATTTATTAACTGGCTTTAATGTGGTTCCATTCCCGATTTCACTATTTGCCTGCTCTGTAACAGATGGCTTCCTCATCTGTAAAATGGGAGTTCAATACCTGTTCTCCAACCTCCTTAAGCTGTGAGCCTGATGTAGGATAGGGACTGTGTCCAATCTAATAACCCCGTATTTACCACAGCACTTAGTAGAGTTCTTGAAGCATTTCAGTACCATCATTATTATTATTATTATAATCAACTAGAACTCTGGAGCCAGCCCAGGTTGTTCTACCCATCTCTATATATTCAATAGTATTTATTGAGCATTGTAACGGATGTTGGTTGAAGGAAATAGGATCAGGGAGGGGGAATCTCTTGTTTGCTTTTAAAAAATTATTAGTTCACTTTAATGCTAGCATTTACAGTGTTCCTGTAAGTAAGGAGTCTATTGGTCCTCATGGATGCTGGAAAAAGCCCATGTGACGTCACATTTATTACACCGGGTACACAGCAAGTTAAAGTGGTGTCATAGGCCCATTTTGCAGCAGTACACTCAAGACCATCTAAATCTAGATCATTTGTCTAGAACCCCAACTTCTTCACCAACTTCAGTGCTGGGCAATCCCTTCCCAGTTCCAACCCGTGAGACTTAGCAGCAGGAAACAAGGCAGAGGGAGGCTGTGTTGCTACACTGGAAAATAAAAGTACCCAATGCCATATCTATACAGTGGTGAAAGGGAACAGACCAGCTGCAAATCAGATTCTCCAGTGTAAAGCCAGACTGCTCATCACCCTGCCTGTAGGTGTGTTTCATATCCATTCAGTGATACAGGACCTGCTGAGTGACCTTGGGCAAGTCATTCATTTCTCTGTGCCTCAGTTCCCTGTTTTGCAAAATGGAGATTCAGTACCTGTTCCTCCCTCCTACTGAGATTGTGAGTTCCATGGGGAACCTGAATATCTTATCTACCTCAGAGTTTAATAATAATTTTGCTATTTAAGGGCTTACTAATAATAATAATGTTGGTATTTGTTAAGCGCTTACTATGTGCAGAGCACTGTTCTAAGCGCTGGGGTAGACACAGGGGAATCAGGTTGTCCCACGTGGGGCTCACAGTCTTAATCCCCATTTTACAGATGAGGTAACTGAGGCACAGAGAAGTTAAGTGACTTGCCCACAGTCACACAGCTGGCAAGTGGCAGAGCTGGGATTCAAACCCATGACCTCTGACTCCAAAGCCCATGCTCTTTCCACTGAGCCACGCTGCTTCCCATGTGCAGAGCACTGTTCTAAGCACTGGGGTAGATACTGGGTAATCAGGTTGTCCCATGTGAGGCTCACAGTTAATCCCCATTTTACAGATGGGGAAACTGAGGCACAGAGAAGTTAAGTGATTTGTCCACAGTCACACAACTGACAAGTGGCAGAGCTGGGAGTCGAACCCATGACCTCTGACTCCGAAGCCCAGGCTCTTTCCACTGAGCCACGCTGCTTCCCCTAGCCTAGCCTAATACTGGGCTAGGCTTATAGTAGGTCCTAAACAAATATTATTATTACAGGCTGCAGGTCAAGTATCCCCTGTTTGATAGTCTCTTTTAAAAATTCCTTGAAAAGCAATTTAAGTTTTGAACCAGAGGAGCTGAAGAGCTCCATATGTGTGGCTAGAGTAATCATGATTTGTAATGACTTTCAGGCAAAAACATTAGAAGTATGGGCATTCTGGGCTTAAGTATTCACTTTGCTGAAGGATAAACGGAGCAGCATCATTACCAACTGGGAAAGTTCAGAAGATAATAAACACGAACACAAGCGGGAAGAAGTATTCAAAATATTCCTGTGTATATCAGTGAATGGAAAAGTATCTTTAACCGCAAATTATTTTTGCAGTTTTAGGGTTAGAGGAAGATCAAAATGTGAACCACTGCCAATGTTTTTATGTGGAACTCAATTTGAAATGCTGTGCTGCTCACGCTACCATAAAGAGCTTCCACTTGTGTATATAGTATGCCTCCATATGTACACACTGCATGCATGGAGCTGTGCCCGACTTAGCTCTAGTAAATAATCCGATTAAAATAGTGTAAAACTAAAGACTGCTACATCAAAGATGTTTTCCTAAAGGAAATAATGTAAAGTACCTTAATGCCAACCCAACTTTGAAAAAAATAGACCAAAACAGTATGAACATAATCAATGGTATTTATTGAGCTCTTACTATGTGCAGAACACTCTACTAAGTGCTTGGGAGAGTGTATTACAACAGAATTAGCAGAGATGTTCCCTGTGAACAATAGATTCGGGTTAAATGCAAATAGCTACATAATAAAATAATTAAATTGAAAAGTTTTGAATGAGATTTTCTTAATGCATAACTGCAGATGAAATGTATCATTTTCAAGGTTAACTTTGGAATGCCATGTAACAGATACCCTGTATTAGCATACTAGAGATCTACCATTATCCTGTAGGCTGTAAACTCTTTGATAGACAGTAGATTCCTTCTCGGCACCTTCCCAAGAATTTAGTACAGTGTTCTGAACACCATCAGCGTTCAGATACAAATGACTGATCCACCTCTCAGAGGTATGTTTTTCTTTCTCTCTCATTCATTCAATCGTATTTATTGAGCACTTATTGGATGCAGAGCCCTTGTACGAAGTGCTTGGAAAATAGAATTCAGCAATAAAGAGAGACAATCCCGGCCCACACCGGGCTTACAGTCTAGAAGGGGGATGGGACAGACATCAAAACAAGTAAACAGGCATCAATATAAATGCATAGAATTTATACACATCAAAATAAGTAAACAGGCATTAATATAAATAGAATTATAGATATGTACATATATACATAAGTGTTGTGGGGCTGGGGGGGGTAGAGCAAAGCGAGCGAGTCGGGGTGACGCAGAGGGAAGGGGGAGCTGAGGAAAAGGGGGGCTTAGTCTGGGAAGGCTTCTTGGAGGAAGTGAGCCTTCAGTAGGGCTTTGAAGGTGGAGAAGTGTGAGTGGTAGATTTGAGGAGGGAGGGCGTTCCAGGCCACAGGTAGGAAAGGGGCCAGCGGTCGATGGCGGGACAGGCGGGAATGAGGCACAGTGAGAAGGTTAGCATTCTCTCAATCTCTCTATATGTATCTAAAGAGAGATGGGTTACATATACTATTAGGAATGTATGAGGAGAGACAGAAAGAGTTTCAAAGACAGTCTAAAAGGTAGGCTGATCATTCCACAAAAGTTATCGAGGCTTGTAGCTCACTGAACCCCAACTAATTCTTCTGCCACATGTGTCTGGATGTTGCAATATATATCGTCAGAGGGGCCAGATGCTGCCCACGCATTCGCTCTCTCAAGTTGCATGTGCCAAAGTGTGAGTTTTCCTTAAGGTGGGGTTCGTCAAGAGCGTGACCCCCTCACCCACTATGCTATCAGGGAACTAACTTTATTCCAAAGGATCCTTGGATTGCCCAAATAATCTGTGAAAATTTTCTAGACCTTGGATGGAGGCCTGCTATGGAAGGGATGGAAGAAATATATTCATAATTCAAAACTGAAAAAAGATTCTGGGGAAGCTGGGCCATGGAGAATAACTCTCTAAAGAGTTTTACTGGACTTAACATGACCCTGGGCTCTAGTAACAAGGTAGTTTCTTCGCAATCATTAACATTCAGAGGCCGAGACAGTGGGCACTGCTAATGAGCTGATGTGATATTGGAAGTGAAAGACATTAATTGAGTCACTTCCCCCACTAATGAAGAAACTCAAATACTGGAGGAATCAGAATTTGCACAAGGCCTTGGCTAGAGCAAGGCACTTTCTTCCTCTACTTGCCTGGAAAGTGTGAATAAAGGAACAGCAATTAAAGGATTCTGCTGAAGATAAAAGAAATGGCCTCACCCTAGGAAAAAAATATACAGAGGGCTTCTCAGCAGGGACGGACTCCATTCTGTCTCCTTTAGGAAAGCACATACTCCAGATTGAAAGTAGTTTGCTTTCCCCCAGAAACTTTCCAAATTAACATGTTATGTAAATGCAAGTTCCATTAGGATCAGGACATATTTTCCCAAGTATTTTTTCCATAGCTAGTGCTATGGAAAAGACTATTGAATGTTTTTGAGAGAGAGCTTTGCCTCAATCCCAGTTAGAGCATTTCTAATTTACTCAGCAAGTCCCTGAGGAGCGGCTCTTCTCTACCGCCGGGAAACTGGGAGTTGTGAGAATTCTCGGTGAGGAAGAAACACATTCACTTCCCCCACGGAGCTTACACTCTACTAAGGGAGGCAGACAGAAAAATATTTACATCCGGAATCATCAGTAGGTGACTAATAAATGCTGTGACAACTTTCCCAGCTCACCCACTGGTAAAGATGCCACCAAATGGGAAAATGTCAAAGGGGCTAGCAGCAGGAGGGAAGGGAAGGAAGCAGAAGTATACATCCATCATCTGGCTCATTGGCTCTAGAATAGCGAATTCCTGTACTGTATTTCTACTTACTACTCTTAATAATGGTGGTATTTGTTAAAGCACTTACTCTGTTTCAAGCACGGCTTCTTTGAACTAATCTGGAAAATTATGACATCTACATCGGGGGTGAAAAGATTGGGGGGAGGGGGCTGTTGCTGATGAAACCTTTATAGAGGGGAAAATGTATGTCATGGTGGTATTAATAGTAGCATGTATCAAGTGCCCAATTAGTGTCATTCACTAATGCTGGGCACTTGGGAAGGGCAGAATAAGAGAGTCATGTTGTCCAACCACATGGAGCTTGCACTTTAATGGGGGAGACAAGTGTTAAAATCTTTATAGAGTGGTCAAAACGAATATAATACACTATGTGTGTATATGTATATATATATATATATTCATTCAATCTTATTCATTAAGGATTGAGAGTGTGCAGAACACTGAACTAAGTGCTTATTAGCACTCACGGATGCTCTATATATGCTTAAGGATGACATAAGTTCATGAGAGCTACAGCTGGTTGAAGGGACAATGAAAATGATCAAAACAATAATAATTGTGATATTTGTTAAGCACTTATTATGTGTCAAGCACTTTACTAAGCACTAGGTTGATACAAGATTAATCACAGCAGATTGGGGCTAACAGTCCAAGTAAGGAGAACTTGCATTTCATCCTCATTTTCCAGATGTAGAAATGGAGCCATAGTGAACTTAAATAAATTGCCCAGTGTCACAAAGCCGTCAAGTGGCAGATTGGGGTTTCAAACCCAGATCCTCTGACTCCCTAACCAGAGCTCTCTCCATTAAGCTACACATTGGCTTTCCACTATGGGCACAAGTGCTGGAAATTCATGGAGGAGGTGAAAATTTTGGGAAGGATTTGAGGGTGGGGAGAGCTGTGGTCCATCTGATGTGGAAAAAGAGGGTGTTTCGAGCCAGGTGGGAGCACCGTAAACTAGGGGACCGAGGCGGGAGAGTGGCGAGGGAGATAGAGGTCGACAATCCCCGGCCTGGTCTCCGATCACACAGCCGCTTCTGAACCCTGGTCCAACCTCCAATCCCCAGCTGTTTCCTCCTCTGTCTTTCCTCTGTGATGTATCGGGCTGGCATTCTGCCATCTGGCTGGGGCAGCCCTGTTTGTCTCTTGCAAGTACACTGGGAGGATCGGCTTTTTGAGCAGCTTTATCTGTTGGTAATTAGCCTTACCAACAGGGATTTCCAAGTCTAGACTTTCTGAAGCACACAGTCAACATCACCTGGGGAAACACTGACAAGACCTAGAGGGGCTGTAAATAATCAGACTTCAGGGAGATTTGTAGGAATATTTTTTTTTTAATTTTCCCAGATACAAATGGAGATTTGTTGGTCATTTTGAAAATGATAGAGAGCTCACATGATAAGACCAAGACTAGCCTGACCATCATAACGCTGTATGTGGTAATTGTGGTAATTGTGATATTCAAGTGCTTACTATTTGCCAGGCTTTGCCTACAAGCTAGTCGGGGTAGACACAGTCCCTGTCCCACATGGGGCTCACAATCTTTAAATGGGGTAACTGAGGTGCAGTGAAATGAAGTGACTTGCCCAAGGTCACACAGCACTCTGTTTCATTCTTCTGCCCTCTCCTCCAACAGCCTCCCTCCCTAAAAAATGATAATTGTGGTATTTATAAATAAATAAGAACGATGGTATTTGTTAGGTGCTTACAGTGTGGCAGGCACTGTACTAAACACTAGAGTAGATATGAATAAATTGGGTTGGAAACAGTCCCTGTCCCACATGGGGCTCATAATCTTAATCCCCATTACACAGATGAGGTAACTGAGGCGCAGAGAAATGATTTGCCCACACAGAAGCCAAGTGGCGGAGCTGGAATTAGAACCCAGGTCCTTCTGACTCCCAACCCCTGCTCTATCCACTAGGCCATGCTGTTTCTGAAACTAGGTCATGCTGCTGCTTCTCCGCCCCCTCCTCATCCCACATCCAGCTGAACCACCATGGGGACTTTTCACTCATGTTATCTCACACTCCTGACACCTCACCGCTGTGCCTGTAATAATAATTGTAGCGTTTGCTATGTGTTACGAGTCAAGGGCTAAAACAGATGTAGTCCAGATCAGACACAGATCCTGTCCCACATGGAGCTCACCATTCATTCAATAGTATTTATTGAGCACTTACTATGTGCAGAGCACTGTACTAAGCGCTTGGGATGAACAAGTCGGCAACAGATAGAGACAGTCCCTGCCGTTTGACGGGCTTACAGTCTAACCATCTAAGGGGGAAGGAGAGCAGGCATTTCATCCACATTTTACAGATGAGGAAACTGAGGCACAGAGAAGTTAAGTGACTTGTCCAAGGTCACATAGGCAAATTGTGGAGTCAGGAGACCTGACTCCTGTGCCTGTTCATTTTCCAGTACTTGGTCAACAAATGGAGGGAGGTGATATAAATGGCTTCATTTGTTTTGAGCAAAGAACAGATATGCTATTTTAAGTTAAACTTGATGGTTGCTTTAGATTAAAGTTGGCTGGCAGGATTTAAACATCAATTGTTTAGAGAAATAGCATGGTTTAATGTTGGTATTTGTTAAGCGCTTACTATGTGCCGAGCACTGTTCTAAGCACTGGGGTAGACACAGGGGAATCAGTTTGTCCCACATGGGGCTCACAGTCTTAATCCCCATTTTGCAGATGAGGTAACTGGGGCACCGAGAAGTTAAGTGACTTGCCCAAAGTCACACAGCTGACAAGTGGCCGAGCTGGGATTTGAACCCATGACCTCTGACTCCAAAGCCCATGCTTTTTCCACTGAGCCACGCTGCTGTTTAGTGGAAAGAGCACGGGCTTGAGAGTCAGAGGTCATGAGTTCTAATCCCTGCTCCGTCACTTAGCTGTGTGACTTTGGGCAAGTCACTTCACTTCTCTGTTCCTCAGTTACCTCATCTGTAAAATGGGGATTATGACTGTGAGCCCCACATGGGACACCCTGATTACCTTGTCTCTACCCCAGCGCTTAGAACAGTGCTTGGCACATAATAAGCACTTAACAGATACAACCATTATTATTACTATTATTATTTGAAGTATATCAGGCAGGGAATGTGACTGTTTATTGTTGTATTGTACTTTCTCAAGTGCTTAGTACAGTGCTCTACACACAGTAAACACTCAATAAATACAATTAAATGAATGAATGGTCCACAAACAAATAGCCCTTTTGGATTTACGTAGTCACTCATTTTCAAAAGTAGTAATAATGCTCTGTGTTATTAGCCAACAGTAAATCGGACCTTTCCAAAACCAGGAAGAATCTGTGGTGAATCTTTGTATTTCCAAGCAATATGTTAAAGGTCAATAAATATTTAAGGGCAAATATAAAAGTGAAGGGTTGATGGATACTTTGTCAGTGCAATAGAGGTCTCCCAACCTTCAAGACCTTCCTAAAATCATATTTCCTCAAAGGGTCCTCCCTCAATTAAATCCTCATTTCGCCCATCCTCCTTCCCCACTGCATGGACTATACACTTGGCTATGGCTGTGTACCTCTTAAGGACTTTGATATTCCCCCCAGCCTCACAGCACAAATATTCTCTGTCACTTCACCTATTCGTAATATATATTTAATGTCTGTTTCCCCGGTATAATGTACTTACCATGTGGGCAGAGATTGCTATTGTTTTATGACGTTGAGTCGTGTCCGAGCCATAGCGACGCCATGGACAGACCTCTCCCAAAACACCCCACTTCCATCTGCAGTCGTTCTGGTAACGTATCCATAGAGTTTTCTCAGTAAAAATACGGAAGTGGTTTACCATTGCCTCCTTCCTCTTGATTTTAAGGCATAGATATGCTTTCCTTTCAAGGCTGGCAGCCAAACAAGCCCCTTTCATTCATAATATAGGGAGTCTAAGGAGTAATTAATGCATCATGGTTCCACAGCTCAGCTGGCTTCTCAGTTTATTTAAGAAGAATCAGTTGGTGCCAAACCAAATTACAGTTTGTTAGGTTAAAAATGAAAAAAAAAACTTTGAATAATCAAGGCAATCACACCAGCCCTGATTAGTAAACAGTTTTGAGGAGTCAGATCAGCAAACATCCTTCTCAATATGCTAAAGATTAACTAGCTTTGACAACAGTGAATTGTAGTTAAACACAAATATGCACAGACCACCACTGAAAAAATAATTGTCTGAAAGAAGATCCTTTTCATTAATAGGAACTTTTACTCAGATGCAGGTTAGAACTATCTCCATTTCCTCAAGTGGTTTCCCAGTAACTATGTGGAATAATAATGATACAGTGTTCTTAAGCACAATAAGTGTCAAGCACTGTACTAAACTCTGGGGTAGAAAATAAGATAAACAGGTCTAGTGAAGATAATCCTGAGTGCAGAGGATTAACGTTTAGGATAGACACAACTGCCTTGCATTTTCATAGGTGACCTTACTGATGGTAAAATCCTATTTTTCTCTGTGTGTGTGTGTGTGTGTAAATGTATCAACAAAGTGGCAGGAGATGAGGATCACCCATAAAGATGGACTTCTCCAGGCAATAGATGTGTCCTTTACGGAGCCCAGGTCGAATCTGGAGCCGATATCTCTTAACATCCTGATATTGGTGAAGACTTTGTTCAGGGAAAGGAATCGCTTCCCTACTCATCTTCCAAGCTGCTCTATCCACTTCAGTCCTCTCCTAACTGTGCACAAACTAGAAATCGATCAGCAGTATTTATTGGGCTGAGCACAGTAGTAAGCGCTTGGGAGAATACAACAGAGTTGGTAGACAAGTTTCTCTGCTCACAACAGAGGCAGTACTTGTCCGTACCTTTTCTAAAGTTTACTCTGACACCCCCGTCTTTGGGTGCCCCCGTCTAAGTTCAGTATACGTCACTGCTTTGGGAGTCTGCCGTTGTCTATTCTTCCTGCTTGTCCGGTCCTGCAGAATTGTGTTGCCGTGGGCATTGTTTCAGTGCTGGTGAGCGGAATTTGTATGGAACTTCACTGTTGGCAATCTTGGTGAAATCTAGGGAGAGCTGAATTTACATCAACTGCCCTCATAAGGAGAATTTTCAAGTTTTAAATACAGTGAGTCAGGCTAATGCAGAGGGAGTCAAAAGGTTTGAGAGAGCATGTTGAAGCAGCGTGGCTCAGTGGAAAGAGCATGGGCTTGGGAGTCAGAAGTCATGAGTTCTAATCCCAACTCTGCCACTTGTCAGCTGTGTGATCTTGGGCAAGTCACTTAACTTCTCTGTGCCTCAGTTACCTCATCTGTAAAATGAGGATGAAGACTGTGAGCCTCACGTGGGACAACCTGATTACCCTGTATCTACCCCAGCGCTTAGAACAGTGCTCAGCACATAGTAAGTGCTTAACAAATACCACAATTATTATTAATCTGTGCCTCAGTCCCCTCACCTTAATCTAGGGATTAAGACTGTGAGCCCCATGTGGCGCAAAGTGATTACCTTGTATCAACCCCAGCACTTAGAACAGTGCTTGGCACATAGTAAGCACTTAACAAATACCACCATGATTATTATTATTAAATGAAAATACAAATAATGGAAAATTCTAACATCCAGGACTTGGGCAAGATCATGGGCCCAGTATGAAATCACCAAAACCCACCAAACAGTGAAAATATTACCCACAGGTAAAAGTGACCCATCAATTTTTGTTCATGGATTGTACATTCAGGACTCAAACTAATGATTATTCCTAAGGTCGGCATCAACCGGTGGCTCCCAAACCATCAGGAAGGCTCATTTGCCAGCTCCTGGAGCAGGAAGTAGCCTGGAAAGAGCTCTGCGACGAGCTACAGTGGACAGCACGTCCCTAGGACACTGCCCATTGCCCCCCAACCTCCCCGAGCCCACGACAATGTTCTAGAGAGACTAATGCAGTCCCTTCTAACTCACCTATGTTCTCGCTACTGGAACCCTGAGAAAGATCAGTCATTGGTATGTGCAGAACGCCGTACTAAACATGTGGGCAAACACAATTCAACAGAGTTGGTAGACACATTCTCCACCACAAGGAGCTTACATTCAATTATTCCGTTATATTGAGTACTTACTGTGTGCAGAGCACTGTACTAAGAGCTTGGGATATTACAATATAACAATAAACAGATGCATTTCTTGCCCACAGTGAGGTCACAGTCTAGAGCTTACACATTTTGGTATAGAGCCCAGTTCTGCCCTCAAATCCTAGGGATTGGCTAGATCTTACATCTGCTTTCCTTCCTCAGCTGGCCATTTTATAAACAGCTTAGGGTCCACAGGACCTTTCCAGGTTGTCAAAAGCCAATCCATTCAGGACTAATGAATGAAAACAGAGATGAATGCTTGGTCTGCTCCCCATCCACCCAGCACAAGGAAACAGTGCTGGTCGCTATCTGTGTTCTTTGGGCCCCTTAGTATTCCTAGAGTTAGCAATTGGAAGCTCATGGTTTGCCAAATCCAGGTTATCTAGGAGATCAGAAAGTCCAGGCAACTCTCAGTGCTGGGATTATTACCATTTTGTCTAAAGCTCCATCACATTTATTTTCCTGCAAATGTCCCTCTAGACTGGAAACTCACTATGGGCAGGAAATGTGCCTGTTTGTTGTTGCATTGTTCTCTCCCAAGAGCTTAGTAAAGTGCTCTGCACACATTAAGCACTCAGTATATACAGTTGAATGACTGACTGACGGTAAGAATGGAGATCTTTCCCTACGATGGCCATCATGCTAAATAAAAATAGATCTTCTTTGGGGTGCCTCAATCAACATCAAATAGCCATCTAATAGTCTCAGTTTGCACCATAATCCGACTTGCCATTTGATTCCATTTTTCTCTCATTACTGTTTTCATCTAATTCTGAAGCACTTCTCTCGATAGTATGGGAGGATTCTGAACCGGCTCTGACAAAGGCAGTTGTTATCTGCTGGAGACAATAGGACGATTGAATGACTAGTAGACAACCATCACTTCTCTGGTAAAATACATTCCCAAATCAGTTTTGAGGCTCTGATGACACACTAACTCAAGTTACAGTGCCTTAGAATTAAAATTCAGCCTCTGTGGAAAACCAACAAATGCCCCCAGAACCAAGAACCCCTTCTGTACAGTCTCAATCAACCAATTAATTTATTGAATGCTTAGTATGAGAGCACTTGACTATGTGCTTGGGAGAGTACTCTAAGCTCATTATGGGCACGGAGTGTATTTGTTCATTGCTATATTGTACTCTCCCAAGTGCTTAGTACAGTGCCCTGCACACAGAAAGAACTCAATAAATATGACTGATTATAGTGCAGTAGAGTTGGAAGACATGATCTCTCCTCGACCGTACAATCTACCTAGGAGCTTACAATCTAGGGGGGATGCTCAAAGTGACCCTGAAAAGGAGAGGAGAAAAAAAATGGACACCTACAAAAGAGAAAAAGGAATTACTGGTGAGTTCTTTTGGAAAATCCTTTGGTTTACTGTGGACCGTATAAAATCTCAAATCCAAAATGCTTCCAGGCATTTTTAGACATGCTGGTGATTCAAGATGATATTTAAGTTTGACGTCTTCTTTCTGAGCTATTAGCTGTCTTGCCTGCCCAAGAATATTTAGAGTAAATTTCAAGCAAACAACAGAGCTTCTTTTTGATAAAACATTTGGTCCTGTGTGGGCAACAAAACCTGGTTTGCCAAAGGCCAAGAGAGCATTCAGCTCTGCAGTGTAGATCCTCTTCTCCTTCCCTCCATGGTCATTTATCACAATGAGTGAAGATTTTCTGGTTTTCCAGGTTTGAAAATGCTATCTTCACAGCCACTAATCAACAGTCCTGAAAAATGTCCCAGCAGTGTAACTTGGGGCTAAAAAACCTCCTCGCAGCAGACCGAGATGCAAGATAGATTTTAAAGAAGAATAGATCAGGTCTTCTGTTGAATGGGTAAGGCCTCTGCTGAAAGGCTTCTGCCTTCCTGGTTATTTGATGTTTGGGTGTGATTGTCTGGCAAAGACAGCGCTCACTTGGGCCGTAGATGCTGCAAGAGTTTTGAGAGCACTTTGCATCGTGCTCCACCCCTTCCCAGTTCTTGGCTTGTGGAGATCTGTACCCAGCAGGAAAATAGCGGGCAGGGATGACAGTGTGAGTGACCCTGCCACTGTGTTTCTGCTGGAGTGCAGAGCGGTACAAGCAAATGGGACGGTAGAGATGCAGTAACCTACACACCAGTGACTGCTGTCTTTTCCACCCTCATTTGCTGGCAATTTAGGGGATTCTTGCTCAGCCTGTCCACCTTGTTGAAGGCCCCAGATGGTTTTTGGCCAGAAAACCTTTCAGCCAGTGAGTCCCCTAAGCACTGTGTCCCATCTGATTGTATGGCATGCACCCCAGCCCTCAGTACAGTGCTTGGCAAATAGTAAGCACTTAACAGACCCCACAACTGTCACAGTGGCAGACCCAGAGAACACTCCGCTGCTACTAGCTGTTAGATGCCACACCTCAGTGAGGTGGTAGAGGGTCAGAATTTGGGGGAGAAAACAGAGGAGCTCAACAAGGGATCAAGCCCTGGGCTGAGCATGTGGGTTTTTCCACCTGGAGAAATGGACTCAGTTTACCAACATGCTGTAGAATACAGATTCTACTGGAGTTTCAGAGACGGACAATGAAGTGAGCATGACTGGAAAGGGAGTCCGTATTTCCTCAACATTTCACATGTCGATGACTGAGATTCCAGGAGGGCCTGACCTGACCTCTAAAACATCCACACTGACACCTCGACTTCTGTTCCCGCTGGACGCTGGCAGAGCAGTCATGGGGAATGATGTGGTCACTCAGTGTTGGGCCGAGAATGGTCACTGATGGCCTTCAACAATTCTGGACAGGGAGACAAGTGAAATTATCACACTTCCAGCTGAGCACGCAGTGTAGCCCAGTGAGGTCAGACACACCTCTGTGTGCTGGGTACGCTGGGTTACCCCAAAGTAAGAATGTTTTTCTGGGGAGACCCCTGAGCCCCTCCCCCTATCTCAGCCACTCCTCTCCCTGGTCCCTGTGAACTCAGAGGCTGCTTCCTAGCCATGGCATGAGACATTGGAGCAGGAGCTGTTGAGGAAGGAGTCTGGGCCTGAAAAAGAAAAATACTGGACCTAAACTCTCCAGTAATGTATCCATAATGGTCAGAGCACGGGCCTGGTAGTCAGAAGGTCATGGGTTTTAATCCTGGCTCTGCCATGTATCTGCTGTGTCACCTAGGGCAAGTCACTTCACTTCTCTGGGCCTCAGTTGCCTCGTCTGTAAAATGGGGATTAAGAATGTGAGCCCTATGTGGAACAGGGACTATGTCCACCCTAACTTGTATCTACCCCAGCACTTAGAACAGTGATTGGCACGTATTAAGTAATAATAATGTTAATAAGGTTGGTATTTGTTAAGCATTTACTATGTGCAGAGCACTGTTCTAAGCGCTGGGGGAGATACAGGGTAATCAGGTTGTCCCATGTGGGGCTCACAGTCTTAATCCCCATTTTTACAGATGAGGTAACTGAGGCACAGAGAAGTTAAGTTGCCATTGTTTTTACGAGATGTTCTTCCCCTTGACTCTATTTATTGCCATTGTTCTTGTCTGTCTGTCTCCCCCAATTAGACTGTAAGCCCGTCAAAAGGCAGGGACTGTCTCTATCTGTTGCCGACTTGTTCATTCCAAGCGCTTAGTACAGTGCTCTGCACATAGTAAGTGCTCAATAAATACTATTGAATGAATGAATGAAAGAAAGTCACACAGCTGACAAGTGGCGCAGCCAGGATTCGAACCCATGACATCTGACTCCCAAGCCCGTGCTCTTTCCACTGAGCCACGCTGCTTCTCTAATAAAAATTATTATTATTATTATTATTATTATGAGGCAGAGACCGCCCATCTTTGTAGCAGGAGGGCACAGAATATAGATTCCCCGAAACCACACTGGTGTAGTTAGAATGGCTATAGATTTTTCTCTCCATTTAGAACATTTGCTCTGTGTAGTTGAGGGTTATTAGTACATCTAGGCATGATTTTCCCAATGCTGAGCTGATGCTGAGCTGCCAGAGAGTGCTAAGGATAAATCAATTTGTGTTTGCATTTCTAGCATGAGATGTCCAACAATCCATTCCCCCAGTCTGAATGTGAGAGGTGGAAAAGATTGGTCTCCAGGTCTTTTTGTGTTATTACTCAGGGAAGAAAACAGAATATGTTGGCAAAGCACTGTAGCCATAAACAGAACAACTGCTAAATGTTAATTGTTCTTAAAAATGGAAATCCAGCCAAGTCTGATTGTAAGCTGTCTGCTTACCTACTTGGCTGCATTTTCCAGGCTTCTTGCTCCATTTTCCTGCCCTGCTTCCATCTACCAGTGGCATCTCTTTGGGGTGGGGAGACGGGAGAAAAATTTGGAAAGATCAGAGTGGCTGCTCTGTTCGGGGAGGAGGAAGGAATAGAAGGAAATTGATCAGGAGGAGGAGGAAAAAGAGATTAAAATGACAGGTTAAATAGACTTTTAGGAATTACTAATTGTATTTATCTACGACTCCCTGCCCCCTTTAGCCCAAGGTATATGGGAAAGTATTGACCACTTAAGAACTAAACTCACCCAGGGCATACATAAGCAAATCACAGAAAGTTTTGTGTCTTCCTTGAGGAGCGGCTATCGGTTTCCCATCTTCCTTTCGTGAACTTGTTCACGCGGTTTCTAGACACAGTGGGGGTTTCTGTAACACAAGTAGAAACTATTAACTATTAACATATTTCTGGTGACGGGGAGAAATATCAATTAATTATCAGTCAGTGGTATCTACTGAATGCTTACTATGTGTGGAGCACTGTACTAAACACGCGGCCCAATACAATAAAATTGGTAGACATGATCCCTGCCCACAGTCTACAGGGAGAGACTATTTATATTAATGACTATCTCCGCCTCTAGACTGTAAGCTCATTGTAGGCATGGCAGGTTATATATGAGTGTTATACATATATACTGATAAACATCTACACTCATAAGTGTTTAAAGTTCAGGCAGCTTTCACCTAATTTTTCTCTTTACCTTGCGGGGGTCTGCGATCTTGGGCTGAGTCTGACAGGCTGGTTCCGAGACAGGCCTGCTTGCAGACAGTCTCGCCACTTACAACCAGCCCTGCCAGCCATTCGGTGACGACAAATGGGGTTTTTCCCTACAAAATGCCCTGGAATTTTTTCCTTTGGCTTCCTGCACTTAGCCTCTAGATCTTCCCTTGAGGGAAGTCAACGGCTCAGGAAGACACGCTGCTTGCTATGTTTTCTTTATAGGGCAATTAGAACTCGTAGACCAAAATCCGCTTGCAAGGTGAAACTTAATTTGTTCCTTTCTGTGAATGAATCTTCATTTCCCTTTTCCTCTCACTAGTGAAATGCCATCGAAGAGTGAATGTAGTGCCAAGAGATCTGAAACCTATTTAGCCCCTTTAAGGCTTAGCACCCAAAACCAGGAAGGGGAGCTGGGAGAGGATTTTCCAGCCCCCCACTCTTCTAGAAGCCTAACCATCCCCGAATGGCTACAGTTTCGCGGAGGAAGTCCTAGCTTGTGGAAGCCACAGAAGGTTGGAGGAAAGTTGCTTTAGAACCATTTATCAAAGCATTAATCAACTGTGTAAGAGTTTCCAGTTGCAACCAGCCTCTGTCATGCTGAGGCATCAGAACTGGGGAGATTTAAAATGCACTGAAATGTATGCCTGATCAGCAGGGAAAAATGAAAAATGCCAAATTCAGATTAATAACGCTGATGGCCTTTTGACTGCACCGTGCTGAGAGTCGGCTGTTTTTATGAGTTGCTTTTATGGTCTCCCTGCACCAGTGCTGTTCGAAGCAGTGTCTGGAAACCACTGTTTCACCTACTAGGAGCCTGTTGGCCTACCAGGCGAGCAGCGGAATACAAATGTCCCAACAATCACCATGGATTAAAGATTCATCGGCAAGGAGCTGCTCACAGACTCACAGGGCATGGAATTCTCACGGAAGAAGAGGCTAAATGAGGTCAGCAGGCTGGATCTCAAAGTGAGCTCTGTTTTAGGATCAAGGGGATGCTGGGAGTTGTCATTTGCCACCTGATTGGGAGGGAGCTAACCTAAGGGGATGTGCCTAGGCTGTGTGGCAGGAACAGTCTACATGAATATACCTTCCAGGAAACCCTAATTTTCTCTTCTCCCACTCCCTTCTGCGTCACCCTGGCACTTGGATCTGCACCCTTTATTCACCCCGCACTCAATTCACTCAATAGTATTTATTGAGCGCTTACTTTGTACAGAGCACTGTACTAAGCGCTTGGAATGTACAATACGGCAACAGACAGAGACAATCCCTGCCCAATAATGGGCTCACAGTCCAATCCCACAACACTTAGTTACATATCCATAATTTATTTATGCTGATGCCTGTCTCCCACTTTAGACTGTAAGCCCCTTGTGGAGAAGGAACGTGTCAACTAACTCTGACATATTGTGCTCTCCCAAGCACTTATCAGAGTGCTCTGCACGAGGTAAACCTTTGATACATGTGACGGATTGAAAAGCTCCTCCCCACAGATCATATCCCCTCCAAATACCAATTCAGTACTTCTATAGAGCTTTGCCAGTCTTGGACAAGGATGTGCATGAGAAACAGCATGGCTCTGTGGAAAAACACAAGGCCTGAGAGTCAGAGGACCCAGATTCTAATGGGTTGGCTTTACCCCCACGCTGAGTGCAGTGCTTAGCACAGAGTAAGCCGGTAGAGGGTTGTCTTGGATATTTGCTTCCAGAGCACAGCCATCTGCAATATAGCAATTCTGAACCACCCATAGTTTTAAAGGGTTTTGATGGTATCTCTAGCCATTCAACTGGAAGACTTTCCCAATCACTAGGAACTTATTCTGATTCCTGCTTCTGGATCGCTCATCACATTCTTAAGCACTACAGCAGAGGGCATGTAGAACAAGATGGGGCTGGGCACACAGCCCTACTTGACTCTCACGGTGAATGGCAGAGAGATATTTAATTTGCTCTTAAAAGTGGATTAAACCGTTCGCACTACTTGGTTCTAATATGTTCCATCACAAAAATAGTAGTGAGAAGTAAAAAATTCAAGCAAAAGAGAATGCTTACCCTGTCATATGGTCTAGCCACCTCTGAGTAGTTGAACACCGTTACACATCCTCGTTTCCATACAGAAGCAGCACGGGGTATTGGATAGAGATCGGGCCTGTGAGTCAGAAGATAGAGAACGGACATGAGAGTCAGCCACTTGTCCACTGTGTGACTTTGGGTGAGTTATTTCACTTCTCTGTGCCTCAGTTACCTCATCTATAAGATTGAGACTGTGAACCCTTCATGGGACAGGGACTGTGCCCAGCCAGAGTTGCTTGCATTCACCCCACTGCTTAATACAGTACCTGGCACATAGTAAGCACTTAAATACCATGATGATTATTCCATAATTACATCAGAAGTTTCAAATATGATGGTGTCATGGTTTTAACTTCTGCCCTTCATACCTTCACGCTGATTATAAGGTTCTGAATGTTGTGAGAGTGAGTGTATGCCGGAATTCCACAGTTCTAGTTTCCAAAAATGATTCTTGGAAAATGTTAAGCCACTACTCACTCTGTATAGCAGGGGTTCCAGCTCTGGACCTTTATTAGAAATGTATGGACGAAGGCCACTCAAATATTTTCAGGTGGGGAAAGGCAGCTTACTGAACAACTGTAGACACCAGGCAGGTGGGAAGAGATCCATTTCAAAACATTTCCTAAAGTATTTTGATTGTAATAATAATAAGGCTGGGATTTGTTAAGCACTTACTATGTGCCAAGCACTGTTCCAATCACTGGGGAAGATACAAGGTAGTCAGGTTGTCCCACGTAGGGCTCACACTCCTAATCCCCATTTTACATTTTGTAATTTTTTTCCTTAGGAAACTGGAAGAGAAACCTCTGGGATACTGTTCCCAACTCTTTCCGAAGAAGTAACAACAATTACTGTTATTGTGGCATTTAGTAAGCACTTACTATGTGCTAAGTGTTGAGGTAGATACAAGGTTAGATCAAACCTAATCCCGGGTCCCACCTGGGGCTCACATTCTATCTTATCTCCATTTTACAGGTGAGGAAACTGAGGCCCAGAGAGGTTTCAGAGTAGGCCAGTGGCAGAGCTGGGGCTCAAATCTGGCTCTCCTAGCTCCCACCCCACTACTCTCCCAGGTGCTTAGGAAAGTGCTCTGCATATAGTAAGCCCTCCATAAATAGGATTGATTGACTGATGATGAGCCATATTGTCTAATGCTGATCCATGGATCCATAGGTGTGGAGCCCACACCAATCTTCTACCTCTAATGTTCTCTTCCAGACAGTGCTCAGTAACCGTGCTAAGAACAGTGACGGCCTTTGATCTGTCTCCTGCCTCCTTTTCTTCCTTAGGAAAATGTCTAAAACATTGGTTTTTCATAGCATTGCTGGAGGATGCCAAAGACAATATGAGATGGATGAACATCATTATGAAAGCAAAGGAAGTGGATTTTTCTTTTTTTAACCATTGATTGGTACATTTTCTCTTACATTTCCCCTAGGGCTAGAAGACACTGAAGGGTTATGACAAGAAAAGGAATCACATAATAAAAGTAAAAGAAAAGTGATTACTGAATCCTTTAGATTTTTTTTTTCTAAACCATCTCCGTTCTGCCTTTCCAGAGCCTCTGCCAATCTCTTCTAATGAGAGCCTCATTTTGCTTGTGTTTTCAGAAGAATAAGGCAAGTGAAATGCCTGTTCAGACACACTGCACAGATCAGATGTCACCCAAGAGATAGCATCAGTGACGGATCTACTCAGAAGATACCTGTATTAGCCCCCTGCAAGGATAAATGTGGCCACCCATGAAGAATTCAAAGGTCTGGGACCAATTGCCCTCAGCATTTTTGTATCAAACACATACTCCCCAAAAAATAAATAACCAGCAGAAACCCCTGTAGCTAATGCATAAAAACTTCTCCAAGGCAGCTGTAGTGACTAGTCAACAAATGCTTTGTATGTGTGTTTTGTGAGGGGGACTGTCCGTAATCTTCCTGGATGCAGGTGCTATTGGCTGTAGGGATTCTAAACCACTTCTGGAGCCATCTATTACTGCTAGTCTTTAAAGTGGCACTGTTTTCTTGGACGAAATGTGGAAAAACCAAGACATCGAACTCATGTAGTTATGGGGTTTTTTCCACCATTTTCTACCACTCAAATACAGCTAATGCTATACAACATGGTAGCTGGGTTCTTGAAGGTCCTCGGTTCAAGGGAAAATCATGTCCGGGTCGTGGGAATTCATGGATGAGGGGGGAGCGATTGCCATGACTGACATTTTTTGATATAGGTTCCTACTGTTTTAGGTTCCTCGTTAGAAGAATGCTTTTCCTCCCACCCCATGATGCTCTCTTGCTGAAGTAAAAATGGTAAAGTTGAAAGAACATAAAGGGCTGCTCCACTCAGTCGGATATGGCTGAGGCAGAAGCTGAGAAGCGTAGCTATATTATACCTGGACCAATTCCATGAACCCAACCATCCGTGTCTTCACCAAATCTACTTCTGCCGATTTATGGGCCATGATACACCAGGATGAAGAAGGAAGACCGTTCCCTTAAGATCCACCATATTCCAAATTAAGCAAGAAAATATGTGCTAAAGGAGGAATGGATGTCAAACGGTAAAACATACCCTTCCTTACTGAATCAAATCTGGCCTAATTGGTTTTAAACTGAGATTGCATCTGTATTTATTCGAGAGCCAGCCCTCCCTCCGTATTCACTAAATGTGATGCTTTGGATGGTTTGCACAATACCATCTAGAGGGAGAAGGGCTTAGTCAGGAAAGGCTTCCTGGAGGAGATGTATCATTAGGAGGGCTTTGAAGATGGGATAATTCTGATTTGTCAGATATATACGGAGAGCGTACTGCATCCAGTGGGCTCTCGAGAAATATAATTCCTGCTACTATTGCTTGGCCTTTGAAAGTGTCTGCGGGGAATTATCACATGACCACCCTAAATGCCCCTCCTGTAAGGCCTAGGAAGTTCCTTTTTCTCCCCCTCTAGAACTCTCGCTCTCGCTCCACTAGCCCACAGCCCTGGATCACCTCCTCCGTCCGCCTCCTACACTCCTATGCTCGAGCTGCTGAGTGCTGCTGGCGAAAGTCCAAGCACCAAGCCAACCTCACACACTTCAAATTTATCCTTTCCTGCCTTAACTCTGCCCTCTCCTCCGCCAGGCAAAGCTTCTTCTCCTCCCTCATCGACACCCATGCCCGTCACCCCCGCCGATTGTTCCGGACCTTTAACTCTCTCCTTAGGCCCCCTGTTCCTCCCCCTCCCCCATCTCTCACCCCCAGTGATCTGGCCACCTATTTCCTCACGAAAATCAACACGATCAGGTCTGAGCTCCCCAAAGTCACCCCTCCGCCTCTCCCCTCCCCCCCCAACAACCCCCTCCCCTACTTTCCCATCCTTCCCTGCAGTATCCTCAGAGGAGATCTCCTCCCTCCTCGCAAGTGCCACCCCCTCCACCTGCGCCTCGGACCCCATTCCCTCTCACCTTCTTAAAACCATCGCCCCTGCCCTCCTCCCTTCCTTAACTTCTATTTTTAACCACTCAATCTCCAAGGGCTCCTTCCCCTCTGCCTTCAAACATGCCCATGTCTCCCCCATCCTAAAAAAACCCGCTCTTGACCCCACTTCCCCCTCCGGTTATCGTCCTATCTCCCTACTACCCTTCCTTTCCAAAATCCTAGAACGAGTCGTCTACAATCGATGCCTACAATTCCTTAACTCCCATTCTCTCCTAGACCCCCTCCAATCTGGCTTCCGTCCCCTCCGCTCTACCGAGACTGCTCTCTCTAAGGTCACCCGTGACCTCCTTCTTGCCAAATCCAATGGCTCCTACTCCATTCTGATCCTCCTTGACCTCTCTGCTGCCTTTGACACTGTCGACCATCCCCTCCTCCTCCATACCTTATCTCACCTTGGCTTCACGGACTCTGTCCTCTCCTGGTTCTCCTCTTACCTCTCTGGCCGATCATTCTCGGTCTCCTACGCTGGAGCCTCCTCCCCCTCCCATCCTTTAACTGTTGGAGTTCCTCAAGGGTCAGTTCTTGGCCCTCTTCTGTTCTCCATTTACACTCACTCCCTCGGTGAACTCATCCGCTCTCACGGCTTTGACTACCATCTCTACGCAGATGACACGCAGATCTACATCTCCGCCCCTGTCCTCTCCCCCTCCCTTCAGGCTCGCATCTCCTCCTGCCTCCGGGACGTCTCCACCTGGATGTCGGCCCGCCACCTAAAACTCAACATGAGCAAGACTGAGCTCCTCATCTTCCCTCCCAAACCCGGTCCGCTCCCAGACTTCTCTATCACCGTGGATGGCACGCCCATCCTTCCCGTCCCGCAGGCCCGCGATCTCGGTGTCATCCTTGACTCGTCCCTCTCGTTCACCCCATACATCCTATCCATTACCAAGACCTGCCGGTTTCACCTCTACAATATCGCCAAGATCCGCCCTTTCCTCTCCACCCAGACGGCTACCTTACTATTACGGGCTCTCGTTATATCCCGGCTAGACTACTGTGTCAGCCTTCTCTCTGACCTCCCTTCCTCCTCTCTCGCCCCGCTCCGGTCTAATCTTCACTCCGCTGCCCGGCTCATCTTCCCGCAGAAACGATCTGGGCATGTCACTCCCCTTCTTAAACAACTCCAGTGGTTGCCTATCGACCTCCGCTCCAAACAAAAACTCCTCACTCTAGGCTTCAAGGCTCTCCATCACCTTGCCCCTTCCTACCTCTCCTCCCTTCTCTCTTTCTACCGCCCACCCCGCACGCTCCGCTCCTCTGCCGCCCACCTCCTCACCGTCCCTCGGTCTCGCCTATCCCGCCGTCGACCCCTGGGTCACGTCCTCCCATGGTCCCGGAACGCCCTCCCTCCTCACCTCCGCCAAACTGATTCTCTTTCCCTCTTGAAAACCCTACTTAAAAATCACCTCCTCCAAGAGGCGTTCCCAGACTGAGCTCCTCTTCCCCCTCTACTCCCTCTGCCATCCCCCCTTTACCTCTCCGCAGCTAAAGCCTCATTTTCCCCTTTTCCCTCTGCTCCTCCACCTCTCCCTTCCCATCCCCACGGCACTGTACTCGTCCGCTCGACTGTATATATTTTCGTTACCCTATTTATTTTGTTAATGAATTGTACATCGCCTTGATTCTATTTAGTTGCCATTGTTTTTACGAGATGTTCTTCCCCTTGACGCTGTTTAGTGCCATTGTTCTCGTCTGTCCGTCTCCCCCGATTAGACTGTAAGCCCGTCAAACGGCAGGGACTGTCTCTATCTGTTGCCGACTTGTTCATCCCAAGCGCTTAGTACAGTGCTCTGCACATAGTAAGCTCTCAATAAATACTATTGAATGAATGAATGAATAGAACTACTCTTAGAAGAATTAATTTTTAAGTCATTTTTGAAATCAATTTTTAAGATGCCGTCTTTTCCAAGACACTGACTGTGTTGGAGGCTTCCATAGCTTGCTCATGTTATATTTTCAGTCATAAAGGCTCTATTGATTGGGAGTGTCTGTTAAATTGCCACCTTGCGATTTCCACTGGCGGGATCGATGGAAATTCCGTTTTCTTTACTTTGTAAAAGGCCGAAGGGATGCAGCAGCCACTTGGAAGCAGGACAGAAACCTCAAAGTCCCTGCAATGATCCAAACGAATGCTCTGTGCTCTTTATTTTAATATGAGCCTGTTGAAAAGGTTAACTAACAAGAATATGGTAAATCTTTAGGGAATGGGTTCTTTTAGGATAGGTCTTCGAGGAGAGAATGTTTCCAACTGGCACTATCTTGTTCTTGCTATTTTTCTTTTTAATGGTATTCGTTAAGTGCTAATATGGGCTAAGCTCTGGGGTAGACACCAGATGATCACATCAGATACAATCCCGATTCCACAAGGGGCTCAGAATAGAAGAGAAGCAGTATGGCCTAGTAATAATAATGTTGGTATTTGTTAAGCGCTTACTAGGTGCAGAGCACTATTCTAAGCGCTGGGGTAAATACAGGGTAATCAGGTTGTCCCACGTGAGGCTCACAGTCTTCATCCCCATTTTACAGATGAGGTCACTGAGGCACAGAAAAGTGAAGTGACTTGCCCACAGTCACACAGCTGACAAGTGGCAGAGCCGGGATTCGAACCCATGATGTCTGACGCCCAAGCCTAGTGGAAAGAGCATAATTGCTTGCTTGTGTGACCTTGGGCAAGTCACTTAACTCCTCTGTGCCTCAGTTTCCCCAACTATAAAAATGGGAATTAAATTCCTGTTCTCCCTCCTATTTAGACTGTAAGCCCCATGTGGGACAGGGACTGTGTCCAATCTAATTAACTTGTACTTTCCCCAGTGCTCAGAACAGTGTTTGACACATACATACTAAGTGCTTAACAAATACTATAAAAAACGATGAGGGGAGGAGCAGGTATCTTATTTCCATTTTATATAAAGGAAACAATCAAAGGAAGAGTAAGTAGTGACTTGTCCAAGGTCACAAAACAGCCCAGTGCCAACCTTGGGTCTAGAACCTGGATCTCCTGACCCCTGATTCCAGGCACTCCCCACAAGATCTTCCTACTTTTTCTTCCCTTTCTGCTCCAACTAATTGTAACGAATTAATGTCTGCTTCCCTCCCCTGCTAGCTAGTAAGAGGGCACTTATGGTCTTGAACTGATATTATATTTTACCAACTGCTTAGTAGATTCTGATCATCCATTTTACTGATGAGGTAACTGAGGCACAGAGAAGTGACATGACTAGTTCAAGGTCACATACCAGGCAAGTGGGGGAGCCAGGATAAGAACCCAGAACACCTGTGGGACCTTGGGCAAATCACTTCATTTCTCTTTACCTCCGTTACCTCATCTGTAAAATGGGGATTGGGACTGTGTCCAACCCAATTTGCTTGTCTCCATCTCAGTGCTTTGTACAGTGCCTAGCGCTTAGTGAGCGCTTAACAAATCCCACAGTTATTATTAATAGATCCTTCTGACTCCCAGGCCCACACTCTATCCACTGGGACACTTCGTAGCATTGTTAGTCAACAAGGAGACAAATGGTATTGGGCTAAACAGGGTAAGAGAACTGTCGCATTATACTCTGGTCTTCCCAAGCATCTATTACCGGCCCTGCACAAAATAAATGCTCAATAAATGCTATTACTATTAATACTAGCAGTAAGATCTAGACTGTAAACTTGTTGTGGGTACAGTATGCATCTAATAATAATAATGATGATGATGGTACTTGTTAAGCACTTACTATGTGCAAAGAACTGTTCTAAGCACATGGGGGATTACAAGGTGTTCAGGTTGTCCCACATGGGGCTCACAGTCTTAATCCCCATTTTACAGATTAGGTAAGTGAGGCACAGAAAAGTGAAGTGACTTGCCCAAAGTCAGACAGCTGACAAGTGGCAGAGTTGGGATTAGAACCCATGTCCTCTGACTCCCAAGCCCAGGATCTTTCCACTGAGCCACGCTGCTTACCAACTCTTTTGTATCGTACTCTCCCAAATGTTTAGTACAGTGCTCTGCATACAGTGAGCACTCCATAAATACCACTGATTGACTTCTATGTCTACACCAGAAGAACTGAGCTTGTAAATGTACTTTCCAGATGCTTAATACAGTGTTCTGTAATCTGTAAATACGATTGAACTAAGAATGGATTTTTGACTCCGCCCCATTTGGGTGGCCCAGTTGCACCAGTATGTTAATGCAACTTTACCAGCAGGCTTGGAGTTGACCCTGGGCTTGTTAGTCTCCCTAGGCCTCACTTTCCTCATCTATAAAATGGGGCACAATAATATTACCCATCTCCCCTACCTCATGGGGATGTTGTAAGACTAAAATAATTGGGGTGAAAGTTCTTTGGATAGATGGCAATGCTATATATCCCCAGGATAAATTAAGTTTTTCCCAGCCAAAAACAGAGATCTTGTCAAGAATTATTACCTCACCTACTCCAGGCCCACATAAACTGCCCAGAATCAGGAGGGAAAAAAAAAAAAACCAATCTAGTTGAACAGCACCACAGCTTGAAAAGAACACATACACGCCATGCTCATGCGGTCCCGCTAACTCCTCAGTTAGCTGCTTGTTGTCCTCAGCTGCAGCTGAGAACGACGATGACAGACTAGCCTGACGCTCAGCAACTGGTCACCTTGAAGGTGAAGCTCCAATCAGCTCATGACCCAAAGAGGAAGAGAATGTGAGCCAGGCCCCGTGCCTCAGTACCGCGACCCACACAGCGCCACGAGGATGAAACGTCGGCAGCAACACCTATGCCTGTGGATGGGAGCTTTTCCTCCAGGAAGGGCTTCAGGCCCAATGACCGGCATCCAGCCCCATATAAAACGGTGGCACTTATGGAGGGCGAGAGAGAGAGTGTGAAAATGGACGTTTTACACTAACTGCACAGAAAAACAATATCGGTGTGGGCCTTCCTTTTCTTGGAGAAATAACCAGACCGGAGAACCTGGCAAGCAGTGTGGCTTATTTGGTTAAAGCACAGGCCTGGGAGTCAGAGGACCTGGGTTCAGTCCAGAAAGCATTGGTTCTATGGCTCTGACCCCGTCCTATAACAAATTCACTCAGGACAGGAGCAGTGTAGAAAACACACTTACCGTAGTAACAAGTCACCTCATTTTTTGGGCTACCCACTGCTTCTCCCCAACTCAGAGCCAACTATCACCGGATCATCAGGCAGCTTAGCTATTAGAGGGGGAGATGGGCAGGGGCTTCTGTCGCTACTCAAGGGAGGGGAGGAGTAAGGGCCCCTTAAATAACGGCAGCCCTGGGCCACCACCTCCCTCACCTAACCCTGGAACTTCAATTTTGGACAGGAGGGACCGTCTTTGCCACAGAGGGGAATGATTCCAGCAGACATGGCCCCTGATCCTCTACTCCAGTAACAGAATAGTTGGAAATGAAGCTGACTATCTTTAGGACACCAGATCCTGTCCACCCATGGAGTTTCCACTTTCCTCAACATTTTCCTGCTGTCTGATGCAGTTCTTCACCTAAGTCCCAGTTCCTTTCCCTTCAACTGCATCTTACTTTCCCCCGTCTCCAACCTAATCAGCAGGCAATTCCTCGTTGGCTACGATTTTCATGCAGAAATTGTATCTAGCTGAAGCTCTAGTGAGCTCTCTGGGGTAAGAAATCAATGAACATTTAATATTTAAGGCAGTTACAAGCAACAATTAAACTCTAGGTAGAGTCCTGATCTTCTAACTACTCAGGAATGCCCTGAAAAATCACAGAAAGCTTCACCTAGCAGTCACACAGCCATCTCCTAGGAGACTCCTGAATTAGAGGAATTTTTAGCTGACGTGTGCTAGAATGTATACGGAATGAGAGCGAGAAAATAGAAGCAATGTGGGTTGTCTTTTCAATTTTACCATTTTCTGAACAGTTAGACATCGGCACTGTGAGAGCCCTCTCCTTGAAGAAGGTCACATGCAAGATAGCCTCTCGTTGATAAAGGTTCAAGGGTTTCTTTAGTCTCTTTCTTCCTAAGAACACAAAGCATTTTCCCATCTGTCGTGTCTCGCGATGCCTACATTTTGAGGACACCGAACACCATCGTGCCCAACACACAGATGGAAAAATGGAGACTGAAAAGTCATATGGCTTAACACCTCACAATCAGTGATCTCCCACCTCTGCATTCGTGTTCTCTGGACCTGCCAGAAATGTCCCATGAGGAAATAGTTGGTTCAGTTGCTATTGATTGCTCCCAAAAGCTAAGCAGAGGACTTTGCACACAGGAAGTGCTGAATAAATACCATTGATTGATTGATTGCTGCCCATGTCTGTCCCGGAGTGAGAGAAGGTTATCAACACAACCTTAATAGCTTCCCTCAAAGCTACTGGCTTTAATAAAGAACATTGGCTTTACCGCCCCTCTGTCTCTACGTCTTTTCTGGTTTACTGATCCCATTCCGTGCCACCATTTTTAACTGTCAATATTATTTTAATCAGCTCCCCGGAAGGGCCTGGCAAATATACTTCCATGTTTCAGTCGATCAATATGAATGCTTCCCTGCAAGCCCAAAAAGTGTGATCGCTCCTTTGGTGTTTTTGAAATCCAACGTAGAGGATGTCTTTTTTTATATTGATACAAGACAAGTTTAGAGGTGAAATAATCCCGGCTCATCTTTAAGCGCCTTGCATGCAAGACTAAAGAACACAATTTGATGTTGTAAGGGAAATCAATATGTTATTTACCCAAAGTCTTTTAAGATTCAGTAAGAGACCTGAAACGAGGATTGGGGGGGGGGGGGGGGCGGGGTGCTAAACAGTGTAGATCTTGCTAATCCTTGACTTATTTCCCAGCCTGAGAAAGACTGATTTGTTGAAAAGTGATTGGCCATAGTATCTATATTACAGATTTGTAGATCAACAGAACAACGGCAAAGGATTTTAAAACCCTTGTTCACACTTAGGAGAATTTCCCATGCCATCCTAAGTTAGAATTTCCTCTAGACTGTAAGTTTGTTATAGGCAGGGAACGTGTCTACCGATTCTGTTGTATGAAACTCTTCCAGTGTTCTGCATACAGAAAACTTGCAATAAATACCAGTGATTGAACGATTCGGTTCGGGCCTTGGCCTTTCAGGAATTTAGCGCCCAAAATCTGAGCCCAATCTGTGGTTTCTGTGCTGCTTTCTTGCCCCAGATTTCACATTCATCAGTAGACTACTTTGTTGACATCAGAAGACTCCTTAAACCTACTCTACGCTCAACACAGTGCCAAGCACAGGGTCATCACTTTAGTACCAAGAAGCTGTATGAGGCTGGACATATTTCCTCCTGATCCTGCCAAATCTCAGCCCTAAATTTAAGAGCTCTGGCTTGCAAGTAAACCAACCGGCTTGATCGGGGGTAGCCCCCACCCAAGTTCACAACTACCCCAAAATGTACAATCCTCAGTGCTTGAAATTTAAATTTTGGTTATAGTGTGCTTTTTAATGGTATTTGTTAAGCACTTATTCATTCAATCGTATTTATTGAGCGCTTACTGGGTGCAGAGCACTGTACTGAGCACTTAAATGTTCCAGGTACTGTAACTATTCTAATCGCTTGGGTAGATACAAGCCAATCAGGTAGGACATAGTCCATGTCTCACATGGGACTTCCATTCTTAATTCCCATTTTACAGGTAAAGTAACTGAGGTAGAGAAGTCACAATGCAGGCGAGTGGCAGAGACAGGATTAGAATCCCTGTCTTTCTGACTCCCAGCCTTTGAGGCTTAGTGGAAAGAGTCCGGGCTTGGGAATCAGAGGTCATGGGTTCTAATCCCGGCTCCCCACTTGTCTGTTGTGTGACCTCGGGCAAGTCACATTACTTCTCTGGGCCTCAGTTACTTCATCTGTAAAAATGGGGATTAAAAAATGTGAGCCCCACATGTATCTACCCCAGTGCTTAGAACAGTGCTCAGCACATAGTAAGCGCTTAACAAATACCATAATTATTATTATTATTATCCACTAGGCTACTCTGCTTCTCAGTACCCACGACTGTTGCCAAGCACCATGCTGAGCATGGAGTAGGTACAAGACTAACAGATTGCACAAAGTCCCTGCCCACATGAAATCTTGCATTCCAAAATGGAGGGAGAGCAGATATCTCATCACCATTTTACAGATGAGGAAAGTGAGGTAAGGAGAGATAGAGTGATTTGCCCAGCTCAGCTGGTCAGAGGCAGAGGTGAGATGAAAACTCAGGTCACCTGACTCCCAGTCTCATGCTCTTTCCACTGGGCTGTGGTATCTTCAACCTCTACAATATCGCCAAGATCCGCCCTTTCCTCTCCACCCAAACGGCTACCTTACTGTTACGGGCTCTCGTTATATCCCGGCTAGACTACTGTGTCAGCCTTCTCTCTGACCTCCCTTCCTCCTCTCTCGCCCCGCTCCGGTCTAATCTTCACTCCGCTGCCCGGCTCATCTTCCTGCAGAAACGATCTGGGCATGTCACTCCCCTTCTTAAACAACTCCAGTGGTTGCCTATCGACCTCCGCTCCAAACAAAAACTCCTCACTCTAGGCTTCGAGGCTCTCCATCACCTTGCCCCTTCCTACCTCTCCTCCCTTCTCTCTTTCTACCACCCACCCCGCACGCTCCGCTCCTCCGCCGCCCACCTCCTCGCCGTCCCTCGGTCTCGCCCGTCCCGCCGTCGACCCCCGGGTCACGTCCTCCTGCGGTCCCGGAACGCCCTCCCTCCTCACCTCCGCCAAACTGATTCTCTTTCCCTCTTCAAAACCCTACTTAAAACTCACCTCCTCCAAGAGGCGTTCCCAGACTGAGCTCCTCTTCTCCCTCTACTCCCTCTGCCATCCCCCCTTTACCTCTCCGCAGCTTAACCCTCTTTTTCCCCTTTTCCCTCTGCTCCTCCACCTCTCCCTTCCCATCCCCACAGCACTGTACTCGTCCGCTCAACTGTATATATTTTTCGTTACCCTATTTATTTTGTTAATGAATTGTACATCGCCTCGATTCTATTTAGTTGCCATTGTTTTTACGAGATATTCTTCCCCTTGACTCTATTTATTGCCATTGTTCTTGTCTGTCCGTCTCCCCCGATTAGACCGTAAGCCCGTCAAACGGCAGGGACTGTCTCTATCTGTTGCCGACTTGTTCATCCTAAGCGCTTAGTACAGTGCTCTGCACATAGTAAGCGCTCAATAAATACTATCGAATGAATGAATGAATCTTCCCTATGGGAAAAGGGAACTTTCTTTTTTAAGAGAAAAAAAAGTTTGATAAGAGGGTTTTCTTGGTGCCTGAATCTTTCAGAAACCAGGAATTTGACAATCAATTCTGGGCATCTGATTTGGACCATTCTGCTTTAAGTGTCACCAATATCTCAGGCCCAATCATAGGGGCCGGGATAAGGAGGGTTGAAGGGCCGGGACTGGGTTTTTCAAGGTTTATGAACATTTGAAGCACACACCCACAGTGCATCCTGATTTCTCGGCCTGGGCAGCCAGGACCCATCCAGGAGGGAGGCCTGACAGTCCCTGAGCAGCAGTAGGATAGAAAAAGGAAGCCTGGGCCACATCCCAGAGAGGAGACTGAATCTTGGTGTCCCAATCTGGCAATCGATCAGCCTTCCTGATTGATCCAAAGCAGCATGGATAGAGCGCAGGCCTGGGAGTCAGAAGGACCTAGATTCTAATCCCGGGTCCCCCACATGTTTGCTGTGTGACTTCGGGTAAGTCACTTCATGTCCCTGTGCCTCAGTTACCTCATCTGTAAAATGGGGATTAAGACTGTAAGCCCCATATGGGACAGGGGCTATGTCCATTCCAATCTGCTTGTATCCACCCTAGAGCTTAGTATAGTGCCTGGCACATAGTAAGCATTTAACAAATACCACAGTTATTATTTTTATAATTTAATATTATTATTTCTGGGTCTGTGTGACCTGAGCCCAGCTGAGATTGAGGCTAGCCTGTGAGAGGGAAGCATAAACCACCTCAATCACATTTGAGCAAAAGTACTCCCTAGACTGCAAATGGTGGCATTGCTGATCGGTTCCATAAGAAAGAGCCAAGCTATAAGGTGTCCACTCATCCCTGGACTGGACAGGCCCTTGGCTTTGCTCCTGCTCTGGCCTTCGATATTTAAGAGCTCTCATAGCCCAGGGGTTTTCTGAGACTTTCCTCTTTGGTTTCTTCCTGTTAGTTACGGTTTTCCAAGAGATAGTGTTAATATTATATGTAGTGTTAAATTATTGTTAATGAAAATAAACAACATGGTAGTTTAATGCAATTATAAACTCAGTGCTAAGAAACCCAAATTAAGTTAAGTGAGCACTACTCATTTGCCCACTGGCAAAATAATTGCATTTTGTTCATCATTTTTAAGTGTGCTTAGTATAAATTATGGATTTCATTATAAGAAACTGTGATTGGTTCTTTGAAAATTCACTGAATCCGTAAATGGCACCGGACCTCCTGACAAAAGAGGAGAATGAACTCAGCTTTGTTTCAAGGTTTGATAATAATAATGGTATTTTTTAAGCATTTACTATGTGCCAGTCACTATACTAAACACTGGGGATGGATTACAAGCAATCGGGTTGGACACAGTCCCTGTACCACATCAGGTTTACAGTCTTAACCCTCATTTTGCAGATGAGGTAACTGAGGCACAGAGAAGGGAAATGACTTGTTCACAGTCACACTGCAGACAAGGGTGGAGCCAGGATTAGAATCCAGGTCCTTCTGACCCCCAGGCCCATGCTCTATCAACTAGTCCATGCTGCTCCATGCATGTTCAGAGAAGGGCAAAATAAGCAAAGTGCTTTTGCTTTGCTGTGGCCCAGTGAGTTTTCATTGGATTGAATTATTGCACACTCAGGTTTTTTTAGGCCCTTCCTCCCCATGCACAAAATGTTCCTCTGGGATGATAGAGCATCCACCATTTTTTCCATCTAAAATTTCTGTGAATTTTCTATTCCACACTAAAACAGCCCTATTCTACATTAATGGAAAAAGAAAAACCAACTCTGAGCCCTTTTTCATCCCACCTCATTACTATATTAGCAAAAGAACTGGGCTTAACAGCACCTAAATAGGGTCAGGAGTAGTACAGAGAGGCATAAAAACATTTTCCCGGAGAACACCCGACTCTGCTCCAGGTTCTTTCCTGCTCTCTCCCCAAATCGTGTCTAATTCTCTCGTTGATCTCACGTGAACCACAGAGTTTGGAGGTACTGAAGCTGCTTCTCTCGGACTGAGAAGAAACGCTCTGTGTTTAGAGAAAGTGATTTTGAAGAGAGAACAAGAAAGCAGCCGCCAGTCGAAAGGCCGACAGTAGCTTATTTCCCCCGAGTCCGATTTGAATTGAGACTGGATCTACAGTAGTATCCTTTTCCCATCCAAATGTCTTAACTACAGTGGCGACCGAACAGATCAATCAATCGATGGTTATTATTATCGAGCGAAAACCGACGGCTCCCTTTTCCCTGAGATGGGCCCACACTCTTCGGGAAGCCTATCAAATTTTCTGGCCCCATCTCACATAGAATGAAACTCACGGGGGCCGTAGCTTGGTGGGCTGTAGTTCAGGTCCTAATGTAGGATGCAATCACATAGAAAGAATCCCTTCCCATCTGTAATCACAAGTTCAGTTGTGAATCAGTAGCCACTTCTTCACATGTCACAGAAATTTAGCGGGGATGAAGTTAAAAGTGTACATTCAAAGTGTGAACAAAGAAGAATGTAAGCTCATTATGGGCAGGGAATATGTCTATTTTTATTTTGTACTCTCCTAAGTGCTTAGTACAGTGCTCTGCACATAGTAATTGTTCAATAAATACAACTGAATGAAGAAGAAATGGACAAAGTTCCCTAGAGAATATGCTGCCTTTAGAAATCCCCAATGTTAGGTATGTCTATTCATTCCCTGTTAATAAATAGTCAAGCTGTGAAAAACAATGAATATCTAGGTCACATCAAGATGTAGAGAAGCAGCATGGCTCGGTGGAAAGAGCCTGGGCTTGGAGTCAGAGGTCATGGGTTTGAATCCCAGTCTGCCACTTGTCAGCTGTGTCACTGTGAGCAAGTCACTTAACTTCTCTGTGCCTCAGTTACCTCATCTGTAAAATGGAGATTAAGACTGTGAGCTCCCCCATGGGACAACCTGATTACCCTGTATCTACCTCAGTGCTTAGAACAGTGCTCTGCACATAGTAAGCGCTTAACAAATACCAACATTATTATTATTATGTCGAGACAGCATGGCAAAATGCATTATCCTAAAAGTTTCCAAAAAACTCAGTGCATTTTTTCCTCAACTGGATGACAGATGTGTGTGTGTGTGTGGGAGGGGAATACACCCTTTTACCCCACAGGGGAGAGTAATTGTTGCAATCAATTGATAAAGCATGGACCAACTTGGACACATCACGGGGGATGAGCCACTCTTGGTGAATGATGACATCGCCCAAGAATCTTGGCTGAAGTTGACTAACTACCTCGACCCGAAGTACTGGAGACTGATCATTCTATATATCATCGCCTCGAAGTCGGTGAGAGCAAAACTCTCCCCGCTTGTCAAAATCACAAATGAAACACTCAGTTACCCCCTAAATATCACTCAGAGCCATTGTTTCTAAGATGTCACAAACCCCAAGGAACCCATATTAGGCCACTTGTAGAGAAACACTTCCATTATTTCCAAGTGACAAGTAGATGATATACCCCCTTTTGCGTAGGTAAAATGAGGCTGTAATTATCCCCCAATCGAGGGATCTACAAGGTGGAGCATTGCTAAGTACTTTATAATGTTCCTGCCATCACTGGTGCAAGGGAATAAACGGCTAAATCTCTTAGGCTAGTTACCCTTTTTATGACCCAGGAAATGAGTTTCTTTGGAAATATTTGGAAAAATCAAACTCTGCCAACCTCATGAGAAAAAGCTGGATCACTTGAGGGCCAGTCTGTATTGACCCAGCCTAATGTGGGGCATGTTGTTCAGGTCTCTGGGGAATGGCTTGTGCTAGAAATCCACCTTGGGAGAGGAAAAGGTTTTGGAGTGTTCATCCCCACCATTCCTTCTTCTGCTTAGATCAATGGCTCCAGTGTTCTGCTATGTTCCGCCTTGTTCAAGACTTCCGTGTGAGCCCTGAAGTTTCAGAGGCTTAATTTAGTGAAATCAAAAGATGGATATATGAAATTTAGACCAACTGGGAAAAAATAGATTTATGATTGCTTTCCCTCTTTCCTTGAACAGAACAGTCCTCTCTTCTCTCAGGAGCCTCAAAAATGCCCGACTAAGCTCTGAATTGTTCTCAAAGCCAGCAACTCAGTCTACATGAGAGCAGGCTGGGAGAAGTTCATGAGTTTGGGCTGCCTCGTGGCAAATATAATGTGGGGCCAGCTCTTTATCCAAGAAACAAAAGTGAATTTGGGCATTTGTTCTTTGGGTTGTAAATCCAGCAGGAATGGATAAGGTTGGGCTTGAGGAGACACAACAACCAGTCCTGTCTTGGGATTGGTTTCTTGGGGCACACATAGTTCCTCTAGTTGATGAAGACCATGATGCTTTTGGGTGACAAACAGCAGTTGGGCAAGGAGCTGAGAGATTAATCAGGGAAAGCCTCCTGGAGGAGATATCATTTTAGTAGAGCTTTGAAGATGGGGAGAGCGTTTAGTTCAGTGCTCTACACATAGTTAGTGTTCAATAAATAAAACTGAATGAATGATGAATGAATCTGATGGATGTGAAGGGGTAGGGAGTTTCAGGCTGAGCAAGGGCCTGGTCAGCGGTGAGAGATGAGAAGAAGGCACAGAGAGTAGGTTGGTTTGAGAGGAGTGCAGCGTGCCAACTGGGCTGTACTGGGGTGGGAGGAGACTGGAAACTCATTGTGTGCAGGGAATCTGTCTACTTATTGCTATATTGTACTCTCCCAAGCGCTTAGTAAGATGCTCTACACACAATAAGCGCTCATGAATATGACTGAATGAAAGGGAGTGAGAAGTAGTGGGGCCTAGTGGATAGAACATGGGCCTGGGAGTCAGAAGGATCTGGGTTCTAATCCCCAATTCACTGATGTGTGACCTTGGGCAGGTTACTTAATTTCTCAATGACTCAGTTCTCTCATCTGCAACTGGTGATTAAGACTGTGAGCCCTCTGTGGCGCAGGGACTGTGTCCAACCAGATTGTCTTCTATCTGCCCCAGCACTTAGTACAGTGCATGGTACATAGTAAGCGCTTAACAAATACCACAATTCTTCTTCTTCTTATTATTATTATTATTGTTAAGGAATGGGAGAGCCTACTTTCATTTCTAGGGAGAAAAGCTTTACCTATTGGAACTAGGGGCAGGAAGGAACCTTGTTCAATATGCAGAGCCTGGGGATCATAGTGACAGGTTTAGCCCTCAGATGGTCCTTCTGGGAGCTGGGAGAAATCTGAGGGCCATTCCCTCCCAATTATGATGAGCTGTTTTGGTCATTTTTGTGGAATTGGTGTTGTTGCTGTATTTTACCCAGTATTTCCCTCCTTACCTCCCTCCCTTTCCTCTCTTTGAGACTTTGACTCCAGGTGTCTAGAGTCTGTCTGAATCAATCCCCTTGGATCTTTCCCCATCACTTGGCATTGCGCTTTGTTCACAGTGACAGAACATTCCACAAGGTCCTGAGTCTTGAACACTGAAATCCTGCACAGAAGAAAAGGCTCCAGAGCTAGTGGCTTGCCCAGCCTTACTCCCGCTTTCTCTTTCTTGCCAGTTGTGTTCCCCCTGGGACAGAGAATGCAATGAGTGAGGAGGCAGACCTGGATTCGGCCCACTGTGAAGTCCATTTGCCATCTGGACTCACATTAGCCAGCTACAGGCAGAGCTAGCACAAGAACTCGGGTGTCCTGTTTCCCAGAGCCATGCTAAGCCCATCAATGGGCAGGGATTGTCTCTATCTGTTACCGAATTGTATATTCCAAGCGCTTAGTACAGTGCTCTACACATAGTAAGCGCTCAATAAATACTATTGAATGAATGCTCATTCCCCTGGACCACCCACAAGGGACTTCATAACATCATAACATCATTACCGATACAGCTTCTACTATGGTGTCCACAATCCAAATTGCTCTTCAATCATATTTATTGAGCACTAAGGGTGTTCAGGGCACCATACTAAGTCCTTTAGAGAGTACAATATAAAAGAGTGGGTAGACAAGTTCCCAACCCACAAGGAGCTTGCCGTCTAGAGGACTAGCTTACAGTCTTCAAAAATACCTTCTGAGATCTAATATCTTACAAGTGACCCTACCAAAGCCTTGGTGCCTGCCTCAAATTAAGTCTATATGTGTTTATGTGTGTCTTTCTCATAACAATATCTATTTGCTGCTTTGGGATACAGCTTGCTGTAAGAGATTATAATAAGTATGCTTCATGAAGAGTTGTTTTTTTTAATATTGGTTTACCCAGTTCTCAAGGCTTCATGTAAAAAAAATAATGCTTATGGAACAGACAGAAATAAAGTTAAGGACCTCTAGAACATGTGGCTTACGTAGCCATAGAAACCATGTTAGAGCTCATAAAATTCCCTTCCTACATAATCTTTTCAGCAGTTAAGATAACACCCCTAGTAGCTGTAAAAATTCTGCATCTGATATACAGTCAAAGAAAGAAAAGTGTGAGGCTTCAGACTCCGAAATCAAGATTATTTTCCATTGTGTGTGGACTGTATAACAATAGTCGGGACCACGGTGGTACTTTTTCATGGCTAAAATAATTTTTCTAACTAGAAAAATCAATGAAATATTATAGGGTTTATACTGCCAACTCATTGGGTGGAAAGGGCTTAGAACAGAACTATTAATTAGAAGGAAGACAGGATAAAGTAATGGACTTAAAAGATTCATGGATTCTGGTTCCAAATTCCAGGCCTCTTTTGATTTGAGGAATGACTCGGAAGAGGCTGAGACCATTCAGGAAGTTTTTTGACAAGACTGTTGGACCTGAGATCTTTGGTGATCAAGCCCATCTGGGCTCTTCATTTATATTTTTTTATCTTTTTTATCATTTATCATTATCATTTTTATCTTTCTTAACTGTGGACAGATGCTACAATTCACCCACCTCTCATTTCCACACTTCGAAGTAACCTTAAAGCTCAGGCTTTCCACAAATCCTTTCACAGGTGGAATGCCACCACCAACTTAATAATGCACCCCAATTAAGCATATCTCCCCAAAGATTGGCTCTTTAATCTCCACTGAAGGGAGAAAACTTTCTGTGCTGGAGATACAATGCCTGTACTATTTCCCCAATCAATCAATCAATGGTATTTTGTGAGTGCTCACTGTGTGCAGAACACTGTACTAAGTACTTAGAGAGTAGAATACCACAGAATTAGTGGATTATGGAGGCATGATCTCTGCCCTTAAGGATGTAGTGGAAAAATCATGGCTCTGGGGATCAGAAACAATCAACCAACAGTATTTATTGAGTGGTTAATCAATCAGCATGGTTTAGTGCAAAAAGTACGGGCTTGGAGTCAGCAGACATGGGTTCTAATCCCAGCTCTGCCACTTGCCTGCTGTGTGACCTTGGGCAAGCCACTTAACTTCTCTGAGCCTCAGATACCTTATTGGTAAAATGGGGATTAAGACTGAGCCCCATGTGGGACAACCTGATTACCTTGTATCTACCCCAGCTCTTAGAACAGTGCTGGGCACATAGTAAATGCTTAACAAATACCATAATTATGGAAAGCAGCATGGCCTAGTGACAAGAGCATGGATTTGGGAGTCAGAGGACATGGGTTCTAATCCCAACTTCACCACTCGTCAGCTATGTGACCTTGGGCAAGTCACTTCACTTCTCTGGGCCTCAGTTCCCTCATCTGTAAAATGGGGATTAAGACTGTGAACCCCATGAGGGACAGGGACTGTGTCCAACCCGATTATCTTTTACCTCCCCCAGTGCTTAGTACAGTGCCCAGCACATAGTAAGTGTTTAACAAATACCACAATTATTATCATTATTATTACTCATTGAACAGTTACTGTGTGCAGAGGACTGTACTAAATATCTGGGATTGTACAATACAGTAGAGTGGATAGACATGGTCCCTGCCCACAGGGAGTTTACAATCTAATGGGTTTTCATTCTGGTCCAGCACTCTGGGACTCTGCCATCCCTGGAGAAGTCTTCTAATAATGTTTGTATTTGTTAAGCGCTTACTATGTGCAGAGCACTGTTCTAAGCACAGAGCACTGTTCTAAGCACTGTTCTAGATACAGGTTTGTTGAGGAGGTGCCTCCTCAGCGCCTCAACAAACCACTTGAATATTTTGGGACCCAGAAGAAATCCTGAAAAACATCTGACTGACATGGGCAGCAAAGACCATCGAAGCTGGGTCTTGGCTCCGTGCATAGCAACCACACTGAGTCCAGTACAGAAAAACCATTCTCATCCACTTCACAAGGTGTTGCATCCCTTCCTGCGCCAACCGACACGTGACCGGTAGGGACCAGAGAAGGTGAATGGCACACTATAAACCACCAGCACTAGATTAAATTCCTCCGGGGAGGTTCTCGGTCCTGAGGTCTTGGGACTCAAACTCATCTGTCATTCTCAACGAGAGACTCCCCCTCCCAAACCCAAAGCACTTATGTCCATATCTGTAATTTTATAAATTTGTATCATCTGTATCTCCCACTCTAGACTGTGGGCTCACTGTGGGCAAGGAATACCCCTGATTACTGCGTTATTGTTGCACTGTGCTCTCTCAAGCACTTAGTACAGTGCTCTGGACACAATAAGTGCTCAATACATATGACTGAATGAGTGAATGGGACTCTATCAGAGATATGAGTTCTGAACCAGCCACACAGAGAAAGTGCATTTTTAAAATTAAGGATGAGACACCCCCTTAAAGCCATTTAAGAATTTCTGCTATTTCCTTAGTGAAATCCTACAAGAACAGAAAGTCAGAAAGAGAACAAAATCTCCCTTGTGGCAAGCCTTACAAACTAAGGCTGTTAAAGGACTGGTGTTCAAGGGGTCTTCCACCACTACTGGTGACTGGGGTAGGGGGTATGAAAGTCATGGGGGATGGGGTGGGTCCCTAGTCCTGCCCCTTCTACTCTCTAACAGACCTAGTGTTGTGCACAAAGACCAAAGAAAAATAACATTGAAATTTCATGGAAAAGGGGTCCCTGCTCTTGAAAAATCAGCCCTTTTTCAACAAGTCCTCTACTTTCCCATTCATCTGCTACTCCCCCATTACAGCTCTCACCCCAAACGTGATTAATTCCAAAGACCACCCTGCAAAAGAATCCCACATTCTTCTCCTGAGCTCATGGTTGAACCCTCAATAGGAATCAATCCATCGTATTTATCAAGGGATTACTGTGTGTAGGGCACTGAAGTATTTGCTAGACACATTCCCTGCCCACAGAGAGGTTATGGTCTCATCATGGGCAGGGAATGTGTCTGTTCATTGTTATATTGAACTCACCCAAGCGTTTAGTACAGTGCACACAGTAAACATTCAATAAATGTGATTGAGTGAATGGAGGGGGAGACAGACATCATTAGAAATAAATTACATATATGAACATCCTGTCCAACAGCCTCTATGGAATCACTGGTGTTTGCAGGTGTTTACTCTTCTCGAGCCCTAATTGTTTTTATTTTTCTTACTGTCATATGTTACGACTCTACTGCTTTATCTGGGGGTAATTGGCTTCATGCCTGGTTAATGTGTTAGCATGAGCCTGAATTGGATCTGCAAAGGCAGCTAATTAAGGATCATCTGAAACAACCCAGTCTCTCTCAGAAAGCTGACGCCTACATGAACTAGAATTATGGTTAGGATCTCAGTGTCTACCACGAAGAACTGTTTTCTAAATGTTTTGACAGGCAGGAAAAAGGGCACCTCTTGAAGCCTGCTCTGAATAGTACAATCCCTCCGGGAATGCCATGCACTGTTCTAAACGCTGGGGTAGATATGAAGTAATCAGGTTGGACACAGTCCATGTCCCACATGGGGGCTCACGGTATCAAACCCCATTTTACAGATGAGGTAACAGGCACAGAGAAGTGAAGCGAGCACAGAAAAGTGAAGTGACTTGCCGAAGATCATACAACAGACAAGTGACAGAGCTGGAATCATTCATTCATTCATTCAATAGTATTTATTGAGCTCTTACTATGTGCAGAGCACTGTACCCAGAATTAGAACCCAGGTCCTTCTGACTCCCATGCTTAACATCTCTAGGCCACGTTGCTTCTCAGAGGCCATGCTGCTTCTCAGACTGTTATAACGGCTACATCCGATGGGGCCGTCATAGCTCAATGCAAGCTTGGACTTGTGACGGGTTTGTATTGCCAGGATTCCCATCCTGCCTCATTCCAGCATAGAACATTGAGAGGTCTGCCTCGTCATTGAGGACCCTGAAACTGATCCTTCAGCCACAGTGTTCTGGATCACCTATCAAAGTCTATTTACACTTGTTCTTCTGTTGACTATTTCTATTTTTTTTAGACTGCAAGATCATTGTGGGCAGAAAACATATCTCCCAACTCTGTTATATTGTATTTTCCCAAGCACTTAATACATGCTCTGCATAAAATAAGCACTCACTAAATACCACTGATTGAACGATCGATCAATTTTGTGTCTATAAGCAGCACCATGCCCCATATTCTGAGACTTGGGACCAGGGAAACGTCCTATTCTTATCCTTGCATTTTTTTCCCCAGGCATAAGTACAGTGCTATGTAAGCAATGGATGCCCAGTAAATATTGCTGAATACATGAACGAATAGATTCCAGAGAAAGGAAGTGGCACAGATGTGGTTCATGGTAATAATTCACGCAGTCTTCAATAGCATCATGTGGTTTTTTTCTTAATTTTTAAATCAAGAGCTTTAGAGCCCACAGGAAATACAAATGACCTCCATAGGCCAAGTGGCCCTGGGTAATAGGAGACATAAAAGGAACCTATGAGTGGGAATTAGAAGCACAATTCCTTTCACAGCATATTCTGTAGCTTCCTAGTTGGTATATCAGAATAATGAATCTCATTCTGATTAGATCTGTCAAGTTGTCCTTTAGCTTAAGAAAAAGCAATAGTCATCCTCAACGGATCCAAGATGGCGGATTTGAAGAGCAAAGTCCCCAAGAGGAAGACTGGGGGTGTGCCGAAGGTCCAGAAGACTTGCTGCCGGCAAGACATTGTCTCCTCCCATGCTTTTTACAAGTCTCTATGGAGAAACCTTGGTGGGGAAAGTACCCATAATTTAATTGAATTGTCCTATTCCTCGCACATCCCAAACTCACACAAATGTTGGTGATATTCCTATTTGCATTCATATATTTCAGCTAATTTGGGAAATGTCACCAAACGGCCTGTTGCCTCCGGCAAAACACTTCAGTACAGTAGGACAGATCACCGGCAGTGTTAGAAAACACAGTATGTTTCCCAGCCGTCAAACGAAAAACGAGATGGAAGGAAACAGAGAACCTGAAATTTTAGTCTGAGATCTGGGTTTGAGAGACTGAGGGATGGATATTCTGCGTGGGAAACAAGAAGGAGCTTCTATTAGATTGTGATTGAAAACTAAGGATGTGTCAATACATACTCGGTTCGCTGCTCTACTGCCAATCTTCTCACTGTACATCTATCTCATCTAAATTCCGATCTTCCGCCCACATCCTGCCTCTGGCCTGGAACGTCCTCCTTCTTCATATCTGACAGACAATACTCTCCCCACCTTAAAAGAGGCCTTCCCTGACTAAGCCTTCCTTTCCTCTTCTCTTACTCCTTTCTTCACCACCTTGACTTACTCCCTTTATTCATCCCCCTCCCAGCCCCACAGCACTCATGTACATATCTGCCATTTATTTATATTAATGCAAGCTCTTTGTGGGCAGGGAATGTGTCTGTTATATTGTTCTCTTCCAAGAGCTTAACACAGTGTTCTGCACAGACTAAGGACTAAATACTCATTGCAAACTAAGGATGTGTCCACATAAATGTCTGTTTTCCATTATCTGAGAGAAGGTTCAATTGTCATTTTGGAAAATGCTATTTAAAAAATTCAGTGGTTTAAAAGAAAAAAAATCCAACAGGCAATAATAATAATGGCATTTGCTAAGCACTTACTATGTGCAAAGCACTGTTCTAAGTGCTGGGGAGGAGACAAGGTAATCAAGTTGTCCCACATGGGGCTCACAGTCTTAATGCTCATTTTTCAGATGAGGTAACAGAAGCACAGAGAAGTGAAGTGAATTGCCCAAAGTCACCCGGCTGGCAAGTGGCAGAGCAGGGATAGTATTTATTGATACTCTATGCAGAACGTGGCCAAGAGCTCTGGGAAAATGCAGGAGATGTAGAAGGTCCTCGAATTTCTGAACTGCAGTGAGATTTGGAATTTAGGACAAAGTCAACTTAAACCCTCCAGATCTATGCTAGTCTTTCAGAATGTTAAGAAGTTCACCTATCTCAAAGCATTCCAATTTTTCAGGACTTTAGGCTCTGAAACATGTTCTCTTTGTGTCGTCTTCTAACTTGGGGGAAAAACAAAAAGTCCACCAAAAACTTAAAGGCATACCTTGCCATCCAGTGTTGCACCTTCCACAGTTTTTTTTTTAACTTAGTTATAACCATAAAATTGAAATCAGCATAACCGTGAACTGAAAAGCACTGTTCGATCTCCCATTTGGTTGCATGGTATTTGTTAAGTGCTTACTATGTTTCATACACTGTGTTAAGTGCTGGGGTAAGGTACAAGTTAATTAGGTCAGACACAGTGCCTGTCTCACATAGAGCTCACAGTCTAAGTAAGAGGGAGAACAGGCATTTAATCCCCATTTTACAATTGAGGAAACTGGAGCCCAGAGAACTTAAGTGACTTGCCCAAGGTCACACAGCAAGCAATTGCAAAGCCAGGAATAGAACCCAGCTCCTCTGATTGCCAGGTCTGTGCTCTTTCCATTAGCCCAGGTTGCTTCCCAAGTTTTCAATTGTTAATGTTTTTCAAGCCAGGATAAAGTTTGCTCCATAAAATCACTTTGTCTCAGCAGCCAAAACCTCCTTCTAAATGTTTTTAACAAGGGAGTGGGAAAGAAACTTTTCCCCTTACTACAATAGTTTGAAAATGACTATCTTAACAATCTAAAAGGAAACATTTCCCAGTTGCAACACTCGAAGCACCGAGTCTCTCAAAACCTTCCAAATAAAAGGAGTGTTTTAGAGGAGAAGCACTCCACTTGAACTGCTAAAATGTCCATCATATACCTAAAGTGGCTTCTTGGGTATGAAATTATTTCTAAACCATCTGTCAATTTAAACTCCACTGAAAGTAATTACAATACCTATTTCAACCATGCCAATACTATACACCAAAAATGTGGGAAAGCCCTTGTATGAATGATCCCTCTGCTTTCAAGCAGCAATCCACCAAAATCGATCCCAAGAAGGATGAGGAGAAAGAAGAAGAGGTGTAATGGTATTTCTTGAGCATCCACTGGGAGCATGGGATTGTACTAAGCACGTGGAGGAGTTTTCTGACCACATGGGGTTTATAGTCTTATAAAAGATATGAAAAGCAATATGGCCTACTGGAAAGAAGCCTGAGAGTTGGAGGACCCTTTTTTTAAAAAAAAAATGGTATTTGTTAAGCACTTACTACTTGCCAGGCACTAAGAGCCGGGGTAGATACAAGCTACTCCAGTTGGACACAATTCCTGGCTCACATTTTACAAATGAGGTAACTGAAGCACAGAGAAGTTGTGACTTGTCCAAGGTCACATGTCGGACAAGTGGTGGAGCCGGGAATGAACCCAGGTTCTTTTGACGCCCAGACGTGTGCTTTAACCATAGGTCATGATGGTTTTAATCCCAGCTCCACCATTTACCTGATATACTATCTTGGGCAAATCATGACTTCTCTGTACCTCAGTTCCCTCATGGGCAAAATGGGGTTTCAAAACCCGTTCTCCTACTACTCAGACTGAGACCCCCATGTGAGACCTCATTACCTTGTTTATTCCCCACCACTTTGTACAGTACTTGGCACAGAGTAATTATTGTATGGAAATAGACAGGTATAGCTTATCCCAATAACTGCTTGCTTCCTACAGGAGATTCCACAAAGTCCTTTGGTAATGGCTACTGGAATCTTCCAGCCCTCAATCAATCAATCAATCAGTCAAATTTTTTGAGTGCTTACTGTGTGCAGAGGACTGTTCTAAGCATTTGGGAGAGTAGCATATAACAAAGTTCGCAAACATGTTCCCTGTTCACAACAAGCTTACAATAAAGAGAGGGCGACACATTAATATAAATCAATAAATTACGGACATGTATATAAATACCGGGCCCCTCTCAGCATCACACCTGGGAAGTTTCCACTCCTCTGCCAGTCTCAGCTACAGGAGGGAGAGTCAAGCAGAGGCCTACCCATCCCATTCCTAGCTTGGGCAGTGGCTAGTGAGTGGAAAGCCGTCTGCTACAAGTCAAAACTCACCCCTGCTGGGCAGCAGCAGCATGGGAGAGAGTCGAGGGTGGAGATTTGTGTTTACTGTGCAGAAGGCTAGATTGGTAAACCTTTTCCATTTTTTTTCCAAGAAAACTCTATGGATCCACTTCCAGAATGATTGCAGGTGGAAAGCAGGGTGTTCTGGGAGAGATGGGTCCGTGGTGTCGCTATGTGTCAGAAACGACTCGACGATATAAGACAATAGAAATATCGTGGGGCTGAGGGAGGGGGTGAATAAAGGAAGCGAATCTAAGTGCGAGGGTGACACACAATGGAGTAGGAGAAGAGGAAATGAGGGCATAGTTGGGGAAGGCCTCTTGGAGGAGATGAGCCTTCCATAAAGCTTTGAAGGTGGCGAGAGTAATTGCCTCTCAGATATGAAGAGGGAGGCCATTCTAAGCCAGAGGCAGGATGTGGGTGAGAGGTCAGTGACAAGATCGAGGTACAGTGAGTAGGTCGGCATTAGAGAAGTGAAGTGTTTGGCCCGGGTCGTAGTAGGAGAGCAGCGAGGTGAGATAGGAGGGGGCAAGGTGATTGACTGCTTTAAAGCTGATGGTGAGGAGTTTCTGTTTAATGCAGAAGTGGATTGACAACCACTGGCAATTCTTGAGGTGTGGGGAAACACGGACTGAATGTTTGTGGTGGAAAACGATCCTGGCAGCAGAATGAAGTATGGACTGGAGTGGGGAGAGACAGAAGGCAGGGAGGCCAGCAAGGAGGCTGATAACAGTAATCAAATTGGGCTAAGTGCTTGGATTAATGTGACAGCTGTTCAGATGGAGAGGAAAGGGAGGATTTCAGTGTCGCCATCAACCTGACCATCAGAAATCCTGTCTAACGTTGGAACTGAAGTTCCACGTTAAAGGCGACATTGCTCATTCTTGCCCTTTTTCATTGGGTCCAAGACCAGCTGTTCATATCTGATATACTTGGAAACTGCAATTCATGCCTCACTGAAGCAGTGTAGCTTAGTGGAAAGAGCACAGGCCTGGGAGTCAGAGGACCTACATTCTAATCCTGACTCTGCCACTGGTCTTCTGTGTGACCTTGGGCAAGTCATTTAACTTCTCTATGCCTCTGTTTCCTTATCTGTAAAAGGGGGATTTAATACCTGTTCTCCCTCCACCTTAGACCATGAGCCCCATGTGGGACAGAAACCGTGTCCAAACTGATTATCTTATACCTATTCCAGTGTTTAGAATGGTGCTTGAGACATAAGTGCTTAAAAATACACAGTTACAGTTTTTACTATTATTACTATTATTCCTTCCAGAATTCTTGTCCTGGCAAAATCAACACTATGCCTCTCAGCCATGCCTTTTTGCTTTCACAGGCCAGAAGGGTTTTCCATCAAACTACACCTGCAGCCTGGCAGGACAATCGAGGGCATTTTCCTGACCTTTCTTCATTTCCCTTCCCTCTCCTGTGAAATCTCTCCAAGTTCTCCATGCCTCCCTTTAGTGGTAAGATCTCCAACCAAATACAATCATGCAATAGAGGCCAGGCCAGAGTTCATTTTGGGAAACCACTAATCAAATTCTTTGCCCAGAATGGCATGGCTTTAGTGATTTTGGATGAATTTCCTTGTCACCCTCTAAGGATTGGGAATCCAGAAGGGGAATTGCTGTCCCTTAATCAAGCAATCAATAAGATTCACTGAGCACCTAAACTGGGCTGGGAACTATTCTACTTTAAGGACAATAAAACAGTAGCAGTAGATGTGATCTCTGCTTCCCTCTAGATGCTAAGCTCGTTTTGGGAGGGAACTTGTCTATCGCTCTCTTACTTTCCCAAGCGCTTAGTACAGTGTTCCGCACACAGTACATTCTCAATAATATGATTGAATGAATGGGCTTACAATCTATTCCCTCCATTTGTTCAGGGTTTTGCAGTGGACCTTGTGCCCGTAATGACTTGGGAAATACAAAAGAAATAACGTCAATCCCAAGGAGCCTTCAATCTGAGATTTCCGTTTTTCATATAAAACCACAAAGAATGTTTACGCATCCTGCACTGGCAGGAGAGGAGGCATCAGGCACCAGTATAAGCCATCATATATTTTTAGCAAGATCGTACTGTGAGTTCACCTGTATCAGTGGGCCATTAAATATAAATACCGCTGTCCTTCGGGTTCAGAAGTGATGCTGCTGACAGGGAGATGTCATCCATTAAATGAAATACTTGTTTGAGTTGAAATCCAAAAGCCTTAACAAACACTCTTCTGCCTCCAGTTGGACACTATTGGATTATGGCGTGAGATGACAAATTTACTCAACTTTTTATTCAGTGCTAAAATTTTATCTTAATGGCTTTAGTTCAATTTCAATTTTATGGACGAGTTACAGTTTCCTTGTGTCATTTCAGAAGGGCAGTGATGCTAGTTTTTGGAATAGTCATACCCATGCTCATTCCACTGGGCCACACTGCTCCTGTAGGATCTTGCTATGCTATGAATCAGTGTACGTCATGTCCTTATCAAAATCAGGTTGGTTTTTTGGTGGGGAGATTATGGTATTTGTTAAGCACTTGCTATGTGCCAGACACTGTTCCAGGCACTGGGGTAGGTACGAAGTAATCAGGTTGGACACGGTCCACGTCCCACATAGAACTCACAGTCCTAATCCTTACTTTACAGATGAGGTAACTGCGACACAGAGATGGTAAGTGACTGGCCCAAGGTCACACAGAAGACCAGTGGCAGAGCTGGGATTAGAACCCAGGTCCTTCTGGCTCCCAGGCCTATCCATTAGGCCACTAAGTTTCATCGTAGGACTAAATGGGTGATAGGAACCTGTCGCAGGCTGTGAATCCATTATCTGATCTGATGATGATGTTGGTGCATGAACCTGTGCAGAGGAATGAATTCTAGTGCTAGAGGCTTGCTCAGTGACACTCGTGCACCTTCCTCCCTGCCAATGGAGTTCTCACTGGGCCATGGAGTGCAGTGAAATGAGATATTGTCTCCTGTTGCCTGAATGGGATTTAAGGCTTAAAAAAATACCAAAAGAAGTTTCCAGTGTTACTAATCCCTGTTCCTCTCTCTTCCTCCCTCTTCTCCCTAGCCTTCCCCAGTCCTTGCGTTACAGAGTTTCAGAATTCCAAGCACGTTGTTGGTCGCCAGATGAAATATTGTCGAACGGCTACGCTTTCGAAATTCTGATCATTTAAAAATTCAAACTCTATGAAGAAATGTGAGCATCACCTAGGAAACAATAAAGGAAAGCAAATAGTCAAAGGTGACAACCCAAATCGGCCCAGACAATATAGGAAATTAAAAATTCAAAAATACATTCAAATTAATTTCAATGTTTGCTTTCAAATATTAGAATTTACACTTGCAGATGTGCTTCCCCAAACTTTCCTCTTGTAAAATCTGTCTCTGTCTTCTGACTTTTTGTGTCAGATGAAGATAACACTGCTAAAAAGCTTCTGCTCCTCCAACCAGTATTAGCGAATGGCTGACCACAGTTCTCACAGCATTAAGAACTAGAAATGTAGATCGAACATTGCAAGCCTACCCTTGAAAGGATGAGTTTGACCTGCTGCAATCAACTCATCCAAGAGGACTCCACTTTTCCCAGAAAAGCACCGCTTATAGTCATATTAAATTCTTTCATAGATTTTGGCAAAGAACCAGCCTCTTTTCGGGCAGACTCCCAGGTCATCTATTATATTGGCGGGAACGAAAATTGAGGCCCCAAAGAACACTTTCTGACTAGTAGCTGTCAAGTCCGCTCCATCATACCACAGTTCCAGTGTCGCCGGTGACCATTAAAATGTCTTCTCCGTCAAATAAATGTTTTATTGGAGTGCCATTCAATGAGAATCTCAATGTCCATCCAAAAAAAAATGAAAAAACTCCCACTAGATCAGAGAGCAAATTTCTATGCCAAGCCTGATATCCAGATGTTCTTTTAAAAAGTGAGTTAAGCCATTGTGAAATATGCAGATCCAGGTTCCCACTGCCAGAGAGGGAGCCGGTAAAGTCATGATCTAAATAAGAATTCAGTGAGAAATCAGCATCAGTTATTCTGGATCACCACAAAACCCTCCCCAAACTCATTAGCTCTGTCACCCTAAGGATTCCCCTATGTGATACAAATATGGGACTCAATAAATTAATCATTTTTTTGAGTGCTCACTGTGTGCAGAACACTGTACTAAGCAGCACGGCTTAGTGGCAAGAGCACAGACTTGGGAGTCAGAGGATGTGGGTTCTAATCACGGCTCTACTTGTCTGCTGTGTGACCTTGGACAAGCCACTTAACTTCTCTGTGCCTCAGTTCCCTCATCTATAAAATGGGGATTAAAACTGTGAGCCCCACATGGGATATCCTGATTACCTTGAATCTATCCCAGTGCTTAGAACAATGCTTGGAACATAGTAAGTACTTAACAAATACCATAATTATTATTCCTATTATTACAATATAACCGAGTTGGTAGAAACGTTCCCTGCCCACAGTGAGCTTACAGTCTAGAGGGAGAGGCAGACATTTATATTAAGAAATAAATTATGGATATGTACATAAGTGCTGTGGGGCTGAGGGAGGGGTGATTAAAGGGTGCAAATGAATTGCAGAGATGATGCATAAGGAAGTGGGAGAAGAGGAAATGAGGGCTTAGTCAGGGAAGACCTTTTGGAGGAGATGTGCTTGTAATATGGTTTCAAGGCGGGCAACTTCCTCAACGTTAAGAATTATATCTTTTACTTTTACTGTAGGCCCTCAGCCTAGTACAGTGCTCTGCCACACAGTGGTGCTCAACAAATAGAGATGGTGATGAAGAGGCCAGATACCAGAGCATCCCAAGAACGTTTAAACTTCCAATTCAGAGACTGGCACCAAGAGTCTTCTAATCCCAGTAAATCAGATGTCAGGGAAACTGGCCCAGATCCTCCAGTGAGTAGCCAGCCTGAGAAAACTAAAGTATTGTTTGCCATATCCTTGGTGCCATGAGATCAATTAAAGTCAGCAAATAAAAATAAGCAGATCTGAAATAGCTGCTCGGGGGACTATAAAATTGAATGTCAGATTATGAAATGTTAATTACCCCATTGGTGACAGAGTTCGTGCTGCAAGTTTGGCCCTTCTAGCATTCCTCCACATACTGTCCTTTTTTCCCCATTTATCAGCTCCAGGTAGACCCCAATTTTCCTTGTTTCCAGAGGAAAGAAAGCTTCCAGGTTCCAATTTCCCACAGGGAAGATTAGATTGGAGAAACTTTCTCCTCCTCCCCTCCTGCTAAAACAGTGGATTTCCCCAGCCCAGAGGGTGATCAGAGTTTTATGCAGGAGAACCAAGGGAAAGAATTAAATCCTCTTTGGCTCAGACATACTTTAGAATATTCTAAAACTTGAAGGAAATCGCATATCTGTAAATTATTTTATTGTTTGCCTCCCCCACTAAATTTTAAACTCCTTGAGGGCAGGGATCATATTTTCTAACTCTATTGTACTCTCCCCAGTGTTTAATACAGGGTTCTGCTCAATGCAGATGCTCAGTGAATATTACTGATCAACTGATTGTTCTGTTGATAGTGCATAGATTTGGCATGGTATTCAAGCAGCCCAGTTTTAAATTTGTAATATGGTTAGCCTATGGCATTTCATGGGCCTTAAATAATTTTTACACTTCCTGAACTGAAAACATCTCTATTCCTAACCTCCAGTGGGACATGTCATTCTGATTTAAAGAAGAGATGGGGGATTTGGGGTCAATTCCATAAATGCACTCCTGTTAAGACTGGAAATGCAGCTGCAACAGCAGGAAAAAGGTTCTTTCATGGGATTCAATCTCAGATCCAACTGTGTCCAACCTGATTAGCTTGTATCTACGCCAGTGCTTAATACAGTGTTGGGAAAAAAGTGCACACAAATACCATTAAATAAAAGAAAAAGGATTCAAAGTAGATAGTTAGAAACAGCATAGAACTTCCTCATGAAGGTTGACAAAAGAAATCTGGGAATAACTCACGGGTCCTACCTCAGTCACTACTCCTCACTGACTGCAGGCACCAGGACATTATTTTGAAAGCTCAGGTCATTCGATATGCCCCTCTTCCTTGACTTGTCCCTAAATGACTGATCCAGACTATGACAACTCCCAAGTCCAAGTTGGGGTTTGGTTATGAAATGAGGGCTGCATAAACAAGGCACTTGAAGTTCAAGGATCAATTTAGCAGAGTGTTCTCCGACCAGCTAAACTTTTGCATTTTCAGAAAGCCCTGCCCCAGTTCACTGTGACCTTTTTTTATCTTACATATCCTGTTTCTCCCACATATATTCACACACATATAGTTGCAACTTCTACCAGTCTCTGAGGGCTTAATTTCCTTAGAAGAAGTGAGCTGGCTGGAAACTGTTATACCAAGTGTGGGAAGGCTTAACCAAGCTTTAAATTGACTATGCCCCATTTGGATTAAGAGCCTAACACTGATTTTTCTTTGTTCCTACTTTAATTCCATTTGGCACTTGCTGCCTACAAAGGCCCACCAATTACCCTTGGCTTCTTTTGCAAAAGATGGAGTTCTGTGAGCAAGTTTTAGACCAATATAAGTGAGTCATTAAAGCCTAAATTATTTTCCCAGAGAGAAAATAAACTTATTAAACAAATAGATCGAGAACCTCCCAACCCCACCAGAGGACTGAAGACCCAGCAGCAGTGGGAAATCGACCGACTGTCGACTACCTTCAAGCAAGATTCCATCTAGAGATAGAGATCCATTCATGCTGCACTTCGTCATACCATTATCATCAGTAGCAAGAAGCCGTGTGCCCTTTTAAAAAGAGCAGTCCAGAGCTGATGACAGGAGACCGGTGTTCTAATCCTGGGCCGGCTTCTTGTCTGCCGTGTGGCCTTGGACCAGTCACTTAGCCGCTCTGTGCCTCAATTTCTTCATTGGTAAAAAGGGGATTCCATACCGGTTCTCCCTCCACTTAGCCCCATGTGGGAGTGTCTGATATGACTGAATTGTAGCTATACCAGTACTTACCACAGTTCTTGGAACAATCACTTAAATACTAGTATTATTACTATGATTATTTTGAATGTTATTTTCCCTTACTGAGTGCTAAACTCTATGTCAAGCCCTCATGGTAGAAAGACACACTTCCTGCCCTCAAGCTTATACTCTAAAGGGCAAGACAGACAAAAATTACTCCCAGATAGTGAGAATCAGAGGGGAAAAAAAGTATAAAGAAGCAGTGCAAAATCATACTTAAATAGTTTAGTGTGCGGGCAGACTGTCACTTGCCAACTGTAAGAAGCAGCTAGGAGCAGAAGGGAGACTTGTTTCTAGACTGTGAACTCGTTGTGGACAGGGACTGGGTCTACTAAAACTGTTATATTGTACTCTCCCAACTGTAGAGTGCAGTGCTCTGCACAAAGCAAGTGCTCAATAAATATGATTGATGGTTTGGACCCCGGCTTCCCGTCCCCCACAGTCTTCTGCTCTCCGCATTCAGAAGACAAGGTCCTCATAAAAAGCAGGGGAAGATCCCTCTGCCCACTCAGAAGGTAGAAATTGACTTCCGACGCTCGAGCCCTGAAAACTGCTACCCAAACGGGGGCCACTGCCATGTCTATATACCCTGGGCACTCGAGGAAAGTGATATTTCACGTCCCTGTTGATATTGTCACATCTTGAACCTTGAAGCAACAGTGCAGTTTTTGCACCAGCTGAGAATCTTATTCAGCAGCATGAAAGAAGTCACCTTAAAACTGGGCAAGATTTGGGAATTTCCACAACTAACGAACTGGGGGGTGTTGAACATGGCAAGGCATCCGTAATTCAGCCTGCCACAGGCAAGAGCATATCCTCCTCATTGAAAGGTACAGATAAAGCAACGCTCTTATCGATTCTTCTGAGACGGCAGGGAGGTCATGGTTTCACTGGCTTCCAAAGAGCCTAATGATGCTCCAGAGCCTGTCTAGTCTCTGGCCACTGGTCAAGGGCAAAAAATTCAATTGCCTTTGATGGAGCTGGAGCTAAAAGATGGTATTTCCAAAGAGGAGGAGAATACAAATGTGAACAATTAGAACAGATGCTACGAAAGCAAAAATATCCCCTACGTTCCAGGAAACGTCCCCTTTTGTCTATTCTCTAAGCAATTTCCCACGTTCAGATGGAAAGCTTTAGCTACTGATGAGTTTGACTGGTGACATTTCACTCAGTAGAAACTACGTTCAAGGCGAAAACTGAAATCGCTAATAGCATTACAATGCTCACCTAGGGGGTTCAGTCACGGGATTTTTCCCTTCTGGCATTTCAACTCAGTCATGAAGTGCTGAGTGCTGTGTCCCCGTCTGCTGCTGGAATCTTCTCCATGTGACATTCATTGTCCTGACCATTAGTGAGACTGTACATTTGTCACCTCCGGGCACTCAAAAAGCTCAACCTGACATTCTCCGTGCCACAGAATGATGGAAAACCACTAGGCAGTGGATAGAGCTGGGGCCTGGGAATCAGAAGGACCTGGGTTCTAATCCCAGGTCCTCCACTTGTCTGTTATGTGACCTTGGGTGAATCACTTCAGTTTTTGGTGCCTCATTCATTCATTCAATCATATTTATTGAGCGCTTACTCTGTGCAGAGCACTGTACTAAGTGCTTGGAAAGTACAATTCAACAATAAAGAGAGACAATCCCTGCCCACATTGGACCTCAGTTACCTCATCCATAAAGTGGGGATTAAGAGTTTGAGCCCGATGTGGGACAGGGACCCTGTCCAAACTGATCTGCTTGTATTGCACACCTGCCCTAGTACTGTGCCTGGACCATAGTAAGCACTTAAATACCACAATCAACATGGCTTAGTGGCAAGAGCATGGGCTTGGGAGTCAGAGGATGTGGGTTCTTATCCCACTGTTGTGTGACCTTGGGCAATCCATTTAATTTCTCTGTGCTTCACTTCCCTCATCTGTAAAATGGGGATAAATACTCTGAGCTCCACGTGAGACAATCTGATTACCTTGTATATACCCCAGTACTTAAAACAGAGCTTGGCACATAGTATGCGCTTAACAAATACCATAACTATCATTATAATTATCATTATTATATGACCATGTACCAATTATCAATATAGATCTGTTAAAAGTACGTAGGACTCCTGGTGAGCTCTCCCATTTAAATTAACAATCATCACAGTGGTATTTATCAAGAGTTTTCAATGTGCTAAAGAATACAAGTTAATCGGATCAGACACATTCCCCTTTCCATGCAGGGATGAGTAGCTAAGAGGAACAGGAATCGTCTCTCCATTATACAGATGAGGAAACAGAAGTTGAGGGAAGGTTAAATGACTTGCCTAGGGTCACATAACAGTACAGTGGCAGGGCTAGGATTAGAACCCAGGTTCCCTGATTCCCAGTTACATATTCATTCCACTAGGCCAAGTGGTCCTCAGTCTCTGTCCTTGCTCATTATAAGCAGGGAATAAAGATCTTCGCATTTTATTATGCTAATGTTGATCGTAGAATCACATATCCTTTAATAATAATTAATCATAATTACGGTATTTTTTACGAGCTTACTATGTGCCAAGCACTGTACCAAGTGCCTGAGATGGATACAAGGAAATCGGGTTGAATACAGTCGCTCTCCCCCGTGGGGCTCACAGTCTCAATCCCCATTTTACAAATGAGGTAACTGAGGCCTAGAGAAGTGAAGTCACGCAGCAGACAAGTGGCAGAGTCGGGATTAAAACCTATGACCTTCTGACTCCCAGTTTTGCTCTCTATCCAGTATGTCATACTGCTTCTCGAGGAGTGGGGAAACACTTTTTTAGAAAAATGATCCAAGCAACAGAGAGTGGGGAAAGACTGGGAGGTCAGCGAGTAGGCAGGTGCAGAAGTAAAGGAAGGATAGGATGAGTGCTTGGATCAACATGGTAAAAGTTTGGATGGAGGGGAAAGGGGAGATTTTGGCGATGTTGTGAAGGAAGAACTGATAGGATTTGTTGACAGATTTGAATATGTGGGCTGAAAGAGAGAGATGGGGCAAAGATGATTGCCAATGTTACGGATTCATGAGACAGGAAGGATGGTGGTGCTGACTATTGCTCATTGTGGGCAAGGAATATGTCTACCAACTCTGTTATACTGTACTCTTCCAAGTGCTCTGCACACGGTAAACACTTAAAAAATATGATTGATTGACACTTTGAAGGGAAAATCAGGGGGGAGGGAAGGGTTTGGAAGAGGGTTTGCAAAGAGGAGTTCTGCTTCAGACATGTTAAGTTTGAGATGTCAGCAGGACATCTAAGTAGAGGTGCCCTGAAGGCAGAAGAAAATAGGCGATTCCAGAGAAGACTGGATATTTAGATTTGGGAATCACCTACACAGAGATGGTAGTTGAAGCCATGGGAGTGAATGAGTTCTGCAAGGGAGTGCATGTAGATGGAGAATAGAAGGGGAGTCAAAACTGAGTTTTAAAGGAGTCTCACAGTTACAGGGTGGGAGGTACAGGAAGAGCCTGTAAAAGAGACTGAGATTGAGGAGCCAGAGAGATAGTGGGATTGTGTCGTTGACTTCTACTGAACTTCTCCAAGTCCGTCGATTCCCTTAGAGTTTAGCATTTCACTCTGCTACCGCGAACGTGTGTAGGACAAGTGTTACAGTAGTGTTTCTGGGCCTCTCTCTGGGCCAACATCCATGATACGAGAATGAAGAAAGGGTCAGAGATCTAAAACCCTAACGATGGACTGTGGACAAAATCAGGCTCCTTGTGGGAAAAAAATTGTCCCATCACGGTGATGAGAATTGCCATTGACACCTCCTGGGTCAGGCTGCACGTATTGATAATACACACAAAATTAAGATGAATCCTTTGTGAGAACTGTACCAAATGTGCTCTGAAATCCATCAAGGGGGCATCACATCTCATTAATCAACCCTCTTCCCTCCTGCCAAGCGCCCGCTAGGCAACCGCTCAGCACCACGCGTTGGGTTTTATCAATCACCCTGCAACTGCCAGGCAGAGGCGTCTGGATGCAGCGGGAGAGGGGCCCTGGGCTGCCTAGCCACCGGTCCTGAGCCCTCAGCTCATCTCATCCAGCATCTTTTCTTCCTTTTGCTCAGAACACACCTGTGCCCCAGAGAATTAATCACATTTCGGCCCAATGCAAGCTTCTCCTCAGATACACCCAACAAATCACCCCAAACAACACTGAGCTCAGATGAAATGTAATTTTGTTCATCGGCTTTCTAGGGGTTTTCTTTAAATTTCCTCGTCTGACTTGGCTTCCAAATACATGCTCGGCTCTGGCCCCAGTGGGCTCTCAAACCTAGACTCAAGGGTTTGGCCAGTAAAGATGAACACGTTCCCCAGGTCCCTAACTTTCTTTCCTGTGATCCAGAACCCAAGAATTTACCCAACCCTCTCCCGAACCTACTTGGACATGCCACTTAACGTCTCAGTGCCTCAGTTACCTCATCTGTGAAATGAATCAATCAATCGTATTAATTGAGTGCTTCCTTAATGCAGAGCACTGAACTAAGTGGTTGTGGAGAGTATGATATAATAATATAACAGAGTTAGTAGACACATTCCCTGCCCACAATGAGGATTAAGACCATAAGCCCCACGTGGAACATGGACTATGGCCAACCTGATTAGCTTGTATTTATCCCAGTGCTTAGTAAAGTGCCTGGCACATAATAAGCACTTAATGAATATCATTTTTAAAAATGCACTACAATTCAGCAGCATTTCTGACAAGGTCAGGAGTTGGAGAGCCTAACAGGAAGCGGGGAGAGGGAGAGAGAGATAAAGGGAGGGGGGAGAGACAGAGATGCAGAGGGAGAAAGACAGAGAGGGAGAGAGGAGAGACTGTCATGTGTCTTGGACATACACCACATTTCAGACCTTTGACCACCAACTCTATGCTCAGTAAACTAAATAAAGGAATAAATTGAAATATGTGAACAAATCAAGTTTCAGTCCCAAGTGCAACAATAGTAGTTGTTGACACAAATTGAAAAGCTAGATCACATCACTGACATCACCTAAGTAGTTAAATTACAGCATACAAGATGAAGGCACAAATATTGTCATTGCAGCAAAGAAATTACATTTCACTTCTCAACCCTGTTCCTGCCTTTCTTTGCCTCTTCACGAAAGTGATATGTCTCATATGTGAATGTCAAATGGCTCTTCCTGTCTGGAGTGCCTCCTTAATAATTTAATCAAGTGAATAAGAACTATTCCCCATTTGGCACATGTAGCATTCTGGGATTTGATGAAGGTCAAATGTGACTTTGTCTAGAGGGGATGGCAAAAGCATTCTACTGGGGTAGGAAGACTCAAATTCCTGCTGCTGATGTAAAATTCCAACCTTACACATGCCTCAGATGTAATTCTACCAGCCTATTTTCCATTGAATAAAGACTCTGTTCAAGTGAGGATGGGGATTTCCATGGAAAAATATCACCTGCTTATTGGACAAAGTTCAATCCAAGATGTCAATTTTTACTTAGTTGTATTTATCACTGCTATTGATATTTATCATTGGCAAAGAATTTGCTTTAGCCTGATTCCCCATTAGGCTGCATGCTCCTTTAGGGTAGGGATGGTGTCTATAATGCTTGAGCATGTTCTCCAAATACCTATTAAAGTGCTCTGCTCACTTAAGACAGTCAGTGAATACTCTTTATGATTTTGAGTTAAAAATTATCAGTCAGTCAAGCTCAGCATATTCAGGAAAGTAGTCTACATTCTTGAAATATGGGATGATGAGATATCATCAGCAAATCTAGAAAACATATATGCCTTTGGCCTGAAGGCTCTTAGCTTCTCCTCTGGACTGCAAGATTCTTATGGGCAGGATTTATTGATGTACTGTACTCTCCCAAGAGCTGAATTCAATGTTCTGCACACCCTAAGTGCTTAATAAATACCATCGATTGACTGAGATTTTGCTTTAAGGTCTACTGAGTCCCATTCTCCTAGAGAAATATTTAAGGTTGATCTGCAATTACAGATAAGCAGGGTAGACTAGCAGAAAGAGCATGGGTCTGGGAGTCAGGGGACCTGGGTTTTAATTCTGGATCGGCCACTTGTCTGCTGTTTGACTTTGGGCAAGTCACTTAACTTCTCTGTGCCTCAGTTTCCTCATCTGTAAAAGGGAGACCAAATGCCTGAAATATCTGTTTCCCTCCCCATTTGACTGTGAGCCCCATGTTGTCTCTGACCCGGTTAACTTGTATCTACCCCAACGCTTAGTATGATTCTGGTTACATAGTAAGTGCTTAACAAAAACCACAATCATCATGAATCCTGTATTGTGAAAAAAATCTACGGCTTCACAATCATCGACCTGAAGCCATACACACCAACTAAAGGAAACACAGGCCAACTCGCCTTGCTTCCACCCCAACTGGCTACATCCTGTTGGTGAAAGAGACTTTCTGTCACTGCCAGGAGCCAGAAAACCCATCTGGTGCCAACCCTCTCTCTGTGGGATTCAAATGAAGAACATGACCCATGAGTGCTCTGTCCCAGGGCAGGAACAGAACAGGGAACACCCAAAATGATATGACCACTGATGTCAGTCTTGCATGTTCAGTCTATCAAACATCAAGTTAGAATGAATTCAAGAGGTAAAGTGCATTACCAAAAGCTCACTGATCCAGACTCGATAGGGTGGAGAAAGGTCCAACATCCAATTTTCTCAATTTCCTCATTTAAGACCACAAAGAAGCACACCCAGAATGATGCCAAATGACCTCCCCTGCCTGTGAAAAGACCCAAACCATTCTTTCCGGCAACAGTGACACCTCACAGAATCTACCTTGACTTAGGGCTCAAAGCAAGACAAAAATAATAGGATCGGTCAAGAGTACCATAACTGTGAAAACTTCAATCCAGTGAACAAAAAGTCTTTCAACTTCTGACATCCCCTCCTTTAGACACTAAATAGATTAGAATTCCGTGTGATATTTACCTTGTGCCTCTCCGGGAGATGTGGCGGTATTCTCATAGCACCGACCAGCCACCTAATACCTCTCTGAACATCTCAAACAGATCTGGCACAAAGTCCAACCCCTTCTGGAAAAAAGTCCTGATCTTTTCCATTGATCTTCATGCAAAAACACCTCCCTCCCTTGGTGGATAAATTAAATCCTTCCTAAGATGCAGAGACTTATAGTAGTGGTCACAGTGGTAGCAATAATATTTACAAGGCCCTTTGAGAAGTTCAACTGAAGCAAAACAAATGGTCCCTGCTCTCGATGAGCTTACAGTCTAAGGGTGGAGACAAAGAAAAACGATTTAGAAACAGGGGCTGCAAGACAAAAAATCAACTCCACCCCCATCTCCACCAAGCGATAGTATCAGAAGTATCAAAAATCTATTAATCAATCAATGATACTTATTGAGTGCTGGGTACAGAGCACTCTACTAAGTGCCAGAGGGAGTATGATATGCAAAAGTGCGTATAGATGATCCCTGCCCACAAGGAGCTTGAATACTTGGTAACCGTCTCTCACCCTCCAAGGCCCTGCCTAGGACTCATTGTAATTTTCCTCGTTCCAAGACTTGCCTCTTCCAGAAGGACTTCTCTCTGATTCACCCTAGATCCTTGTCCTGCTTTCCCTTTAGTTCTCTCATTCCTCATTTTTTTTAACCTATTGACTTTTTATTAATTTATTCATCTTCTTGTGTTCAATTCTTATAGCTAATCTCAAGTACTTGAAATTAGCACCTCATCATATCTGTCATTTTTTCATTCATTTATTTATTTATATTACTGTCTGTCTCCCCCTCAAGACTATAAGCTCACTGTGGGTAGGGAATGTGTATAATAATAGATATTATTATATTAATTATTAGATTGTGCTCTCCCAAGCACTTAGTACAGAGCTTTGCACACTGTAAGTGCTCAATAAATATGATTGAATGAATTATAAATAAATGAATCCATTTATACCTCTCTTCCCAATTAGATTTTAAGGTCCTAGAAGACAGATTTACATCTAATATTTTTTCTGTATGTCTAATATGTATCCAATGCACGGAACTGCCCGGCGTTTCAATCAATTAATCATTCCAGAATATTTATTGAGTCTTTATTGTGTGCAGAGCATTATACTCAGCCCTTGGGAGAGTATAATTAAATTGGTAGACCTAATCACTGACCTAACTCACCACTGGAATAGTGTCCACACACACACAAAATTATAGACCCAGGTATGTAGACAGCACCACCATCCTCCCTGTTTCATAAATCTGTAATCTTGGCATTTTCCTTAACTCAACTCTCTCATGCAACCCACATATTCAATCTGTAATGAAATCCTTTCAGTTCAGGCTTCACAATGTTGTTAAAATCCACTCTTTCCTTTCTATCCAAACCGCTTCCACACTGATCTATACACTTATCCTATCCTGCCTTGATTACTGCATCATCCTCCTTGCTGACCTCCCTGCCTCCTGTCTCTCCCTACTCCGGTCCATATTTCACTCTGCAGCCTGCAGCATTTTACTATAAAACTGTTCAGCCCAGGTTTCCCTACTCTTCAAGAACCTCCAGTGGTTACAAAACCACCTCCATATCAAACAGAAACTCCTTACCATTGACTTTAAAGAACTTAATCACCTTGTTCCCCTCCTATTTTACCTCAGAGGACTTCAGAGTTCCTGAGAAAGAACCATAATGGCAGCCCAAGGAGGATTTAGCTGCGATTATGGCAGTCTTGTTAGTCAATGTTTTGATCTTTGAACATCGCAGTACTGTTGAAAACATTTTAGTCAGGCTGCAATTTCTCACATTACTGCATCGCTTAATGGAAAGAGTACAAATCTGGGAGTCAGAGGAGCTGAGTTCCCCGCTTTCCTGCTGTGTGACCCTGGACAAGTCACTTAACTTTTCTGTGTCTCAGTTTCCCCATCTGTAAAATGGGTTTGAAATTCCTGTTCTCCCTCCCCTTCAGAGTCCCACGTGGGACTGTCTGATTTGATTGCTTAGCACATAGTAAGCACTAAGTGCCAAGCACTGTTCTAAGCACTGTTCTAAGATACAAGGTTATCAGGTTGTGCCACGTAGGGCTCACATTCTTAATCCTCATTTTACAGATGAGGTCACTGAGGCACAGACAAATTAAGTGTCTTGCCCAAAGTCACACAGCAGACAGGTAGCGGCACCGGGATTAGAACCCACAACCTCTGTTTCCCAAGCCCATGCTCTTTCCACTAAGCCACGCTGCTTCTTCACTTGGGCAAGTGAAGTGACTTGCCCAAGATCACAGAGCAGACAAGTGGCGGAGCTGAGATTTAGAACCCAGGTCTTCTGTCCTCCCAGGCCTGTGCTCTATCCACTATCTTGCTGTGTGATATTGGGGTGGAGGGGATAATGCAATCTGGCCTGACTCTTTTCTAACTCCAACTTGACCTTAGGCCAACAAGTAATAAAAAAAATTCAGGGGGCAGCCCCCCCTCCAATCCAAGCTGCAAGTTGTAAAAACTTATTGTCGGTACAAGCGGGCCTATTCTTTAAACAAGATGAGGTCCTTTTCAGTACTGCTCTGCACGCGTGACCCAGGGCAGTTCTGAGGTAGGGACAGTCCTGCCTCTGCCTTCATGAGGAACAAGCACCTGCTGAAACGCTCTTCCTTTTTCTCAGCTTTATCCCTCCCCATCACCACAGCAGCATTATTTGGTGCCCACCATAATGGAACTGAAAATATCTTTCAGTCCTCTTCCCTGATTTTCATTTAGTCTATCCTGATTTATTTTATCCCTAGGAACCTGGGTCATTACTCATTCCCATGGCTGACCTTTAGGAGAAAATAGAAAATGCACCTTTGGAATGTTCAAGGAACTACAGAGTTCAAAAATAGCCAAGAAGCAGGTACCTCTATACTTATCTCCTTAGATTTAGGAGATGAACCCTGGACTGGAAAATGGTTTTCTCTTTAAACTTGATTAACACGAGCGACGCAGCCCAACCAAACCCTCCCTTTCCAAGTTTTATCGAGTGCAGAGACGCTCTGCGTGGACTGCCTGGTGCTTTTCATTTCTGATAATCTAGCAGTTGCTTAAAATCACTTGCACGGTGAATTTCATGGGGCTTGGCGAGCCACAGCCACACAAAACAGAAAGTCTCTTCCATCTCCAATCAGCTTCACTGCTCCTTCTAATCCTCCTCTCTTCTGTGATGTGTTTCCAGAATACTAACCTGGAAAAACTCTAGGTTCAGAACAAGACAAAAACGCTATTCTGTCATTATGGATTTACTGACCTACATCCTCCTTGACCCACGTTTGAGAGATTCCTTAATCTCTGTCGAATTACATTTCAGTCACTTTAGGGGAAAAAGATAATTTCATCGTTAGGACAGAGTAAAAGAAAGGCAGTTGTAACGTTTTCCCCTACCTCTCAGAATTGCGAGAAATTGCAAGGTAAGCAGAGACATCCCTTAAAAGAACCTGAAATTGCACTGACACAGTAATGGATGCCCGGACCCAATAGCAAGGTTGTTTACAAATGTGTGATTACCTCCCATGGTTGTCTTTCAAGTGGGGAAACGATTTTTCTTGTTGCAAGAACAAAGGAACTTTGGCACCACAGTAAAATTCCAGTGATTTTCCAGCGCTGATGTCACTAAACAACCACAAAAGTTCGGTTGCAAAATCTCAGAAAGGTCCCAGCACTTCTGAGGTCATTCAGTGCATGGGGAGGGCTAACATTTAAGTTTGGTCAATCTAGACTTCTCTCTTCCTATATGGGTGGGAGATGTTCTCCCAATACCCTCCTTCCTCTTTATGGCAGCCCACCAGAAACAAGCACATCATGCTACTTCGAAGGCACCAAGCTAACCCAACTGCATTCTTGGGAACGTGAGGGAAATTGAGTTCTTAAATATTCTAGATTGATCCAAGGTTCTGTACTGAGCAAGGTAAGCATTGGTGAGCTTTGCTTGAAATCGACCCAAACCACTTAGTCTCAACTCAGACTGCAAATACTGGAGTTAGGAAACTTCACTCAGCATTAAAAAGAGTCCCATATGTATGAAAAGGGCTCCAGGTCTGAGTAGGGTTGCTTTTTGGTTAAGATGGAATCCTAGTTGTTTACACTTATGCATATTTTTCTGCTAATCATTAAGCTTTTATTAAGTGTCAGGTACTAGGTGCTAGGGTAGATTCAAGCTGATTGGGTTGGACACAGTCCCTGTCCCACATGGAGCTCACAGTCTTAGTCCCCATTTTGCAGATGAGGTAACCGAGTCACAGAGAAGCTTAGTGACTTACCCAAGGTCACATGGCAGACAAGTTGTGGAGTCAGGATTAGAACCCAGTTCCATGTTCTTTCCATTAGGCCATGCTGCTTCTCATATCTTACATACTCTATTGCTCCTCTTATCTGCAATGTATTCCAGTGTCCATTTCCCAATCAATCGCATTATTGTACATGTACCGTGGGCAGAGCAGTGTACCAAGTTCTTGGGAGAGTACAATATATCAGTGTTGGTAGACATATGTCCTGCTACCCAGGAGCTTAGAGTCTTGACGGGAAGTCAGTCATCAAAATAAATTACAGATACGTACATAAGTGCTGTGGGGTGAGGGTGAGGTGAATAAAGGCTACAAATCTAAGCGTAAGGGAAACACAGAAGGGAAAGGAAGTAGGGAAAATGAGGACTTAGTCGGGGAAGCCCTCTTGGAAGAGATGTGATGTTAATGAAGCTTTGAAGGTGGGGAGAGTGACCATCTTTCGGTTATGAAAGGGGAGGGAATTCCAAGCCAGAGGCAGGACATGGGCAAGGGGTCAGAGGCGAGACAGATGGGATTGAAGTACAGTGAATAGGTTGGCTTTAGGGCAGTGAAGTGAGCATGCTGGGTTGTAGTAGGAAATCAGCGAGGTAAGATAGGATGGAGGGCTTTAAAGTTGATAAGGAGTTTATGTTTCAAATGGAGGTGGGTGGGCAACCACTAAATGTGGGAAAACATGGACTGAGTGGTTTATTTTTAGAAAATTATCCTTTTAGTCTGTAAGAGACTTGAGGGCAACTGTCTGGTGTCATCTCTTTTGTGCTTTCTCAAGCACTGAGTGAAAGTGCTCTGAGCAACAGTAGGTACTCAATAAAGACTATTGATGATGATAGGTGAGGGCCTAGCCATGTTACCCCATTGAGGTTCCCTGTAAAGATGGAATTTTAAATAACGGTTTTCTCAACAGAAAGATAATTTGTTGTAAAGATTTAAGCTTCTCCCTGGAGATGCTCTGGCTTCATCTATTTCAAGGCTGGATTCCCTCTAAATGTGTTGAATTTAAATATTGGCTTTTAAGCTTCAGGACGCTCTAGACAAGTGTCTCAGGCCCCCAAATCCTATTTGAATGGTTATGAGTCTGCAGTGGCAGGAATGAGCAACATTTTTAAGGGCGCAAGAGGTTCTCCATTCATCTAGGGCACATGAGGAGGTCAAGGTCTTAGAGGTAGACCCTGGTGTAGAGCAGTGAAGCCTAGCACAAAGGGCCTGGGAGTCAGGGGAGCTGAATTCTAATTCTGGTCCGCACAACTGTCCGGTGTGTAGCCTTGGACAAGTCACTTAACTTCTCTCAATTTCAGTTTCCTTATCTGTAAAATAGGGATTCATTACCTGTTCTCCCTTCCACTTAGACTGTGAGCATCATGTGAGACAGGGACTATGTCTGACTGATATCTTGAATATTCATTCAATTCATTTATTCATTCCATCATATTTACTGAGCCCTTATTGTGTGCAGAGCACTGTACTAAGCACTTGGAAAGTACAGTTCAGCAATAAAGAGAGACAATCCCTGCCCATACTTGGCTTACAGTCTAGAAGGAGACTGGGAGAGAGACCAAAACAAGTAAACAGGCAACAATATAAATAGAATTATAGATGTATACACATTAAAACAAGTAAACAGTCTTACAAATAAATAGAATTATAGATATGCACATATATACACAAGTGCTGTGGGGTGGGGAGGAGGGGTAGAGGAAATACATCCTAGTATATGTCCCATATATATATGGGATATATATCCCAGCACTAGTATATATCCCAGTATATAGTGCCAGGTTACATCCCAGCACTTAGTGTTGTGTTTTGCAAAAAGTGCTCAACACCACAATGATTATTATTTAGTGAGCCATAATTCCTTTAAAAATTTCCTGCTCATATTCGATCTCCCTGAATAATCTAGCAATGTTGTAGCTGAAGAATTCTGCTTCCAAAACTCAGTTCCCACAAGGTCAACAGTTACATTTGGGGGATCCCTTCTCTGCCTTCTTTTTCTTTCTCTTCTATCCTATTTTCTCAACTCATTGTAGATGTCAAGAGTAAACATTCAATAGGTTTGCATGAATTAGCCATGGTCCTCTGTTTGGATTCAGGGGAGTTTGGCTCAAACGGAGGTTGTTAAAGACGTTCCTCTCGTTGCCCCGTAAACTTCAGGCTTCCGGATTCTTTAAGAAAAATCCCTTAATGCCCATACATTGAAGGCAGGACTAGTCTGCCCCTCAGCGATCCAAAATGGAGGGACTCCTCTACAGTAGCAGTGGTTCTGAAAAGATCAGGACACAGTGTGGGAAATAATTACGGTAACTGTGATATCTTTTAAGCACTTACTTTGAGAAAGAAGTGTACTGAGCCCTGGGGTAGATACAACCTAATCAAGTCACACACACTCCCTGTCAAACATGGGGTTCACATGTAGGAAGGAGAACAGGTAATGAATCCCTGTTATACAGATGAGGAAACTGAGGCATAGAGAAGTTAAATGACTTGTCCAGGGTCACACAGCAGGTCAGTGGTAGAGCCAGTATTAGAATCCAGGTCCTCCGATCCCCAGGGGCCATGCTCTATCCACTAGGCTACACTGATTCAGGCTCCAGGCTCACTGAGTAGAATAGGCACAGTGCCGCAAAAGGCAATCTTGGGCTTCGGGTTCATCAGTCACACTCACACGCGCCAATAAAATCTCACTGACAGTTGTGCCATCTCAGAACCCCAAGGACAGCCACATGTGATGCACTTTATCCCGAGCGCTTAAGGGCCTTTGAATCGGCTCAAAGATAAGATGGCAAAACCTCTCCTTTTGAATGCCCTGTAACAGAATACTGCCTGGATATCTTTGCCTTCTGGAGCCATGGAAATTCCTCCCTGATGTTTATTTCTGAAAATAGAGTATTTCTATCTGGGAGCACATAATGCTGTCACAGGGGCGAAAAGGCAAGCCCTGGATCTCTGGGGATGATAAAACCCCAAAGCAACCGCTAAGAGCTCTTTCCGGGAAAGCACCAAGTCAGCTCACGGAAAGTCTCCTCCCAGAACAAACAGCCCTTCCAAAGGGCATGGCGGCGGCTTGCATGTTGATTAAGGCGATTAAGGGATCATGGGTTCTGGCTGGCTCCCAGCGTTCTGGAAACAGTCACTCGGATGCTATTGCTTGTTAAGTTGGCCCTGAGGGTCTCTTGTTTTTAATCCGGCCCCTAAGGACCAAGTGCTACAATGCCATCTTCACCAATTAACCCATCTAGCTGCCAATCTTCAACACTCTGAGCCACAGTTTGGGTCACGTAATAATAATAATAATAATGTTGGTATTTGTTAAGCGCTTACTATGTGCCGAGCACTGTTCTAAGCGCTGGGGTAGACATAGGGGAATCAGGTTGTCCCACGTGGGGCTCACAGTCTTAATCCCCATTTTACAGATGAGGGAACTGAGGCACAGAGAAGTGAAGTGACTTGCCCACAGTCACACAGCCGACAAGTGGCAGAGCTGGGATTCGAACTCATGAGCCCTGACTCCAAAGCCCATGCTCTTTCCACCGAGCCATGCTGCACCCCTCCTTCCCTTTAAACCTCTTCCCATTTCACAAAGACGCGCCCTAGGAGGACACATGTCGAGTCGCTCCCTGAAATCAATCCCTGGTATTTGTTGAGCACTCGCTACGTGCAGAACACTGTTTTAAGCACTTGGGAGAGTACAGTACTACAGAATTCGCAGAAAGGTTCCCTGCCCGTAATGGTAGAGGGGGAGATGGACATTAATATGAGTAATTTATGATATTTAGAGATATGTACATAAGTGCTGTGGGGCTGAGGGTGGAACAAATACATAACGTCCAGAGGTCTCAGATTCAAGTGCATAGACGCCACAGAAGGGAAAGTGAGCCGGGGTTAAGAGGGCTTAATCATGGAGAAGATGTGAAATGGGAGGAAAGAGATAATTCAGTTCCTGGGGAGCGATGGGTCGAAAGTCACCATGCTGATCCGAGTAAAAGGAAGACTTTGCCTTCTTCCTGATCCTTTCTTAGGGTGGGTAAGTGCTGAGTAGAGATCTATCAATCAGTAGTATTTCTATAGCATTCAGTGGTGGGCAGAGCTCTGTAGCACACAACAGAGTTTAATAGGTATGTTCCATGTCCACAAAAAGTTCACCATCTAATGGGAGATGATAATTATGTTTTTTGTATTTAAGGGCTTACTGTGTGCCAAGCACTAGGGTTAATACAAGGTAATCAGCGTGGTTCAATGGAAAGAGCACAGGCTTTGGAGTCAGAGGTCGTGGGATCGAATCCCGGCTCAGCCACTTGTCAGCTGTGTGACTTTGGGCAAGTCACTTAACTTCTCGGTGCCTCAGTTACCCCATCTGTAAAATGGGGATTAAGACTGTGAGTCCCACACGGGACAACCTGATTCCCCTGTGTCTACCCCAGCGCTTAGAACAGTGCTCTGCACATAGTAAGCGCTTAACAGATACCAACATTATTATTATTATTAATCAGTCTGGACACAGTCCCTGCCCCACATAGGGTTCACACTTTCATGGGGAGGGAGAACCAGTGTTGAATCCCCATTTTTACAAATGAGGAAAGTGAGGCCCAGAGAACCTAAGTGACTAGACCAAGGCCTCATAATAATTGGGGTATTGGTATAACCTCATAACAGGCAAATGGCAGAGCTACGACTAGAACCCAAGTCCATGCTCTTTCCACAAGTTCACACTGCTTTTCATGTAACTTGTACACGCATCATGTGAAGATAGTTCATGCACGTATTCATTTTTTAAAAAACCGCCCCAGCCCCCCAAAAAAGAACCAACAAGAAAGAACAGAATCTTAATAACTCTTAGGTTTTTTCCCCATCTCCCAGGTAGGATGGGAACAAGGGGAGGATGCAGGTCAGGGCAGGGATAGAAGCTGAATGAGAGAAAATAGAAAATAGCTGCCACTTTCCCAGCTCTTAACAGGTGGCAAAAGAGTTGATTATCTAGTGAGACCTTGAGAACAGACATTTGACAGATTCTCCCTCTTGAATGGACTTGTTGGAATTTCCTGGATTGTGGCAGACTGCTTGCTCAAGTGAAGATTTTAGACCTAACTGCCCTGGGGGAACAGAAATCCCCCCAGGATGCAGTTTCCCACCGACTCAGGCTTGGGACCCCCTCAAAACCTGTTAATTATAATAATTATGGTACCTGTTAAGCGCTGACTATGCGACAAGCCCCGTTCTAAAAACTGAGGCAGATACAAGTTAACCAGGTGGACACAGTCCCTGTCCCCATGGGGCTCCCATTCTCAATTCCCATTTTACAAATGAGGTAACCGAGGCCCAGAGAAGTTAAATGACTTGCCCAAGGTCACACAGCAGACACGTGCAGAGCTGGGATTAGAACCCATTACCTTCTGACTCTCAGGCCCATGGTCTAGGGCCTTTGGTTTTCAGAGTGCAGGTAGCTACAGCCTTGTAGATTTGGTTGAAATAAATCATATATTGTGGGGAGTGCACAAAGCAATCTGCTCTCAATTTGTATTATCAAAATGATACCTCTCGTGGAATAGAGTCTGCGATTTTGTGCTCTTCACATGAAGGATGCTGAGGCTTAATGGTTCAATTCTGATTTACAAGCTGTTCCCTAGGAGCAAAATAAAAGAGGCATGCTATCGAAAGCAGCTCGTGTAAGGTTGATGCCTACGTATGCTAACGTTTCTTGGTCTTACAATGGGTGAAACTGAGGATCGATCCCAATAGATGATGGGAATCACCTCTTCCAGGTGTCCTATTTGCAAGAATGTGAGTGTGTGTGTGCGGGGGGGGGGGGGGGGGGGGGGGCGTGTCCAGTGGGGAGGTAGGAGTATGACTCCAAGCAATCAGTAGTATTTAGTCCAAGATTGATCCCATGCTCCATTTCCTCATTTGGCTCTTGATCAGAAAATCAAATTCTCAGGATCAGGCAACCTCGCTAGCCAATTTCAGTTCTGCGGGTAATGTCAAAATTGGTTTGAATGGGCAACAGATGGGGGGGGAGAGGAATGTACCTCCTAAAGAGCTTACTTGGAATGGGAACCCCCTAGAATCCACATTTTGCCCCCACAGGGTCATCAAAATGACCCAGGATGCCAGTCCAATAAATCAATCAATGGTATTGGCATTTCTTAAGCGCTTACTATGTGCAGAGCACTGTTCTACGCGCTGGGGGAGATACAGGGACACCAGGTTGTCCCACGTGAGGCTCACAGTTAATCCCCATTTTACACAGAGAAGTTAAGTGACTTGCCCACAGTCACACAGCTGACAAGTGGCAGAGCCAGGAGTCGAACTCATGACCTCTGACTCCGAAGCCCAGGCTCTTTTCCACTGAGCGATGCTGCTTCCCAGAGGTAGAGGTCTTCCCCTGTGTTGTGTTGTGAACAGTGTATTAAATGCTTGGGAGAATATGAGTTGTAGAAACGATCCATGGCCTCCAGAAGCTTACAATCAAGTTCACCTTCGGGAAAGGGGATATGGGAAATCTGGCCCTCCCATTGGCGAATAGATTGACACCCAAGGCCCAGAAAGACACGACCCTCAGAATCAGTGGATGGAAAATACCGTGCTCTCTAGTAGAACAGCAGAGGGCTTCTCGCCCCGTGCTTGCCTGTGTTGCTGACATCCTCCAGCACAGAATCCATTTGAGGGGATTACTTTGACTAAACAGTTAAGTTTCACATGTTCTAATCCTACCACTCTGTCCTATCTGAAAGCCTTCCTGGTCATGCCCCAGACAGTCATCCTCCCCTGCTCTGTCTATATAGGCAAGCAGCTGTAAAGAGCACGGGCTTGGGAGGCAGAGGACCTGGGTTCTAATCCTTGCTTCTCCATTTAGCTGAATGACCATGGGCAAGTCACTTAACTTCTCTATTCTTCAGTTACCTTATCTGTAAAAATGGGGATTAAGAGTGTAAACCCAACGTGGGAAAGGGACAGTGTCCAACCCGATTATCTTATATGACCAGCTTTTCCTACAGTGCCTGGCACATAAGTGCTTCGTGGCTTAGTGGAAAGATCATAGGCTTGGGAGTCAGAGGTTGTGGGTTCTAAACCAAGCTCTGCCACTTAGCTGTGTGTCTTTGGGCAAGTCACTTAACTTCTCTGTGCCTCAGTTACCTCATGGGCCCCAAGTGGGACAACCAGATAACCTTGTATCCAAACCAGTGCTTAGAACAGTGGCACATAGTAAGCACTTAATAAATATCATGAAATACCACAATTATTATAATTACAACAGAATTGGTTGACCAATTAGCTGCCTAAGGAATACTTAGGAGGGGCCATTCAGAATGACCGTAGGAAGTCGCTGAACGGCAAATTCCTTCAGGACAGGGATCGTGACGTCTACTGTATTCTCTCAATGCTTAACACAGTGCTCCGCATACATCAGGTGTTCAATAAATACTGTTGATTGATTTAACACTCTGACAGGTTAGGGAGTGTGGGGATTTTTAATCATCTGCATTAAGTAGTCATATTTGAGCGCTTATTGTAGGCAGAGCAATGTACTAACTCATTACGGGTAGGGAATGTGTGTTTATTGTTGCACTGTAGTCTCCCAAGTGCTTAGAACAGTGCTTTGCACACAGTAAGTGCTCAATAAATATAACTAAATGAATCTGAATAAGTATTAGCATAAGCATCTATCGGCCCCAATCCTAGAACTTATCTCCATGTAGGATTTTCTGCATTAACACAATCAGAGCATCATTGGCTGATGATTGACCTGTTTCGACTTCTGTGTAGTCTGCCAACCTCCTCATTTCATTCATTCAATCGTATTTATTCATTCAATCATATCTGTTGAGCACTTATAGGGTGCAGAGCACTGAACTCATCCTAAACCTTTCCCCGAACCCCATATTCTGGGTGGGGAGGAAAGAAAGGTCGAGCTTACATTTGAAAGGTCATGATTTTGCTGCTTTCCTGATTAGTTTCTGGAAGTCAGTCTTGCCCCCCTAAATTTTTGCAGACTGAACTCCCCCCGACCCCAACCAGTCCCAAAGGGTCAGAGAATCAACACACTTCTGGCCAGGGAAGGGGCGAGAAGGAGGGGAGAATAACAGAGGGTCAGTTATTCGATGCAAGTGCATTTAAGAACTCTGTCAGAAGGTCATTACCTGGAAATAACCACCTGTGAAATTCAGCCCCGAGAGGCTTTTTCCCCTTAAGAGGACAGCACTCCCACCCAATAATGGTCACGGAGGCAGCAGCTAAAATGTTTGCAGTTTGCAAGAGTAAGGTCAGCGTTTCAATAAGTTTTGCTATTTTCTCTGTCCTCTGGCACTGAAACCTGGTGAGCTGATCACACGGTACTCTAGAATTTTCAGGTGGTTTGTAATGCTTGTCCCCCTAGAATCTTGTACAATAAACATTAACTTTTCAGAATAGCCCATTGAACTCAACACTCCACTTTAGAGAAAGAAAATGCAACGTGTATTCAGAGTGGTTTTCTCTTGAGGACTGCAAGCCACTGTGAAAAGATTGTCCTCAGTTCCCTCACTGGGAGGCAAATAGGGGATGGCAATTTTAGCTCCATTTTGTTGATACAGATGCTTAAATGATCCAGGTGGCGTCATTTATCCATTATTCCCCCCCTTGTGTTCTTAGTTCCTCTCATGTTCACCGAACTATAGCCCTCTCTCTTGGTGAGAAGCAGCGTGGCTTAGTCGATAGAGCATGGGCCTGGGAGTCAGAAGGACCTGGGTTCTGTTCTCAGCTCCACCATGTTTACTGTGTGAACTTGAGCAAGTCACTTCATTTCTCTGGGCCTCAGTTAACTCATCTGGAAAATGGGGATTAAGAGCATGAGCCCCATGGGGGACAGGGATTGTGTCCAGCCCGATTAACTTGTATCTACCCCAGCGCTTAGAACAGTGCTTGGTACATAGTAAGTGCCTAACAGGTACCATAATTATTATTATTCTCCCCTGTGTCCGACCCCTTATTCACATAGTTCCCGCTGCCTGGAACTCCCTCACCTCTCCTGCCCCTCCAAAAAAATCACCAGATTTCAGCCCGCCCTACCTTCAATTTTGCAATCAATTATTTATTCTGATTCCACCACTTGTAAATAATTGTACATTTCTCCCATTCCTATTAGAGGACAGGGGGCAAGAATCCTGTCTTGTGCTTCCAAAATGCACACACTACTTAGTGACTGTCCAATCAAGACCATCAGTTCTACAGCTACTGGTCAGTCCTTGAATCTCATCCAAGTCCTGACCCTGTAACTAATAATAATAATAATAATGGTATTTGTTAAGTACTCACTCTGTGCCAAGCACTGTTCTAAGCAATGGGATAGATACAAGGTTATCACGTTGTGCCACGTGGGGCTCACAGTCTTAATCCCCATTTTACAGATGAGATAACTGAGGCACAGAGAAGTTAAGTGACTTGCTCAAAGGCACAAAGCTTTCAATAGTATTTATTTATTGAGCACTTACTATGTGCAGAGCACTGTACTAAGCGCTTGGAATGAACAAGTCGGCAACAGATAGAGACAGTCCCTGCCGTTTGACGGGCTTACGGTCTGATCGGGGGAGACGGACAGACAAGAACGATGGCAATAAATAGAGTCGAGGGGAAGAACATCTCGTAAAAACAATGGCAACTAAATAGAATCGAGGCAATGTACAATTCATTAACAAAATAAATAGGGTAATGGAAATATATACAGTTGAGCGGACGAGTACAGTGCTGAGGGGAGGGGAAGGGAGAGGGGGAGGAGCAGAGGGACAGGGGGAAAATGAGGGTTTAGCTGCGGAGAGGTAAAGGGGGGATAGCAGAGGGAGTAGAGGGAGAAGAGGAGCTCAGTCAGGGAAGGCCTCTCGGAGGAGGTGAGTTTTAAGTAGGGTTTTGAAGAGGGGAAGAGAATCAGTTTGGCAGAAGTGAGGAGGGAGGGCGTTCCAGGACCGTGGGAGGACGTGGCCCGGGGGTCGATGGCGGGATAGGCGAGACCGAGGGACGGTGAGGAGGTGGGCGGCGGAGGAGCGGAGCGTGCGGGGTGGGTGGTAGAAAGAGAGAAGGGAGGAGAGGTAGGAAGGGGCAAGGTGATGTAGACCCTCGAAGCCTAGAGTGAGGAGTTTTTGTTTGGAGCGGAGGTCGATAGGCAACCACTGGAGTTGTTTAAGAAGGGGAGTGACACGCCCAGATCGTTTCTGCAGGAAGATGAGCCGGGTAGCGGAGTGAAGAATAGACCGGAGAGGGGCGAGAGAGGAGGAAGGGAGGTCAGAGAGAAGGCCGACACAGTAGTCTAGCCGGGATATAACAAGAGCCCGTAGCAGTAAGGTAGCCGTCTGGGTGGAGAAGAAAGGGCGGATCTTGGTGATATCGTAGAGGTGAAACCGGCAGGTCTCGGTAACGGATAGGATGTGTGGGCTGAACGAGAGAGACGAGTCAAGGATGACACTGAGATCGCGGGCCCGAGAGACGGGAAGGACGGTCGTGCCATCCACGGTGATAGAGAAGTCTGGGAGAGGACCGGGTTCGGGAGGGAAGATGAGGAGCTCAGTCTCACTCATGTTGAGTTTTAGGTGGCGGGCCGACATCCAGGTGGAGACGTCCCGGAGGCGGGAGGAGATGCGAGCCCGAAGGGAGGGGGAGAGGACAGGGGCGGAGATGTAGATCTGCGTGTCATCTGCGTAGAGATGGTAGTCAAAGCCGTGAGAGCGAATGAGTTCACTGAGGGAGTGAGTGTAAATGGACAACAGAGGGGGCCAAGAACTGAACCTTGAGGAACTCCAACGGTTAAAGGATGGGAGGGGGAGGAGGCGCCAGCGAAGGAGACCGAGAATGACCGGCCAGAGAGGTAAGAGGAGAACCAGGAGAGGACGGAGTCCGTGAAGCCAAGGTGAGATAAGGTATGGATGAGGAGGGGATGGTCGACGGTGTCAAAGGCAGCAGAGAGGTCAAGAAGGGTCAGAATGGAGTAGGAGCCATTGGATTTGGCAAGAAGGAGGTCACGGGTGACCTTAGAGAGAGCAGTCTCGGTAGAGTGGAGGGGACGGAAGCCAGATCGGAGGGGGTCTAGGAGAGAACGGGAGTTAAGGAATTCTAAGCATCGATTGTAGACGACTCGTTCTAGGATTTTGGAAAGGAAGGGTAGTAGGGAGATAGGGCGATAACTGGAGGGGGAAGTGGGGTCAAGAGCGGGTTTTTTTAGGATGGGGGAGACGTGGGCATGTTTGAAGGCAGCGGGGAAGGAGCCATTGGAGATTGAGTGGTTAAAAATAGAAGTTAAGGAAGGGAGGAGGGCAGGGGCGATGGTTTTAATAAGGTGAGAGGGAATGGGGTCCACGGCGCAGTTGGAGGGGGTGGCACTTGCGAGGAGGGAGGAGATCTCCTCTGAGGATACTGCAGGGAAGGATGGGAAAGTAGGGGAGACAAGGGGCCGAGCTGGGATTAGAACCCACGACCTCTGAATCCCAAGCAGGAGCTCTTTTCACTAACCCTGCAACACCTTAACCTACATGCTCTCCTTTCCCATTCCACCTCAACTCGCACTCTGATCTGGATGTACCAAACCGTGTGCTGGCCAGCTCACGTTTCTTTCACTCAAAGCCAGAGCCCATGGCCCTCAGTTTACTTATCCTACAGCTCTTGCTTTGAATGTTGGGGTAATGGGAGGGGATCTGCCACTTCCTTCTTGGCCTCAGCTAATTCCAGGTCTGCCACTTGCCAGCCATGTGACCTTGGACAAGTCACAACTTCTCTGTGCCTCAATTTCCTTGTCTGTAAAACAGAGATTCACTCTCTCTCTTTCCTCCTACTAGATTGCGCTCCCTGTGGGACAGGAACTGCATCTGACCTGATTAACTTGTATCTACTCCATCGCTCACAACAGTGCTCGATACATAGTAAGTGCTTAACAAATACCATTAATAAAGGAAAAAAGAGCAAGGACTGTGGCTTTCAGGGAGGAGGCAGCTAGTGAGTTGCTCAGAAGTGGATCGGGGAAGGAGAAAAGAGAACACAACTAATTATTTGTGGGCCTTATGTAGAGGGCACAGATGCATTTTTTTTTAAATGGGTCCAATTATGACTTTAGTGATTTCCACATGGATCACAGGGAAGGGGGAGGGGGAAAAGAGGAGGGGAGAAAATGGGCTCTTCCCTCTTCATCACACCCATAGCAGCTTTCCGGGCAGCACAAAGTCATAAACTTGTCAGGACCTGATGGCACATCCATCCATTTCAACTGCAGAAACACTTGCCAATGATGAGTGTGTGAGAGTCACTCGGGTGGCAGTTGACAAGTGATTTTATTTCCATGATGTGCACAGGGGTTATTAGAAAGCTGCCCAGAGCTTCAGTTTTACAGTGTGGACGGATAATCAATCTTCAGAAGAGTAACTGGCTCGTGTACAGAACTGAGTGACTTTTTCTGGTGAAAGAAATGGTCAAGAAAGATGTTCCAAAGGGCATCCTCACTTTACTTCAAATAACTGAGTAAATAAGTGTACTGAGGGCCGGAATCAAAAGATTCGCCCTGCAGGTACTGGAACGTAGGCAGTGTGGTCCATTGGGCCTAGGAGTTAGAAGGCCCCGGGTTTTAAGTCCTGGTTCCACCACCTGTCTGCTCTGTGACCTTGGGCAAGTCACCTAACTTCTCTGTGCCTCAGATACCTCATCTGTAAAATGGGAATTAAGACTTATGAGCCCCACATGGGACAAGGACTGTGTCCAACCTGTTTACCTACCTTCCCCAGTGCTTAGAATAGTGCCTGGCATGGACCATTGAACAAGTATCATTACATAATGGACCGTGGACCTACTCTATCGGGGAAAATTATATTATCTATGAAGAGCTGAGGCTCTTTCTACTTGCTCTTTTTATGTAAAAACAAAAACTTTAGATTCTCTCAGTGGTGTTTTCTGGGACTCCCCCTCGAAAACCAGACCAAAGCACTGAAGCTCACTGCTACCAGTGAGCTGTGTCCAAACAAGAGCCTGAGATGTTTTCCTCAGACCTCCAACAAAAGGCTCTCTCTGTTTGAATAACTGAACAGGATTTAAATATTCATGCCAATTTCACAGTATTAAAATCAGCCTAAAACTCAAGATCCAACGCTGAAATTATTCACCTTCGCCTGTCACTGACAGAAAATGTGAATACTTCTTGGACCATACCTTTTCCAGACAAAACCTTCAACCACTGCCAAGTGCCTTCCCTTGCTGGCTAGATTATTTAGTGCAATTATGCTTTTTAAATCTATGAAATGCATTCTCAGCAACAGTCTCTATTGGGGCCAGTCACTTAACGTGGGCATATGCAGTGATGATGGGGGCAGAGTGCAAATGAGAGGTAGAGCAGGTGAATTTTCAGTGATTGGTTAACTACAAAAATTCCAAAGTTAGATCAGATCCTGAAGAATCAGAACTTAATGTGAAGCCACTCTGATTATGTGAGTTCCAAAACAGGGCTAAAAAATCTCCTCTGACATTTCTTTTCCAAGACCTGGCACGGATTCACTAAGAAAAACCCTTTCCTCAAGCTACTCAAGTAGCTCCATCTTTGCAATGCACAGCGAGTGCAACAAAGAGAAGTCAAGTACAGGGTTCCTTTCAGCATTTCTGCACAGTTGAGGGTTGAAAGTTTAGAGACCGAAACGATTGATCTGGAAAAACACAGAGACTATATCCCTGTATTATACCACGTTACTGAATTAAAACCGAAAACCTCTAGCTGGAAAGTTCAGCTAATTTCTTAAATTAGCTAATCCTGCTGACACAGGATTCAGTGAGAAATAGAAGCCCCAAGTATTCCCCTTTAGGCCCACAGACCATCCACCCAGAATCCCAAATGGAAAGTAGTGAGTCAATCATGCAGTTTTGCATCAAATCAATTAATTGTATTTATTGAGCACTTACTGTGGGCAGACCCCTGTATTAAGTGCTTGGGAGAATACAACAGAGTGACATGTTCCATGCCCAAAATGAGCTTTCAGTCCAGAGGGAGAGACTGACATTAATATAAACAGATTATGGACATGCACATAAGTGATGTGGAGCTAAGGGACGGGTGTGTAAAGAGAGTGAATCTAAGTACAAGGTCAGTGCAGAAGGGAGTGGGAGAAGAGGAAATGAGGGTGGGAGAAGAGGAAATGAGGGCTTAGTCAGGAATGGCCTCTTGGAGGAATTGTGCCTTCAATAAGGCTTTGAAAGTGGGGAGTGTAATCGCCTGTCGGATATGAAGAGGGAGGGTGTTCAGGGAGTAGGTTGGCATTAGAGACGCAACGCGTGCCGGTTGGGTTGTAGTAGAAGAGCAGCTAGGTAAGGTAGGAGAGGGCAAGGTGATTGAGTATTTAAAAGCCGATGGTAAGGAGTTGCTGTTTGATGCCGAGGAGGATGGGTAACCACTGGAGGTTCTTGAGGAATGGAGAAATATGGACAGAAAGTTTTTGTACAAAAATGATCTGGGCAGCAGAGTGAAGTTTAGACTGGAGTAGGGAGAGACAGGAGGCAGGGAAGCCAGCAAAGAGGCTGATACAGTAATCCAGGTGGGATAGGAGAAGTGTTTGGTATATAAGTACCAAAATTATTATCTTCAGTAGGTCAGCAAGACCTTTTTTTAATGTTCTTTGTTAAGCACTTATGTGTCTAAGTGCTGAGGTTGATACAAGTTAATCAGGTGATTTCCTGTCCCACATGGGCCTCACAGGCTGAATCTGCAAGAGAATAGGTATTTAATCCCTACTTTATGGTTGAGGAAACTGAGGCACAGAGAAATTAGTAGTTTGCCCAAGGTTATACAAAAATCAATTGGCAGCGCTGGGATTATACTCTCCAAATTAACATCATCTTCAATCCCCACGTGTATACTCTTTCCCAGCATTTAGTACAGTGTTCTACACACAGTAAGCACTTAATACATGTTATCTGCTACTTCTACCCTCCATTGAGGATGGTCTAAGAACACTAAATTATACTATTTGATCGCCACTAGACAGAGATACTAAATTTTTAAAGTACAAAACTAGGCAAACCTCCCTTTCACTTCTCCAAGTAGTCTAATGCATTTGCTACACAATCCAGAAATATCTATTCGGTCCCCAAATTATAGATTTATGACAAGAATTCAGACTCCAAATACAGAATGTGCTCTGCCTGGATTAGCTAACAGGCTCCGGGTCCTTTGATTGCAGGCATAAAGTACGTATTCATTGGAGATCCTTTGTTTCAGCCATCAGGCACTTACCCTACTTGGGAGTTCTGGGGAGGAACAAATTGTGCTCAATTTTCTTTGGATTGGACTCAATGGGCTGGCAAAATGTTAACGTCCACCGTGGGTTAGACTGCCACCAAGAGACATCGCTTCAGAAGAAATCTCTTGTTTATTGCTCTCTGCAGTGAATTTGATGCAGTGCAGATAAGCGCTCAATAAATACGATTGAATGAATCCAGAAAGGACAGTTAAGCTTATAGTAAGGATGGGCGAAACAATACTGCCAGGAGTCCTTCAAGGACAGAAGGAGATGAGGCACCTCCTATCTGTAATAGGCACAACTGAGGACATATGCTTCTGGATCAGCTCTGTAGAGGGGGAAACGAGGGTGAGATGGTGATGACCCAAGAACCGCAATAACCCAGGAATCCATAGCATTAGTGCGTTAATATTTTCAGATGACATTTCCCACCAGCTGGGGCTCAGGAAACAAAGGCGTTCCCATCCCAAAACAGGAGTGGAAAGAGCACTGGATGAAAAAGAATTTTGGCTATTAAAAAATCTATTTATTAGAGAGGTAACATGACCCAATGGAAAGAGCACTGCCCTGGGAATCAGAGGACCTGGATTCTAATTCTAGTGCCACCATTAATCTGTTGTATGAACTTGGGCAAGTCACTCTCACTTTACTGTGCCTCAGTTCCCTCATCTGCAAAATGGAGATTCAATACCTGTTCTCCCTCCTGGTTAGACTGTGAGCCCCACGTGGGACCTGAATATTTTTTTATCACCCCATTGCTTAAAAAACACAAACTCCATTATCATTAATTTTATTATTGTCAGCATTAGAGGCAGCTGTATTTACTGAGCACCTACTGCCTGCACAGCACTGTGTTAGACTCTTGGCCGACCCTAGCAATGAAAGGTGTGGTCTTGCTCCAAAGAATTTCCAATGGAAGTGGGGGAAGACATTGAACATAAATTGATTAATATACTAGCGAGCAAGAGATATAAATAGGGAATGGATCCCCTGGGTTTTGCTCTCACAGAAAAGAATGGTTATGAGTGATGGACCCAAGGGAATAAGTGGATAATAAACAGAGATAAATATGTGAGTGCTGAAGAAGTTGACACATGGTCATTTCCCCATTATAACAGTTAGTAGTTTCTCCATCTCCTAGGCCACCTTGTCCCTCCAGAAACTAGTCAGGTCTCTTCCTTCTCCTGTGTTCCATCATGACCTTCTAAGGGCTCAGGACAGAGAGTTCTGATCTTGTAGCCCAGGGTATTTGTGGTGAAATGTTTTTCTAAGAGTTTCTTAAACTTCTTCCTTCACTTCTCAAAGACTATTAGATCTGTCTTGGACCCCTTGACCTCTCATTATTTCTTCCCTCCCCACAAAATGCTGGCTCTTTTCCAGTGATACAGGAAATACTCTGATACTCTGATTCTCCTGATTAAAGGGGAATCTCTCGTACGTCATTACGCTGGCAATTTTATTCAGCATTCACCTGCCCGTTACTCAAACTGTATCACAAAAAGGGCTCAAACAATCCATTAACTTGGCTAAAACCATTTTCCTCCAAAGGCCCAACAAGCCACACAAATCAAACTAATGAGTCATTTCAACAATCCAATTATTGCAACACCCTTGTGAGGTCAAGAGATGCACCTACGCAGCAGTTCCCAGGACAGCTAAAGGAAACTGTAGCTCTGAAAAAGAATGGGTTTCTTTTAACATCCAGGGGGAGCCAGAAATTCTAATTCCAACTCCTGGTTTTGGAGTCTTTTCTGCCCTAACTCTCTTATGAAGCATTACTAAAGAGAGATAGAGTTCACCACATCATTGTGAGGAAGCCTAATGGAAGGTTCTTGTCAGATTAGCTCAAAGTCCTTGAACTCCTCAGGGAAAAGGGGCTTGGGAACATGTTAAACTCTAGCTGTCACAGTTAATTCTTCCTGAAAGCCAGGCCTGCAAGATGTCCCCAGCTGCCTATTTGCCTTGGGACAGGTGCGTTTACTGTTTCAATGTGTATGCATCTGGTCATATGCAACTCTGATGGATAAGGAGATGTTCTTGACTTGGATCAGACGAGAACAGCGGGATTAAATAAAAATAGGACATGAATATAAATCAGCTTTTAAAAACAAAACCAAATGCTATCATTCAGGCAGTTCGGTGTCCGAACCAAGTTAGCTCTGATCATGATGATGATGGTATTTGTTGATGATAATGGTATTTGTTAAGCATTTACTGTGTATCAAGCACTGTTCTAAACACTTGGGTAGACACAAGGTAAACAGGTCAGACACACTCCCTTGTCCCACATGGGGCTCACAGTCTTAATCCCCATTTTACAGATGAGGCCACTGAAGCACAAAGTAAAGTGAACTGCCCAAGGCCACACAGCAGATGAGCAGCAAAGTCAGAATTAGAACCCGGGTCCTTCCAATTCCCAGGCCCATGTTCCATCCACTAAGCCATGCCACTTCCACCACTAAAGTGTCTGACAGAATTGGATGAATCCCTATTTGAAGAGAGCCAATCCAGTTTGGTTCAGTGATACAAACACACAATTCTCTGGACCAGTCTTGGCCTCAATTTGTTTGTATCACTGACTTTCTCCTGGTCATATTCGCCATTAACCATAGCAGAGGATTTCAGCTCTGGCTGAGGAGATAAATACAGTCCCTCACCCACCCAGTCAGAAGGCCAGGAGGAACCATTAAGGTGAAGGTTTCTGGGCATAGTGACATCATAACAAGTAAAGGCTAGGGATAAGATCACCAAATCCATCTGGAAAAGTGTAGAAAGGGGAGAATGATCTCAAAGGCCATCATCAAATATTCAGAGAAGCGTTGTGGCTCAGTGGAAAGAGCACAGGCTTGGGAGTCAGAGGTCATGGGTTCAAATTCTGGCTCTGCCACTTGTCAGCTGTGTGACTGTGGGCAAGTCGCTTCACTTCTCTGTGCCTCAGTGGCCTCATCTGTAAAATGGGGATGAAGACTGTGAGCCTCACGTGCGACAACCTGATTCCCCTGTATCTACCCCAGCGCTTAGAACAGTGCTCTGCACATAGTAAGCGCTTAACAAATACCAACATTATCTGCTCATTCCATTATACTGTATGCTCCCAAGCATTTAGTACATAGTAAGTACTCACTAAATACCATGGATTAATTGATCTGCCCTCTGAGGTACTCCAACTAAAATTAATATGTGGGTGCCCGTGTGTTTGGGTGATGTGGTGGGGAGCAGGGTGCTCTGGCTCAGACAGAAAGAGGAAGGATTAGGTAAAATGTGATATTCACTTCCTAAAAGGAAGACCAGATTTTAATTTTTAAAATGGAAATTTCAGGAGACTCTTCCTGGCTCACTCAGATGGCCATGGCTCTTTTACTCTAATGCAGATATTCTTCAAGCCTTGTAAAAACTCCTGGAAAATCCAGAAAGGGAATGAGCATGCTTTTCAAGCCCAAATTTCTTGTCATGGCTTGAAAAACATTTTGATCTGTTCCAGGATAATCCCGCATTTGATTCTCTAAGGCTATTACAGCCCATTACTCTGATTGTAGTAACTCCAGTGAACCTTGGCAATGGTGACAATAAATCAATATTCTCGGTGTAGCAGATATGTAATATTACAAAATCTCTGGAAAATATTGCCAGCATAAATCTATTACCCTAATGAAACATTAAACCTATAAAAGGGGGTTTAAAAATCTGTCTTGAGCCCTAAACACATCCCTACTCTACATGATTACAGGGCAGGGGTTTGAACTGTCTTTTCCCTGCATTGGGAAAACAATGACTCACTAATGAAAAATTGCATTTGTCAGGATTGCAAATTTCTCTAGGAGCAGAGCAAGTGTTTGGATCTGATATCACCCACTGGAAGGCCAGATTAGCAAAAGAATAAAGCTAAATGGAGCACTGAGCATCAGCTAGTGACAATTGCTGCTTTCCCAAGGCAAATTGCAAGGACCTGGTTGGTCCAGGCGGGAGAAAATACTATACAGGTCAAAGTGAGCGATATGTGTTTCTGACATGCCCGGAAGCAAGAGCTCTTCCACTCAAATGAGCATCCACTGTCTTTAGTGGAAGTGAATGATCTGTGGAAAGGCATCTTTGCTTTGCTGAGATAGAATTCTTTGTTAATTTGAATTGGGAAGAGGCCAGGGCTATTATTTCAGAATTGTGTTGACCCTAGCAAACAAATCCTACCCCCCACTCCTAATGTCTACTGTTCTCCAGCAATGTTGCCTTCCTCTGAATGGGCTCATCTTCCCAAGGCTTTTGTCTCAGAGCTCCTAAGAACCCTATCAAGTGGGAAACCAAATCATAATAATAGTTATCATACTTGTTAAGCACTTACTAAGCACTAAGGTGGATACAAGTTGATCAAGTTGGGCACAATCACTCTCCCCCATGGGGCTTACACTCTCATGCCCATTTTACAGGTGAGGTAACTGAGGCCCAGAGAAGTGACTTGCCCAAGATCACACATCAGACATATGGCAGAGCCACTGATGGCAGGGCAAGATGCAAGTCAATTTTCTCTTGGCTTCCCTCTATTTCCCTCCTGGGACAACCTGTCACACCAAATACCTTGCATTCCATTAACTATCTCCCTTTTAATCATCCACTCTTATCCCATTTCACCCCAGCTCTCACCCCATTCCACCCAAGCTCACCCTCTTGCCATTGCTGGTTCTCAACTTTCCCTTCTCCCCTCACCCAGCTCATGCCCAGAATTTCCTCCCCCGTTCAAATCACTCAGATGGCTACTGACCCAATCTTCAAAACCCTCCTGAACTCCCTGTCCGCAAGGAAGCTTCCCCCGACTAACTATTCTTCTCCCTAGGCCACATCTTCCAAAATATCATCTCGGCACTTTTCCACAGGGTTCTTCTGGGCTCTTCCGGCTCTGTTACTTCATAGGTCCACCAACTCTGTTATTTCATACTCTCCCTAGGGCTTAGTACAGTGTTCTCCATATGGTAAATGCCAATATATCTGATCGATTGATAGTTCTCTATCTTTTCTAAAGAGTTCCAAGTCCTTAGCACCTAAATTCCTCTTTAACCTCACAACATTCCTGTAAAGAACAGGTATTGTTCTCATGGGGAGATGAAGCCCAGAGAGGTTAGTCTCTCTGCCCAGGTAACACAGCAGATGAGTAGCAGAAAGAGCTCTGTGTAAAAGCATAAGCCATGCCAGAGTGAACCACCAATATGTGTGTTACGTCTCTATCAGCGGCCTCAAAGGATGTTGGAGGCATGTTACCTTCTTTGACGTTATCATCATCATTATTACTATTATTCTTTTAACATTTGTTAAATGCCTATGGGCCAAACACCTTATTAGATCATCAGACCGGACACATTCTCTGTCCCCCAAGGGGCTCACAGTCTAGGGGGTAGGACAGGTATTGAGTACCCATTATATAGATGAGGAAACTGAGGTACAGAGAAGTTAAGTGGCTTGACCAAAGTCACTCATCCATTCTCATGATTATAGATGCACTAACATCCCTAATTTTCCCCCTCTAATAACTCTAATTCAGGCCCCCAGATTCTCCAGCAAATGTTTCAACCTGCAAGGTCATTATTTTTAATGGTTTCAAAACACTCCACGCATTAAATCTAATTGGAAGGTCAAATCACTAAAGGACATAACTTTGGATAATTATCGACTAGCTTAGATATTAAGCCAAAACTTCAAAGAAAAAATCAGAAGGAAATACTGCCAGGAGAACTTTCTTCATGTTCCCCAATTAATCATGTCTCTATGCTCTTCAGTTTTTAAAGACCAACAAACATTTAAAGGGTGCAACTAGTTTGAGTAAAGGTCTATCATCACCAGTTCCAAGTGAAAAAAATAAAGCGGTTGCAGAAATATTTCCTAGAGACCTTAGGCAATTGCTCAGCTCAGGAAGTGGGGAGGGAAAAGAAGCCTCAAGATTCACAAGAGTCACCACTGGGTAGTGACGGAATGACCGTCACATCTTGCTCTTGGTTGTCTCCAAAATGAGTCTTGCATATTCAGGTTGGATCATTTATTACCCAAAGTTGTTTGAGCCCATTTCATTGTCAAAGGTCACACCAAAACCATCACTCAGGCTTGACAGCTTACTGTGTGATAATTCATAACTGTGGGATCTGTTAAGTGCTTAATATATCCCAAGCAATGTATTAAGCGTTAGGTAGGAACAAGATAATCGGGTGGGACATCGTCCCTGTTACATGTGAAGCAGTGTGGCTCAGTTGAAAGCACGGGCTGGGGAGTCAGAGGTCATGGGTTCAAATCCCGGATCCACCGCTTGTCAGCTGTGTGACTTTGAGCAAGTCACAACTTCTCTGTGCCTCAGTTACCTCAACTGTAAAAAAAAACTGGGGATGAAGACTGTGAGCCTCACATGGGATAATCTAATTACCCTGTATCTACCCCAGCGCTTAGAACAGTGCTTGGCACATAGTAAGCGCTTAACAAATCCCAGCATTATTATTATGTGGGTCTCACAGTCTAAGGCAGGGGGAGAAAAGGTATTTCAACCCCATTTTACAGATGAGGAAACTGAGGCAGCGAGAAGTTAAGTGACTTGCCCAAGGTCACACAGCAGACAAGTGGTAGAGACGGCATTAGAAGTCAGGTACTTTGACTCTCAGCCCGTGCTCCATCTACTAGGCTATGCTGCTTCTCTGTAGAACACTGTACTGAGGTTGGAAGAATGTAATAGCAAAGGCAGATGTGATTCTTACCCTCAGTGTTCTTACAATGTCGTCTCAGCCTTGAATCCTCTCCCTGGAGCACAGAAAATGCCTCTTAGACAACAGATTGCCCATGTACTAACCAAGAAGCCTCCCTCTCCTGTTGGTTTCCCTGCTCTCTCATCTGAGAATCACTTGGTTTGCGGCAAGAATGGAGAGGGTAAGGTTGCAAAAAAGGACGAGGGGAAGAGGTGAGCATATGATAATAGCCCAGGGTTCTGGGAGCCTAATCAGTCTTGCTTTATCTTCTTTTACTTTTTCTACCTTGCATTTACAATAATAATATCCTCTTTCTTCTCCTCCAAGCCATCCCTCTGTCTGTGATAACGTTACCGTCCAAGACGGAGCTTTATATTTAATTGATTTTATTGTCCTCCTATAATATTTCTGGATTGATAAGGAATGTGAAATGCTCCTTCGCTCTAGGATTTAATTTAATTTGCTTAAAAATCAATTTCATTTAACAGCTAGTCGTCTGGCCTCAATATTTAACAGTTGTGTTAACTGGAATTGATATACTGCAGCAACCCAACTTATCTTCAGCCTTGTCTCTTTGACAAGGGAGAATGTAGAAGAAATCCACTGAGGTGTTTAAGGCAACAGAGCTGAGAAGCCCAAGCTTAAAAAAATCAATTAGCTGACACCTAATCCCCGAAGGAATGACCACCTGACTTTACTTGCTTCAGGAAGGGTTTTAGCCGTACCAGTCGGCACTGCCTGAACTGCATAGTGAGAGGGATTTAAAACAATAATTCCACCCTAGGCTTGACAGGGCAATAAAATCTTTAGAGACCTCTCGGATTCATTTCTCACCCAAGGGAGAAAAGCAGTTTAACATAAGCCACCGACCCCTGTGGAGCCAAGTGATGTCTACAAGTGTGGATTTCCAAGATGGGCCAAAGCTCTGTAATTCTGAAAATTGTGCTTAGAATGGTGCTTGGCATATAGTAAGCGATTAACAAGTACCATTATTATTATTATTCTGTCTCCCCCTCCGCAACCTCAGGCTTAGTCTGACTTTAGCCAAATAATCTCTAGATTCAAGCACACAAACACACATGCACAAAAACTCATGAAAACCTCACAGAGTAAAGTCAGAGATGGCTCAATCTCTATGCCTCTCTCTGTCTTGATTATGATGGTGTTTCCATAATCCACGAGACTGAAAAGTATTTCATCACTTTCAAAGCGAGAGAAACTTAAATGGAGCCAAGTTCTCTGAGTAGCAAATGTCACAGTAATAGTTGTGTGCAAAGTGGACACCATTTAGAGAAGATTGTCCCTTTATCAGCCTCACCAAGCCAAACCAAGAAAAATTCGGGCCAGTGGGGTCACGAGGGCGAGGCCCGCAGCCAGCCAAGCAGAGTCACGGGGACTAATGCATTTACAGAGGAAGCATCACGGACATATCACATGTATGTGAAGAGGAGACCCAGGGATGTCCGACGTCTGAGCCTTACCTGACTGTGACATGGCCGCAGAGAAGGAAAGACACTGATAGGCTATTCGCTTTCCACATCGGTAAGGTCGCTTTCTCATTCTCCCACAAAGAGCTGACAGATCTGAGTGTAGTGACAGGCTGCCCATCTGGAAAGAGAAATTCGTACGCGTGAGGAAATTCACTTCTGGAACTGTGCCACAATCCAGAAATTCTGCCTCTCGCCAGACCTGAGGGCTGGGGAGAGACTCGGGGAGGGAGAAGGAGTGTGGTCTGAGACCTGGGTTCTAATCCCGGTTCTGTCACTTTCTTGCTGGGTCATCTTGGGCTTGACTTCTCTGTTCCCCAGTTTCCTTGCCTGTCAAGTGACCTGATCACCCTCTCCTTAGACTGTGAGTCTCATGTGGGACAGGGCCTGTGTCCAGTCTGACTAGTTGCCTACACCCACTGCCTTCCTCTCCTCCACACTCCTCTTCTTCTTGACTCCCTCCAGTCTGGGTTCTGCTCCGTTCATTCCAGGGACCCTGACCTCTCTAAGGTCACCGGTTGCCTTCTTCTTGCTAAATCCAACAACTGTCATTCCATCGTAATCCTCCTTGACTCTTCAGTTGTCTTGGACACTGTGCACCTCCGCCTTCTCCTTGAATCACTAGGTAACCTTGGCTTCACTGACACTGTCTCCTCATTCTCCTCCTATTTCTCTGCGGGTCTCTCTCAGTCTCTTTTGTGAGTTCCTTCCACTTCTCACCCTTGAACGGAAAGAGCCCCTGGAAGCCCAGTTCTATGTCCCCTTCTATTCTCAATCTATACCCACTCGGTTGGAGAACTGAGTTGCTCTCATCGTGTCAACTACCATGCAGATGATTCCCAAATCTCCATCTCCAGACCTCACCTCTCTTCTTCTCCGCAGTCTCACATTTCCTGCTGCCTTCAGGATATCCCTACCTGAATAACCCACTGACACCTGAAACTGAACATAGCCAAAACAGAACTCCTTAACTTCCCACTCTAAACTACCTTCCTCTTGTCTTTTCCATCACCGTAGCCAATATCACCCTCTTCCCTGTCTCCCAAGCCCATAATCTTGGCAGTATCCTCAACTCACCTCTCTCATTCAACCCACATAGTCAACATCAACAAATCCTGTCAGTTCGTCCTTCCCTGCATCACTAAAGCCCATCTTTTCCTCTATCTGAAACGCTACCATGCTGATCTGAGCATTTATCATATACTGCTCCGACTACTCCTCCTGCCTGCTCACTAACCTCCCTGCCTCCTGTCTTTCCCCACTCCAGTACATTCTTCAATCTGCCACCCAGATCTTCTAAGAAACCATTCAGTCCATGTATCATCACTCCTCAAGACCCTCCAGTGATTGCCCAACCACCTCTGCATCAGACAGAAACTCCTTTAGACTGGGGAGAGGAGATAGGATGGGGGCAGTAGGGGAGAGGTGATCGAACCCCTTAAAGCCAACATTAAGCAGTTTCTGGTGGATTGCAGAGATTGATGGGCAACTACTAGAGGTTTTTGAGGAGTCGGGAGATGTGCTCAGAATGATTTTTTCAGAAAAATAATCCAAGCAGCCCAATGAAGTATAGTCTGCAGTGAGAAGAAAATGGAGGCAAGGAGATCAGCAAAGAGGCTATAGACTCTAAGCTTCTTGTCATCAGGAAAGGGGGCTACCGGCTCTGTTGTAGCACTTAGAACAGTGCTTCACACAAAGTAAGTGCTTAACAAATGCCATCATTAAGTGCTTAGTACACTTCTCTGTACAAAGTAAGCACTCAGTAAACACCATTAGTTCACTGAGGCTAATTCAGTAGTCAAGACAGGATATAACAATCATGAAACTAAAAGTTTGGGAGTGTATAATATAACAGAGTAGGTAGACATTTGCCCAAGTTCTGTAACTTGGCATGTAACTTATTATGATAGCAATCAATTACTCATATTTATTAATTCCTTACTGAGTGCAGAACACTGTCCTAAGTGCCTGGCACAGTACTATTCAACAGAGTTGGTAAACATATTCCCTGTTCACAAGGAGCTTATAGTCTAGAGGGGAAGAGAGAGATATTAACATAAATAAGTTATGGATATGTACATAAATTCTCTGGAGCTGAGGATGGGGTGAATGAAAGGTATAAATCGAAGTGTAAGAGCAGTGCAGAAGGGAGTGGAAGAAGAGGAAACGAAGGCCTCTTGGAGGAGATGAGATTTTATTAAGGCTTTTAAGGTGAAAGTGATCCCCTGTCAGATGTGAAGGGAGAGGAAGCTCCAGGATAGAGGCAAGACATGGGTGAGGAATCAGAAGCAAGATAGAGGAGAGGGAAATACATAGAGTGGATTGTCATTAGAGAAGTGGACTAGGTTGTATTGACTTAATATAACAGATTTAGCAGACATATTCCCTGCCCAGGGGAAGCTTGCATTCTAGATGAGGAGACAGACGTTAATTCCAGATATGTATCTAAGTGCTTTGGGGCTGAGAGCTGGGTGCAGTGAAGGCAAGGTTACTTGCTTTGAGGAGAAGGGGGTGGGCCATAGTGTTGAAGGCATCTGAGAGGTGGAGGAGGATTAGGATGGAGTAGATGGATTTGGCAAGAAAGATCATTGGTGACCTTTAGGAGGGCGGTTTTGGTTGAGTTGAGGGAGCGGAAACCAAATTGGAGGAGGTCAAAGAGAGATTTAGAGGAGAGGAAGGGGAGGCAGAGGGTGTAGACAATTCACTCAAGGAGTGAGTTTTAGTTTTTTTCTTATAATATTTGTTAAACATTTATTATGTGGCAGGCACCATACTAAACCCTGGGGTAGATATGAGATAATAGAATTGCTCACACTCCCTGTCCCACAAGGGGCTCCTAGTTTTAATCCCAATTTTGCAATTGAGGAAACTGAGGCACTGAGAAGTTAAGTGAATTACCAAGGTCACAAAGCAGACTAATGGAATAGCTGAGATTAGAACCCAGGTATTCTGACTCCCAGGTCCATGCTCTTTCCACTCGGCAACACTGCTTATCAGCAGCAGAGTTTGGAAAGAAATGGTAGAAGGAAGATGAGGTGACAACTGGAGCAGTTTGCATGGAGAGGAAGAGGCAGATTCAAGAGATATTGTGGAGATTGACTAGACTAGATATATGGACTAGCTGACTAGGACAGAAATACACTTACTAAATGAATCCTCAGTCCCTCACTCACACCCCACACTGCACTTTATCCATCCTCCCTGTACCTTCCCATCAGCCCCTGGGGCAATGACTGAGGATTTTCCACAAAACCAGAGCAAGGCAGATCCTTCAGTTTATCATTTATGGTATTTGTTAAGCACTACTATGTGTCAAACACTATTCTAAGTACAGGTAGGTAGGTAATTAGGTTGGACATCATCCCTGTCCCGCACGGGGCTCACAGTTTAGGAGGGAGAACAGGAGAACTGAGGCATAGAGCAGTTAAGTGACTTGCCCAAGGTCACACAGCAAGCATTTGGCAAAGTCAGAATTAGAACCCAGGTCCTCTGACTCCAGGACCGTGCTGCTTCTCCATGCCTCTTTTCTTTTTTTGATGGTATTTGTTAAACACTATGTGCTAGGCACTGTACTAAGGTCTGGGGTTATTATTAGCTCATCATGGAGCTGGATTCCTTTAGATCCCAAGGACACCCAAAAAACTATTAAGTGTCACCAACAGAAAGATATAGGTAGCTCTCCTCCCCAATCTTCAGCCATTTACCTCGGATGGCATGAACTGTTTCAATGACAATTAAAGCCCTCACTCACTGAGTTTGCAAGCTACAGTATTATCAGAGACCCTACCTCCAGTGCTTGTTTTAGGTCATTTCTCAACAGGCTCTCATCCCCCTTTAAAGGCCCATATAGTTTTTGGTATTTCAAAAACCAATCACCAAGGAGAAAGGAAGAGGCAACTCATGTCTTCTTTATGGACTGTGTCATCAAACCACCCCCATTTCCAGAATTTTAATGGTCTTAGAGCCAAATTCATGGGGCAATCTGCTAACAAGTGATTATCTTTTCACTTGGTCATTAGCCACCGCATTAACTGAAAGCCATTTTGATTTGAAAAAAAATCAATCAGGCTAAAACAGCAAAGCTAATAAAAGGTCTGATTTTCTAGGAACAGAAGGATGTGGCAATGAGGTCTTAATGAGGCCAAAGCCTTCTTCAGAAAGTACCTGAGGGAAAGAGTACATCGTGGCAAATTTTCCTCATTCTACTATTCTTACTGGTTTTATATGTATTTTCTATTGTATGTATTTTAGCATTTATCTCATGCCAGATTGTAAGTTCCTTCAGAGCAAGCATCATGTCTACTAACCCTATTGCAAACTAAATGTTCATTAAATAGTATTTACTGAACTTTCCTAATCTCAGTGAACATTTTCCACTCACTTTCCTCATCCTGTCTAGAAGAAAGCCCTGAGGTCCTATTTTTGCGATTAAATATGGTCAGGATTTCACAGTCTTCCTCTTGCATAATTTTTACATAAATATTTATACTAGGTTCCCAGTCCACCTGGCCCTTTCCAATGTCTAGTATAAGAATGTTAATTGTATACTCATTTATTTTTTTTCTGTTAACCCCTCTTCCTCCTCTATTGGATGACAAAGTCCTTGAGGGAAGAAGCTGGGCCTATTACTTAATGTGTAAAATATCTTTTTTGGACCTAGGAAGGGTCCTTTCCATCCTTCTGTCTCAGCCTCCCGGTCTCCCTCTCACCTCCTTTCCATTCTCCCCTTGTATCTCTAGACCTTAAGGTCCAACTCTCTCTGTAGGAGCAATATTAATGAGGCTGATGTGGAATGAATAAATTACCATAGTCCATTTATTCACAAACATGGTCCTGTCTAGTGGAATATGCTTTTGAATAAATGTTCCCAGTGCAAGTCACTATCATTTTTTAAAAGGGGCTGAGAAATGAACATATTACAAGCTGGGAAATTGCTTTATGGATCTTAAACAAAGACTATCAGATTTGAATTTCACCTCTACAGCAAACAGAGAATAATATAAACGAGTCTTCCTCAGTCAGAAAGCAAAGGCGCCTGCTATTTAAAATGGAAATTTGCTGGCCTATTTTCCAACAGCTCCTCTTATCAGCCTGCCATGTTGGAGGGCCAACTATTCTCTCCTCAGTGAGCTTGTCTGCCATTTCCCCAGAGGGCTACGATCTAAGTGACTCTGACATATCAGCAGAGAGCCAGTAGGTCAGTCTGGGCTCCTTGATTTCAAACAAAAATTGAGAACCGGGCTTGGATATAATCAAGGACATCAGATGGCTTAAGTCACTTTACTTTCTTATGCCTCGGTTTCCTCATCTGCAGAATGGAAATTAAATACCTGTTCCCTCCCCACTTTAGACTGTGAGCCATTAAGGGGGACACGGATCAAACCTGAGCTGAATGTATCTGCCCCAGGGCTTAGCACAATGTACAGAGAAACATAAAGACCCTTAGGCACAGACTTTTTTCCAAACTACATGCTTAATCTCTAAATGATCCTTGTGTTCCCTTCACTGCTAAGGTGAGTTAGTAAACACCGGCTGAGGAGGACAAGCAGAAGATTCATTACCCAAAGGCTTAAAAGACAAACCAGCATTTTCATCAATGCAACTGTCCTGTACTGCTCAATTCCTGTGGTCAGAGGAGCTGATTTTTAACAACCTATGGACCCATGTTTAATTAAATGGATGGTATTTATTGAGAGCATACTGTGTGCAGAGCACTGTACTAAGCACTTGAGAGAATATAGTACAACAGACTCGGCAGATTTGTTCCCTGCCTAATTCTAGAGTCATTTAATTGAAAATGCAAATAGCTGTCAGGTACCTCTATTTTCCATCCCTTTAGACATAGTAGTTCAAGCCCAAATAGGCGCTTCAGTCCATTTTTAATTCAGGGTTTTGAACAGAATGGACATTTAATAAATACCATTGCTGTAACTAGTGTCTCATATAAAGCCTGGTTTCTCATCCGCGCTTATGCTCTGGTGATTACTCTTCAAACATTTTTACACATTTACCCGGCCTGCTAGGAGTTCTCTTTGTAACTCGGTCCCTTTCCCTTCAAGATGGGCCCACCGTGCTGAGTCAGCACGGGCAATGTTTTAAATTAGTCATGCTTCCTGCCTCTGCTTAATCAACCCTAAAAAGCCAGTTCCACAGCTACTGCTTCATTTTTGCTGCTGTCAATCATGATCGTTTCAGCAACTATCATCCAGTCAATTGTGAAATCTTCCTTTAAAGTAGACTGGGATCAGGTGAGGCCTCTACTTCGAAATCGGCTTTTACATTCTAATTATATTTTTCTTCTGAATAGAGGGCAAGCACAGTGCAAAGGAGGGAGCCTAAATCCCAGACAGTGATAGAGGTCAAGCTCGATTTTGCTTTTTTCCTCCGGTTGTCTATTTGCGTTGATTTCCCTTCAGTTACTCGGTCGCTAAAGAAGCAGCAGCATGGCCTAGTGGAAAGAGCATGGGTCTGAGAATTAGGAGATCTGGTTGTAATCCCAGCTCTGCCACTTGCCTGCTGTGTGACCTTGGGCAAGTTACAACTACTTGGTACCTCAGATTCCTCATTTGTAAAATGGGGATTCAATACCCGTCCTCCCTCCCATACTGTTCCAAATGTCACAGGGACCATGTCCAATCTGATGATATATTTAACCCAGAGCTTAGCACAATGCTTGGAACATAGTAAGCACTTATCAAATATTAAAATTAGTTGGAGTTATTAGGCCAGAAGCAGTTCCTGCAGGTTTGTCTCTTCTGGAAAGGGCAAGTGGCCATACTTAATGGCCAGTGGTGTCACAGAGCATGTGGCTCTATTCCAATAATGTCACTTTAGAGAAAAATTGACAGTGTGTGGACCCTCTTTCAGCAGCTTTGCTAATCCACTGCCTCTGGGTCTGAGATCTAAATTATTATTATTTTTTTTTAATGGTACTTGTTAAGCACTTCATATGTGCCAGGCACTGTACTAAGCACTGGGGTAGATAGGAGCTAATCAGGTGGGATCTAGCCCATGTTCCACATGGGGCTCAAAGTCTTCATCCCCATTTTACAGCACAGACTTGACCAAAGTCACACAGCAGACAAGTGGAGGAGCTGGGCTTAGAACCCAGGTCCTTTCGACTCTCTAGACTGTGCTCTATCCACTAAGTTCCACTTGCCTGCTGTGTGACCTTGGGCTATGACAACCTGGTAATCTTTTATCTACCCCACTCTTTATTCAGTGTCTAGCACATAAGCTCTTAAAAAGTACTATTAAAAACCCACATACACACACAAAACCAAATGACCCCCTCAGCAACTCCTCCAGAAGAGAATTGGCCATTGGAGAAAAAGTTGACTTAGACGCAACTCTCCCTCCCCTAGAAGCCCCTGGCAAAAGCAAAAAAAAAGTCAAGAGTTCCTTCAGAATCAATTCCAAACCTGGGATCCTGGATAACAGCAACTGTGACCATCTACCTACGTTAGCCATCATAAAGAGAACAACTGAGCCCTCACAGACTGTTTTCAGACCCAGGGCAAGTTAAGCAAGGCTCATGAAGAGGTGAAAACTGAGGAATTAACAATGCAGCAACTCTGTCCTTGGGGTCTTCATTAAAATTGAAAAGTTAAAGCTTCTATACTTTTAAAATACTTTTATATATAAAGGATAAAGCTTCATGTTTATCCTTCATGGCACTAAATTATTCCCCTTGCTATTAAAAATGACTCCATCCATTTTTGATGTTAGGTCTGGATTTCAATAGCACTTTCCGGAAGAGGGTAGGTTCGTGTGAATGTCACCCCCACTCGCAATCAATCAGTGGTATTTACTGAGCATTTACTGTGTACAGAACACTGTTCTAAGTTCTTGGGAGAGTATAATGCTCCAGAGTTGGAAGACATTTAATAATAATAATGTTGGTATTTGTTAAGCGCTTACTATGTGCAGAGCACTGTTCTAAGTGCTGGGGGAGATACAGGGTCATCAGTTTGTCCCATGTGGGGCTCACAGTCTTAATCCCCATTTTCAGATGAGGTAACTGAGGCACAGAGAAGTGAAGTGACTTGCCCACAGTCACACAGTTGTCAAGTAGCAGAGTCAGCATTCAAACCCATGACCTCTGTCCCAAGCCCGGGCTCTTTCCACTGAGCCACGCTGCTTCTCATCCCTTGCCCATAAAAAGCTGATAACCTAGAGTCACTCAGCACTGATCTATGAAGGAGAAGAGAGCAAGGGAGAGGCAGTGTGGCTCACTGGAAAGAGCCCGGGCTTTGGAGTCAGAGGTCATGGGTTCGAACTCCAGCTCTGCCACTTGTCAGCTGTGTGACTGTGGGCAAGTCACTTAACTTCTCGGTGCCTCAATTCCCTCATCTGTAAAATGGGGATTAAGACTGTGAGCCCCACGTGGGACAACCTGATTCCCCTGTGTCTACCCCAGCACTTAGAAAAGTACTCGGCACATAGTAAGCGCTTAACAAATACCAACATTATTATTATTATTATTATTCCTTCTCCCTACACACCTCACCAGCCCTGGCTCCTTGAAGTATAAGATTGCCCTCAGCACGCTTTCAGCCACCCAGACACCGACTGCTCTGCTCACTGAAGCCGGACTCAACCCCGTGGATCAACATTCTGCAGAGATAGAAGCCGACGGGGGTAGAGTAACCTAGAACTGGGGAGCCATTCACCCGGTTTTAAATTTGACAATCTGGTGTTCAGCTGGTCCATCCCTGCCCAGTACTGTGGTGGGGGAAAAGAAATTGGGAAAAGAGGTGTCCAATATCCAATATCATTAAGCGACCTCTATGATCCTCTACACTAGGACAGGAGAGGCGGTGAGAGAGGTCAGGAAACCTGGTGGGGGATGGTTCTGTGGAACAAAACCACCACCTCCCTTCCTAGCTGGTGCTGAGGAAGGCAGAGACCCCCTACCTGATGATAACTGCTGGGGTACTAGGTGCCACTGACACGTGCCGATGTAACGTTGAAGTGGGTGGATATGCTGCAAAAACTATAAAGCAAAAGGCCAAAGCGCTCCTCGCAGCTGCCCCAATTATCTTTCTACAGAAATGTTCTGGGCATGTCTCCGCCCTTCTCAAAAATCTCCGGTGGTTGCCTATCAACCTCCACATCAAACAAAAACTCATCTCTGTTGGCTTCCAAACTCTCAATCACCTTGCCCCTTCATACCTCATTTCCTTTCTCTCCTCCATCGCAGTCCACATACCCAACTCCTATGGTGCTAACCTTCTCACTGTGCCTCCATCTCACCTGTTCCACATCCTACCTCTGGCCTGGAACTCCCTCCCCTCCTCAAATCCGCCAATCACTCTTACCCCCTTTCAAAGCCCTACTGAAGGCTCACCTCCTCCAAGAGGCCTTCCCACAATAAGTCCCCTTTTTCCTCAGCTCCCCATACCTTCCACATCACCTCAACTCTCTCCCTGTCCCACAGCAGTTATATATTTGTATTTATACTAAAGCATGTGTACTTGTTTTGATGTGTATCTATAATTCTATTTATTTATATTGATGCCTCTTTAGTTGTTTTGATTACTGTCCCTTCTACACTGTAAGCCCTTTGTGGGCAAAGAATTGCCTCTGTTACTGCATTGTACTTTCTAAGTGCTTAGTACAGTGCTCTGCACAAAGTGCTCAGTAAATTCAACTGAATGAATAATCCAGTCCATTTCAGGTTCTTGCTACCCTCTAGTGTTGAGCAATCTGGGAAGCAGCTTGGCTCAGTGGAAAGAGCCCGGGCTTGGGAGTCAGAGATCATGGGTTCGAATCCCTGCTCTGCCACTTGGCAGCTGTGTGACTGTGGGCAAGTCACTTCACTACTCTGGGCCTCAGTTCCCTCATCTGTAAAATGAGGATTAAAGCCGTGAGCACCACGTGGGACAATCTGAACACCCTGTATCTATCTACCCCAGCATTTAGAACAGTGCTCTGCACATAGTAAGCACTGAAACGCCAACATTATTATTATTACAGTCCTGGGAGTCAGAGTTCTAATCATGGGTCTGCCACTTGTCTCCTGGATGACCTTGGGCCAATCGCTCAACTTCTCTCTGCCTCAGTCACCTCATCTGTAAAATGGGGATAATGACTGTGAGCTCCACGCGGGACAGGTAATGTACAACTTCATTACCTTATGTCTACCCCAGTAGTTAGAACAGGGTTTGGCATACGTGCTAAACAGATGCCATGCTAATAATTATTATTAACCAGAAATTAACAGAAATTCTGTCACACTTTAGCACTATGAACATCTTCAGAGAAAGTCCAGGTGATCCACTTGAAATTTCTCTGTGCCTCAGTTACATCTCTAAAATGAGGATTAAGACTGTGAGCCCCATGAGGGACACGGCTGTGTCCAACTTGAAATAATAATAATAATAATAATGACGGCATTCATTACACGTTTACTATGTGCAAAGCACTGTTCTAAATGGGTGGGGACGATACAGGTGATCAGGTTGTCCCACGTGGAGCTCACAGTCTTAATCCCCATTTACAGATGAGGTAACTGAGGCACAGAGAAGTTAAGTGACTTGCCCAAAGTCACAGCTGACAAGTGGCAGAGCCGGGATTAGAATCCACGACCTCTGACTCCCAAGCCTGTGCTCTTTCCACTGAGCCACACTGCTTCACTGCTTGTCGTTACCCCAGTGCTCAGTCCAGTGCCTGGCACAGTAAGCCCTTAACAAATACCATAAAACAAACAAGCAAACTTTATTTTGGTATATACCTCCTCAGTGCCTATCAGTTAAGGGTAGCTGGAGACCAATTATTTTAGGAAACATGGGAGACAGACTATGTGGATAGACTGAGCAATCACCAGACATTCTTCTTTTTGAAACAATGCCACCTGTGCAAGTCATCACCCTATTTGGTTAGTGAAGTTTGTATTTCATCAACGGTGTAGAAGTCATAACCTTTCCCCCCTCCGAAGATTTACGCAGCTTTTTAGGATTGGCTGTAAATCTTCAGCCAGAATCAATAGCGGTTTGCACATCCTTTGTTCGATGCTTAACCTTGTTCTCGATCGGCTGCAGTTTTTCTGATCTCATCTGGTGAGATGTGAGATTCTTCTGGGGCTTGTTATTATTCTGACAATTATTTTCCTGAAGATTCTCAGGATTGCTAATCACCCGACAAAATTTCGGGCCTCCAAACATACTCTGCTCCCACCCGAGATGTACGACTATCCAACGAGACGCAGGGTGAGAGGAGGCAGAATCGCATCCTTTCCCTGATGATTCCGCTTCCAGGGATCTCATTAGCCGGGTGGTGGGAGAGTGGCATCGGCTAACTGAGGAAATTCTCATTAGAGAGTGTTCATCTTTGGAAGATAAAAACAGGGAAGCCCGACTCCCCAGAGAGCACATGGAGATGGCGGGCTGGGGAGAGCAGGCTTAGTCTCGACAGCCAAAGGTTGGCAGAGCCCAGAATCTGATGATTGCTCTTACCTCCCGCCACCCACCAGGGATCATCACCCCTCTGGAGTAGAAGGGGAAGAAGATGGACACGACGACCAACTAGAAGAGTTTTGTGAAAACTATGTCAGTTAAAGGAGGCCCAGTCGAGGTGGTGAAGAATGTGAAAGCCGTTTCTTCAGGCCTTGTTTATTGTGGGAAGCAGCATGGCCTAGGGGAAAGAGCACTGGCCTGGGAGTCTGAAGACCTGGGTTCTAATCCCAGCTTTGACACTTGTTTGCTCTGTGTTCATAGACAAGTCCCTTCACTACTCAGCGTGGCTCAGTGGAAAGAGCCTGGGCTTCGGAGTCAGAGGTCATGAGTTCGACTCCCCGCTCTGCCACTTGTCAGCTGTGTGACTGTGGGCAAGTCAATTAACTTCTCTGTGCCTCAGTGACTTCATCTGTAAAATGGGGATTAACTGGGAGACTCACGTGGGACAACCTGATTACCCTGTATCTACCCCAGTGCTTAGAACAGTGCTCTGCGCATAGTAAGCGCTTAACAAGTACCGACATTATTATTATTATTATTACTCTGTGTCTCGGTTTCTTCTTCTGTAAAATTGAGATTCCATACCTGTTCTTCCTAGACTATGAGCCCCATGTTGTTGGGCAGGGATTGTCTCTATCTGTTGCCGAAATGTACATTCCAAGCACTTAGTACAGTGCTCTGCACATAGTAAGTACTCAATAAATATGATTGAATGAGGGACAGGGACCATAGCCAACCAGGTTATATCTACCCAAGTATGTAGTATACTGCTTGGCACATAGTCAGTGCTTAATGAGTATAATAATGATGATGGTAATTGTTCTTTTACGGTTTCATTTTGTTCCTACAGTGCTTGAAGTTTCTTGAAGGCAGGGATTGTGTCTGCCAACCCTACTGGAATGTACTCTTCGAAGGTTTAGTACAATGCTCTGCACACAGTAAGCATTCAATAAATACCACTGAAGCATTGATCGCTTTCTTTAGAGATTCAGCATAGCCTAGTAGAAAAATTGTGGAACTAGGAATCAGGTGACCTAGGTTTTACTCTCAGCTCTGTCCTTGTCTGACTTGTGACCTTGGCCAAGTCAATTCACTTCAGTTTCCTCGTCTGTAAAATGGGTATGAATACCTGTTCTCCCGCCCCCATCACCCCTGAAAGCATCCATTAAGGATGCTGATCTGGTTGTTGCTAATGGCAAAACCAATGGATCCAGATCTGCCCACTAGTCAATGACAACTGAGTTAGGCAACCTATTCACTAGCTCAAGATTCGAGCAAAACTTTGAGAGAGATATTTAGGCCACACCCGGGGATGCGGTCTTGAAAGAAGCCTCTGGCCACCATCTACCCTCAGACTTCCCATCCAATGGCCCGGCCTGCCCTCCTGGAGAAAGAGCCATCAGTCCATCACCAATGGGCACTTCCCACAGTTGCTCCACGCTACTAATTTTCAAAGTGAGTTGTCACTCACATCCCCCTTTCCAAAAGGCCTGATTCGACAAAGGAATTGCATCTGAATGTGGAAGAGGCCCAAGCTTCAGTTCAGTCTCAGAAGGCGTGGCCAACACAGTGTCTTCTACCATTTTCAGTGTAGCCTGAACCTGGGGAGGACTGACAGATCACAAGCCACATGGGACACCTGCCCTCTGGAAGAAGGTATCATCAGCAGAGCAGCGAGCCAGTAAACTAACCATGACAGCCCCTTGACATTTTCTCCCTACTCTCTGATGCTGATAGTATTTGTAAATACTTAAAATGTGCTCTAAGTACCATACAAAGCACTGGGGTGGATACAAGCAAATCGAGCTTCTCGTATCGCCACGATCCTCCATCCGATTCATCTGAAGCAGTGGAAACACTGCAGTTGAGCGGAGGTCTGACCCAGTGGATGGCTTAGTTAATGTCATTTCCTATTATGGACTGTGATTTTAATGCTCTTTAGGAGGATCTGCTTTGGGCCCCAAATGAGCTCTTTCCAGGGGATTGAGTGTTTGTTTGCTGAGCCTCTTTGCTCATCCCTCCTACCCAGAACTCCCTCCCTATTCATAGCTGCTACAATTTAATTCCTTCAGTGTAGGGATCGTGTCTACCAACTCTATGTATTCCCACAGTCTATTAACGGTATTTATTTAGCACTTACTAATAATGTTGGTATTTGTTAAGCGCTTACTACGTGCAGAGCACTGTTCTAAGCGCTGGGGTAGACACAGGGGAAATCAGGTTGTCCCACGTGGGGCTCACAGTCTTCATCCCCATCTTACAGATGAGGTAACTGAGGCGCAGAGAAGTGAAGTGACTCGCCCACAGTCACACAGCTGACAGGTGGCCGAGCCGGGATTCGAACTCATGAGCCCTGACTCCAAAGCCCGTACTCTTTCCACTGAGCCACGCTACTTACTATGCACAGAGTCCTATACTAAGCACTTGGGAGAGTAGAGAAGCAGCGTGCTCAGTGGAAAGAGCCTGGGCTTCGGAGTCAGAGGTCCTGAGTTCGACTCCCGACTCTGCCACTTGTCAGCTGTGACTGTGGGCAAGTCACTTCACTTCTCTGTGCCTCAGTTACCTCATCTGTAAAATGGGGATTAACTGTGAGCCTCACGTGGGACAGCCTGATTACCCTGTATCTACCCCAGTGCTTAGAACAGTGCTCTGCACATAGCACTTAAATACCAACATTATTATTATTATTATTATTACTGAGGTGGGGAGAGAAAGAGTTTATCAAGTATAGGTCCAGGTCCAAGGGTGAATAGGTGGGAAATGATGGGTTAGACAGGGAAAGCCTCCTGGAATGGATGTGAGTTTAGTAAGGCTTGAAAATGGGGCAAGTGGTAGTCTGTCAGATAAGAAGGTGGGAGGAAGTTCCAGGGCAGAAGGAGAAATGAGCAAGGAAAAAAATCGGATAGACAGAAGCAATTAAGATACAGTGAGCAGGTTGGCATTAAAGGAGCAAAGTGTGTGGGCTGAGATGTAGTAAGACATTAGGTAATCAAATCAATGATGCTTATCGAGTGCTTACTATGTGCTGAGAAGAGGAGAGCTGATTGAATACCTCTAAGTCAATTGGAAAGTGATACTACAGTGCTCTGCACAGAGTAAGCACTTAAAATACTACCAATTCCACCAATCATACTTATTTAGAGCATACTGGTGCTGAGCATTGTTCTAAGCCCTTGGGAAAGTAGAACAGAGTTGGAAGACATGTGGAAAACAGTTTTCAGTCTTAGTAGCTGCCAGCCCACTGTTCTCCCCAACTTGAAAGTCCTAAATAATAATAATAATTGTGGTATTTGTTAAGTGCTTACTATGTGCCTGGCACTCTAAGTGCTGGGGTGGATAGAAGATAAACACTCAATTGTATCTATTGAGCACTTACTGCATGCATAGCACTGAACTAAGCGCTTGGGAATGAGAGTACAATGGTCATGAGTCCTAATCCTGGCTCTGCCACTTTTAGCTATGTGACCTTGAGCAAGCCACTTATAACTTCTCTGTGCCTCAGTTACCTCATCTCTATAATGGGGATTAAGACCGTGAGCCCCACTTGGGACAACCTGATTACATTGTATCTGCCCCAGTACTTAGAACACTGCTTGGAGAAGCAGCGTGGCTCAGTGGAAAGAGCATGGGCTTTGGAGTCAGGGCTCATGAGTTCGAATCCCAGCTCTGCCACTTGTTGGCTGTGTGACTGTGGGCAAGTCACTTAACTTCTCTGTGCCTCAGTTCTCTCATCTGTAAAATGGGGATTAAGACTGTGAGCCCCACGTGGGACAACCTGATTCCCCTATGTCTACCCCAGCGCTTAGAACAGTGCTTGGCACATAGTAAGCGCTTAACAAATACCAACATTATTATTATTGCTTGGCACATAGTAAGAGCTTAACACATTATTATAATTACTACAACAATAATCAGACACATTCCCTGCCCACAACGAGCTTACAGTCTAATCAGGTTTGCTCACAGTCGACGTTCCACATGGGGCTTGGAGCTTTAATCCTCATTTTACAGATGAGGTAATTGAAGCACAGAGAAGTGAAGTGACTTGCCCAAGGTCACACAGCAGACAAGTGGTGGAGGAAGGATTAAAAGCGAGGTTTCAGCTTTTAATAACATATGTACATAAGTGCCGTGAGGGTGGGTTGGGGAGGATGAATAAAGAGAACAAGTCACAGTGATTCAGGAGAGAATGGAAAAAAAAACACACAAAAAGAGGGCTTAGACAGGGAAGGTCTCTCAGAAGAGACGTGCCTTCAACAAGGTGCAGAAGTGGAGGGAGAGTAATTGCCTGTTGGATATGAAGACGGAGGGCATTCCAAGCCAGAGACAGCCTCCCTGTCTAATCTCTCCTCTCCCCTCTCTCGTTTCCCATTTTCTGCCACTTCAACACTTCCACTCCACCATTGCATTTGATCCTCACCCTCTAAAGAACTTGAGAATTTAGCACGCCCCCCCAACACTCACTACGCTTATAATGATTTCTCTAAAATCTCATTGCTTCCTCCTACTTGTAATTTATTTGAGGGTCTGTCTCAAATTAAATCCTCCAACATAGGGTTGGTGTTTAACAACTCTATTTTACTCTCCCAAGCGTTTAGTACGGTGTTCTGCACAGAATAAACACTCAAAAACTATCAATCGAATCCTAAAGGCAAAAAAGGAATTTGTCAAGGTTGTACCACTCCCCTGATAGTCATAAGGAATGAGTTGTTGTTCTTACCTAAGTATGGAACCAGGAAGGCTTCCCAGCTAACTTGCCAGTAGTTAGAAGAATGAGCCAGGATCAAAGGCAACTCCCAGAATAAAGTGAAATTGCTCCACTGCTTTTGGGGATGGCTGAAATGGAGGCGGTTCTTGCAACGAGGCGCTTAGGGGATGCGCATGAATCTTAGTTCAAAATTCAACTCCAAGCCAGTGGCGGCTAGACTTTGCAAACTTTAGAATTAATGGTGTTTTTCCTAAATGTTACAGCTGTCAGGTTCTGCCACCAGCTAACGTATACATCAAAGAAACCACGCCTGGTGCGTAGGGGTTCCTTTGTACAATAGATCATCATTGTGTGACAAAACAATGTTTCCCTGTGCACTTACCACAGCGATATCTTTCATATCCACATGCTAACTTCCATCTGTCAAACTGCAGTGCTCGTGGCCAATCTGAGAAATCAAAGTACAGCGTAGATCAGGATTTTATTCTTGGCTTATCCAACTGCCGGCCCCTTCCTGGCACTCTCTCCCTGTGAATTCACCAGAACCAGTGCTGAAAATCTCCTGATTCCCAGAGAGACTTTCCAAGGAGCGTCGACTCTGAAAAAGTGTGAAAGGCACATTTCCCAGTCATGTTCACTGCTCCTTTGCCTCGTGCAGCTTGTTTGTTTACTTTTCATCTTTTCGGCATGTGTTGTTGACCTCTCTTGGGAAAATGGATAGGGAAAAATAATAATTACTATGGTACTTGTTGAGTGTTATAATAATAATAATGTTGGTATTTGTTAAGCGCTTACTATGTGTAAAGCACTGTTTTAAGAGCTGGGGTAGATACAGGGTAATCAGGTTGTCCCACGTGAGGCTCACAGTCTTCATCCCCATTTTACAGATGAGGTACCTGAGGCAAGAGAAGTTAAGTGACTTGCTCAGAGTCACACAGCTGATAAGTGGCAGAACCGCATTCGAACCCATGGCCGCTGACTCCCAAGCCCGTGCTCTTTCCACTGAGCCACGCTGTTTCCCATGTTATGTGCCAAGCACTGGGGTAGATCCAAATTAATCAGGTTGCACAAAGTCCTTGTCCCACAAGGGGCTCACCATCTTAACCCCCATTTTACAGATGATGTAACTGAGGCCCAGAGAAGTGAAGCAACTTGCCCAGAGTCCCACAGCAGACATGTGGCAGAGCCAGGATTAGAACCCAGGTCCTTCTGACTCTCAGGTCTGTGGCTATCCACTAAGCCACTCTGCTTCTCATAAGAGAGAGATGACTGGAGTGATTACAGACAAAGCTAAACTCCTGGCACATAATAATGTTGGTATTTGTTAAGCACTTACTATGTGCAGAGCACTGTTCTAAGCGCTGTAGATACAGGGTAATCAGGTTGTCCCACGTGAGGCTCACAATCCTAATCCCCATTTTACAGATGAGGAAACTGAGCCACAGAGAAGGTAAGTGACTTGCCCACAGTCACACAGCTGACAAGTGGCAGAGCCGGAATACGAACCCATGACCTCTGATTCCCAAGCCTGTGCTCGTTCCACTGAGCCACACTGCTTCTCTATTATCAATATTAGCATTTTGATTTCAAACTAGTGAGGAGACTGATCGTTGTGGATTCTGGGAACTTTCTGATTCAAATATGGCAGACTCTGGGTTGCAGTGTCACCTCTTAGAATGGCAACATATTAGAACTTCCTGGGGAATCTCTCACACCCATCAGGAGGGTTTTTTGGATTCATTTTCCTTCTCCCCATATCATATCCTCCCAGGTGCCACCTCAACACCTATAGAAGCAGTTCTATACATATCGAGTTACAGGCTTTACTATTTAAGCACTAATTCATTCATGGATCCATGGTCCCATTCTCTTTTCCTACCCTATCTGTAAATGAATTTGTGTTTCTCTGTCCCCCCGCTAAATTGTAAGCTTCTTAGGGCTTACAAATATTTTACTCTAAGACAGTGCTCAGCACATAGTAAGTCCTCAGTAAATATGATCAACGTCTGTCCCTCCCCAGGCCAGAAATAGCCCACAGGATTTAAACTGTGAGGCATTACCTGACTTGATGAACCATAGCCGCCTTTGTTCCAGATTCAGCGAGCACAGGGCAGTCATATCGGTCAACCAATCAATCCTACTTACTGGGTGCAAAGCACTGTACTAAGTGCTTGGAAGGATACAGTATAACAATATATGCACATTCCCTGCCCAAAAGGAGCTTACGGTCTAGGCGGGCAGACAGACATTAATATAAATAACATATGTACATAAGTGCCGTGAGGGTGGGTTGGGGAGGATGAATAAAGAGAACAAGTCACAGTGATGCAGGAGAGAATGGAAAAAAAAAACACAAAAAGAGGGCTTAGACAGGGAAGGTCTCTCAGAAGAGACGTGCCTTCAACAAGGTGCAGAAGTGGAGGGAGAGTAATTGCCTGTTGGATATGAAGACGGAGGGCATTCCAAGCCAGAGACAGGACATGAGCAAGATATCAGTGGTGAGATCGAGGTACAATGAAAAGGTTAGCATTAGAGGAGCAAAGTATGCGGGCTGGTTGGTAGTAGGAGAATAGTGAGATGAGGTAGGAGGAGATTGAGGACTCTGAAGCTGATAAGGAGTTCCCGTTTGATGCGGAAGTGGATGGGCAACCACTGGAGGTTCTCGAAGAGTGGGAAAACACAGACTGCTGCCTGGATCATTTTGCTACAGAAACATTCAGAGTGACATATGGACTGGAGACACAGGAGGGTGGGAGGTCAATAAGGAGTCCACAAGAAGTATCCATTGAGTCGAGAACAGCAGGAGGAAAGTCACCCATCCCACCCCGTGGCTTCGGATGGTCTCCCCCTGAGAGAGCAGCGGGATGGAATTCCAGCAAGAAAGAAGACAGTGGCCATTTAGGCAACAAAATAGCCTTTTGGCAAATGATCTCAAGGAATTGGATTACAGGGACACACTTTAAAATAGATTGCCTTTCGGCTAATCCGGCAATAAGGATGCACCAGAAGACAATTAAATCGTCAAATCTGTATGCAAATTGACCCAACGCCTGGAAAACCTGGATGATCCAACAGCTGCTCTAAGTTCGCTGTCAAATGGGCTAATCAAACCGGGCAGTTTGGAATTACTTCCGCCTTAAAACTCTACCTGCCACTCAGAGGAACTAAAAATAGAACTGGAATTGTGCAGCTGGCTAGTCCTTTTTTGGGAGTGGAGCATCATACTGATTTTAGCACATACGAGAGCTTTAAAGTAAAGCAATAATTCTAAGGGAACAGACTCCGATAACCCAACATGATGGTATTTTTTCTCTCCAAGAAGATGATGGAGCCTAGCAGTACATTACAAAGATCCTCTCCTGTCACAGTCAGACAACTCATCCATTCCCAGGAAAGCCTTGATAGGCAGACTAACGGTTCCCCTTCTCGGGGGGAAGGTACCAGGATTTCTGAGACTCATCCTAGGTCATTTTCTTCCCCAAAATATACATAAATGGACTCAGATCAATGCACATGCACAGACTTGAACTTCACCTTGTAATAATATGGGGAGTAATTTATGGTCTATTTTTTCAACTGGGCAAATGTGCCCTGAAATACCAATGAATGAATCCCTGAATCAGTGTGTGTTTTATTCGCCTACTTAATAATAATAATAATTAATGGCAGCACTTGTTAAGCACTTACTATGTGCAAAGCACTGTTTTAAGAGCTTTACTTCCTGGTTTGACTCATTGAGTAATCTAGGTTCCCTCGTCTATCAATACCATGGCCTCTAATCTTCCATGATCGATATCCCTCTCTAAGTCATTTATTCCTACCCTGGGATGCTCAGATTTGATGTACAGTAGAATAACACCATGGGATTCCTCCTTTCTCAAGGTGGACAGTGTGCTTTAAATGCCCGGTATTTGCTGGTTTGTACAGAAAAGCCTAGCCAAATGAACCTTTTAAGCCCCTGATGCAGAAAAAGCTAATCATACAATTTAAACACACATTTACATAGTTTAGAGGCATTAAATTCACAATGACCTAATCAATTAGTGTTATTTATTGAGTGCTACTTCTTTCCCAAGAACATACATTTGCTCTCCCCCTTTCTCATCTTCCCTGTCCCTCCTCCCTCTCTCCCTTTGCTTCCAATACTTTGTACGGACAAGTTTGGGTCCCATCAGGTCCGTAGTTGAGAGGGTATTCATTCAGTAGTATTTATTGAGCGCTTACTACGTGCAGAGCACTGTACTAAGTGCTTGGAATGAACAAGTGGGCAACAGAGACAGTCCCTGCCATTTGACGGGCTTACAGTCTAATTGGGGGAGACGGACAGACAGGAACAATGGCGATAAATAGAGTCAAGGGGAAGAACATCTCGTAAAAACAATGGCAACTAAATAGAATCGAGGCGATGTACATTTCATTAACAAAATAAATAGGGTAATGAAAATATATACAGTTGAGCAGACGAGTACAGTGCCGAGGGGATGGGAAGGGAGAGGCGGAGGAGCAGAGGGAAATGGGGGGAAAAGAGGGTACACAATCAAGGATACTTGCCCTCCTGGAGATTGAAGTGATCACCTCCTTAGACCCCCCAACAGTATACTGGGTGTAGCTAAATACCTGGTTAACTATACAATTGTATGCTCATCCACTCCAGCCCAATATCACTCTTTCCTGGCCAGAGCCAGCACTACTATGTCATTTGTTAAATGGAAGTTTCCCAGGATCTCAGTTAAAGGGACAATCTTGTACCTTCCTCCCTGCCACTTAGGGGTGAATGCTTGACTCCATAGAAGGTTTTAGAAACTTGTTTGTTTCCTCTTCATCTACCTTCTATATTTTCTATTAATGTCTATCTCCCTCTCCAGACTGCGATCTCACTGTGGGCAAGGGACTGTCTGTTGCATTATACTCACCCAAGTGTATACTACAGTGTTTTAAAGACAGTAAGTGCTCCATAAATATGATTGAATGAAAGATTGAATGAATATACCCTGGAATTCTTTGAGGGCCCAGGACTGTGTATAATTCCAAAATCCAGTGACTATGACTAACTCTTGGCTGTGTATAATATTAATAACAATAATAATGAATAATAATGGCATTAGAGCACTTACATGCCATTCACTGTACTAAGTACTGGGGTGGATACAAGCAAATCGGGTTGGACACGGTCCCTGTCTCACATGGGGCTCACAGTCTCATTCCCCATTTTACAGATGAGTTAACTGAGGCTCAGAGAAATGAAGTGACTTACCCAAGGTCACAGACAAGTGATGGAGTCGGAATTAGAACTCCTACCCTTCTGACTCCAAGGCCCATGCTCTTTCCACTAGACCACACTTCTCAGTACAGTGCTTGGCACTCAGTACTTAATATACACTGCCATTTTGTTATCATTATTACTAAGGACTTGACTCCCTGATGCACCCTCAGTATCTGAGCCCAAGGCAAACACATAAAACACTGAGGATTCTGAACTCAGCTCTTGGCCGTCCTGAACAAGCATGGGTGGAGGCTTTACTTTAATTCCACTTTCTTCTCAGAATTCCACATGACAAAGGGTCAAACAAGCAACTGTATCCATCCGTAATCTCATTTCACGGGTACTTTTCTCATCCCATCATTAACGCCATTTCTTAGGCTCCCTAAAAAGCCCGCGGATCGACCAGTTGTCTCCAGCAGATGATCCGTCAGCCATCAGGAGCGAACCGAGCCACACTCTAGAATGAATAAATCACATCTGGAGCTGGGCGATTCAGAGGGTGGGGATTATCAAAAAGCAACCATCTGTCATGAGGAAGCCATCCTCCATTTGCGGGGAGAGTAGGGGGAGTGGAGCGGAAATGAGCCACGAACCATCTCCGGCAAACCTTACTGGGGAGACCCAAGCTGGACTTCCATGGGCTGGGACCAGAATCCATTCACTTGCCTGAGCCATCTCTGATTAGGGAACCAGATGACATAGGGAATAGAGCAGGGGCCTGGGAGTAGGAATGTCATTGGTTCTACTCCCGGCTCTGCCAATCGTCTGCTGCGTGATTTTAGGCAAGTCACTTCACTTCTCTGTGCCTCAGTTACCTCATCTGAAAATGGGGAATAAGACTGTGAGCCCTGTGCGGGAAAAGGGACTGTGTCTAACCCAATTTGCCTGTATCCACCCAGTGCTTAGTTCCTGGCACATAGTAAGCACTTTACAAATACCGTAATTATTATTATTATTATTATTATAATTCAAATAGTCCCTATGGTATGGTTAAAAGACAAGCACTGATGTAGCTATATTGCAATCAGATTGGACATAGGCCCTGTCCCACATGTCTCTCAGTCTATATAGGAGGAAGACGAGGTATTCAGAAGCAGTATGGTCTAATGGATAGGGCATGGGCCTGGGAGTCGAAAGATTTCAGTATTAATTCCAGCTCTGCCACTTGTCTACTGTGTGAACTTGGGAAAGTCATTTAGGGTCTCTGACCCTCAGTTTCCTCCATTTCACAGATGAGATTAAATACCCATCCTCTCTTCCACTTAGATTGAGAGTTCCATGTGGGAAAGGGACTGTTTCTGATCTGATTAACTTATAGACTCAGTAGCTCATTGTAGAGTAAATCACTCACCTCAGAAGCAACATGAATTACTGGAAAGACCGTGGGCTTGGGAGTCAGAGGACCTGGGTTCTGCCACTTACCTGCCGTGCGACCTTGGACGAGTCACTTAACCTACATGTGCCTCACGGGGAAGCAGCGTGGCTCAGTGGAAAGAGCCTGGGCTTCGGAGTCAGAGGTCATGGGTTCGACTCCCAGCTCTGCCACTTGGCAGCAGTGTGACTGTGGGTAAGTCACTTAACTTCTCTGTGCCTCAGTTACCTCATCTGTAAAATGGGGATTAACTGTGAGCATCACGTGGGACAACCTGATTTCTCTGTATCTACCCCAGCGCTGAGAACAGTGCTCTGCACATAGTAAGCGCTTAACAAATACCAACATTATTATGTATGTTCCAGCCCTTAGAACAGTGGATGACACATAGCATTTAACAAAGGATAAATAATAATAATAATCAAGTCACAACACCCCTCATGTCTCAGATACCTCATTTGTATAGTGGAGATTTAGGCTGTAAGCACCATTTGGGACATAGACTTTGTCCAACCTGATCATCTTGTATCTACCCCAGTGTTTAGTAAGTACCAGGCATATAGTAAGCACTTAAATACCTATTTACATAGGTATAGATATAAAATCCCCATTTTTCAGATGAGGAGCCTGAGATCTAGAGAAGTTAAGTGACTTGTCCAAGCTCACACACAGCAGCCAAATGACAGAACTGGAACCCAGGTCACCTGAGTCCCAGACCCATGCTCTTTCTCCTAGGCCAGTCTGCTTCTTTCCTGTCTCCCTCCTCTATTTCACTTTTCCTCACAAAGCCGACCAGAGATGAGCCCAGTGGAAGTCATTAAAGTTCAATTCTAGTTCAAACTGTGCTTCCTCCTTCCCTCCTTCTGTGGCAGCCAAATGTATAGAGCTCAAGGTCCTCAATTCATAAAGTTGATAAAACTTCCGATGCAGGGGGAATTGGACCTATAATTCAAATATACTCTTGTGGAGTCTAGATGGGCAGATGACCATTTTGAGAGCCGGGTTGAAGGATATTTTAGTATTATCTGCAAGGTTGTTTTAAAAAAAGGCCTTGATACCTGGATGACTTAACTGATTTTTGGAGACCTCTTCCACATCTTCAAATCCAGAATTAGAGAGTTTTAAGAAAATAAGATCCAAACCTCTAATCTAAATGTTTTAGTTATTGTCCTGACTAGAGGCAGGGGACTGGAGCAGGTGACCTCTTGCAGAATCACAGTGCACTGATACACCACCTCAGTGTCACCTGGAGACTTAAAATAAGCAAATTTATTAACTTCCTTACATTCTCCACCCTCTTTTTCAGTGCTCCGGCAAAGAAACAGTGGTGTTGTTACATTCTGTCATTGCGACGGCCCAGCACAAGTGAAAAATGTATCACATTATACTGGCTGACCACTGCCTCAGTTCCAATTCTAATGAGAGCCATCATTTCTTGCCAGTTTTGTAAACTGTCCCAGAGCTCTCTGAATTGTGTGTTCTCATTTGCATGAAAGCCAGTACGAAGCACATTAGGTAGCTTGACAGGAAGCGGGGAAAATCATCTGTAGATGATGACAATGCAGGAAAATAATAGACCTTTCAAGAGGCTATACTTCCTTTCTAATAAATGGTCTGGGGGAGTGAAGTGCGGAATTTATTTTCCTAGAAAAATATGACCGAAAGATTGGGATTCTGAATGAGGCTTAAAAGAAAAACACTTATTCAGGAAATTTTTATCGAACCATGCTGAGGAGAAAAATCCAAGATGGGGGGAATTTTGGAAGTAGGGCGTGGGCTCTATTTCTCTTTGCCTTGCACGGGAACTACCTCTGGCTTCCAAAAGGAGGACTAAGCAGTTGCAGTAGAAACTGTGAGCTCATCATCAAGCGCTTTGCCCACAGCACCCATGAATCAGAAACTGATAAATCCCAAGATGTTCTCGGAGATCCTGTTTGACCACTTGGATCTGAACCCACTGACCTCTATCCCCGCCATCGCCTCCACCCTCGGACAGCAGATCAAATCTTACCTCATGGACGGCAACCTGGAGGACAAATCCAACCAGTGAATTATTATTAAACTGAACTTATTCTTGTATAACAGAACCCAGGATGCCCTCCTCCCACCAATGCGAGCTCAAACTCTAGTTGGGGGCTTGTTGGTTAGGTTTACCAGGATTTGGGATTAAGCTTTTGTTGCTGTTTTCAATAGTATTGAACCATAACAGTTACATTACATTAAATTACACTTAGAACCATTAGCATAGTATAGTGCTCTGCATACAGTAAGCAATCAATAAATACAATTAAATTGAATGAATGGTATTTGTTAAGCGCATACTATGAGCCAAAACACTGTACTATGCAATGGGATAGATACAAAATGATCACACTGGACCTAAATCCATGTCCCACAGTCCATGTCCCACATGGGGTTCACAGTCTTAATTCCCATTTTACAGATAGGTAAGGTAACTGATTATCCTATATCTACCCCAGTGCTTAGTACACAGTAGCACTCCATATATTTCCATTACCACTCCCTTCACCTACAAAGCATTACTAAAGGTCACATTTCCTCCAAGAGGCCTTCCCTGATTAATCCCTCTTTCCCCAGCTCGCTTTCCCTTCTGCATCATCGATGCCCATGGATCTGTGACCTTTGGCCATTCGATATGTGTCCCACCCCCAACCCCACAGCACTTATGTACATGTCTAAGTTATATACTATAAATTATTCATTTTAGTTTCTGTCTCCCACTCCAGCCTGTAAACTCATTTCGGGCAGGGAACGTGTCTGCTAATTCTGTTGTGTCGTACTCTCCAAAGTACTTGGTATAGTGCTCTGAACATAGTAAGCGCTCAATAAATACCACTGTTGATTAAATGATAGTGATTTGTAACAAATACCATTAAAAAATAAACCTGCAATCTCAAACAGCTTCAACCATGGTTATTCAACATCTGACTGGCCCAAGTATCCTTCATCCCCTCCATCTCAGCCAAGAAACCACTCTACCTTCTTTCACTTTTACCCCATCTTTTCCAGGGCCCACACAAGCTTGAAACATATCATCAACCTCCATCTTCCCTGCTGATCTGTTGGAAAAGCAGCTGCTCTGCTCTTCATTTCCCTTTCCTTCCCTAAGGATGTTTGATCGCATGGTGGGATCTAGCTTTGTGGTGGTTTTTTTTTTTTTGACTCTCCCCCAGCTGTCAAAAACAGTGGCTGCCCACACACCTGTTTTACTTTCTCAATTTACTCTTTCCTCTCCATCCAATCCCAAGGAATGCAGGTCCATCTCCCACCCCCTGAATTTCTGGAAGAACTCAAGGTACTACCTTAACCGTTCCCTTTCAGAAGACTGCCAGAGAAGTCAGAAAAGCAATAACTAGGCAAGGGACTTGGCTCAATATTCCCATGCCTTTGTGAAGTTTTTGCTTCACCTAAATGCAGTTTTGTTTTTCCAAGCTTTTCCTGTGGAGTATGGGTGGGAGTTTAATGACAAACCATGGATTTGCCAGCTGCCTAAAGTTCTCAGTCGAACAAGCCTTCCGGGGGGGAATATGGAGAAAAAGAAATATCAGACGTTCGCCACATGGTAATAAACCATTGTCTCACAGATCAGAGGGGGTCTAGCCGCAATATCAAAGGGATCCCTTGGAAGGGAGAAGAAAAAAAAACTGGATTAATTTCAACATGGTAACACCACTGCCAAGTTATAGTTTCTTTTGGTTTTGTCACAGTAAAACACACCCCAGCTCAGCATCCAGACTATTGTGCATCGTTGAGTTTCTGAACAATTTGACTTCGGGAACATAGAGCTGTGATTTTGAAATGGGATGTGAATAAATCGGGCGATCAGTGGTGTTGGCATGGTTACTATGTACAGAGTATTGTTCTAAGCATTTGGGAAAGGACAGTATACTAGAATTGGTAGATGCAATCCCTGCCTACAAAGGGTTTACAGTCTACGTGAGGAGACAGACATCTCAGCAGTCACCTTGGCCCAGTGAGATAACTATCCTAAATTGTCCTTTTTAAAGGCACAGTTTCCACAATTCAATTTGCACAGTGCTTGTCTTCCCACAAATTGTGCTGAAGGGGTCCATAAAAATATGGCTAAATATCCACCTGGAGGGCTCGGACAAGACACGGCCCCTTGGATTTCCAAAGATCCAGGGAGAGACATATAGGAATGTCTCCTTTTGGGTCAGCAGCCCAATCTTTAATTAAACCTCCTTTTGAAACTATAGATCTCAAATTCAATTAAGCCCTCTTAATGAGGCTGAAGGAATTTGAGGCCAGAGCATTAAACACTCACAATTAAAACACGACAGGAAGGCTCTTATTCCTTTCCATGCTCAGGCCGCAGAAAAGGAGCATCAGAAGCATAAGAAGTAGTGTTGCCTGTTGGATAGAGCACGGGCCTGGAAGGCAGAACCACCTGGATTCTAATCCTGGTTCTGTCACTTGTCTCCTGTGTGACTTTGGGTAAGTCATTTCACTTCTCTGTGCCTCAGGTACCTCATCTGTAAAAACGGGGATTAAGACTGAAAGCGCTTTTTGGGACAGGGACTATGTCCATTCCTATTACACTGTATGTACTCCAGTGCTTGGCACATAGTAATAATAACAACTGTGGTATTTGTTAAACACGTACTACGTGCCAGTCACTGTACTAAGCGCTGGTGGGGAATACAAGCAAATCAGGTTGGACACAGCCCCTGGCCCACAGTCTTAGTCCCCATTTTACAGATGAGGTAACCGAGGCCCAGAGAAGCAAAGTGACTTGCCCAAGGTCACAAAGCAGACAAGTGGCAGAGCCGGAATTTATTACCAGGCTCTCCAGACTGCCAGGCCCATGCTCTATCCACCAGGCCATGAGGGTTCCCCTAGTTTAATGTGACTTGGTCCTCATTGATGGTATTTATTGAGCGCTTACTCTGCGCAGAGCACTCCACTGAGCACTTGACAGAGTACGGTACAACAGAGTTGGCAGACACATTCGCTGCCCACAGCAAGCTTACAGACGAGACTACCAGATGTCCCGCTCCCAAAAGGACAATTCCACAAGGTGCACCTTTGGGCTGTCACTCATATTGAAGCCGACGGAAGAGGCAAATGTCTTTTTTGGCCATGGCGGTCTTGGGGTTAGGGACAAGAGCTTAAGGAAGCATATAGTGGAGCAGGTGAGCAGAAGGAATGGAAGCAGCAGCACCCAGGGAGAATAACACAAGCCTGCGAGTCAGCAGACCTGGGTTCATTCATTCAATCCTGTATATTGACTGTTTACAGTGGGTAGAGCACCGTACTTGGGAGAGTACGACAATAAACAGACACATTCCCTGCTAATCTCTGCTCTGCCAATTGCTTGCTGAGTGACCTTCGGTAAGTCATTTCACTTCTCTGTGCCTCAGTTCTCCCTCCTAGACAGACTGTGAGCCCCATGCAGAATAGGGACTGTGTCCAACCTAATTAACTTGTGCCTACCCCAGCTCATACAACACAGTTTGACACATAGTAAATGCTTAACAAATACTAGGAAAAAAAAAGAAGGTAGGTTGGTAGGAAATGAACCCAAGAACTGCGACGCTAAGTTGCTAAGGCTGTTTCCTACTTCCACTGGACCCACGGAAGAGTGTCGTGCTGGGTCTGTGATGGATGGCAGTAGCAGGAGCCCTGTGGAACTACTTAAATTCCAATTGGATCTAAAAACCAACCGAGATGAGGGCAGGTCTATGGATATTTTTCTCAAGTCCCGGAATGGTAGGGCTCACAGCACCTAAGCTTATTCTGCTGCTGCCTGCCTCTACTAGCAGTGGGGAAATACATCAGTCTTCTGTCAGCCTTGTACACAGCACCACCGGTGCATTCATTCTTACTACACAAACTGCTTTTGTGCAAAATTTCTGCTTGATTTATGACTGCAGATCAGAAACAGCAGCTTAGAGTCTCCTTTGCTTAATACACATAAAGAAGATCAAAATTTGATCAAATATCGGTCCCAGACTCAATTTCACAACTGAACTGATAGAAATACAGGGCATCCTTATTACAAATGTCAGGACAAAAAAAAAATACATACCTTTTCTTAAAATATATGGCTTCCACAACAGAATAGCCAGAGTAGTTTTCTGGCATCAATCCAGCATAGAGAAATATAAGCATTTAACTAGTGCCAAACTTGGTCATTCAATAGCAATTCAACACAATATTCTCTTTGACAGCGGCAATGGATGATTGACAGCACAATGTTATGGTTGTCCTTCTGACACCCATTCTCTAGGTAGAGATGTATTATGAATTTTAGGGAAGCAGCGTGGTCCAGTGAAAAGAACCCAGGCCTAGGAGTCAGAGGACCTGAGTTCTAATCCCAGCTCCCCCCACGTAGGACAAGTCACTTGACTTCTCTATATCTCAGTTCCTTCATCTGCAAAATGGGGATTCAATACCTGTTCTCCCTCCTATTTACATTGTGAGGATCATGTGGGACCTGATTATCTTGTATCTACCTTATCCCTTAGTACATACTTTGATTTTCTTAATATTGTATCAGTTAAGCACTTACTATGTGCCAGGCACTGTACTACGTGCTGGGGTAGATACAAGATAATCAGGTTGGACCCAGTCCATATCCCATACGGGACTCACAGTCTCAATCCCTATTTTACAAACAAAATGACTCGTCCAAGGTCACACAGCAGAATAGTGATGGAGCTGAGATTAGAACCCAGGTCCTTTGGATTCTTAGGCCCATACTCAATCCAGTAGGCCACTTTGATTTTCTATTTGGCACATAGTAAGTGCTTAACAAATACCACAATTACGACATTGTAATTATTACCAAATATTCCCTTCTAATATCCAAGTATAGATCCCTTATCTAGGAATTTATCCAAGCCTGTCTTGAATCTATAGCTTTTTCCTGCCCGTACAAATCATCATCAGTAACATTTATAGAGTGGCTTTGTGCAGACAACTGCTCACCCAGTGGACACAAAAGCTCTGGCTCCTGCCTTTGAGGCATTTACAGTCTAATGGGGGAGACAAGCAGCTACCAATTGCCAACTGTAGAGTACATAAAGGACTAGAAGCAACAATACGGAGATAAATATAAAGGTTAAAAATGTAATGAGATCAGTGAATAAACTTCAAGGTGGCTGATCAGGAAAGCAAGGATTTATCAGGGCATATCTCTTGAAAGAGTGGCCTTTTGTAATAATAAGATGTACAGTCTTGAAAGAAGTTCCACAACTTTCAAGTGCCCTTGCACTTTCATCTCAAAGGAAATGTATGCTATTGGCATCCAGCACGGACATAGACTAGGCTGTATCAGCCTTTCAGAAACACAGTTGTTAATCTAACACTCGATCTTCTCCTGCCTTAGGTCAAATAGAAAATGACATTGTGGCCCCCAAGCAGGACACTGTAAATGCAAATATTCTTATTTGTCAACTTCACATCAGCAACCATTATTGCTCTGTTTGATTCTAAGTTATTTGAGGGCAGGAGTCACATTCATCACCTCTACTGTACTCTCCCATGTGCTTAGTGCAATCTTCTGAACACAGTAGGCATTTAATAAACATGATTAATCCATTAGATAAATAAATTAAATAATTGGAGTGGGCTCTTCCCTGGTCTGAAGTGGAATATTAGTGTCCTGGAACCGCTGACTTAGTAACTGCAGCTCAGGATTGAAACTGCCTAATTAGAATAATCATTAAATGGAATTAAACAAAATCCCTGGGTAATGGAAAACCCCAAAAGAACAGGAAAATGCTACAAGACTCTCTATCCCAGCATTTTGCTGGAAAGGACCCAATTCCCAAATCGTTTCAGCAAGGCCTACCCTGGAAATCTGCTATATCCAACAGAGACTAAGTGGGAGAGTTTGGACATATATCTATAGGATTTTGTATACAAGTTCCCATTTGCAAATCATTTAAATCAATCAGTGGTATTTATTGAGCACTTACTGTGTGGGAGCACGGTATTAAGCACTTGGGAAAGTACAATGCAATAGAGTTTGTAGACATGATTCCTGCTCCCATAGAGCTTTCAATCTATAGAGCGCTTTTAAGGAGTATTTCATAGACACAACAAACAAAATCACAGATAATTAAGTCCAGCTAATACGAATTGGGGCAGACTGACCCCCAGAGGCAGGTTGACCCCCGGTGTATAGTCACTGGGAAATGGGGTCACTTTCTAAGAGCAGAAGTTTACAGAAGATCCCACACCACCAGGAGACAGAAATGAAACAACTGTAGGTACTTCAGGAGACAAGTAATACCTTGATTTTGTGTAGCTGTTTTTATTCCTCAAGTCCTTTTACATTAATTACCTCATGTTGGCCCCCACAACCACCTTTTTAGGAAGGTAAAAAGCAGGTATTATCCTCATTTTGCAGATGAGGAAACTGAGGTTTAGAAAGGTTAAGTGATTTGCCTAGAGTTACACAACAGGCCGGTGGGAGAGCTCTGACTCAAACCTAGTGCTCTTTCACCATACCTCACTGTCACAAAAGGAAATTTTTACATATACATGAGGTAGTAATCATCACTGGTCTAAGCAATCATTCGATTTGTCAAGCACTTACTATATGCAGAGCACTGTACTAAGCGCTTTGGAGAATTCAGAAGAGCTGGTAGATACGTTCCCTGCCCACAAGAATCTTACAATCTAGAAGGCTGTGCTTAACTGCCACACTCAAACACTCAGGTAAAATTCAAACAATCAGCACCATCCCTGGCCATAGACAAGTGCCATACATTTCAAAAATAATCCATAGTCACACCATATTCCATTTAGGAAGATAATCATCTACATCAATATTCATTAAGGGCCTATTGTACACTGGCACTGTACCAGACACAAGGGAACATACAGAAAAGACACAGTATCTCGTCAAGGAGCTTACTTGGAAAATTAGACACTGGAAAATCTGTTTAATGCTTATAATCTCTATAACTTTTTCATCTCTTTTTTAGTAATCCACAATTTTCCAAGTATTAAGTGCCTAATCTAGTTTTAAGGTGAGGTAGATTTTTCCATGATCTCCAAAACACAGACGAACATGACTAAATTGTCAAATTGGAAGTTTGTGGGGTTGGGGAGAGAAGGGGGTCTGCAACAAAAGATTTCCCCCAAAAGCAAAAGTGCTAAAACCTAGCAAGCCCATTTCTTTCCACGTAATGAGATTGAGCAGAATCATTTCACTGTATAAATCCATTAGGAGAACAATACTGCAATCTACTGCAAAAGAAAAAGGGTAGGCTATTTTTCTTTGCTACTAAAGGAGGACAGGAGATTTTGTTTCTGAGCTGCTTAGAGCAGAAAATTGTTTTAAAATTAACCCTTGAAATATGGACTCTGAATCTTGAAAGAGGCTAGCTCTGTTCTCAAAATATTCTCAACTGCTTGGCCACGGAAAGGCAGGAAACTCAGTGTAAGTGGTGACTCGGTGCCATGGGGTGAGTGAGGAAAAAAACTCATGAAGGAAGATTATCTGTGGACTTGGACAAATTGTTAAACAAGTAGAACAGTGCTCTGCACACAATAAGCACTCATAGATTATACTACCATTTTTATTAGAACATTTCACTTGACATATCGATGGACACCCTAATGACTGTAGAACATGCTCCTTTGGGAAAGGAAACTACATTTCAGTGCACTTCCAGAGCCTAAAGTTGCAGGTAAGAAGTGAGAAAATATAAGGTGAATATCGGTATCAAACTCCTCATTTGGCTACGTAAAGCAAAGTGCTCAATTACAAAAAGAGCACCGGCCTGGGAGTCAGAAGACCGAAATGCTAATCTCAGAAGGGAAGTAGCGGAGCTAAGGGATCTTGGGCAGGTTGCAACTCTGCCACTCACTTTCTTCATCTGTAAAATGGGGATATAATATTGATTCTCCCTTCTACTTGGGTCCTGTCCCTCATCTGGCTCCAGTTTGTGTCCAACCAGATTAGAGCCCTTCTCCCTGGTTTTCATTTTATACTTGCAATAATAACAATGATGGTATCTGTTAAGCGCTTACTATGTGCAAAGCACTGTTCTAAGTGCTGCAGAAGGGATACAAGGTGATCAAATTGCCCCACATGGGGCTCACAGTCTCAATCCCCATTTTACAGATGAGGTAACTGAGGCACAGTGAAGTGACTTGCCCAAAGTCACACAGCTGACAAGCAGCAGAGACAGAATTAGAACCCATGACCTCTGACTCCCAAGCCCCTGCTCTTGCCACTGAGCCAAGCAGTGCTTACTCCTTTAGAATGGAGTTCTCAGCCAGATACACCGCCATGCCAGGACCACTCCCCTTCATATCCTCCTTTCAGTTTGTCACATCCTGCTTATTTCTCCCAGACTAAAGCACCCCTTCAACCAGAGATGAATCAGGGGACAACTCTTCCAGACCAACTGATATGATTTCTGTGGTCTACAGGCTGCTTCTAGGCCACTATTTGATTGATGGCCAAAACACCTTTATCTTTACCCCCAGTAGTCCCCCTTCAGCCCCAAGCTTGACACAGAGGAGATCTGCAGCTCTGCTCCCCACAACAGTCCAGAGTTTGAAAACTACGTTCCACGGTTTTATTAAAATATTCTGAGTGATAGCCGGTGAGCCATCTTCAATCCTCAGGCTACCACAACACAGGCCAGAGCGAGAATTTTCTCAAGACACAGAAAGATCAGAGCAGCGCAGTGGCTGTGGAAGGTTTCTTTTAATCTCCCGAGATCTTCTGCTCAAAAGCCAATCCATCTATGGCACCGCACCCTCGAGATTCTCGGTGAAAAGGAGATCATTAGCTCATTGATCCAATTAGATTTCAATCTGATTTCATTGAACTTAAGCCCGCTAGCCACGAGCCCACCACTGAGGAGCCCAGTTTATTAGAGCTTACCTTCTGGGTTTCCAGGGCTCCTTTACCATGTGCTTCTACAGCAGAGGAGAAAGTACAGTGCTCTGCACATAGTAAGCACTCAGTAAATATCAATGATTGTAGATTGAAGTGATTCAAAGGAGTACGTCAGCCATCTGACCCCAGCCAGCATTTCCCAGAAAAACATAAGCCCCCAGGCCCAAAATGATGGTCAAGGCCAAGGTTTCCATGACGAAGACACACATTGACAGTTCAATCCTCTGGGGAGTTCAAGGGCCAGGCCAGTGCTCACTCAGCCGAGACACCGCTGACAAAGACCCGCCAGGATGGGAACATTGGGTCAACATTGGGTCAAGCCAAAATCACGAACCCCTCCCACGAATGCTTTGATGTGAACTGTCTTTTCGGATAGCCAAAAAGCATTTGTCAAAGAGGTGACAACTGATCGGTTGCTCAGAGACCTTGGTTCGCAGGGCAACGCTGAGGTCTGAAGGCAGACACTCTCTGATTTCTTAGACATCCTGCAGCAACATTCGAATAAGAGTTGATAAAAATTGGATTCACATCATTCATAGATTCAGGAAACGGTCCCAAAAGCTAACCTTTCCTCCTCCACTCCTCCGATCCATATGGCAGGAACAGACTAACCTCCTAGGGACGTAGTCACCTAACGGGATACTGGATCCCCTTGAAGACTACTGACATCTTCAGTGGTAGCCAAAGATCTAAAAGTAGAGCCCTCCCCCGTTGCCAGTGTGCCCAAAGCAATATGGTGGTCAAGGGGCTGCCCACCCCAGAGCAGAACCAGCTCCCTTCACTCTTTGGAGTGCAAAGTGGTGACTGAATAGGGCCGAGGCCAATGAACTCATGCCCATCAGGAATGGAGTTGCTTGCAACTCAAAAGATTTGAGAATCATTCTCCAGCATTGTCCCAGAGTCGGATCATCAGGTCACGGGGAAGCTGAGTTGGTAGCAGACGTTGGAGGGCTTGGGAATAGTGGACAATCGTGGGGGAAGGTTCCATCTTGGAATTTAAATTCCAATTAAAGCCTCTTTTCCCCAGCTCACTCTCCCTTCTGCACTTTGACTTGGGTTGGACACAGTCCTTGTCCCATGCGAGGCTCACAGTCTCAATCACCATTTTACAAATGAGGTACCTGAAGCCCAGAGACGTGAAGTGACTTACCCAAGGTCACACAACAGACAAGTGGCAGAGCCAGGATTAGAATCCATGTCCTTCTGACTCCCAGGCCAGTGCTCTATCCACTCGACCAAACTGACTCCAGACCTCTTCAGCAGGTTAATAGAGGGATGCAATGGTAATCTTCATATTGATTTATACTAATAACTCATTAGATTGTAAGGTGCTTAAGGGAAAGAAGTGATAATAATCATATTAGCACTTAGCAAGCACTGGGGTAAATGTAAGGTTGAGTTCAGACACAGACCTTTGTCCTGCATGAGGTTCACACTCCTTCGTATTCCCATTTTGCAGATGAGAAGACTGGGTCTCAGAGAGAATGACTCTCGGGCTTGGGAGTCAGAGCTCGTGGGTTCGAATCCCGACTCTGCCACTTGGCAGCGGTGTGACTGTGGACTAGTCACTTCACTTCTCTGGGCCTCAGTGACCTCATCTGTAAAAGGGGGATGAAGACTGTGAGCCTCACACGTGGGACAACCTCATTACCCTGGATCTACCCCAGCGCTTAGAACAGTGCTCTGCACATAGTAAGCGCTTAACAAATACCAACATTATTATTATCACTCTTTAAATGACGTGCCCAAGGTCACATCTACAAAGGCCAGAGGCAGAGATGGGACTCGGACAGGTATTTCATGATTCCCGGTATCGTGCTTCTTCCACTAGGCTGCACTTGTGTTCAACGCTCCCAAGTTCGGAGCCAAGTGTTGCACAAGCATCAGTAAATACCGTCTGTGCCCTACTGCAGGAATCCCACTGAAGAAAATAAAAGTGTGATGCGTGCGTGGCCAGAGAAATTCAGAACCGACCGAGCTTCCATTCTCTACACCAGTGGAGGTGAAGCGGGGAGAGTTCCCATCTTTGTTGGCAGTTATTTTCCTGCTCTGCGACTCACTGCATTTCAGTTTGGTTTGGGGCTTTCATATTTCACCGAATGGTTTTCTACTTTCAGAGAGGAGCTAGCTCTGGCATATTTTCATATTGCCTTCTCTCTGTTCAACCTTTTGTTGTTGGGAAGTTCTGAATCATCACCCTTTATATTTCGGAGGGATGGAGCTACCGAACTGTTAGTGAATTTGCAAGCACGGTTTTATCTCCCCTTGTGCATCAGCCCGACTGATCTTCTGGAAAGAAATGCCTGACAGAAGCTGCAGACTGATGGTGACATGGAATACGTGGAGAGTCAGCTGTCGGGAGCAGACATTCAAACTCTGAAAATAATAAAGCTACAGAACAGAACTTCTGAGCAAACTACTGCCACTGTAAACATCCAGCCCCGCTGGTTTCCAAGGCACTCCCAAGAGAGGTTATGTCATCAGAAAGGACAGATTTGCTTCCGACCCACCAGGCTCTGCCAGAAATTCCGTCCGCTTTTGTTTTTCAGCAAGTCTCGAGAAATAGCCGAGCGGCAAATTACCTCGGGATCTGAGTCATCCATAAATAATGTCAATTCTCAACTTTTAGTGGATTGAACAAGTAGGAGAAGGGCACGGGTCTTATTTATGAAGCATAACAATTATCCAGTTTAATGTACAGTAGCACTGGGCTACAATAAAACATGTTTCTGTCCCTAGTCCCGCTATAACGTCTGATCATTATCGTGGGGATTTAGAAGCCGCCTTCCTCTTTAGGGATGATATTTGTCATAGTTATCGGTTGAGGAACTCAACCGGAAAGCAAACAACAAAGGGGGTGGGGAGGGCGGTTTTCAATATCAGACGCCCTTTGAAAATGGCAAGATGCTGTTCAAAAATCAACACTGATAGCTGAGATGCTCAACCTGGGGAATTATCTGAGAATCAATTTTCCCTACTGGATTTAAACACCCAAGAATTGGTCCCACATCCTCAAAGCTTGATTCAAGATGGAAGAATTCTTCGTGGGCCAAGATTCCCAAATATTGTTCATTTATTCGATAGTGTTTATTGTTTACTGTATGCTGAGCATTGTCCAATAATAACGGTGGTATTTGTTAACCACTTACTATGTTGCATGCATTGTTCTAAGCGCTGGGGTAAATACAAGGTAATCAGGTTGTCCCACATGGAGCTCACAGACTTAATCCCCATTTTACAGATGAGGGAACTGAGGCACAGAGAAGTGAAGTGATTTGCCCAAAGTCACACAGCTAAGTGGAGGAGCCAGAATTAGAACCCACGACCTCTGACTCTCCCAAGTTTAGTGGAAAGAACCCGGGCTTGAGAGTACAAAATAACAAACAGACACATTCCCTGCCCACAACAAACTTAGTGTCAAGAGGGAGAGGCAGACATTAATATAAATAAATAACAGATATTTACATAGGTGCTGGGGGTGTTGGGAAGGGGAAACATGGGGACATACTTTTTTAGGAACCCCTAAATGTAGCTGGAGCCTGATCAGGGTAGCATTAGCTTTGCCTCAAGATCAGATTCTAGAGAGTATTAGAAGAGAACATTGCTCAGACACAGAGACCTGAGTCTTCAGGGCCAAGAACATGTGCAGAGGAATTGATTCTAGAGCCTGTGGCTTGTCCAAGGCCACTACACTCATTCATCCCTGCCAGGCATATTCCTGATACACCTGTGGTCTTTGCCCACATTAGTCAACTGTAAGAAAAACCGAGGCTAGAACCCAGGGTTCCTGATTCCCAGATCAGTGTGCTTTCCACTGGCTAAGAGCAGGGCAGTGTTGAAGGTATCCTAAAAGCAAAGTCCCCATTTTCACTGCTTTCGGAGGAACCGCAGCGATCCTTTGCAAGCCTCACTTTCTTGGAGCTGTTTCCTGGAGGAAGCAGTCCCTCACATACTCTCAAATATGTCTTTTTCCAGGGACTAGAATGGGAATTATTTCCTTCATCTTGACTTCCTCCTTGACTAGTGCATCTGCCTCTTCGCTGACCTTCCCACCTTCTCTCCCCACTACAGTCCATACTTTGCACTGCTGCCCTGATCATTTATCAAACAGAAATGTTCAGTCCTTGTCTCCCCACTCCTCAAGGACATCTGCCCATCCACCTCTGAACAGAAACTCCTTAATGCTGGCTTTAAAGCACTCAGCTTGTCCCATTCTACCTCATCTTGGTGATCTCCTAGTACGGCCTAGCCTACACACTCCTCTAGCTCCAGGTTATTCACTGTTCCCCAATCTCATCTATCTTGCCACCAACCCCTTTCCCACATGTTCTCTTTAGCCTGGACCACCACTCTCTCCATCTTCAACGCATTAAGGTCACATCTCCTCCAAAAGGCGTTCCCCAGTTAAGTCCTCTTTCCCCCGACTCACTTTCCCTTCTCGGTTGTCTTTGCACTTAGATCTGTGACCTTTGAATGTTTGATTTTTCTCCTCACCCCCAACCCCACAGCCCTTATTTACATAACTTTAAATTATACATTATAATTCATTCATATTAATGTCTGTCTCCCCCCTAGACTGTAAGCTCATCCCGGGCAGGAAACATTTCTAACTGTTGTATTGTACTCTCCAAAGCGCTGAGTATAGTGATCTGCCATAGTAAGCGCTCAATAAAGTAGCATTGATTGATTGATTCTTCTCTACAATTTTAACAGCGAGAAAGCTTTCAGCATATCGAAACTCTGGTGAGGTGTCACTTGAAACTAACTGAGTTGCCTCCCTCGAAGCAGAGTTTGGCTTAGATGACCTCCAAGTCTTTTCTCACCTGAGAGTTTATAATCTAACCCACCCTGCTGCAACCAAGATGAGTTACCTGCCTCTGATAGTTCTCCCTTCACACACAAAGCTCACGTGGCTTTATCCTCTAGTTGCACAAAACAAGGCACTAGACAAACATGAAAACTGAAGAAAATTTGGCCCTCCCTTGTCCTTGAGAGTGCTTTCCTCACACACTCCAGTTAAAATCAGAGTAGTCATACCTGCTTTTGTAACACTCAACCCGGAGCCCCTAGATCAATGAACCAAACCCTTGAACCTCTGCCTTCATCTGTGACTTGATTGTGGAAACAGTACTGATATTTAAACTAGAACAAAGTATAAAGAGCGAGAGTGATCTCGATTTACTGCCCAGAGCATAATGGAGGGCTCCACAGAGCCGAAGAATATTGACCGGCAAAACTGTACTTCACTGCTCTGCTCCATTCAGAAATTGGCTGACTTAAGGGAAGCGGCATGGCCTAGGGGCAAGAGCACAGGTCTAGGAATCAGAAGACCTGTGTTCTAAACCCGGACTCCACCACTTCACTGTATGACTTTGGGCAAGTCACAACTTCTCTGAGCCACAATTTCCTCATCTGTAAAATGGAGATTCAATCTTTCTCCCTCCCACTTAGACTTCTAAGCCCATTGTGGTCAAGGACTGTATCCTACTGAGAGCTCACCTCCTCCAAGAGGCCTTCCCAGACTGAGGTCCCCCTTTTCCCTCTGCTCCCTCTGCTGCCTCTCTACCCCCCCATTAGCTCCCCTCAGCTAAGCCCCCTTTTCCCCGCCTTTCCCTCGGCTCCTCCCCCTCTCCCTTCCCCCAGCACTGTGCTCATCCGCTCATTTGTATATATTTTTATTACCCTATTTATTTTGTTAATGAGATGTACATCCCCTTGATTCTATTTATTGCTATTGTTTTAATGAGATGTACATCCCCTTGATTCTATTTATTGCTATTGTTTTTGTCTGTCTCCCCCGATTAGACTATAAGCCCATCAATGGGCAGGGACTGTATCTGTTGCCAATTTGTACATTCCAAGCGCTTAGTACAGTGCTCTGCACATAGTAAGCGCTCAATAAATACTATTGAATGGATCCCACTTATTATCTTGTATCCCCCCCCCCCAGTGCTTGGCATACAGTAAAACACTTAATAGTTACCATAATATATTATTTTGTCATCTTATAGACTATGCATGAGAAAACGCTCCACCACCACAAGAATCGCTACTCTGGCTCCCTCCAGACTGTCAGCTCACTGAGGGCAGGCAATGTGTCAACCAACTCTGTCATATTGTACTCCCAAGGACTTAGCACATTGCTCTGCACATAATAAATGCTAAGTAAACACAGCTTGAATGATCATGGCAAAGATGGAGCATGGTCTTCCCTTGATCCCATTCGTTCAGAGAATTTTTCAATCTCTGCCTGAATTTTAAAGTAACTAGGACCTTGCTGGTTCCCGTCAACAGGTCAAGACCTGGTGCTCTTCAAGTGTTTTTTTTAATTAAAAAAAAATAGTATCTGTTAAGCATTTATTTTGTGTCAAGCATAACTCTAAGTGCTGGGGTGGATACAAGTTAATCAGGCCAGATACAGGCCCTGCTCCACATGGGACTCACAGTCTAAGAAGAAGAGAGAACAGGTGGTGAATCTTCATTTGACATGGTGTGTGGCTTTTTTTAAAAAAAATATTTGTTAACACTATGTTTCAAGCACCAGTGTAAATGCTGGGGTAGATACAAGTCAGTCAGGCCAGAAACAGGCCTTATCTCACATGGGGCTCACAATTTGAGGAGGAATGAGAATAGATATTGAACCCACATTTAGCAGTTGAGGAAACTGAGGCCCAGAGAAGTTAAGTGATTTGCCCAAGGTCAGGCAATGAGGCAAGTGGTGGAGCTGGGATTAGAGCCCAGATTTATATACTAGGTCATGTTGCTTCTTGGTTTGCTTTGGGCCAGACCTGGATTACAGGCCGGGGGAGGGACTATACTCAGCACCCCCCACCACCACACTCTGCAGATGCGCTTGTGCATTCCACATTCCTTGCCAATAATATCTGATCAGTGAAGGGGGGGAAAAAAAAAAAATCACACAAGCATCAATACTCTATCCTCTTTCAATCATCGGTTCCGTGTGCAGAGCACGATATTAAAACCTTGCGAGAGGACAATACAATTCTCAGAGTTTTTTCAAAGGCCCCGGTAGAGCCGACTGAAATGGAGGTTCATTTTGTGAATCGAAAGGTGCCATAATTGATCTTCAAGTAGTGTCCTGATCCAATTAGCTGCTGGGTCACTGGGTGTATCCGACCCATCCCTAATAAACACCATAGAACCCACTTCATTGTTCCCGGGCTCCTGGATGCTAAGAGAGGCCAATTATGAAATTGCATCAGTCTAATAGACATTCTGAAAATCAGAGAACACAGCTCTTGACATCAAATAAAAGCTAGACCAAAGCTTGAATTACACTTTGTGATTTTTTTTTCCCTCAGCACTTTTTTTAATCCTCTTCTGTTCAGTATTAACATACCAAAGATGTGAAATCAGTTTGCTAAAATAAGAACTCTCTATTCTAAATCTGAACAAACAACACATCCCCCCCAAAAAGGGAGCCATTAGTCCAAAAACATGGGAAAGGATTTAAGCAGCAGCAAGGCAATCAACTCTTATACAGGTCTTCTGAGTGCTCCACCAATGAAGCCATTTTAAACGCCACTAACCGATGATCCTTCATATCAGGCCATGGGAAGTTTCAACTAATTCCAATTCCAACATTTGGCCCTCGCTAGCAATCTTGTCATTTATTCATTGGCTATTAAATGACTTCTACTGTCTCTTTGGGGATAATTTAGCATTTAATGATGATGCAAGCAACTGCAGAGCGAGGAAGAATCTCTATAAATAAATGGACCAACACGCCACAAATTGAAGATTGGGAAGACTCCCTTTATTGCCATAGGTTGGTCAGGAGATATACTGGTTTGTAATTTTAACCTCCAATGGGGTAACATCTTTACAACTCTTGTACAGTTTCACGGTTTGTTTTTGCAGTCCTTCCAGTGCTGGTAAAGGAAAAGAAACTGCACCACTTCCACAGTTAGAGTCTCCCACCCCACCTGCTATGGCAACCATGAAATTCTAAGATCAGCAGTAGACTGTCTGGGACTCTTTATTAATAGTATTTATTAAGGATTTACTATATGCTGCGTTCTAAGGTAGGTAAAAGAGAACCAGATTTCTATGTATATTGATACCTGTTTACTTATTTTGATATCTGTCTCCCCACTTCTAGACTGTAAGCCCCATGTAGGCAGGGATTGTCTCTCTATTGCTGAACTGTACTTTCCAAGCACTTAGTACAGTGCTCTGCAGACAATAAACACTCAAATACTACTGAATGAATGAATTCAGTTGGGTACAGTCTCTGTCTCTCACGGGGAACCACTAAGAGGGAGGGAGAAGAGATATCTGTTCCCCATTTTTCAGATGAGAAAATGAAGGCACAGAGAACTGAACTGACTTGCCCAAGTTCACACATCAGTCCACTGGCAGGATTGGGATTAGATCCCAGGTCTCTTCACTCCTGGATCCATGATCTTTCCACCAAGCAAAACTGCTTCCTCCTTTCCTCTACAATGGGCAAACTCAATGTTTGGATAGTGAAGAGAGGCATGGATTTCCAAGCCTTTCTTCAAAAGTCAGCACAAACACCAGCTCTTTTTCCCTGCCACCCAGCCAAAAGACTATTCTCATTCTTCCAATAGTAAAACCCTCACTCCAAATTGGCTGCGACCTTCACAGCCCTCGCTGGGTGGGCAATTGTTCTTAGAGGTCAGAGTGGACATGGACATTAGAGCTGGAAGCAGGCTGAAATGCTAAGCTTCCCATATCCCTCCTCTCCAAAAGACCTCCCGGGCAGGTTTTCTTCCCCACCATATCCTTCCACTAATCGGTCAGGAAATCCTGCTAAACACATGGGAGATTCTAACCAGCGACTTTTCCATAGAGAACTAAAAGATCAGGTGGACTTTATGTTCCTTGTGGGCAGGGGACATGTCAACCAATCGTTCTATTGTCCTCTCCTCTTAGTACAGTGCTCTGCAAACCATAAATACAACTAATTGATTGGAAAACAAAGTCCTTCAGTAGAGGACCTCAAAGACAGAAAATACACCAAACCAGAAACCTGGAAAAAACAAGTTCTGCCCTCAATAGCATCATAACCAATAGCATGATAGCATCTTTTTGTCATGATTTAAGTATCTCCAGGATAGAGATAGTCTGTCTCATCTACATAGCTCAGTGGCTAAACAGCTAAATTTCCCTGAATCTCTGGCACTTGATCAGTATTAAAACTAAGAAAGAATGATCAGGCTACTTGCATTTCTCTTAATAGTCCTGGGCACATAAAAGTACCTTTAAACTAGAGGATGCAGATATGCATCTCTGAGCATAAATGCTCCAGAAGTTAGTTAGGATATGCATATGTCTAGTGCATTAATGCAGCAAGGATGTTGACTGGTCGACAAACTGACTAATCATCCATTCTGACACAGTCAAAGAAGGGGCAGATGGCTGATCAGCTTCAACCTGATCATATTAAATATAAAGTCAATAATAATAATTGTATTTGTCAAGTACTTACTAAGTGCTGGAGTGGATACAAGCAAATCAAGTGGGACAGTCTCAATCCCCATTTTACCACGAGGTAACAGGCACAGAAAAGTGAAATGACTAGCCCAAGGTCACACAGACAAATGGCAGAGCTGCGATTAGAACCCATGACCTTCTGACTCCCAGGCCCATGCTCTATTCACTAGACAATCCTGACAGTGAGCAGGAGGAATCAGGGTTAGTTCATTTTGTCCAAAGACGAGGAATGGTCTTCCTCCCCCACCCTACCCCCACGCAGGTCAACACATTTCAAACCATCTCAGTTGATTTTTTTTTTTAAATCAAAATGATGCCCTCTCTGAATTGACCTCCCCCGGGGAAGCTCAGACTTTTCATTTATTTTGTCCTCTCCAACTCTGATCCATCTTAAAGATAGCTCTGAGGAGATGCCTCAAGTTATGTGCTTTCCTAGAGTTCAGAATGAAGGATCGACTAAAGCTAAGCTGAGCTCCCTGTGCATTTCAAACTGAAATTCTGACACACGTTTTAAATATGACACGAAAAACCACTCCCTGGGTGGCAGCAGCAAACTATGCTTGGATAACAGTGCCTAGAGCAGAACAATGATTAGCACAAAATGGAGTTATAAAGGATTTGTGATTCATATACTGCATAAATTCCAACTGTGACTGTAATGTTTTGACCAATGGGGACCCAGAACTTCTTAATGTAAGATCTGTGCTTGGCTGCAATAACAATCATTGTGGAATTTGTTAAGCACAACCTATATGCTGAGCACGGGGAGAGTACAGTATTACAGCATTGGTAGACCTGTTCCCTGTCCACCAAGAGCTAGAAGAGGGCAAAGACATTAAAATAAAGGGACGAGCTGCAATTGAGAAGGAACAGAATGATTCCCACTGGCTTTCAGGTGGAAAAAGCTAGCTGGCAAATTCTGCCGAGTGTCAGTGTTGATTCTTAAACACCTCCCAGAATGATTTAGAAACACAATACGCTCCATTTCACTCTAAAAGTTCTTCCAGTGAACAGTTTACTCTGTGGCCCAGTGACCTAGATAGGCTTTTCCTTTCTCTATGAACCCCAGGTTAAGGAAAACCAGTGTAAAAGCAGACACACCAACTACATCTGCATAACCCATCGTTAATGAAAGAGTGGTCCCTAATTCCCCAGTATTTCATCCCCACTCTGCACTGTAGAATACATGCTATTACAGAAGTCTATTTGCAAATGCATCAGATGCCTATGCTTGGCTAATAAGTCTTGCCCTATTTTAGTCAGGGAAGATGAACTCCTTTTTCCCTGAAGTCTCCTCACTTACCTTAGAAGTCTCAAGAATTTAAAATCCCCTTGCTGTAGCTGCTAGAAAGATTTTCTTGCATACGTTGCTTAAACTGCAAGTGCCTCTTCTTTATTTTAAAGAAGGCAGATCAACATTTCTCTCTCTCAAAAACTGGTGGTACCAACCTCAGATCCATAAGGTAAACAATAAACGGTATTGAGCACTTACCATGTGTAACGTACTGTATTAAATGCTAGGGAGAGTACAATACAGAGTCGGTAGACATGTTCCCTACCCATAGTGAGCTTATAGACTAGATGTAATGTGGGAATAACCAATATCCTGGATTTAATTCTTACTTATCAATTTTCTCACAAATTAAAGTCACAAATCAGCAGCAGGCCATTTTCTCATAGGGGAAATTAAATGGTGTCAACATTAATTTACCCAATAGGTGGCCATTTAGCAATCAGTGGTACTTGAGTGCTTACTATATACTAAGAGCTTGGGAATGCACAATAGGGTTTGTAGACCTGATCCCTGCCCACAAGGAGCTTACAGTCTTCTCTGGAAATGTAATGGCATTGTTAACTCCAGAAGTCTAATCCCAACTCGACCACTTATCTGCAGTGTGACCTTGGGCAAGTCACTTCACTTATCTGTGCCTGTAATCTCATCTGTAAAATGGGGATTAAGACTGTGTGCCCCATGACTGTGTCCAACCTGATAAGCTTGTATCTGGTCCAACACTTAGTACAGTACCTGGCACATAGAACGCCCTTAAATACCATAAAAAGTCTCCCAGTTGTGCATTATACTTAAAGAACAAAATGTTTTGATGTGTGTTCATCTACAGCATCACATTACAGCATTACAAACTTTCAGGTTTTCACAGAGCCACTTCTCCAGGATCTCCAAACTCATGTCACTTTTAACTGACATCTCCCGGAACATCAAAGCCCTGCCCAAAACTGAAACACTTTTTTACCTTCTTAAAGCATCTTTGAACAACAACAAGCTTCCTGCCTGAGGACCGCACTTTGGTGACATCCCAAGGTACCTCTATCCGGTTTTCACGTACCTGGGCGGAAGCTGAAAGAGAAGTCGGTGAAACTGCCATTAGCCCTTGCAACTCACTTTCCCTTTCAGACTTGCCATCCAAATGCCTCTTCTCGGAATACATCAGGTGACTGGTTGCTAGACAACCAGACATTCCATCCCGACTATTTTCCAACCCATCTAAAACAGATGTCAATCCTTCGAAATACCAAGAGTTGGGAGGTGGTCAAAGCTGCAAAGTCTTTGGTGAATCTGAGATGTTTGGAAATGGGATTTGTGATCATTATCATTAACAGGCTCTAGATAAGCTCAGTTTCCTGAAACCATCACAGTAGGATTATTAAGTAAACCTTCATGATGCTCTTTGACTTTTCAGTTCCTGCAATGTCACAAAGTATGGTCCACAGCCCATTTTAAATTTTTAGCTACATTTCAATGCTGTTTCATTATTCCCCTGTGAGTTACCTTTAGTTGAAAGGAACAGCCAACATCCGTGCACGGTAGAGCATTCGGCAACAAGTATCTACTTAAGAGACCTGGTTTTGAGAGCCTTAGTGTCTCTATAAAATCCTGATTTTCCCAGCTGATCCTGAATTTAGCAAATTCAGCAGCTTCTTTGATTTTATCTTGCTCTTGATATAATCTAGGATTACTTCCTGTGCACTGTTAATCAACTGTTCTGCAATTCTTTTACTCATCAAGTCTCTTTAGAGGCACCCACTGATGTTCAGATCAAAGGGAACGCAATACAAATGTCTTTCTGGGGTGTACTTTTAATAAGTTATTTATAACATTTCTGTTAAATAACTGATTAGGATCTCTTGATGGAAGGGAGTATCTTTGTCTATTTAATGCATTTAACCATACAGTATTATATATAAGCATCATGTGAGAAACAGTGTGCCCTAGGAGAAAGACCATGGGCTTGGGAGTCAGAGGACTGGGTTCTAAACAACTTACCTGCTGCATGAGCTTGGGCAAGTCGCTTCATTTCCCTATGCCTCAGTTCCCTCATCTGCAAAATGGGAATCCAAATTTCTGTTTTACCTCCTATTTAGACCATCAGCCTCATGTGGGAACTGATTATTAACCTTATCTCCCTCTAGACTAAGTTCCTTGTGGGCAGGGAATGTGTCTACCAACTGTTATATTGTACTCTCCCAAGGACTTAGTACATTGCTTGGCACACAGTAAATATTCAATAATTACAATTTATTGAGGTAAATATGTTAGTAAAACTCACACCATAGACCAGTTCAAAAACAGTAGGGAAGAATGTTCTGTTTGCCAAGGAGCACTGAAATATGGGCATGAATAACTCAGTTTCTGATGCCAGATGTTTGGCTGGAGAGATCTGAGTTTCAGGCAGGTTCATGGGACTGTCTTATTGTCAGCTAAATACCTTCTCTTTACTCTGCTTCCTGACAGTGAGAAAATCTAACATCTAAGGTGTCAGTGTCTTATCTCCTTTGAATAATCTGCCACAGTGTCAAAATTTGGGGACCATATTAATTAGTTCAAAGAACAAAGAAGCTGGAAGGAATGTCTTGTCAACCAGTAAAGGAGGCAACTTGAGAGACTCCCATGTCTTCATTATTTTGGCAAATGACTTCATTCACTTTTAGCCAGAATTTGTTGGTTTTGGGGGGGTTTCCCCAGAATCTTCCTGGTCACTCTGAGCAATTGACAATGACGGCTGAGACTCCTCATAGTCAGCTCAGCTTGCTAATAGTAGTGAATAGAAAGATTGTGTTTCATTTTCAATTCTGACAAAAGGGGGTAAAGGTCCCTTGATAAGAATAAGGAATCTTGGTCATTCCCTGGAACCCTTGCAAATCAGTCTCCTTCTTATGGCATGAACTGAGCTCTTTGCATCCTGAACTCCCAGAACATTGCATGCAGCAACATGGACTACTGGATACAAGGATCTGGGAGTCTCTAGACATTAAGCTCATTGTGGACAGGGAATACATCTGTTATACTCTCCCAAACGCTTAGAACAGTGCTCCGCACACAGTAAGTGCTCAATAAATACGATTGACTGAGTCTGAAGGAGCTGGGTGAGAAGCAGCATGGTGTAGTGGATAGAGCCTGGGCCTGAGAGTTAGAAGGTTGTTGGTTCTAAACCCCGATCCTCCACTCGCCTATTGTGTGACCTTGGGTCAGTCACTTCACTTCTCTGGGACTCAGTTCCCTCTTCTGTAAAATTTGAATTGAGACTGTGAGCCCCATGTTGGACTGTGTCCAACTCAATTTGCTTGTATCTTCCCCAGAATTTAGCGCAGTGTCTGGCACTTATGAGCTCTTAAATATCATTATTATTATTATTAATCCTTGCTCTACCACTTGATTGCTGTCTGAGGAACTGAAAACTTAAGTGACTTGTCCAGAGTCAGTTACCTCACCTGCAAAATGGGGATTAAGATTGAGCCCCATGTGGGACAGGAACTGTGCCCAACCTCACAACATTGTATCTACCCCAGTACTTAGTACAGTACCTGGTACACAGTAAATCCTTGACAAATACCATTAAAAAAAATGCTCAGAGATTAGTTTCTTCCACTCAGGTGATCCTCTCTATCCTCTGTATCCAATACTTCAATAAGTCTTATGGGATGATCATTGACATGTCACCTTTCGTTGAGTGCAGGAATCATGTCTCAGTTCTACTGTATTTTACCAAGTGCTCAGTTCAGTAGGAGCTTAATAAATACTATTGAGTGGTCAGTCCCAGTAGGCAGGAAACTTCCTTCTCACCCCTCCAAAATCCTCCCAGCACAACCAGCAGCTCTTTTTGACCCCTTGTTTATAAAGATGGAGCCAGAGAATTTAAAAAATCCCAAACTAAGTGTCTTTCATGGTTTGCATGCCATTCAGAGGGTAGAGTGAGAGGAGACACAGGAAGGAGGGGAGGTTATCAAAGTCACTTATGAAGGAAAGACATGTGGGCAATCAATCTCCGGTATTTGAGGGTCTACTGAGTGCAGAGCACTGTCCTAAGCCCTAGGGACAGAAATTGCACACCCAATTCTTGACCTCAAGATGGGGAACAGAGACAGACAAAAGTTATTTACAAAGAGAGGGAGCAGGAGGAAGATCAAAGATATAACAAATAGGAGTACAAAATATACAAGGATGAAATAGCTTGTACATTCATGTAATTAATTTATCCTTATATATACACAATAGTACTCAGGAGGGGTATAAAGCACTTAAATGTAAGGATGCCTGTGAATTAGGGCAATTTGGGGCACTGTGAATTAATTGGGGGAAGGCTTCCTGGAAGAAGAGGGAATTTTTAGGAGTGTTGTGAGTGTAGAAGGTAGTGTTGGAAGTAGGAAAGTAGGTAAAAACAATGTTGGGGCAAAGAGGCAAATGGAAAGGCTCACAGCTCTCAAAGTTGAAAAGTGAATCAGAGACCTGGTAGAGCCAAAAGGAGAACCACTACAAATGCAGAACTAATCTTCTGCTGAGCAGATAATAAACGTGAAATAAAATCAATCTTCCTAGCGAACCTCTTTTTTATTTAGAATGAAGATTGCAAATACAGTGTGACACGTTGGATTTTCAAATGTATTCATGGAAGGGAGGGTAGGGCGGGGGAGGAAAATTGAATGTCTTTCCTGATCGATGAAATAATCAGCAAATGATCGCTATATCACAAACTTGCCAAGTTGCTAGGGAAGCAATCAGTGGACGGCATCAGCCATTTCTAGCAATTCCTACATCACCGGGAATAGCTTCCCGAGAGGCAAGCAAACCTGAGGATGCTCCAAGACAAACCTCAGTGTCAAGCAGTACTGGAAAGGCATAAAAGCCATAGTGTGCTTTCTGCCTGGGAATTTACACCACCTTCCAACTCTGCAGCAAAAGCCCATAAACAAAAACCATTCCATGGGACAGTCACATTATCCTGTGCTGCCATTAATAAAAAAAAAAAAAGCTCCCCCTATTCATCTTATTTGTGTCAGAAATAAAAGCCACAAAATCCACATACATTCGGGGTTACTGTGATGTGAGTCTTTCATTCCAACAAACTCAGTGTGAAAGTCACACAGTTGTGTCTGTGCCTCGATCAGCACTACAAGAAAAGGGCAACTGTTTCTTCCAACATCGTATAGTGTTCAATCAGTGGCATTTATTGAGCACATACCATGTGCAGAGCACTGTATTATTTCCATGGGAGAATAGTTGGTAGACCCAATCCCTTCCCTTCATAAGCTTACTTCCAGTCTTTCCACCTTCAAAGCCCAACAAATCAAATTTCCTCCAAGGGGCTTTCCCTTAGCCCCCATTAACCCTTATTCACATTCCCTTCTGCATCACCTACGAACTTAGGTCACCCCACCCTCAAAACTTTCTACATATCCATATACTCTGCTGCTTCTTCAATCTGCGATTAATTTTAATGTCTGTATTCCCCTCTAGACTGTAAACTCCTTGTGGAAAGGGATTGTGCAAACCACATCTACTATATTGTACTCGCCCAAGCACTTAGTACCGTGCTTTGCGCAGGTAAGTGCTTGATATGATTCATTAATTTTGAGCTCCTATCTAGCATGGTGTAGTGTATAGAGCTTGGTCCTGGGAGTAGGAAGATCAGGGGTTTTCCACGGCTCCACTAGTTGTCTGCTGTGTGACCTTAGGCAAGTCGCTTCATTTCTCTGTGTCTCACCTCATCTGTAAGATGGGGATTGAAACTGTGAGCCCCACATGAGGCAGGGATTGTGTCCAATCTGATTTCCTTGTATCCACCCCAGCATTTAGTAAGCTCCTTGTGGGCAGGGAATATGCTTATTTTTATACTGTACTCTCCCAAGCGTGCAGTACAGTGCTCTGCACACATTAAGCGCTTTAAAAAATAACACCAAATGACTGTGCCTGGCACAGAGTAAGCGCTTAAATACAATGATTACTATTATTATTATCTAAACAAACATCCACTATTCATTAACGGGATACTTACTATCAAGCAAAGAGGTGGATGATGGAAGACCTGGATGTACTTCATGCACATTCTATTTGGAACTGTAGGATTTCAACCTAGCATGATATGCACCACCTGAACATACCTGGATTGTACAATTACCTGTTTTACTCACTCACTGTATTAATTCAATTGTATTTACTGAGTGCTTACTGTGTAAGTGCCTGGAAAGTACAATTTAGCAATAAAGAGAGACAATCCATACCCAACAACAGGCTCACAGTCTAGAAGGGGAGGAGACAGACAACAATGGTATCCAAAGCATCAAAATAGAGTTATAGATATATGCACATCATTAATAAAATCAATAGAATAATAAATATGTCCAAGTGCTTTGGGGTGGGGGGGGAGGAACAGAGGAATAGGGTGGCTTAGTCTGAGAAGGCCTACTGAGGAGGTGAGCATTCAGTAGGGCTTCAAAGGGGGCGGGGGAGGTGTGCTAGTTTGGCAGATGTGAGGAGGGAGGGCAGAGGTAGGACATGGGCCAGGGGTCAACAGCGGGACAGGTGAGAACGAGGCACAGTGAGAAAGTTAGCAGTAGTGGAGTGGCGTGTGGGGGCTGGGCTGTAGAAGGACGGAAGGGAGGTGAGGTCAGAGGGGGCAAGGTGATGAACAGCTCTGAAGCCAATAGTGATGAGGTAGGAGGGGGCAAGGTGATGAACAGCTTTGAAGCCAATAGTGAGAAGTTTTTGCTTGATATGGAGGTTGATAGGCAACCACTGGAGGTTTTCGAGGAGGGGGGTGACCTGCCCAAAACACGTATCCTCATGCTATGGTTGTTTCCTTTCTGCTCACTATCATTCCCACTTGACTCTGAGCCCCACTGTGAGACATCTTCTGGCTTCGCCAGAAAAATTATCAACTTCGGTCTGAACCTCATAGTCAATTCAGTGTTTGGCACATAGTAAGCAGTTTAATACTATTATGAATTATTACTATTATAGTGTTGACACTATCAAGCACTTACATGCCAAGCACTGGGTCAGCTACATGGGCTCAGACTAAGAGGGAGGGAATTTTTACTGGCAAAGCCAAGGCAAGAAGACTCCTCACTCAGCAAAATCAAGCTTCTAGTGGATTAGTAAAGCAAATCATTTATCTTTCCTCATCCAAAGCTGATTTAAGCTGCTCCTGCTGCTGATGACCTTGAGAACAAATAACCCACATCGTGATGTGGAGAGGTAAGTGGGCCAAGGAAATGATCCAAATGAATTCCTCCAAAAGCTCTCTTCTCAGCCAGGAAGCCCAGCCCACTAATTCTTCCCATAACCCAATCCCATGACCTCACTCATCCCACCCCAAGAAATCAGCTGCTTCAGACGTGTTTGCTTGCCTCCCTCTCCACCCCCCACCAGGAAAGGGTCTTGGAGCATACTGTCATATGCAAATAGAGAATAATTTAGTCCGATGCCTTCCAAAAAACTACCCACACGAGGTAAGTGGGAAGTACTGCAGTGAGTGTGCTGATTCAAAGCAGAGAGTCAGTGCTTCATAAGTACAACTGATTAAAGTAGGGGAATTTAAAATCCCAGCAGAGCCTTCTCTGGACATAAGGTTGAGATGGAGACAGAGCACAATAGCTTTGTCCAGATTTGAGAGTGGTCTAGTGAATAGAGTACTGACCTTGGAGTCAGAGGATCCAAGTTCTAATCCTAACTCTGCCACTTGCCCGCTTTGTGACCCAGGGAAAATCACAACATCTGTGTTCAGTTTCCTCATCTGTAAAATGGGGATCATTACCTGTTCTCACTTTCATACTATGTGCTTTCTGTGGGACGGGAACTGTGTCCAATCTTCTTATATTGTATCTACTCCAATGCTCAGCTCAGTGTTGGACACAGAGTAAACACTTAAATACCATTATTATTGTTAGTATTATTAGATTCTAGTAGGATTCCCTGTTCCTCCAACCTGCCTCTGCTTAGGATTTCTCACACAAAAATTTAAAGACAAATGATATCTCCCAAGTCCTTCTCTTTCTAGGAATCCAAAGCAAGTAAATTCTGTCTAGGTTCAACTTGGGAATTTCACTTTCCATGCAGCATCGACTCAGAAGGAGAGCAATACCCAATTCAGATTTGGGCTACTCCCACAAAGTTAGAAATCAATGAAGTGTGGTTATTTTGCCCTAGAAAGTGTTAAATCCATAGCAATCCAATAGGCCTCCACATGGCAATATCTCAAAAATCCATCTAGCAGATGGCATATAAACCTAGGCCCAAAGGAACATTTGAAAGAGGTTGAAGTGCCAAGCTCCTCGGTGACTTTTTACCTCAGGTGTCACAGCATAAATTTAGCATAAAGCAATGTCATAAGCCTTTTCCTGCTATTTCATGCAGGTCACATCATTTACCTCTTCACAGAAACCTCCAATAACTTAAGAAGAATAATAATAGTAGTAACTGCAGTATCTGTAAAGTACTTACCTTGTGTCAAACACCATATTATGTATTGGAATGATAGAGTCAGTTAATCAGAGTGGACACAGTCCCTATCCCACTCAAGGCTCACAGTCTGATGGGAGGGATAACAGGCATTTCATTTCCATTTTATAACTGAAAACTTTACAGTTTTAAGGGACTTGACTAAGCAGGCAAGTGGCAGAGCAGGGAATTATAGAACCCAGGTCTCTTGACCCCAGTCCTTTACCCACTAGGCCATGCTGCTTCCTATTTACTTTCACATCATCTTCATCGATGGTCTTTACCGACTACCTACCGATATGAAGAACAGAACATCTGAGAGTGGCCATTAACACTACCCTCCGGGAGCTTACAATTTAATGGGATGGACAAAAATGATTTACAAGCAGTGGGAATGAGAAGCCAGGATGTAACAAAAAGCAGTCCAAATGTAGGAGGATGAACTAGCTGAATAGGTGAATGTACAGATAAAACACCTAAGTGCTAAGGATAGGGTGAAATACATAAAATGCTGTAGGTGGTTTGACATTACCGGGGTGTGAGAATTAATCTGGAGATAACATTTCAGGACTTCAAAAATGGGCACATCTGTGACCAGACACTTTGTCAGGAGAAAGAGGCTCCAGGCTAGAAGCAGCAGCCATGATCTAGTAGAAAGAGCAGGGGCCTAGGAGTCAGAGGATCTGGGTTCTAATTCTGCCTCCACCACTCACCTGTGTGACCTTAGGTAAGTCATTTCACTTCTCTGTGCCTCCATTCCCTCATCTGCAAAATGGGGATTCATTACTTGTTTTTCTCCTACTTTGTGAACCCCGTGTGGGACCTGAATATCTGGTGTCTGCCCCAGCGCTGAGTATAGTGCTTGGTATATAGTAAGGGCTTAACAAATAATATCACAGATATCATCATTCTTATTCAACAGGGTGGGTGAAGGGTCAGAAGTGGGAGAGTTGTCCACTCTCCCACCTCTGACCCTTCACCCACCCTGTTGACTTCTCCTTATCAGTGGTTTCAAGGCTTTCCACCATCTGTCTCCCTCCTGCCTATCCACTCCTTTCTCTTGCCATACCCCAGCTTATACTCTATATTCCTCCCAAGCCCAACTCCTAACTGCATCTCCTATCTCGGCAGTACTGTTCACTTTTCCACTGCATGGAATCTCCTTATACCGTGAGCCTCGTGTGGGACGGGCGCTGTGCCTGATCTTGTGTTTTGTACCCCACTACTTGCCACATAGAAGTGCTTAACAAATACCACTCATTATTATTATAAGAAATAATAATAATAGTCATAGCCATCATTCTACCAAACCACATTCTTCCCCCTTTAAAAATCCACCACTGGGTGACCATGACCTCATCCTTTACCTTTTTTGCTGATATTTGTTAAGCACTGTGTGTCAGACACTCTTCTAAGAGCCGAAGTAGAGAAGAACAAGCATCTTGGACACAGTCTCCGTCCCACACGGGGTTCACAGTCTTAATCCCCATTTTACAGATGAGGCCCAGAGACATTAAGTGACTTACCCGAGGTCACTCAGCAGACAAGTGGCAGAGCTAGGATTAGAACCCAGGTCCTCTGCCAAGCCAATGCTCTTTCCACTAGGTCATGCTACTTCTCATACTGTCATATCTTCTTTATCTCTAACTAGGCACCTACGAAGAGCACTCAGCAATTAATCCATGGTATTTACCGAGCATTACTATATTAAGTGCTTGGGAGAGTATAAGAGAGTTGGTAGACTCAATCCTTGCCCTTGATAAATAGATGCCCAATAGGTAGCAGTAAATACTGGTGATGATAACAATATAGGTGGAGAATGATAGGAAGGATCTTAGGTATCGACTTGTTCATTCCCCTGCCTTTAAGCAAACCTAAACGTACGCCAATATCGTGTGCTCTTGGATTCTAAATCTTTATCCCCTTTCACGTTAAGCAATTCCTTCTAATTTAAGGAGTGAAAATATTCATGAATCTGTCTCCTATTGTTTCAAGAAGGAATTAGAGGATCTTCTGCCTTTTGTCTCAGCTTATTAACCATGAATAAACTGGATGGGCCATTTAAGATGTCACAAAATAACCTTTGTAAATCAAGCCATTCCTTCCTATACCTGCTAACCAGAAAATCAATAGCATGGATTCCCTGACAGTTCCAAGTGTGGAGATACATATTTACCCACTCTAAATCAACTTGGGGTGCCAGGCAAAGCAATTCTTTGCCACAGGGAGTGAGCCAATCAATGAAACAATACTAAGATTTAGTGGTTGCAAAGAACTCTCAGGCAGAGTGGGTTTCCTTTTTATGGTAGAGGTCCTCAACTCTCTAGAAACCCCCCCAGAATCCCTCCAAAGTCCCAGCTCTGATCCTAAGAACAAAGAGGACAGCCGGGCGGGAGTCAGGTGATGGAGTAAGCACAGAGCTGGACTCAGTCTTGGCCGAACTCTGAAAGAGTCTATTCAAGGCAACCCACCTTTGTCTTTGAACGTGCCTCCTCTTCCTGCACTGTATAACCTAAATATTCATTCATTCAATCACATTTGAGCACTTACTGTGTGCAGAGCATTGAACTAAACACTGTAACTCCTTCCTAGACTGTGAGCCCCAGGTGGTATCGGAACAGTGTCCAAGCCTTGTATATGCTTAGAGAAGCAGCGTGGCTCAGTGGAATGAGCATGGGCTTGGGAGTCAGAGGACATGGGTTCTAATCCGAACTCAGTCACTTGTCAGCTGTGTGACTTTGGGCAAGTCACTTCACTTCTCTGTCTTCAGTTACCTCACATGTAAAATGGGGATTAAGACTGTGAGCCCCACGTAGGACAGCCTGATTACCTTGTATCCCCCCAGCGCTTAGAACAGTGCGTGGCACAGAGTAAGCACTTAACAAAATACCATTATTTTATCCCAGAACTTAGTACCGTGCCTGGAAAGTAGTAAGCACTTAATTACCATTAAAAAAGGCATACGGAAGCAGCATGGCCTATTGGCTAGAGCATGGGCCTCGGAGTCAGAAGGATCTGGGTTCTAATCCCAGGTCTGCCACTTGTCTGCTGTGTGACCTTGGGCAAGTCACTTCACTTCTTTGTGCTGTAAAAGGGGAATTAAGACTGTCATCTCTAGGTCATTCATTCATTCATTCATTCAATAGTATTTACTGAGCGCTTACTATGTGCAGAGCACTGTACTAAGCGCTTGGAATGAACAAGTCGGCAACAGATAGAGACAGTCCCTGCCGTTTGACGGTTTACAGTCTCACATGTGTCCAACTTCATTCATTCATTCAAAGCACTTTGTGCAGATCACTGTACTAAGCACTTGGAAAGTACAAGTCAGCAGTAGAGAGAGACAATCCCTGCCACAACGGGCTTACAGTATAGCACAGGACAGGGAATCAGGATTACGGCCCCAGTTCGCTGTACTGTGAGATCTTGAACAAGTCACAATCTCTCTGGTCCAGTTTCTGCATTGGTAAAATGAGGATAGGATGCATACCTTCTTTACCAACCTCTTAGACTGTAAGCACTGGTTGATGATGATGATATCTATTAAGTGTATACTATGTGCTAAGCACTCTACTAAGCACCGAGGTAAATACAGTCCCTGTCCCAAATGGAACTCACAGTCTAACTAGAAGAATTGATATTGGATCCCCATTTGCTAGATAAGGAAATTGAGGCACAGACACTCAGTGACTTGCCCAAAGCGGCACAGAAGGCAAGTGGTGGAGCCAGGATTAGAATCCATTTCTCTTGACTCCTCAGTCCATGCTCTTTCCACTTAGATTGCAAGCCCCATGTGGGACAGGGACCGCGTCCAATCTGATGGATTTGAATCCCAGAGCTTAGAACAGTGCTTGACTTTAGTAAGTAAGCTTTTATATAACCCTAATTTTTTTAAAAAGAGCAATAGACCACACTGATGCATGGACCATATTTGGTCTGATTATCCTGAATCTACCCCAGTGCTTATCAATAATGACGACAGTAATGGCTTACTATGCCCTATTACCACTATTTTAATTGGGTCTCTAGAATTTTCCTACTTCTTAGGTTACAGATCAAACCTCCCAGTGAGTGAACTGTGACTCTCATCCTATTCTTTCCCTCAAGATCCTCACACTTTGTAGGTTGGAGAGGATTTGGCTAAATTCACTACATCTCCTGAAAATTTATTGGCAATTCTATCACTTGAGCAAGTTTCAGGTATCAACCTCTGTCCCATTTCATCATCCAGTGGCCCAACTCTGCAAAGCAGTATAGCCTAGTGGAAAGAGATGGGCATGGGAGTCAGAGGACTTGGGCTCTAATCCCAGCTCTGCCATTTGCTTGGCAATTCTTTTGGCTTCTCTGTGCCTCAGTTACCACATCAATAAAATGGAGATAAAATATCTGTTCTCCTCTCAAACTCTGAGCCCCATGGGAGACAGGGACTTTTTCTGATCCCTTTTATCTTGTATCACTCCACCCGGCACCACTTAGTACAGTGTTCTAACCATAGTAAGTGTTTAACAAATACACAATTACTATTAACTTTCCACTGTGAAAGGGATTTTATGAAGGGGTTGAGGACTGGGAGTGGACAGGATCAAAGAGTAAATGGCCTGAAAGCCACAACATTGGGACTTTTTCCCAACAAAATGGCTGCTCTCACATCTGACAACTGGGATGAGCAAGGCTGAGAATTCAACTTGAAAAGCTAACAGCCAGTGACTTGTGGCTGAGCCTTTGAAACCCCTCAGAAGCTGTTCAGAATGGCCTCTTGGTGGTTCAAAATGGTTACCGCTTACCCCAAAAGTCTGCTGACCTCTAACCCCTAAGGAAGTTGTTCTTCCCGAAAAAATAGGTCTCTGGCTGTTCACAAGAGTATTTGACTCTCCCAGGTACAAATGGAAAAAATAATGGATGAACTTCAGGGCCTTTTGTTGTTGTTGGTGGTGGTTTTTTTTTTTTTTTTTTTAATTCAAGCTCCTGGCAAGCCATGTTCTCAAAAGGAAGATCTGAAAGAAGGCATACCGAGGGCCAAAACACTGCCTGCCTCACCAAGAACGATATCTCTTAAGGATGGCTTCAATGTCATCATTTGATAACATTCACTGAGCACTTTCTAGGTGCAAAGCACTACACTGAATCCTTGGAAGAGTAAAACAGAATTAGTAGACTTCATCCCTGAGCTCAGGAAGCCTGTTTACCAAGGAAGACCAATATTGAAATTAATTTATAGATAGAACTAAGAAGTGGATATACATATACAAGTTAGTGCTTAGAATAGGTTGTATAAAATGATATATAGTGTACTCTAAGCACTTACTACAGGGCTCCACACACAGTAAGCGCTCAGTAAAATGATTGACATATAAAGAAATGTTGTGGGTAATCATGAGGACACAAGCAACCATGAGTACCCCCAACCCACAGAAATTTCACAACTCTGCCCGCAATAAAGTGCATCTTACATTGCACGTGGCCTACTGCTTAGCTCTTTTTTGGACTGTGGAAGAGGGTATGTGAAATGTACCCATCTAAATGCACTTTTCTCAATGGGCCATTAAACATGTGGAGCAGGAAACCACTCTGTAAACCGAACAGACCGAATTTACAGAACACTCCAGAGGATTTCCTGAATCCCTTCATCTCCCTCCAGAAGGACACAATGAAGTCTATTCTATTCTGAAAAGTTTCCAGAAATCCTCAAACTGAGGGTCTCTCAACCTTTAAACGCAATCGATTGTTCTCCTGTATGCACTCAAAATCCTTTGCACACCTGAAGCTCTTTCTCTTTAGTTCTATTTTCTAAACCTTAAATCAAGACCAGGACTTAGGTTCATAAGAGCAAGTTATTCTGATAATCTGAGTCCAAAAATTCCGTGTGGATGCAATGGCTTGAACAATCTGGATAACTGGGGATAAATTCTTTTTAGGGTGTTATCTATATTGTCACTGGAGGGTTGTTTTGTGGGGGTGGGGGGGGAGAAGAAAGAGAAAAAAAATATGAATAGATTTGCCTATTCTTTTCTTCTCCAGAGAGGTAAAATGGTCAAATAGGGCACAGGCCTAGGAGTCAGGACAGCTAGGTTCAAAGTCCAGGCTCCACCTGCTGTATAATGTTAGAAAAGTCCCTTAACTTCTCTGAGCCTCAGTTTCCTCATTTGTAAAGAGGGATAAGATACCTGCTTACCATCCCTCAAAATGTTAATCTAAGACCTGAATCTTTTGTATCTATCATAGCACTTTGGAACATTATTGGGCCCAGAATAGACACTGAACAAGTGCCATTATCATAATCATCATCGAGGATTACAATCTAAATTTATGTTATATTTCCCAATCCATCCCCACATCCATTTCAGATAAGATATAGAAATTTATTTAAAGCAGATAGACTTTTTTAATGATTTTAAATTTTTTTTCATATTTGTTAAGCATGGTTTAGTGAATAGATCATGGGCTTGGTAGTCAGAAGGCCATGGGGTCTAATCCAGATTTTGCCACTTGCCTGTTGTGTGACCTTGAACAAGTCACTTCTCTTCTCTGTGCCTCAGTTACCTCATTGGTAAAATGGGGATCGAGACTGTGAACCCCACATAGGACAGGGATTGTATTCAACCCAATTTGCTTGGATCCACCCAAGTGCTTAGTCCCGTGCCTAGAAAGTAGTAAGTGCTCAACAAATACCACAATTGTTATTATTAATAAGCACTTAATGTGCCAGGCACTGTTCTAAGCTCTGGAGTATGTAATCAAGTTGGACACAGTCCATGTCCCACATGGAGCTCGTCTTAATCCACACTTTACAGAGGAGGTAACTGGAGCACAGAGAAGTTGAGTTGCCCAAGCTCCCACAGCAGACAAGTTAGATTTAGAACTCAGGTCCTACTAACTCCCGGATTCATGCTTTATGCACTGGGTTATGATGCTTCTCATTTCCACTGGCTGTATTTGTGACTATTACGCACAGCACTGCTTTAATACAGGTTTATAAAAAAAAAAAAAAAACACCCTGTTTTCAGTGTTTATCCCTAACCAATGCTTCCAGAATGCAGCTAGGTTCACTGGTTTCCTGGATTTGTTCAAATCTTGACAGAAATTTCCATTTCAGCTGAATTTGAAAATTCAGTCAATTCAGATCAAGAGATAAACTAGACTTTGTGCTTAAGCTTAAAGTCACGTGCTTTGAAAATTCAGGATGACAAATTCTGATTTTAGAAAAGGTTCTGCATATAGGATTTTGCCCTGCTTATGAAACTTTGCATTATTCTATAGCAATTATCCCTAAGACACAACAGCTGGCAATGTTCTTCTATGAAAAGCATTATGACATTTTGCATATGGCATGTATTTATCCCAATTTGAGAATGCCATTGTAAGAAGTGCACCCACCTAGTTAATTAAGTGCATTAGCTACTGTTAATTGTCCTCCTTTCCCTCCCAAGTATTCCTTTAGTTTATCTCTGACTAATCAGCCCTTGAAAATTCAGATGGCCAGGGAGGCTTAGAAAACACATACCTATTCAAAGAGATTTTTTTCCTCGTGTCTCCAATTCCCAATCAATATTCTTTTCAGTGTGACTCATATCCTATTTTCTTGTGAGAATTAGATCCTGTCCCTCAAGGACATTAGTATCAAACTGGGACTTTTCTGCATTAGTGAGACTTCCTGTGAGCTGCATGGGATGCCACCCCAAAACCATTCTCCTTAGTCCTTTTCCTGTCCCTCCCACTTCACTATTGACTTTCATCTCCTGTTTCTGTAGACTGTAACGAGGCACAGTAGTAAAACAGGCACTGGGCAGTTACTGCTTTGAGACCAAGGCAGCATCCTACGAAGTGAAAATTTCAAGTGAAGGAAACAAAAATCTCTCATTTTATCTGTCAGCCACCAAGTTTTGCCTTTACATTTCATTTTAAAGAATCATGGATCACTTTTCTCTGGATAAGCAGCTTGAATGAACGGGAAGGTTCATATGCATATTTCAATGCTAAAACTCATCACTCTGTTCATACTCCCTTCTTCCTTATTATTATTAATAAAAATACTTAAGTATTTACTATGTGCCAAGCACTCTTCTCCGTGCTTGGATAGTTACAAGGTATTCGAGTTGGACACAGTCCCTGTCCCACATGGGCTCACACTCTGAATCTTCTTTTTAAAGATTAGGTAACTGAAGCCCAGAAAAGTTAAGTGACTATGCAAGATCACACAGCTGACACGGGATGGAGCTGGGATTAGAACCCAACTCCTTCTGACTCTCCAGCCCATGCTCTCTCCACTAAGCCACAGGATTCTTCTCATCTTCTTTTCCATGAAGGTATGAGCAAGAGGCCAGCAGTGGGAAAGATAAGAACAAGTTTCCTGACTCCCATCCCTGTGCTCCTTCCAGCAGGCCATCTAGGACTCAGAGAAGCTCAGTCATTCAGATTAAAAGCCAACCCTCTTTTTCTCAAGAGGGGTCTGTCAGGGTCACAATAACGTATTTTTCCCCCCCAGTTATTATGCACCAAACTCCTTACCGTCAGCAATCGCCTCGCCTCTTCCAACCTCATCTCACTACTCTCCTACTATAACCCAGTTCACGCGCTTCATTCCAATAATGCCAACCCACTCACTGTACCTCACTCTCATCTATCTCACCACCAACCTCTCACCCACATCCTGCCTCCGGCCTGAGAGACCCTCCCTCTCCATACCTGACAGACAATTCCTCTCCCCACCTCCAAAGCCTTATTGAAGACATCTTCTCCAAGAGGTCTTTCTTCCCTGAGTCCTCTTTTCCTTTTCTCCCACTCCCTTTATTCATTGTCCTCCCAACCCCCTCAGCAATTATGTATATATCTTTTAGAATAATGTCTGTCTCCCCCTCTAGACTGTAAACTAGGGAATGTCTCTCATACTTTACTCTCCTAAGCACTTAGAACAGTGTTTTTCACATAGTAAGTGCTCAATAATTATGATTGATGGATCATGTGAAACACAGGCAGTGAGAGTCAGGCTATGTGATTTTGCTGTGTAGGCTTTATAGCAAGTATCCAGGCTGACTTGCAATTCCTGATATTTCCCTCCACCAGTGCAGAAGTTCAAATTCCCCACATTTACATTTTTCACATGGAGATGGAGTGAGACTCTCTAACAGTGGCAAGTACATTACAGAGACTGATGAAGCTATTCCAAAGATTTTTAACCACCATTAATTAGAAAACATTATGATTAGGAAACATGCATTAAGCAAAACCCAGATTGTACTTGAAATCAAATATTCAAACGTATTTTCTCACTAATGTGAGAAAATTCTCATGTTATTCTGTTACCACTCCCCAGCTGAAAACAAACTGCAAAATCCCTGGACCAGCACAAAAAGGGGAAAAATCAGTCAAGCGGTTTCCAACATCACTGTCAAGGTTAGAAAATGGTCCCTGCCTTTTTTAACTGTATGAATTAATCAAACTACATATCTGGATATTATGCTGGAATTAGGATTATTTGGGCTATAAAGGATTCTAGATATTTTGAACCATCCATATTTTTCCAGAAAATTGTTTTTCTGGGTCTCCTAAAACTTTCAAGATCCCACGTAAATCCATCCAAAAGATGAATTGATTTAATGCAGACTTGAAGCGCAAAAGATTTCAGTTGCAAACTGCAATAGTTGCACAAAGGCCTCAAACCATTTTGGGTTTTTTTATGGTATTAGTACAGTGCCTGGCACATAGTAAGCACTCTACAAAGTGCTGGGGTAGATACAAGGTAACCAAGTTGGACACAGTCCACATCCCACTTTGGGTTCACAGTTAGAGTTCCTATTTTACAGATGAGGGAACTGAGGCCCAGAAAAGTGAAGTGACTTGCCCAGTCACACAGCAGACAAGAGGCAGAGTTGGGATTAGAACCCAGGTCCTTCTACTCCCAGATCCGTGCTCTATCCACCAGGCCAAGCTGCTTCTCAGCTTCTAATAACAATAATAATAATAATAACGATGGTATTTGTTAAGCACTTACTATGTGCCGAGCACTGTTTTAAGCGCTGGGGTAGATACAAGGTAATCAGGTTGTCCCACGTGGGGCTCACAGTCTTAATTCCCATTTTACAGATGAGGTAATTGAGGCCCAGAGAAGTGAACTGACTTGCCCAAAGTCACACAGCTGACAAGTGGCGGAGAAGAACCCACGACCTCTGACTCCCTAGCCCGGGCTCTTGCCACTGAGCCACGCTGCTTCTGCCTCTACTCTCCTCCTTCAAGGCGGAGGGGAAGCAAGGAATTGCACAAAATCTCCACAGAGAATGGGAAACAAGGAGGAAAAAGAGAAAACATTAAACATCACAGCACAACTAGGGACGACAAAAGAACACATCCCATACGCTAATCAGTTGAATCTTTGTGCATCTCTACCTTCATCATTTAGAAACGGTTTCTAAGTGGTGCATGAGCCTGCCACTCCTATTTATGGAGTGGCAGACAAGAGAACTCTATTTTGAAGCTTCATAAAAGAAATGACCCTTGTTAAAGAACTCAGGAGGCTGCCCATAAATCATTTGCATTGTCCAATAGTTGTAGCAGCTGCTCTTTTATCCATAAATTCCTATAAAACAAAACTGGCATACCAGAAACAATGAAAGAAGAACCCCAAGATGCTTCCAATCAATCCCTGGTGTTTACTGAGCTCCAACTGTGTGCAAAGCACTGTGCTGGGAAGAAAAACAATAGAATAAGTGGGCATGAGGTCTACATACAAGGACTTTACAATCTAGAAGGAGAAGGGAGATACTAAAAAGAGGATGAAGGAAAGAGGCTAGATGTAAGATTTAGTGTTTAAGAAATAGAAGAGTAAGAAGGGTGGCAAAAGCATTTTAAGAATACGATAAAACAAAGGCTCAGGTAATTTCACACAGGCCTCGGATTCAGAAGGACCCGCATACCAATTCCAGCTCCAGCACGTCTGCTGGATCTTGGGCAAGTCACTTCACTTCTCTGGGCAGCTCCCTCATCTGTAAAATGGGAATCAAGGGTGTGAGCCCCATGCAGGACGGGGATTGTGTCTAAACTGACTAACTTGTATCTACTCCAGCACTTTAAACAGTGCTTAAAAAGCACCATTACTATTATTATTCCAGATGAAAACTGGGAGTCCTGAGGACAGGCTTGCATGGAGTATGGCCATCAAGAAGGCAGTAACTTTCCGTAAAAATTAAAAATAAAGCTTCCTTTGGAAAGAGCGAGAAGACAACAGCCCTTAGCACTACAAATATTAAACACGGCAACTTAAAAAGGGAAAACTGATTGTGGCCAGTGTAGCCCGGACTGCGGACCTCACAGTGCCCTTTTCCGGCACATGCACACATAGGTGAACTTCTCTGTCAGTGGTGTTTTCTCTGAATGTGAAAGATAGTTATATACTTACGTATAGAATCATACATGTACATATCTGCAATTTGTTAATCTATGTCTCCCCCTCTAGACTGTAAGCTCGTTGTGGGCAGGAAGTGTGTCAGCTTATTGTTATATTGCACTCTCCAAAGCGCTTAGAACAGTGCTCTGCACGTAGTAAGTCGTCAATATGACTGAATGAATGAACGAACATGTAAGATGCATAAACGAGTGCTCCAAGAGGTCGTAAGTACACAAATGTGGAGTTCCACAGAAGCATGAGAGAGGCAGTTGTAAGGGATATAAATTGGGGAGATTGCAAATTCAGAGAAAACCTTCTGGAGATGTAATTTCACATTCCCACCACGCTGTTCTGCCAGGTGGTATCACCTGGTTTTTAACTGCGAAAAAACACAATTCAACCGCCTTTTTCCGGTAGCATCGTCGTTTGAAGTCTGGCCATATGTCAGTGTGGAATTCCCTCATCTCCTTCGAAGCAAGCCACTGCTGCTCCATTTGGAGTGTGTCTGTTAGGTGGTTTTGTGTTTAAGAATGGATGAGATCTGTATTGCAAGAAGCAGCGTAGCCTAGTGGATAAGAGAACAGACCTGCAAGTCAGAAGGACCTGCGTTCTAATCCCGGCTCCACCACTTGTCTGCTGTGACCTTGGGTAAGTCACTTCATTTCTTCGGGCCTCAGTTACCTTATCTATAAAATGAGGATTAAGCATATGAACCCCATGTGGTACAGGGACTGTATCCAATCTGATTACCTTGTATCTAGCCCAGTGCTTAGAACAGGGCTTGGCACATAGTAAGTGCTTAACAAGTACCATAATTAATACTGTTATCAACGAGAGATATTTTAATGTACTACCTATGCTCACCGCAGACTATGGTACTGTACTTCATTAAAATGGGTTTTAATTAACAACATCGACAGGGCCCTTTTTCTCCTGCAGTAGCTGATTAGAAAAGTAGGGCAAATTCTGGCAATAATTGGGTTTGATCTCTTCTGGGAAAAAGAGAACATTACGATACTTATGTGTTCGAATGTTATACAATAAGCCAAAATATCTTCAGAGACTGGAATTTAACTTTTCTAGATTTAGCTACAAATCACCCACCCATATTAAGACAGAGCTCAGGAACTGGAGTTTTCAGCTCCAAAGAGACCGATTCATTATTACATCTCCCACCTGAGAGTGAACGCCACTGAACGTAAGTGTGGGTTGAATAAGGAAAAGAAAGGGGAGCAGACTTATAAACTCGCTCTTCCCCCATAAAATACCTTCATTAGCTCTGTAACATGCTGTGCCTTGAACAGAGCTTCAGGGAAGAAAAAGCAATCCCAAGCAGTTTCAGCTCTCTACCTCCAGCCCAAAGAGGGAATAATGGATTGTACTTTTGCTGAGAAGCCAAACTTTTTTTTTTAATATGGTATTTGTTCACTACTTGCTATATGTGGCAGGCCCTTTTCTGAGAACTGAGGTAGATATGAGCTAATCAGGTTGGACACAGTCCATGTCCCCACATGGGGATCATAATCTTAGTCCCCATTTTATAGATGAGGGAACTGAGGTCCAGAGAAGTTGCTCAAGGTCACATAGCAGATGAGTTGGGAGTAGAACCCAGGTCCTACTGATTCCCAGCCCTGTGCTTTATCCACGAGGCCATGCTGCTTCTAAGCTCTCAGGCCTTCCCCAGGTGTCTGGCCCTTGCCACACCACTCTCTTCTCCCCCTGCTCCTCAGCCATCTGCCTAACTCTTTCAGTCTCCTCTTCAAAAAAGAGGACAGGGAATCCCACTAGATTACAAACTCCTTAAAGGCAGAGATCACGTCTACTAGCTATCGCATTCTCTCAAGGTTTTAGCGCAGCGTGGATGCTGAATACCATTGTCTGACTGGATGTTAAGGTGCCACATGGGTGGGCAGCCTGTGCCTGCTCTTCCTTTCCCATAACCCCACATCCCCAGTGCCAGCATGTCAACTGGGAAAGGGGATGAGTGCCCCCTCCTTGCCCTGCCTTCCTGCTTGTTCACCCAACAAGAAATCTGGGAAATTTGGGGTTTAGTCTCTGCCTACATAGGGGAAGACCACTTGTACTCTTTACAACGTGTCATGCTCCTGGGCCCCTTTGGGAACATAATTGGTAGGGATGAGACTGGGCAGGTTCTTTGCCCAGTCCCACTCACACAGAGGAATTGTGGCACTGAGGCTCAGTCCTGAAGTTCTAAGACCGAGGTTCATCTCTTATTCCTCCTGACAGGAAATTCCCTCCTCATCATCTCCACCCAGAGGGTGGACAACATATGGAATGAATTTCTGTAGGAAGTCGGCAGTCCAACCTATAACAATAATAATAATAACGGTATTTGCTAAGCGCTTACTGTGTGCCTGGCACCTTACTAAGCACTGGGGTGGAGACACGTAAATTGGGTTGGACACGGTCCCTGTCCCACATGGGGCTCATAATCTCGATCCCCATTTTACAGATGAGGGAACTGAGGCCCTGAGGAGTGAAGTGACTTGCCCAAGTTTACACAGTAGACAAGTGGCGGAAGCAGGATTAGAACCCATGACTTTCTGCCTCCCAAGCCCGTGCTTTATCCACTACACCATGCTGCTGAATCAAGAGAGGCTTGGGTCATTACATGGGTAAGAGATTCATAATGGGCAGCTGAATCAAAGTTAGGGATGTCCAATGGTCCATCATCATCATAATAATAGTGGTATACATTGAGCACTTATGTGCCATGCACTGCACTAAGCTAGATACAAGATAACTAGGTCTCACTCGGGCCTCACCATCAAGAGGGAAAACGCACAGTGAATCCCCACTTTGCAGATGAGGGAACCGAGGCACGGAGAAGTTAGATGACTTGCCCAAAGTCACCCAGCAGGTGAGTGGAAGAGCTGGGATTAGAACCCAGGTTTTCTAGACTCCCAGGCCCGGGCTCTTTCCTCTAGGTCACGGTTCTGCTCTAAGCTACGAGGAGGATGGTTGTCAAGGCGAGAAATCATCACCCAGTTCTTCCATGCAAGCAGTCGGAGACAGGCTGGAGGGCTGGATGGTCGATGATCTTAGCCAGCAGTAGCATCGCTGACATACAACCAATTCAAAGTTGTGCACGTCAGTAATGGGCCCTTTGCTGTAAACACATTAGCGATTGCTGAATCAGGAACATTTTCAGCTGAAGTTACATTTTAAGCCATTCGGAAGTGGGCATCCTTATTTTTTTCTGCTGGAGTGTACACTAAGGTCATAAGACACCATATGTGTGGCTCAAAAGGAAACGCAGGAGGACAATCTAACCTTGCTGCTTCCTATTTTCAGCCCAGGGAAGGGCCTTGGCATTAATGTTGCCAGACAATAGGAGACCAAACATGGCTCCTACCCCTGGAGGCCTGACCACTGAATGTTCCTCGTTTCCCCATCCCAAAATGAACAAGGACAGGATGAGGTTCTTTCCTTTCTTCCAGCTGCTCTTTTCTATTTCTCGACAAAAAGGAATGAACATGGTTGTCCTGATTCTAATTTTCTTCAGCTCCCACATCCTCTCAGCTGTAGTTAAACATTTAGCATTTAAACAAATGTTTGGGCTTGAATCTCAGATAAACCAGATGGGCCTGAAACCGCTAACAAATTGGAGAAACGGAAATACCACTATCTTGAAGGCTTCCCAGCCTCACGGATAGATATACTCCAATACCTTGCTGCCAAAGCCTCTCATGCACACAGCAGTGGAGAACAGATTGGAGAGAGAGTGTCAGGGGGGAAAAAAGGTGTATCAAATTTTAGCAGCTTCAAATCACCTGCTCATTTCCTCATTGTTCGCAAAGAGCAATATTGTACTCTCCCAAGTGCTAAGTGCGGAGCTCTGCACACAGTAAATGCTCAGTGATTAATAAGAATGCACTTTCCCTTTTATGTTCCCACCTCTTAATAAACTTCTCCTGACAACTGGTTCATTTACCTGAAGGCGTCATCAGGGAGAAAGATTTGAAAGCTTAGCTATAGGATGCTGTGTTTGTCCCAAAGGGAGGCCATGACTAAGCACCTGATTTGGGGAGTTAGGGGAAGTAGGAGTTTGCTGTTCTTGACTTTTCATTCAATAATATTTACTGAGCATTTAATATGTGCAGAACACTGTACTAAGTGCTTGGAACATACAAATTGGCAACAGATAGAGACAATCCCTGCCCACTGATGAGCTTACGGTCTAATCGGGGGAAACAGATGGACAAAAACAAGACAACTTAATCACGATAAATAGAATCAAAGGGATGTACACTTCATTAATAAATAGGGCATTTAATATATATACAAATGAGCACAGTGCTGAGGGAAGGGGAAGGGAGGGGGGAGGAGCAGAGGGAAAAGGGGGAAAGGGAAGCTTAGCTGAGGGGAGGTGAAGGGGGGAAGGGGGAGGGAGCAGAGGGCAGAGGAGGAGCAGAGAGGGAGCAGAGGGAAAAGGGAAACTCAGTCTGGGAAGGCCTCTTGGAGGAGGTGAGCGCTCAGAAGGCTGGAAAGGACTTCAGAGGGAGGAGATCCTGAGAGGTCAATTTCTGCCTTTGCTTCTGCTTTCATTAGACCGCACTATTTCCCCTGCCAGTGTGGGCCTGGGAGTCAGAGGACCTGGGGTCTAATCCCAGCTCTGCCACTTGTCTGCTGCGGGACCTTGGACGAGCCACTTCATTTCTCTGTGCCTCAATGACCTCATCTCTAAAATGGGGATGAAGACTGTGAGTCCCACATGGGACAACCTGATTACCTTGTATCTACCCCAGCAATTAGAACAGTGTGTGGCAGTTAGTGCTTAAATACCATCATTATAATTTTAACGTGTGCCTTCCTTTCTAGACTGTAAGCTCCTGGAGGGCACACCCAAAGAGCTGCTGCTGTTTGGAGAGCTGAAAAGGGAAAAACAGAAGTAAGGAAGGCAAAGGAAATTTAAGGACACAGTAAAACAGAGTCTCAGACAAAGCTGCTCCCTAGCTGAAAACCAGAAGTCAAATGGCAAGAACAGACTAGTGTGGTGTATTGCTATCAAGAAAATAGTGGCTCTTTTGCAGCAAAATTTAAGGAATGAGAGAGAAGGAGGCAGAGGGAAAACAGCAGCAGGTTCTGCAAACATTAAACACCACCTCAGCAAGGGTCAGCCTTTGTGTATGTACAGTGTGGCCTGGACTATGGGTCTCGCATTGACTTTTTCAACCACATACACACTCGGAGGTGAATTTCATCTTCAGTAGAGTCGCCTTCAAACAAAAGAATTCTATGCATATCTACATTTGGGTTTTTGAAATAAATTCCTCTGACAGCTCTTACACTGACAAGAATTTAGAGATATGATGGGGAAAAATACCACAGTGGGTTTGGATTAGTGTTTTTCTTTTTAAAAAAAAAAATGGTATTGGTTAAACACCTATGGTGTGCCAGAGACTATACTAAGCACTGGGGTAGATCCAAGCTAATCAGGTTGGACACGGTTCATGTTCCTTGTGGGGCTCACAGTCTTAATCCCCATTTTACAGATGAGGGACCCGAGGCACATGGTCACATAGCCAAGTAGCAGAGCTGGGATCAGAACCCTGGTCCTCTGGCTCCCAGACCCGTGTTCTTTCTGGTAGGCCGTGCTGCTTCTCCTAGTTAAACTATATCAGTACCAACAACTCAAGACCACCAGCAACACCACTCCTGGATCGGACCAGTGATCCAACCAACGCCAGTACTCGGTCTCCACCAGAGACACTCCCCGATACTCGGTGAGGCTCTTCTAGGAGAGGGGAAGCAGCGTGGCTCAGTGGAAAAGAGCCTGGGCTTCGGAGTCAGAGGTCATGGGTTCGACTCCCAGCTCTGCCACTTGTCAGCTGTGTGACTGTGGGCAAATCACTTCACTTCTCTGTGCCTCAGTTACCTCATCTGTAAAATGGGGATTAACTGTGAGCCTCACGTGGGATGACCTGATTACCCTGTATCTCCCCCAGCGCTTAGAACAGTGCTCGGCACATAGTAAGCGCTTAACAAATACCAACATTTCTAACGCTAACCTTCTCTCTGTGCCTCAATCTCACCTATCTTGCCGCCGACCACTTTCCCACTTCCTGCCTCTGGCCTGGAATGTCCTTCCTCCTCAAATCTGACAGATAATTACTCTCCCCTCTTTCAAAGCCTTATTGAAGGCACAACTCCAAGAGGCCTTTCTAGACTGAGCCCCTCCTTTCCTCTTCTCCCACTCCCTCTGTGTCATCCTGACTTGCTCCTTTTTCTCTTCCCCCCACTCCCAGCTGCAGTTGTGTACATATCTGTAATTTTATTTATTTGTACTGATGTCAGTCACCCCAGCTCTAGGATGTAAGTTCACTGTGAACAAGGAATGTGCATGTTTACTGTTGTATTGTACTCTCCCAAGTGCTTAATAAAGTGCTCTGCACACAGTAAGTTCTTAGTAAATACAACTGAATGAATGAATCACTACCCTCTTGGACATTCCAACAAAAACTGGCAGTGTTGCCAGACCCACTGCCTGAAGCGGCAGAAGATTCCTACTGGAGAACGCAGTCAGAAAGCTCATGGAGCTACACACAGACACACGAGCTCATCAGTCCCAGCATACACTGTGCGTAAGCCTCTGGACTCCCCATTGTCAAATAATAATAAAAACAATAATAATACTTGTGGTATTTGTTAAGTGCTTACTATGTGGCAGGCACTGTTCTAAGCACTGGGGTGGATACAAGCAAATCAGATTGGACATAGTCCCTGTCCCACATGGGGCTCACAGTCTTAATCTCCATTTTACAGATGAGGGAACTGAGGCCCAGTGAAGTGACTTGCCCAAGGCCACAAAGCAAACAAGTGGCAGAGCCGGCATTAGAACCCATGACCCTCTGACTCCCAGGCCCATGCTCCATCCACTATGCCATACAGGCCCCAAAAGCCTTTCTTCCTCCTCTATGAGGCTTTTCCTATAGGTCCCATTTCCACCATCTTCCTCTCTCATATGGTCACAGCTACACATCTCCAGTTCCTCCTACTTACCACTTCCCCTCCGCCTCCTCCCCAAAGAGCTTCCCTCAACCAGACCCTTCCCAGTTGCCTCATCTGAAAGAAGATAAAATTTGCCTAAAAAAACTGTCTAGTATATAGACTGTGAGCCCCATGTGGGACAGGAACTGTGCCTGACCCGATTATCTTGTATCCACCCCAACACTTAGCATAATGCTTGGCACATGTTTAACACTTCAAAAATACCAAAATTATGAAAAGCAAATAAATTGCTATCCATAAACCCCATATTAGAACTTCTTGGAGAGCAGGGGCCATGCTTTTCTCTGCTCTATAGCCTGTTTGGAGCTCCCCATAGAATTTTATGCCCCCAAAAGGACAAGAAATGGGTGACAGCAATGCTTCCATGAAACCTGGATCCATGGAGCTCTCATCAACTAAGGCAAGTAAGTGGTGCTTGAAACTTCTTTTTATGGATAATTCCAAGATAAAACTTTCTATTTCTCATCCCAGCATAAGACCTGTTCCCCTTGGCTTGAATGACTGTTTTCCATCCTCTATGAGAGGGACAGAGGGCATAGTCCAACTATGGAGCCAAGATCTCCAGCTGACCTCTCAACCCGCTTGGTGACCAGCAGAGTCTCCCAACTCCTCTTCTGAAAAGCAGCACTGGCTCTCTCTTGGTTGATTATTTTGGAGGCCAGCAGGGAGGAAACCATACCTGCTGTCATTTGCACCAGTTGCCGCCATGTCTGCCCATAGAGGGAGGAATGCCAGCCACTTCGCTGACCTTTTCCAGGACTCTCACTGCAGTGAGCTTCTCAGTTGCATTTCTAAGCAAACCACAGGGGTAAGAGGCAGTAAAAAAACAATTAGTCTGAGAGACTTTTTCTTGGGAGAAAAATAATGTCTTTTTAGTCTCACCTTCCTTTCCCCTTCCCCTCACAGGAAGTGCCACTCTGCTGGTTTAAAAGATGACTAAAAACCAACCCTCTCCCCTCACCCAGTCTTGTGGTCAGAGTGAAGCTGCAGCATGCAGCCTTTTGATTTTCTTTTAGAAAAATCTCCAGGCTGTGTTTAACCCGGACTCCCAAGCTCTCTAGCTCATGGCTTTCAAGGACAGGTTCTAAAGAAGGCACTTATTAACTTACTGTTTCCGAGCCCCAAATTATGCCATAATAGCTTCAAGAGAAAGATCCAAACATACCTATCCCACTCCCAATTAGGGTTGTCAGTTCTCTGGGTTTTGACAAGAACTTGAGGAATTTAAATTGAATCCATGGTTCTTATTTCTGTTCAGAAAAATCTCTAGATTTCTCAACTCAACTGCTCAAAAATGCATTAGTTGGACTGTCCTGTTACATTCTACCTCTGCGCTCAGTACAGTCCTTGAGCACACAGTGATGCTTACATCAACTTACAACAAAATTAGCAGACATTCCCTGCCCATGCTATCAGAAATTTATGTATATTAACGTCTGTCTCCCCCTCTAGACGGAGAGCTCATTGTGGACAGGGGACGTGTCTACCAACTCTGTTACATTGTACTCTCCCAAGTGCTTAGTTCAGGGCTCTACACACAGAAAGGGTTCAATAATTACGTTTGAAATACAGCAAACAAGGGCATCCAATATAATTCCAAACCCCTCAGGTGGTGAGATGAATTTGACATAAAAACTTTCCTTTCATTTAGTGACTGTTAAGGGAACTGATTATTCTGTTCATGGCCTCAGAGAGTGATTACAGCTTTCAGTGTGCTCACAGTACTTGGGGAGGAAAGCCCAAACACAAAGGACTGTGGATTCACTGAAATGGCAGAAGAACAACCTCACAGGAGATTTGAAAAATCAAATACAAGAAGCCTGCCAGCACTGGTTCATTGAGTCTCGTAAGTGGATTCTCACATTTGTCATTTTCTTAGTCTTTCATATTGTTTTTCTGTTTTGTTTCATCTTTCCTTTTTTATATACCAGGAAGGATCTCCTCTTCATTCTTAGATTGCTAGTCTTTTGAGGGCTAGGAACCAGGTCAAGCTCTCACCCATATTTGTTTTTTGCTTTTCCCAGCCCAGTGCTTAGTACAGTGGGCACATAATATTACTCTGGAGAAGCAGTATTTCCTAGCAGTATTTCCTAGTATTTCCTCTGGAGAAGCAGCGTGGCGCAGTGGAAAGAGCACGGGCTTTGGAGTCAGGGCTCATGAGTTCGAATCCCAGCTCTGCCACTTGTCAGCTGTGTGACTGTGGGCAAGTCACTTCATTTCTCTGTGCCTCAGTTCCCTCATCTGTAAAATGGGGATTAAGACTGTGACCCCCACATGGGACAACCTGATTCCCCTGTGTTTACCCCAGCGCTTAAAACAGTGCTCTGCACATAGTAAGCGCTTAACAAATACCAACATTATTATTATTATTATTAGTGGATAACGGCTGGGGCTGGAGGTCAGAGGACTTGGGTTCTAACGTCAGCTCCACCAGCTGCTTGCTGTGTGATCTTGATCAAGTCACTTAACTTCTCTGTGCCTCAGTTTCCTCAACTGTAAAATGAGGATTAAATGCTTATTCTCCATCCTACTTGGATTTGAGCCCCATGTGGGACAGGGACCGTACCTGACCTAACTCGTACCTACCCAAGTGCATACAGCAGTGTTTGACACATAGTAAGCACTTTTCAAATGCTATTAAAAAAAATGACTTGCATAATCTACCTGGAATTTAGTGTCTTTCTTTCCCCACCAGGTGGTAAACACCTTGAGGGAAGGGATCTTATCTACTAACTTGAACTCTCACAAGTTAGTACAGTGCTTTGCATAAAGTTAGAATTCAATAGATACCACTAGGTGCAGAGAGGGTAATGTCACTCTACATAAGAGCAACTCTTCAGCCACTTCTGCACTCAAGGTTTGTAATGTAATCACTATCGCAGATGACACGCAGATCTACATCTCCACCCCTGTCCTCTCCCCCTCCCTTCAGGCTCGCATCTCCTCCTGCCTCCGGAATGTCTCCACCTGGATGTCGGCCCGCCACCTAAAACTCAACATGAGCAAGACTGAGCTCCTCATCTTCCCTCCCAAACCCGGTCCTCTCCCAGACTTCTCTATCACCGTGGATGGCACGACCATCCTTCCCGTCTCTCGGGCCCGCAATCTCGGTGTCATCCTTGACTCATCTCTCTCGTTCACCCCACACATCCTATCCGTTACCGAGACCTGCCGGTTTCACCTCTACAATATCGCCAAGATCCGCCCTTTCCTCTCCACCTTACTGCTACAGGCTCTCGTTATATCCCGGCTAGAATACTGTGTCAGCCTTCTCTCTGACCTCCCTTCCTCCTCTCTCGCCCCGCTCCGGTCTATTCTTCACTCCGCTGCCCGGCTCATCTTCCTGCAGAAACGATCTGGGCGTGTCACTCCCCTTCTTAAACAACTCCAGTGGTTGCCTATCCACCTCCGCTCCAAACAAAAACTCCTCACTCTAGGCTTCAAGGCTCTCCATCACCTTGCCCCTTCCTACCTCTCCTCCCTTCTCTCTTTCTACCACCCACCCCGCACGCTCCGCTCCTCTGCCGCCCACCTCCTCACCGTCCCTCGGTCTCGCCCATCCCGCCGTCGACCCCTGGGCCACGTCCTCCCACGGTCCCGGAACGCCCTCCCTCCTCACCTCCGCCACACTGATTCTCTTCCCCTCTTCAAAACCCTACTTAAAACTCACCTCCAAGAGGCCTTCCCAGACTGATCTCCTCTTCTCCCTCTACTCCCTCTGCCACCCCCCCTTTACCTCTCCGCAGCTAAAAACCCTCTTTTCCCCCCTTTTCCCTCTGCTCCTCCCCCTCTCCCTTCCCACAGCACTGTACTCGTCCGCTCAACTGTATATATTTCCATTACCCTATTTATTTTGTTAATGAATTGTACATCGCCTTGATTCTATTTAGTTGCCATTGTTTTTACGAGATGTCCTTCCCCTTGACTCTATTTATTGCCATTGTTCTCGTCTGTCCGTCTCCCCCAGTTAGACCGTAAGCCCGTCGAACGGCAGGGACTGTCTCTATCTGTTGCCGACTTGTTCATCCCAAGCGCTTAGTACAGTGCTCTGCACATAGTAAGCGCTCAATAAATACTATTGAATGAATTGAATGAATGAATATCAATAATATTGACTGATCACTGTATTCGGAGCTTGGGAAAATACAGTTAGAGCTAGTAGACATAAGGCCTGCCTTCAGAAAATTTACGATCAGCAGCACCTCCCTCAATGTAGACACCACCACCATCCTCCCTGACTCACAAGCCCTTGCTGATTTCCTACTACAACCCAGCATGGCCATTTCTTCCTCTAACACCAACCTTCTCACTGTGCCTCAATCAATGGTATTGAGGGCTTACTATATGCAAAGCACTGTACTAAGGGAGTCACTTGGGAGACTACAATACAGTAGAATTAGCAGACACATTCCCTGCCCATAACAAACTTACACCTCACTGCCAACCCCTCTCTTCCTGAGAGACAAACACTCCCCTCTCCTTCAAAATCTTACTAAAAATCACATCTCCTCCAAGAGGTCTTCCATAATTCCTCATTTCTCCTACTCCCACTCCTTTGTGTCACCCCTGCACTTGTATTTTCACCCTTCATTCACCCCTCGCTCAGCCCCACATTTATATACATATCCATAATCTGTTTATATTAAATTCTTCCTCCCCCTCTAAACTGTAAGCTTGCTGTGGACAGGGAATGTGTGTACCAACTCTGCTATATTGTACTCTCTCAAGAGCTCACTAAAATGCTCTGCACATAGTAAGAGCTCAATATATATGATTTATTACAGTGCTCAGGACATAGGACACAAATACTATTGATTGATTCTCAAAGATATTTATGAGGGTGATGTATTAAGCAGATTTTTGAAACGCTTTTGCTATACTTGTTATTCTTGTCTGTCTCCCCCTCTAGAGTATAAACTCGAGGAGATATGGCAGGAGATATGTCTACCAACTCTCATTCAGTAGCATTCATGGACTGCTTACTATGTGCAGAGCACTGTACTAAGCGCTTGGAATGTACAAATCGGCAACAGATAGAGACAGTCCCTGCCCATTGACGGGCTTACAGTCTAATCGGGGGAGATGAGCAGACAAAAACAACCACAATAAATAGAATCAAGGGGATGAACATCTCATTAAAACAATAGCAGTAAACCCTCTTATATTGTACTCACCCAAGTGCTTAGTATGGTACTCTATACAGAGTAAGCATTCAAATACGATTAATACAGAAATGCATTCATCTGGGGAGGAAGACAAAGTTAAGCAATATGGTCTAATGGCTAGAGCACAGCCCTGGAAGTCAGAAGGACCTGAGCTTTAATCTCAAGACCTCTAGACTGTAAGCTCATTTTGGGCAGAGAATTTTTGTACTGTCCTCTCCCAAGCACTTAGTACAGTGTTCTGTACACAATAAGTGCTCAATAAAATGATTAAAATGAATAATCCCAGCTCCACCAATTGACTGCAGTGTGACCTTGGACAAATCACTTCACTTCTCTCACTTCACTTCTCTGTGCCTTAGTTTCCTCAACTGTAAAATGGGGACTAATATTGTGAGCTCCGTGTGGGACAGGGACTGTGTCCAACCTGATTAGCTTCTGAAGTATCTACTTCAGTGCTTAGAACAGTGCTTTACACATAGTAAGAGCTTAAATACCATCATGATATACTCCACTGAAAGCTAAAAATCACACTGTTTATGCTAAATCAGTCTTTAGGAACAATCACTTTTTGGCTTAATAAAGCTCTGTCAAGCTTAGAAGAACCAAGGAGGTAAATCAACTCTGCTCATTAGTGGAACAGGTGAGCGTCTACAGAGCTGAATAAGCAAGTCACACTAGGACTACTAGAAAACAGATGTCTTCTTGGAATACCCTGGCTATTTCTCCTTTAAAAAAAATTGCAAATGTAGATCTTTCTAAAATATACGTCACTTAAACACTATTTTTTTTCCAGCAATAACTCAGATTCCTATCCAGGGTTACAGGAGCCAGCTGCCATTTGAATAAAATCGCTGTTAACACCTCATCACAATATCTGAATTCTTTTTAAGTGGTATTTGTTAAGCACTTACTATGTGACAAACTATGTGGGTTCTAAGTGCTGGGGAAGGCGCAAGCGTCCTGCATGGGGCTCACAGTCTAAGTAGAAGGAAGAACAGGTATACCCAATTTATGGTTGAGGAAAATGAGGCACAGAGAAATCTTGTGACTTGCCCAAGGTCACAGATCAAGAAATTGGCAGAGCCAGGATTAGACCCCAGCTCTGACTTCCAGGCCTATGCTCTATTCACTAGGCCAGGATTTTCTGGGGTGCGCTGGTAACTAAAATGTGACTGCAGCAACTGAGCTGGGGGGTTTCCATGGGAGGGGGTGTTGAGGTGAAGCATGTGCTGCAGGTGAGAAGTGGGAAGGTTTCTTTATGAGGACTCATGTCTATTCATATTCTGAATTAATACATTTTCCTTAAATAGTAACCTATAGTAATGATGGTATTTGTTAAGCGCTTACTATGTGCTAAGCACAGTTCTATAGAACCTAGAACCTGTCCAAGGGCAGGTTAAAGATGATCATTGGTCCTTGGGGGGCGGGGGCGGAAGACTTTTACTGAAGTCTTATGTAACAGCCATTACTGAAATTAAAGTTGAGCATAACAAAACAACCCAATTTAGAGGAAGAAGCATGGCTCAATGGAAAGAGCACAGACCTGGAATTCAGAGGATTCTAATCCCAGCTCCACCATGTCTCTGCTGGGTGACTTTGGGAAAGTCACTTCACTTCTTGGTACTTCAATTCCCTCATCTGCAAAATGGGGATTTGATACCTGCTCTCCCTCCTACTCAGACTGCAAGCCCCATGTGGGATTTGATTATCTTGTGTCACCACCAGCGCTTATTACAGGACATTAAGTGCTGAACAAATACCAGTGCTTAACACAGACCATTATTACTACTGTTGCACTTCAATCTCTTATCTTTCACCATGATTGCTTGTTCATGCCCTCCCTCCCCCTTATACCCAGATTACCACACTCCCCATCTTCCATGCCCTCCTAAAATCATCTCTTCCAGGGAGCCTTCCTTAACTAACCTCATCTCTCAACTTTATTCTCCCTCCCTTCTGCAGTGCCTATGTCTTTGTGTTCATACCCCCCTAAGTACTTGATACTCAACCCTAACCCCAGAGTACTTTGTACAAATCATGATACTCATTTATTTCCCACGTAATAATTGAGGCATTTGTTAAGCCCTTACTATGTGCCAGGCACTGTCCTGATCGCTAGGGTGGAAACAAGCAAATTAGATTGGACAGAGTCCCTGTCCCACTTGGGGCTCACAGTCTCAATCCCCATTTTACAGATGAGGTAGCTGAGGCCCAGAAAAGTGAAGTGACTTGCCTAAGGTCACCCAGCAGACAAGTAGCAGAGCTAGTGAAGATAAGTGGCAGAGTTTCTGACTCCCAGGCCTGTGCTCTATCCACTACACCATACTTCTTCTCTATCTTTAATTTATTCCACTATCACCCACACTAAATTCCACCTCCTTAAGAGCAGGAGTCATGCCTACCAACTCTATTGTGTTCAGTAAATATCACTGTCTGAATGATTGAGGAAAGAAATGAGCTGGCAGAGGCTTTCCCTAGTAAGCTGCTAGGAAAGGGCTGTGTGCAGGCTTTGATGTTAGCTCTCCTAACAAGGCAGGAAAAGTTTGCCAAGCAACAAATCTGTCTGCAACTGAGCGGTGAGATGGAGACTCCACAGGGCCAGGGGGTTGGGGGTAGAAACAAAACCAAACTTCCACTCTGCTTGCCATTTCCCCATTGTGATCAACAAAGTGGGATCAATCTCACTCTGTGCTCAGGGCTAAATATCACTGCCCTTGCCATTGACCCCAGCTGCTTAGAAAAAAATGTGATAATGGCTCTGAGAAGGAGGTGATGTTCTCAGCCCTAGAAGAGATCTAGCTGGATTATGGGATTTGCACTGCAACGGTGGCCAGAAACTGGACAATCAACCTACTCACTACTCTCTACACCTCGATCTTGCCTTTCTCACCTCTGACCTCTCGCCCATCTTGCCTCTGGCCTGGAATGTCCACCCTTTTCAGAGCCAGACAAACTACACTACCCTGCCCAAAGGACCACAAATAAAAAAAGAAAGTGGCACCCAGTTGCTGGAAAGGGACCATATCTAGGCCAGGATCTTACAGTTTGAAGGGAAACTCTACTTATTGAAAGTGACTGGAGCTTTGAAGTGCTTATTCTGATTTTTAAATAAGGATTTGCCTTAAGATAATGTCTGGAAGTCGAAAAACAAACAAAAATTAAGTACAAGAGTTCAAGATCTGCAAGTAGAGCATTTCCTGATCAACCACTTACCTCTAATCAGTCTCAGAAAATAAATGAATAGAATGGCAAAATGTCATTAGAATAATTTACCATTCAGCAAGAATAATAAATGAATAACTTGCCCTTCATGCATCTCCCATGACAATGGGGGTTTGCCTTCTAAGAAGCAACACAGCAGATTCTGCATTTCAATATTCATATCTCAGAGACAAAACATGAACCCTTTAGGGAAATCCAGTGGCCGTGCTTAAAATTTGTTGCAAATAACTCTCACTGAAAACCAGCATAATGCATACAACTATAGTCATGCCCAGCAGGTTATATACAATATCTCCAAAAAAAAAGTCTTCGTCATTATTAAATTTAAAATGAGTTCCTTGAGGGCAGGGGTTACGATTACTCCTATTGTACTCTCCCAGAAGCTTAGTTCAGTTCTTGACAATCAATAGTATTTATTAAGCACTTACTATGTGCAGAGCACTATACTAAGTGCTCAGGAGACTACAAGGTAGTAGACGGGTTTCCTGCCCTCAACTATCTTACAGTCTAGACAGGGCTCAGTAGGCTCTCAAATACTAGCAGTTGACAAGAGACCTACTGAGCCTGCTATTATATGAACATTTAAGATTTCTTGAAACCATTTGGCTAGTATTTCTGCTGCTGATTTGTTATGAAAATGGTAGGTGATACATTCCACGGACACTCTGTAAACCTATTCTGATAGATTCACTGCTCTGATTCCCTTCTGTATTAAAATGGAAATATGGACTTCGGATTCAGCTGTATTTGAAGGCCTAGCAAACAAAAATGACACACATCGCTCTGGGGCCCAGAAGAACTCCCTGATCTTAACTGGGAGAGTTCACACTTCCAAAAGCAACATTATTGCTCCCTTGGAAAAGTTCTTAATGAAGGAGACCTGGTTCCACAAGGCCCATTCTCCCTTCAATTTAGACTATAAGCCCATGAGGGACCAGATAATAATAATAATAATAATAATACTTAAGGGTATAATATATACCAAGCACTTTTCTAAGTGCTGGGGTAGATACCAGTTAATCAGGTTGGGTACAGTCCCTGTCCCACCTGGGGTTCACAGACTCAATCCCCATTTTACAGATGAGGTAACAGACTCAGAGAAATGAAGTGACTTACCCAAGGTCACAGCAAACATGTGCCAGAGCTGAGATCAGAACCCAGGTTTATCAGATTGATCTTGCATCTAACCCAGCCCTTAGCACAGTGCATGACACATAGTAAGCGCTTAACAAATACCCCAATCATTATCATCATTAGAAGTAGCATTAAAGCCATTTGCTTTTTCCAGCTGAATATCCTCATATTGAAACTCCCTACCCCATTAATCCAAAAGATCACCGCTCTCCCCATTTATAATCCCACCTCTTCCAACAAGCTTCCTTCAAATAACTTCCAAAACTCAAGTCACCACAACTCACTGGCCCCCCTCAAGCACTTAAATATTTATTCATATCCTCCCTCTGCCTTCATGCACATATCTGATGGACTGTACAGTCAATTTTTTCCAGATTTCCCCATTTGAAATATTTTTAGTTTAGTCTCTCCTGTTAGAATGAACAGAGAACGTGTCTCCTGTTTCCATTAGACTTTCCTAGTTGTTTATTACAGTGTCTTTAATTCAGTGGGTCTCGGTGCATTCTTTTACTGTCAACCACATTAGGTTGGGAGTTTGGATTTGAATAACAGAAACTTTTAACTGAAACTCACCACAAGCAATAAGCTCCTTGAGGCCTGAGGTCTCTCCAAGTTTTATTCAAGATCACCCAGGCTCAACACATCCCAATTCATCTTTTAAAGTCTTAAGACCCAATTTAAAGTCTGTGGTAATACAGTAACTTCTTCCCTAGATTTCTGTTTTCCCCATTGTACTATGATACTAATTCTTTATATTGGTTTAGATGTGTAGGGGAGGAATGAGGAAGAGGCCCAGTCTCCCCATGATTAGAATATTTACAGGTATTTCGGCATTGCAGTTTGAATGCCCTTTTACCCCTGAATCTCTTCCATGAGGTCTTTCTGAAGTCATTTTTTCATTCATCTGATCATATTCAAGTGCTTACTGTGTGCAGAGCACTGTACTCAGCTCTTAGGGGAGTACAATAAAAAAAAAAAAACACTTTACCTTTTCAGAACAAACCTCCTCCCCACTTTAAATCCCCCTTCAGCAATGAGGCCTAGTGGAAAGAACACAGACCTGGGATTCGAGGGATCTGGGCTCTAATCTCAGCTCTGCCATTTTGCCTGTGGAGTGACTTTGGGTGCCTCAGTTTCCTTACCTGTAAAAACCTGTTCCCATCCCCTTTAGACTGTGAGCTCCATGTGGGTCAGACCATGTCCGATTTGGATATCCTATATCCACTCCAGAGTTTAGTACAATGCTTACATATGCTTAGTGGAAAGAGCACGGGCTTGGGAGTCAGAGGTCATGAGTTCTAATTCCAACTGCCACTTGTCAGCTGTGTGATTTTAGGCAAGTTGCTTACCTTCACTTTGCCTCAGTTACCTAATCTGTAAAATGGGGATTAAGACTTTGAGCCCCCACGTGGGAGAGTTTAATTACCTTGTATTTACCCCAGAGCTTAGAAAGGTGCTTGGCACATAGTAAGCGCTTAAATATCATTATATTAATAATAAGCACATAAATGCCACAATCGTCGTTATCAGCTCCAAATCAAGGAGAATGTTGAAATGGAAACCTCGCCATTTCCCTGCGAACAGATCAATGACAGATGAACTCCAGTCCCTGCTATTTTGCAAACCAGATACCAATCGATGCTTTCTCCTGAAACTATAACCAAGCCTGCTTTTGCAAATTCAGCTCTTGGAACACCACTGTGCATATTTCTGGACATATTTAATGCTCTTTTCCTGCTTACGGTGGAGTGGCAACTCAGACATCCTTCTCACCATCCTTCAAGGTCATTATCGAAGAAAAGTGACCGCAAGCCTTCCTCTGTCAGGAAATCATTTAGAGTTTCAAGGCAACAACTTTTCCCATAAAGAAAAGCCACATTTTTGGATAATGCCTTTACTACAATAAAAGGGGAAGGTCTCTGACGATAGCGTCAGTGCTGTTTGACTTCATTCTAATGATGCGGCAGTAAAGACGGGTAAGGTGAGTGATGGCCTGTCGCATATGAAGGGAGAGGGAGTTTTGGATCTAGAAGAGGACATGGGCAAGAGGTAGATAGGCAGCCAGACACCACATGCAAGAGGAAGATGGCCACAAGATTAGAGATGACCTTAATGTTATCTTTTAGTCAATCGTATTTATTGAGCACTTACTGTGTGCAGAGCACTATACAGACTGGGAGAGTACAATATAAGTCACATTCCCTGCCCACAATGAGTATACAGTCTAGAGGGCCGCCAACCTCTTGCCATGTCCTCCTGGCCTGCAACTCCCTCTCCCATTATATGCGACAGACCTCTTGCTCACCCCACCTTCAAAGTCTAATAGAAATTTTTTAAAAAAACCACACCAAAAAACACATCTCCTCAAAGCGGCTGTCTCCAACTAAGCCTGCATTTTCCAAACTCCCTCTCCCTTCTGTGTCACTTATAAAACTTGGATCTCTCTCAACCCACCAGTGGTATTTGAGCACTTAAGATATGCAAAGTGCTGTATGAAGTGCTTGGGAGAGTATTAATTCAGAGGTGGCAGATACTTAATCTTTTAAGTACTTGATATTCACCCCACCCCCAGCCCCACAACACTTGTACATATCCTTATTTTATGCTCATTGTGGGCAGGGAATAGAGAAGCAGTATGGCTTAGTGGAAAGAGCACAGACTTGGGAGTCAGAGGATGTGGGTTCTAATTCTGCCTCTGCCACTTGTCTGCTGTGTGACCCTAGGCAAGCCACTTAACTTCTCTGTGCCTCAGCTACCTCATCTGTAAAATGAGGATTAAAAATTTGAGTCCCACAACCTGAATATCCTGTATTTACCCCAGTGCTTAGAACAGTGCTTAACACACAGCAAGCACTTAACATATCCTAATTATTATTATTATACCAGTTCTTGCATTGTACTCATCCAAGCACTTAGTACAATGCTCATTAAATAAGCCAGTGGTATTTATCATTTCTCTCCTTTTAGACTGCAGAGAACATGGCCACCAACTCTGTTGAACTGTATTCTCCCCAGTTTTTTTGCACACATTAATTGCTCAATAAACATCACTAATTGAAAAAAAAAATCCATCAGTGTGTGCAGACTAGTATTCTAAGTTTCCAGGTTGTAGTGTCAAAACCAGTTTTGCTCCAAGTTTCCAAGAGGAAAGACTTAACCCTTCTGCACTATTTGGGGCGGGGGGGGGTTGTTCTTCCTCAGACACTAATCTAGTGCTTCTGTGATTAAATAGCGAGTCTGTCCTCACATGACACTGCATTCCAGGCATTTCCACTTACTCCATACCCTGTTCCCTGATCCCAGAGGTGAAAAAAGCAACAGTTACTAAGGCATCTGTCATTCCAAGTGACTATTTTATTGTAAATCCATAGTAAATGAAGAGTCAAATTTTCACCCAAACATTTTCTCTTTCCAATAGACTCTGCTTAAATTGACACAATTATCAATCTTAGTAGCTCTTTGGATTCTGCCATCAACTAAATCAATGATATTTATTGAGCCCTGACTGTGTGCAGAGCCTTATATCAAGAACTTTGGAATACAATAAAGTAGACATGATCCTCTACACTGTGAGCTCATTGTGGGTAAGGAACATGACTACCAAATCTGTTATACTGCACTTTCCCAGGTGCTTAGTACATTGCTCTGCACACAGTACAATTGACTGTGATCCCCACCCGTGAGAAGCTTATAGTCTGGAGGCAGACATTAAAACAGATTAAAGGGAAGAGCTGGCAGCCACACCTGAAAGCAGTTCATTGAATCCTCCTTGAACCTATATATTTTCCATTTGAAGACCCCAAGCCATTACACAGGGACACATTTCCTCTTTCTCTCTCTCGCTCTCTCACCCCCCTCCCCCCTCACAAACACTCCAGTAGTTCTTTGCTAACATGAGTCAGAGTATAATAGTTGCAAATCCTCTTCCATTGGTTTAAAAGGCTGCATTTATTCACACCATTAAGAAACATGTGCATTTTTTCCCCAGAGACTGAACCATGAGAAGGAATAGACTTGAAAAAAGGTAACTAGGGTGTAGTAAAACAAAACTAGTGGGTGGAATTACATGGTTTCAACTTCTCAAGAGGAAAGGGTCTGGAGGAAACTGGATAGATGGAAGGGCCTGAAGAGACATCTCTAGGGGAGCACATGGGAAAAGAGAAATGGATTAAGTTTTCAACCAAATTCAAGAATATCTGCCCAAGGCCAAGGAAGGACAGAAAGAATAATGAAGGAAGTGGTGAAAATGTGGACCTGGAGTTAGAATTTTAAAAAGTTAGGTAATAAGAGAAAATCACAGCTCTTTTATAAAGCATAATAGCAGGAGGGCTAAACATGGCTCAGTGAACCTGTTCAGCTTCACTGCTACAATGGGAAAGGGAAATTTCATTCAAATGAGTCTGGTTCACTTCCAGGCTTCACGTAGTCCCATAGAGAGATCATGTGGTACTCTATAGATGGAAGCACTTGTAGTGTTTCTCTGTGCTTTCAAGTTCATTTGATCTGGAAAATTTGAGGGCACTTTACAGTTTCTACTTTTATCCTCACTGGTCATTTTTAAGAAAAATGAATTTCTTGAAAGGAAGCCTAATAATAGCCTAATAATAATTCTAGTATTCATTAAACTCATTCTGTGCCAGGCACTGTACTAAGCACTGGAATGGATACAAGCCAATCGGGTTTAACACAGTCCCTGTCCCCAATGGGGCTCACTGTAGTAATCCACATTTTACAGATGAGGTAACTGAAGACCAGAGAAGTGAAATGACTTTCCCAAGGGCACACAACAAATGGCAGAGATGGGATTAGAACCCAGGTCCTTCTGACTCCCAGGCCTGTGCTCTATCCACTAGGCCATGCTGCTTCTCTAGCCTGTCATCTTTAGGAAAGTTTACCACCATGGTCAAGTGAGGAAAGGCCTTCACAACAGTAGGAGACAGGAAATGGAACCAGCCCATTTGAAAGAACAGAGAACCGTTCAAGTGGGCGTTGGTCTATTGGAGACCAAAAAGAAGAGCAACATGGTCTAGTGGAAGGAGCACGGGCCCGGGAGTCAGTAGGACCTGGGTTCTTACCCCACCTGGGCCATTTGTTTGCTGAGTGACCCTGGGCAAGTTACTTAACTTCTCAGGGGGCTCAGCTAACAACTGTAAAATGGGGATGAAAACTGCGAGCCCCATGTGGGACATGGTCTGTGCCCAACCTGATTATCTTCTATCTACCCCAGAGCTTAGTAGGGTGCCTGGCACATAGTAAGAGCTTATCAAATACCATTAAACAAAATGAAACCCAGGTTTTCAGGGTTTGGATGCTTATGGGTAGAAGCTGCCACACTGATGCCCACAATTTTAGTTAACAAGTCTATTTTTAAAATGACCTCAATTTGAGGAATCAATTCAGCCTCAACAACTGTAAGATTTTGCACTGATTGGCAATTCACTGCACCAAGTAGGTTTTACAAGACTTTTCAAAGTAGACCTTTCAAAACTGCTAAGGTATTAAGCTATATCAAGGTGTCTGAATTAGAACTTTCAGCTTCCTTGTCCACACACTGGTTCATTTTCCTCCCCCAGCCCCTTGCCAACCTCTTCTCTGAGGTCAAGATCTTATTCTAGTTACTGGGTATTCAAGAAATGGGTGACCGTTCTAAATATCATAATATCACTGTTATGTGGCAACAGACTTCCTAAACGAGTGCCTATGGCAGAATTTTTGATAGTAAATCTTAACATATGGTAGACATGGGGAAATGGCAATTGAAACTATTAACTTTCAATCCAGCACTTAACTAAATAAAAGTTATACAAGTTTAACCAAAGGAGGAGTTTTGTTTCTTTCCCCCTTTAGAAAAATTTCAGAGGGAAAAATCTGGCCATATTAGGACTCGTATTCATCTCTTCCGGTCTTCCAGTTCATCCAAAATTCTAGTCAGTCAGAAAAATGAACAATTCCCTTGAATATACTAGGAAGAAATGCATAGGGGAAATGCACCTTTAGAGGAATTACACAAATGATGTTCTCTGGATCTCATCTTAAGGAAATGTAGTATGGCTAAGTGTAAAGAGTTTGGGCATGGGAGTCAGAATCTGGGTTTGAATTCTGGCTCTGTCATTTGCCTGCTATGTGACTTTGATCAAGCCACTGCACTATGGCTCCATTTCTTCATCTAAAAAAAATGGAGGCAAAATACCTGTTCTGCCTATACTGCGCAACTCCTGAGGGATAGGGACTGTCTGATCTACTTATTTTGTATCTATTCCAGTACTTAGTAAGCCTTTAAATATCACTATCATTATTATTATCTGTTGAGGTAGCTGTGGGCAGGGAATGTGTCTGTTACACTGTACTTTCCCAAGAGATTAAACAGTGTTTTGCACACAGTAAGCACTCAAATACAATTGAATGAACCATATAAAGAACAAAGTTTCACACCCCTCATTCATGATTTCCTGAGAGTAAGATGGGTCCCTAGGGAAGGGAAATCTTAGCCAAGCTCTGGGCTCCCAGTAGCTAACCAGAAAGCTTTCAGAGAAAGAATTCAACATGACAAAGCCCTCCCATTGATGAATTTTAGTCTCATAAGGAAAAGGAAACTAAGGGGGAAATGGTCTGGATAGTGATCTGAAAAATCTCCCAAAATTTTCTAGACTTCTGCATGTTCATGTTTTAATACCTTCTTTAGAAAAATTTAAAATAAAAAAACCCTCAATCTTTTTTAACCTATTTGGATACAGGAGACTGTTGGCAAAAGAAAGGCTTGTGCAGCGTTATAACAGGCACCACAGCACATACTTCTTCCTCAACACCTGGCTTTAATAAGACACCACTGTGTATCTAGTATTCCCCATGGCCTGCCCTCCAGCCGCCCAAGGAAATTTCAATTTCCCTTTTCTTTACCACTCTCTGTGTAAAACCACTGATGTCCAAGAACAAATAGATCCAAGAGATGCAAATCACATGTTAAAACCCAGGTGGAGCTTGGTGCTGATTAAATAGGACAGTGCAAAAAGTTTAAAAATCCCATTAATTTAAAAAAACTATCATTTTATGGTCCAGGCTCTAAAGGTGCATAAATTCTTGGCTGTTGGTAAAAAACAAGAATTGAAACCAAGAACGTGCACAGTCATTTCCAGGAGGGCAGATCCAGTGGAGCAGATTGCTTAGCCAGCACTGAGGAATGTAGCTCAACCTTTTTTGAAATGGATTTCAGTCAAAGCAGGTGACCCACCGCCCTTCAGCCTCATGCTCAGATGTTTGGTGGAGCAGAGCAGGAGGAATGGCATGGCCTCCATTTTGCAAACCATAGGGTCCCCCTGTTCAGAGTCAACTCATAAATCAGTTGTATTGACTGAGATTTCAACTCTAGGGGGAACTCAGCTGGGCCCATTATGACCCGTCCACTCTACAGTAAGAAGCCAAGTTTCAACAGGTCCTTCCAGGCCCTGGGAAAGCCCACAGAAAGGTTGGAATGACAGATTCTCAAAGATTGAGAAGCATCATGGCCTAGTGGACCGAGCATGGGACAGAGTCAACAGGATCTGTGTTCTAATCCCAGCTCTGCCAGTTGCCTGCTGTGTGACCTCGGGCAAGTCACTTCACTTCCCTGGTCCTCAGTTACCTCATCTGTAAAATGGGGATTAAGGCTGAAAACCCCATGAGAGATAGGGACTGTGTCCTACTTGATTAACTTGTTTCTACCCCAGCACTTAGTAGAGTAGCACATAGTAAGCATTTAACAAAAAACAAAAATAAGCATATCCAAAGAGACAAGGAGGAAGAACCAGCAAGTGAAGGTATCACATATGTAGGGAAGATAAGGCCAGTGCTCCTCACTCTCCTCGGGTTCCAGCTGTTTTACCACTCTCCCAGTAGTAATGATTAAAGGGCTCACTATGTACCAGATACATTGCTAAGTGCTGAGGTAGATACACGATAGGAGGTGATCACAGTTCCTGTCCCTTACAGGGCTCAGGGTCTAAGTAGGAAGGAGAACATATTTTTAATCCCCAATTTACAAAATGAGGAAATTGAGGTGAACAGAAGAGACTTGCTCCAGGTCCCATAGCAGAAACAAGAAGGAGAGCTGTGACTAGAACCCAGCTCCTCTGACTCCAAAGCCACCGTAGCCATGAAGCTAGGCTGCTTTAGTCAGATTTGAACAGAGCTGGAAATGCTCCTGTTAAGGTCTTTCAGTCCTGTTACCCCTATGCAGTCTGCCCCATCTCCAGAGCCTCCTGTGCCTAGTAGAAAGAGTCCAGACCTAAGAGTCAGAGGATATGGGTTCTAATCCCAGCATGGCCACAGAACTACTGTTTGACCTTTGTCAAAGCATTTCAGTTGTCTGCGTCTCAGTCACCTGCTCTGCAAAATGGGGATTAAGACTGTGAGCCACATGTGGGACAAGGACCTTGTCCAACCTTATTAGCTTGTACCTAGCTCAGCACTTAGCAAGCTTTTAAATACCCCAACTATTATTATTACTACTAATAGCCCCTGCTTCCTGATTCTTCGAGAAACGTTAGCATCCATTGGTGATCTTGGCTCTTCTCAGATAAATGGTCCAGCAGAGACGAGTAGCTCGAATCAAACCTGAACACTTGTAGAAAGAGAGTGCTTTCAAAATAGAAAGTTCAATGCCAGGATTGGCTTTCTCCCCTGGGAACTAGAGCTAACCAGGAGTTTTATTGAAAATACTTCCTGGTGGAGAAAAAACCCACAACCTCATCATTCTCTTCGAGCTACTGATAAAGATCGCTGCTTCCATTCTGTTAAAGTTAATGTTTACTCTTCATTATTTTTAGTTCTCTCTCAGTTTTCCCAATGGCTTTTCAGCCAGGCACAAGACATTAGTATACAGGAAACCCTGATGACATTTAAAACATAGACTTTACATTCTATGTTTTGTCATCAGGGTCTCCTGGATATTAATATTAGTAATGATATTTATTAAACACCTGTTGAGGGCAATACACTGTACTAAGCACTTAATGATGTTAGGCACTTAATATGTTCCAGCCACTGTACTAAGCACTGGAGCAGATACAAGCTAATCAGGTTGGACACTGTCCATGACCCATTTGGGGGATCACAGTCTTAATCCTCATTTTACAGCAGAGGTAACAGGCACAGAGAACAAAAGCAACACACATTCCTGGCTCACAAAGATCAGTGCGGGAGAGAAACACGGATCAGCTAGGTAGTGGAACAGATATTCCAGGATGAAAGAGCAGAATAAATCATTTAATATACATATGCACATAAATGTACAAAATGGACAGGAATATATAAGACCTAGATGGCTGTTGGGTATTTATCAGAAAAGACTTCTAGGAGGAACCAACCCTAATCTCTCTGTCTTCCCTTCAATCCATTAGTGGCATTTATTGAGTCCTTACTGTGTTCAGAGCACTTTATTAAGCTCTCAGGAGCATACACTACAATAGACTCGGTAGGTACAATCCCTGACCACAAAGGCTTTCCATCTATAGTGAGAGACATTAAGATGAGTTTTTTTATGGTATGTTGAACGCTTACAATGTGCCTGGCATTGTAATAAGCGATGGGGTCGGTACAAGGTAAAGAGTTTGGACCCAGTCTGCCCCACCTGGGGCTCACAGTCTTTATTCCCATTTTACAGATGAGGTAACTGAGGCACAGAGAAGTAAAGCGACTTGCCCTAGGTCACACAGCGGACATGTGGCAGAGCTGGGATCGATTTCATCTTACAAGTTTTTCTGAGTTTGAGAGAAGACAGTCTTCGAGTCACCTAAGTAAAGCCTGCCATGCCCGTAGGGACCGTGAACAGGCTTTGACACCTGCTGAGGGCCCAAGCCGAGCCAGTCTTCACTACTGCCTCCCAAACCACAATTAGATTATTCACTCAATAGTATTTATGGAGCACTTACTATGTGCAGAGCCCCTTACTAAGCACTTGGAATGTACAATACGGCAACAGATAGAGACAATCCCTGCCCAATGCTGGGCTCACAGCTTAATCCGGGTCGGGGGGGAGACAGACAGCAGAGCAAAACAGTACAAAACAAAAACAACATTATCAAGATAAATAGAATCAAGGGGATGTACACCTCATTAACAAAATAAATAGGGTAATAAATAATAGATACAAATGAGCACAGTGCTGAGGGGAGGGGAAGGGGGAAGGGGGAGGAGCAGAGGGTGTGTGTGGGTGGCGGAGGGTGCCACTCCCTCATTCAAACCATCAGGATTCCTCTCTGGCCCCATCTCCTCCTCTCTATCCAAGGAATCCAGTTTCCACCTGGCACTTGCTGCTGCTCCTACTTCACCCCGTTCCAGATTTGCCTCCTCCTCCCCACAAGCCCTCTCTGATTCCCATGTGCCCGCAAGCTGTTTTTGACACAACTTCACCTGTCTTCTCCTCATTTTACAGATGAAGAGACTGAGGCCCAGAGAGGTAAGGTGACTTGCCTTGGTCACACTGGCACACTTGGTCACATTTGCCTTGGTCACAGTGGGCCAGTGGTAGAGCTGGGTCTCCACCCTGTTCTAAACAGGTTCTTACTGGGCCACGCTCCTTCCTCTTCACTGCTGGATTTCTCTTACAGGCCCACCGATTTCTCCAAATTCTTCCAAATTGTCTCAAAGGGCAAGAATGAACTAAATTGAAGAGAAGTTGTCTTCGAAGGATTCAGCCCCGCTACTCATCCCACTAGAGTCACATTAATATTATTCTTCCTGCCACAGGATTTCAGAGGCAAGTGTGAGATACCACAAAAGCATCGATCGTTGAAAGAACAGCTAGCAGGGCCCCTAGGTTTTAAAATTCAGTTTTTTACCTTCCCCTCCCCACCAATCATGAGATCATTAAGGCTAATTATGCCTCCATTTTACAATCTTTCTGATTTATGGAGGATCGTTGAGGCTGCTTCTCTAATGACTGAAAGCGCCTCCGATCACAGCCCTTAAAGGAGAGACACCGGATTGCGTTTTAAACGGTGCACGTCCATGGTGTTTTTTCTGACCTTTGGTGCTCACGGCGGCTGAAAGCCGGTCTTTAATTGGGTACAGGGAGAGATGCGCCGGGCAGGATTCGACAGAGCGGAGAGGTGGAGACTTCCAGAGGGAGATGTCATTTCCACACCATGACACGTCGGGACAGAAAGTTCAACAAGCAGATTGGACTTTTTTTTTCCCCCAAACTAAACATTAAAAGTTAATGAATTGAATTAGCATCTAAAGGTCACGATTAAAGCAAACTGAGAAGCTCCCTCTCCTATTCTAGCTCTATTTGTCTGCTGCGTTACCTTGGGCAAGTCACTTCACTTCTCTATGCCTGTTACCTCATCTGTAAAATGGGGATTAAAAGTGTGAGCCCCACATGGGACAATCTGATTATTCTGTACCTACCCCAGCACTTAGAACTGTGCTTGGCACATAGTAAGTGCTTAACAAATACCATAATTATTATTTTTATTATTAAGTCCTCCCAATTGTTGTCTTGGTCACCTTTTCTGCTTTGGAGGAGGAGCGCTATGCAGGGAGCACGAAGCCGCTAGCACCAAGACCCTAGGAGCATTCACCCCTATTGAGACCAGAAAAGAAGGGAAAAGGAGGAGATGGAAGGGAAGGCTGAGAACACCAGTACCAGGATACCCCTGACAATAGGAAGAGCTGTTTGAATTTTCCAGGTCAGGGCTCCTATCTCGTAGAGAAGCAACACGACCTAGCAGGTAGAGCACGGGCCTGGGAGTCAGTAAGACCTGGGTTCTAATCCCACCTCTGCCACTTGTCTGATTAGTGACTTTGGGCAAACCACGTACAGTGCTCTGCACACAGTAAGTGCTCAATAAATAAGATTGAATGAATTTAACTTCTCTGTGCCTCAGTTCCCTCATCTGTAAAATGGAGATTAAGACTTGGAGCCCGCACACGGGACAACCTGATGACCTTGGATCTACCCCAGCGTTTAAAGCAGTGCTTGGCACATAGTAAGCGCTCAATATAATTATTATTAAGATCATTTTACCTTCATTGCAATGCGATTCCAGCCCGGCAGTCGCACTTCGGTTTGTGACGCTGAGCCAGCGCCACCTATGGGCGAGTTCGACGACTTGCAGCCTCAGACCAACCTCCCTTCGGGCCCCCCCACAACAGCGCCATCTGTTGGCGACCCTCAGCCACCATTCATTCAATAGTATTTATTGAGCGCTCACTATGTGCAGAGCACTGCACTAAGCGCTGAGAATGTACAACTCGGTAACAGAGACAATCCCTGCCCTCTGACGAGCTTACAGTCTAAACTGACTTCCTAGAAGTTGGGACCTGTGTCTTTCAGTCCGCTTACTGTGTGCAGAACACTGTGCTAAGCGCTTGGGAGACTACAGTAGAGTTGAGGGGTCATGTTCCCTGCCCACAAGGAGCTTATAACCGTGGGGGTCAAACTAGGAGGTTGGATAAAAACAATATAATCCTCTAATTAATAATGGTATTTGTTAAGCGCTTACTATGTGCAAGCACTTTTCTATGCACTGGAGGGATACAAGGTGATCAGGTTGTCCTACATGGGGCTCATAGTCTTAATCCTCATTTTACAGATGAGGTAAATGAGGCGAAGTGAAGTGACTTGCCCACGGTCACACAGCTGAGAAGTAGCAGAGCCGGGATTAGAACCCATGACCTCTGACTCCCAAGACTGAGCTCTTGCTACTGAGCCACGCTGCTTCTCCTCTTCTGGACAGGGAACATGTCTACTATTCATTCATTCAATTGTATTTATTGAGCACTTACTGTATGCGCTCTACCAAGTGCTTAAGTTACAATAATGTAACTTTTAGACTGTGAGCCCATTGTTGGGCAGGGATTGTCTCTGTTGCCGAGTTGTACACTCCAAGCGCTTAGTACAGTGCTCTGCACACGGTAAGCACTCAATAAATACTACTGAAGGAATGAATGACTTCACAGTGATCTTACAGTCTGGGAGGGAAGGCAGGGTGGGGGAGACAGACATTGACACAAATAAAATGACAAATCTGTACATAAATGCTACCAACTCTGTTGTGCTGTACTCTACCAAGTGCTTAGTATAGTGCTCTGCACACAGTAAGCACTAAATAAATAGGATTGATTACAGCATTTAAGCACTTACTATGTGCCAACCACTGTACTAAGCACTGCAGTAGACACAAGATAATTAGGTTCCACATGTCACTCACATTCTAAAGTAGGAGGGAACATAGCTATTGAATCCCCATTTTGCATCTGAGGGGACTGAGGCACAGATAACTTAATTGACCAAGGTCACACAGTAGGTGAATGGTAGAGACTGTAAGCTCATTGTCGGCAGGAAATGGGTCTGTGTGTTATATTGTACTCTCCCAAGTGCTCAGTACAGTGCTTTGCACACAGTAAGCACACCATAAATACAGTTGAACGAACAAACCAAATAAACCCAGGTCCTCTGACTCCCAAGCCCATGCTCTTTGCACTACACCACACTGTTTATTGGAATGGGTGCCTTATGGGTCTCAGAGTCACCAAGCTATTCCTATGGTTGGGAGTGGGTAGGTCTGCCGAGAAAATGGGATTCATTAACTCAAGTGGGGAAAGAGACAGGTAGTTTTAAAATAAAACAGATAAGCACTCATCTGGCAATGACCACAGAGACACTGAGCTTTACACTTAGCAGCGTCCTAGCATAGATTTAAACCAGAGATCCCAAAAGACCCATTTTCTTCTTACACTAATGGAGTGCAAAATGACTTAACAAGCTCTCTTAAACCATTCTGAAAAATTCCTTAGCTTCACCGACGGGCTCGAAAGATTGTCTTTTTCAGCAGCATAATGACTGGTGTCGGACCTCATGACTGATTTTTTATTTTTTTTAAGGATTACCAAAAACTGACTTCATGAGACCCAGTAAGTCTGCAAAGAGTTTTACAGTCCCCTAAAATGTCCAAGTGAATGCAATTACATGGAAAAGTCAGTCATCAGATAAATAATACTTTCTTCCAGGTAATCCCCATTTTACTTGGAATTCCAAGCCTGAGCTCTTTAAAATGGGAGTTACAGTTGGGGGTAAGTGTGAGTTTGCACCATTATGGAGTCGTTGTCTGAAAAATGGGTCTTTGGGAAAAAAAAAACCCACCACCAGCTTGACTAGTATAAGCACATTTAACTGGCCCAAAGTATCAGCCAGAAAAATCAACACCAGAGAAGGATACATAGCTAAATCTGTTCTGTGCCCAATTACAGAAAGTTACAAACTGCTTTATCAAGGAAATCTGGCAATTGCTAATTACTTTAATTCTGAGTGAATGAAAAAAAAAATGCCTAAGAGGATTTAAAGAATGACCCCAAAATTGTGGCCAAGGAGGAATAGGATATTATACAAAAAATCAGCTGGGTACAGAAAGAAGCACCATGGGGACAAACACAAATCCAGTCAAGGGAAGTCCTGGACTACAGTTTGTCAAGTTCTAAATCCACCCTGAAGCAGAAAGAATCGATTCATGATAGAAAACCAAAGTTAACTCAAGGGGACATTATCATCTTAGTCTAGTTTGGGGAATAAATCAAAGGTATTTATTGAGCACTTTGTGCAGAGTACTATATTCGGTGTTTAGAAAAGAACAATACAGAAGAGTTAGTGAACACAATACCTGCCCACAAGGAGTTTGCAATGGAGAGGAAGAGTAATTGTAAAGTGCTTACTGTATGCAGAGCACAGTATAATAAAAGAGTTGCCTGGAATCCCACCATAGTCTTGAAGTTTCCTGTTCTGGACTATAAAATTCTTGTTGGCAGGGTTAGTGACAAAACACCTCTATGCAGGTGATTCCCAAATCTATGTCTCCAGCACTAACCTCTAGCTTTCTCTGCAATCTGATATTTCCTCCTGCCTTCTGGTGTCCCACTGACACCACCAACTAAATATGTCCAAAACAGAACTCCTTATCTCCTACCCAAATCCTGTCCTCCCCATCCCTTAAACAATACTATCCTATCTCACAAGCTCAGAACCTCTGCTTTATCCTCATCTCTCATTCCACCCACATATTCAATCTGTCACCAAATCCTGTCCAAATTCTAACATTGGATGGAGAAGAAAGGGCAGATTCTAGCAATCTGCTACCATGCTGATCCCAGCACTTCTCCTAACCCACCTTGACTACTGGATCTGCCTCCTCACTGACCTCCCGCCCTTCTGTCTCTCCCCACTCCAATCCATATTTCACTCTGCTGCTGTTCCTCTGGCTTCCAGGCCCGTGCTCTTTTCATTAGGCCACACTGCTTCTCTCTCTCCTCAAAGTGTTCACAGTCCCCATAAGCATATCTCATTTCTTATAGACAGCATCAGTCTCCAAGCGCAGGATCTGGCTTGCCCACACTTTGAAACCTTGGACCTCAAAATCCACGGTTATATTTGACTCTGGGATTAATTCCAGGACTCCCCCAGGATAAAAAAAAAACTGGACAAATAGATTTATTAATGACAAATTCACTGTTGGATTGAAAAATTCCAAGACGGAATTATTTCCTCTCACCAACCTCTCCAGTTTTTCCTGGCAAAATCTGCCAACCCTCATAACGAAGGGCAGGAGCACGTAGGGGGTGAATTTCTACCTTGCTCCTCATTAGTTGTTGCAATGAACCCCAAACTGTGGTCTTTCCCCCTGACAAAGCTGATCCACCTAAGATGGAGGCGTTGTTCCTTGTTTCCAGATTTTCCACTATAATTCCTTCTGCAAAATATACCATCCTCCCTAGCAGGATCTTCAGAGTGTGCAAAATATTTACCCAGCACTGAGTGCTTGCTTGTCGGGTAGCTGCGGGATCAACCTTTTATGGTTCTGGCAACAGCCCCTATATAAAGAGGACGATCTGTCTTCTTGCCAGTTAATCTATGCTGCTAATAACTGAGGAAAGGGGGAGCAGAATGTCTTCAGGGTTCTGGAGATTAGAAACCGTATGTCTTTCAGATGAGGCCTTCAATAATCACCCGAAGCAGGCTACTTACCATATTGTTATTAATGCCCCATCGCTGTTAGAGTCCCTCAGATTAGTAAATCCCAGAGGGGGTCAGAAACTCCACCAAGACAGGGGTCTGGTGGTGTCCATGAGGCTCCCACTCTCCTAACCCTCACCACATGCCTTTTTTTATGGTATTTGTTAAGCACTTACTATGAATCAAGAGTTGTTCTAAAGTCCGACAGTCCCCATCCCACATTTTTTATGTCATTAAGTGCTTAAAGTGGCAAGCGTCCTAATAAGCACAGGGGTAGAAAAATGCTAATCAGGTTGGACACAATCCGTGTCCGTGTCGAGGAGCAGCGTGGCTCAGTGGAAAGAGCCTGGGCTTTGGAGTCAGAGGTCATGAGCTCGAATCCCAGCTCTGCCACTTGTCAGCTGTGTGACTGTGGGCAAGTCACTTAACTTCTCTGGGCCTCAGTTACCTCATCTGTAAAATGGGGATGAAGACTGTGAGCCCCACGTGGGACAACCTGATTCCCCTGTGTCTACCCCAGCGCTTAGAACAGTGCTCGGCACATAGTAAGCGCTTAACAAATACCAACATTAATTACCCCAGTGCTTAGAACAGTGCTCTGCACATAGTAAGCGCTTAACAAATACCAACATTAAGTGGCAGAGACAGGATTAAAACGCAGGTATTTCTGCCCCCCAGACCCCTGCTCTATCCATTAGACCACACTGCCTGTCACCAAGGTCTCACTCCCTATCTCTGCTTGGGCAGCAGGGACAGGACATCCAACCCCCTCCACTTTCATTCATTCATTTTTATTGAACACTTACTCTGTGCAGAGCACTGTACTAAGCACTTGGGAGAATACAAAACAACACTAAACAGGCATATACCCTGCCCACAACAAGCTTACAGTCTCCTCCCTGGAATAGTGGGGCACCAGGACTCTAGATTGAGAGAATCATTGATCATTCATTCAGCTGTATTTATTGAGCACTTGCCTGCCCTAGGGGAGGAAAGCAGCCTATAGGCTTCAGAAGGAGAAAGTGGGTTTAAACAGAGGCTTGTACAGAGCCACCTGTTAACCAAGGCTCCCCAATCTTTACAACCACACCAAGGAGGGCAAATTTGACATGTGGTGGAAGAGAAACACCCATGCCCAGTCCCGGGACTCAGCAACTCCCAGAGCTTGCAAGCTAGTATTAGTTTGGGAATCTTGACACCCTTGCAAAGCAGAACCTTCAGAGTCAGCCTCCCCACAACAAACTGGGAAGTCGAACGAGAGACTCACCTCTTCTTGCTTCCCTTCCTCAGCCATTACTGTTGCTGTCTTCTGTCCCTCTCGACCTCATCAGCACTTCTTTAATGCCTTCCTTGCTTAAGTCCAGGTGAGGCCTCTTTATCCCCAGTGAGGCACAGCTGGGTGCCCTGCCCAGCCCTCCCCAACACAGGTGGAGAGACCAGCAGGCAGACATTGTGTGGGAGCCGCTCAAATGGCAGGACATGCAAGGAGGTGTCTCCTTATACCTCATCCCAGGTGTACTGGGATTTTAGGGTTTGGGGCAAGAATAAGCAGGGCCATAGGAGAAGGGGAAAGGGTGGGGAGAAAGGGGAGAGAAAATAAAGGAGGAAAAGGAATGGAAAGAGGGAAGAGGGAGATCGACTCGGAGAGAAAAGTAGCCAAAGGGTGACCCTCTTAAGGGAGGATTCCTGCTTCTCACAGAATGAGTTCTGAGTCTATTAAAAAAAACATTTCCTCACCGCTTTCTTGGAACTTCCTCTAGGAGGCTTTCCCTGATTGACACTAGCTGATCTCCAGTTCACCAGCCCAGTGTATGTTCCCATCCTTTCCTTAATGTCCCTTTTAAGTGGCTGTATCAGCCTCCTCTTGGGATTCTTTTCTTCGCAAAAAATAATATAAATGAATGATATTAGGCCCTGTGCTCAGATAACACACTGCCCCTATCCTACAAGGGGCTCACAATATTAGATTCATTCATTCAATCGCATTTAATGAGCACGTACTGTGTGCAGAGCACTATACCAAGTGCTTGGAAAGTACAATTTGGACTGAGCGACCCATGTGGGTCAGGAACCATCTCCAAACTAATTATCTCGTATCTATCCCTATGCTTAGTACAGCACTTGGCACAAGGAAAGCACTTAATGAACACCACAGTTACCATTAATTATTATCAGAGTGGATCAGGGGTGGATGGGGGATTGGGAAAAAGTCGTGTAGGTGAGGAAAGGGGTCCAGCAGCCCTGGGCTCTGCCAGACCTGCCTAGTAAATGACCTGGGGATCAGCACCCCCCTGGCAAGATGCCAAAGGCTATCTGTGTGCTTCGGAGAGGCTGAGTCTCCTGGGATCTCTGGGCAGCTGCTCCCTCTGTGACCCACCTCAGGTCCTGCTGGAAACCAGCACCACCTTGAGCCAGTTGTGCAGGGCAGGGGGAGAAGAGGAGGCCATACATCACCCAGACAGTCCACTCCAGACCAGTTTCTGGGGTCCACACAGGCTTCCACAGAGACCTGATCCATCAATCAGTGGTACTGATTATTTACTGCATGCAGAGCACTGTCCTAAGCACTTGAAAGAGTACAGTACAGCACCCCATCCTACCACCGTCTCATCAGTCAGCATTGAGGCCTGCTGATAGCCAGGGCGATTGGCCCATTTACCCCTTCTTCCTGCCCCTAGCTGGGCCTCTGCAGCTACTGTTGCAATGTTTAGATTTTTACTGGGGAAGGGTGGGGGGTGGGAGGGAGATTCGTTCAGTCCTTAAAGAGCCCTCACCCTGATCAAATGCATATCTCTCAAAATGGTGGAGTTTCCTGCAAACAATAAACTAGGGTACAGAACACACTCTCTCGGGCAAACGAACCCACCGGTTTCTTTTGCCCTTTCACTGATCCATACCAGATTTCTCCTCTTTGCAAACTCTTAAGCCAGTGCACAGTTGCTACTTGAGTAACTGCCAAGACAAATGGTCATGGCGCCTAGGGCATAAACAGTCCCTGAGGGTTTTCCGGACATGGTAATTATCCATATATCCACGGTTTGCCACTCATCTCTCCTCGGGGCTGCAGGATGCCAGAACACCCATCTGCCAAGGGCACAGAGAGAGATCTCTGTCCACAGGGTGTCTCATTTCCAATGGCAATGCGAGGTTTTGGCTTTCAGAGTCTTGGTGCATTTTGAAGGCGTTGGAGGCTTCTATCTGCTTAAAAGGCAAAAGTTAATGGCAGGGGAATTTTCCATGTCATGTCCCGTTTTTTATGCTTCTATTTTCCACTGGCTGTTTGAGGGGAGAAGGGTTTGCTCTGATTTTTATTACTGCTTCATTTCATTAGTCAGAGATTGGGCAATGTTACCATGGAAATTATTTTTCTCGTATTGCTACTCTTTATTCTGGGATTTGCAGACTGCTATGATAAAGCAAACAGACAGCATTTCTGGATATTTTCTCCTTTGGGACATTTTGAGGGCTTTCACAGCATTTTCAAACCTGTTCAATTTCTGGATCTCACCTCTATTCCCCCCCGAAGTCCACCTATATATTCTTAGAATGTGTTTTCCTGTTGACAGGGAAAATTCATAGACTACCTCTGGGCTTTTAAAGGCAAGAACCTGTACCTATGCAGAGGTGACTCAATCAATCACATTTAAGGAGCATCTACTGAATAACCATTATACTGAGCGCTTGGCAGAAAAATCATTCTCTTGGCTGAAGATAAATAAATCAAGTGTATTGGGGATTTAAAAGAATTGAAACCATGCTTTGTTCTCATTCATTCATTTATATCATATTTATTAAGTTCTTACTGTGTGCAGAGCACTGAACTAAGCGCTTGGAAAGTACAACAGAACAGTTTAGTCTAATCCTGCTGGGTAGTTTTCAAGAGGGTGAGAAGCGGCACGATTAAAATTAACCAAATCGTGAAGGATGTGGATAAAGTGAACCCAGAATTGTGGTTTATCAAATCCCTTGCAAAGGTAATAATCATGGTGGTATTTGTTAAGCGCTTACTATATTCCAGGCACTGCACTAAGCACTGGGCACTGTAAAATTGTTGGATGGTGTATCCCAACCATGGATGGCCAGGAGGCCCATCATTACACAGTTCCTCCAATCATCCTGCTGCCACTGTCAGAGATCCCACCCTGGACTGGTTGGACTACAGATAATAATAATAATGTTGGTATTTGTTAAGTGCTTAGTATGTGCCAAGCGCTGTTCTAAGCGTTGGGGTAGATACAAGGTAATTGGGTTGTTCCACGTGGGACTCATAGTCTTCAGCCCCATTTTACAGATGAGGGAACTGAGACACAGAGAAATGAAGTGACTTGCCCAGGGTCACACAGCTGACAGGATTAGCACCCACGACCTCTGACTCCCAAGCCCGGGCTCGTTCCACTGAGCCACGCTGCTTCTCAATCCAGATTACTGGATCTGACCCAGTAATGTTTTCACAATCTCAGGGCTCAGAGCTGCACTCGCAAATTTCACCTGACCACTAAGATGACATCACTTATGGGCATTTGGGGAGGGAAGGAGGGGAATTAAAGACCAGACCTCCTGGCCGCTCCTTGAACTCCCAGCCCACCAACAGACTGAGGTCAGGAGACACTGATTCAGAGTCCACCACTGCCCTTTTCCTGGTCCAGAGAGGAGATGATTCTCTCCAACTACCCACCAACTTGGGCTCCTCCGCCTGTGCACAGCCTCATTCCCTCTGAACCGGTTAAAGGAGGCCAGATCGGGGGGCCAAATGACTCTGAGCAAGTGAATAATATGATTCTCTTGTAGTTATCCCAGTGCTTAGCACACAGTAAGCATTTTAGAAATGCCATAATCATTAGTAAAACAAAAACACGGCATCCCCAAGGTGACGATCCCCTTTACGGCTTCAAAAACTGGTTCTCCTAACCTCGATGATCCCACCTCTCCAGGGCTATGCTGGTGGTAGCGTTCTCCAGCATTGTTCTAAGCGCTGGGGTAGATATAAGTTAATTGGGCCGGACACATTCCCTGTCCCGAGGGGACTCACAGTCTAAGTAGGAGGGAGAACCAGTGCTGAATCCCCATTTTACAGTTGAGGGAACTGAGGTACAGAGAAGTTAAGTGACTTACCCAAGATCACACAGCAGCCAAGTTGTGGAGCGGCATTAGAACCCAGGTCCTCCGACTCCCGGGGCCCCCGCTCTTTCCGCTAGGCCGCACTGCTGCCACTGAACACAAGATGCACTTTGAAAAGAACAACCACTATGAGATTAAATAATTTATTACCGTTGCTAAGATGAACACATATACTTGATACTCAATTGAATGCAGAACTTTAAAAAAATAGTTTTAATACAGTATCAAAATTTACACAAGTGTTCTGTCAAAAGACCAGTGGTCCCTTGAATGAGCTACTGCAAGTCCTCCTGCAGGCACAAAAACTTGTTTGGAAAGTCATCGTAGGGTAGGAATACAACAATTTAAGTTTAAAGATAAAAACGGTTTCTTTGTCCCAAAAGAATATAAGATACAGCAAGCAATAGCCTTCGATGGCATAACAGCATTTTCAAAGGAGAACGTTTCTAAAAGAAGATCTGTTTGAATCGGGACCTGATGAAGATCATTAATAGAGACGCTCACTGTAAATGAATTAAAATGGTTTTACATCACGGTATCATTATAAAAAAAAAAGTATACGGCAAACCCTCTACATTCCACTACCCACAGTCGATTTAGCACAAAGTACAACAAGTCTACAGAAAACAGAGAACACCCGCTCTGACTCAAATCTCAGTGATTAAGAACAAACTCCAAACCTTGTTGCATTCCTATGTTTTTTCATCCTTAGCTACGGTGCATACCTAGGCATTAACACTTTGTCGCAGGTCTCTTGTGTCTTCATTGAGGAAGATCACTGCATTGGGATCCACCCATCAGAGCAGTTCCAATACACACAATGTTATACACATCCCGCCCCGCGCGGTCCCCCTCCCCCCGCCCCGGTTAAACAAAACCCATCCAGATCCATCTCTTGGTCAAAGCTTGGGCAAATCTGAACAAGAATGCTTAGTTTGCCTCAGAATAATGGGCATGCGCTGAGTATCATGAAACAGTTCTTCTGAAGAAAGCTACAGTTGATGAATGCAGTGTAATCTTTAAGAGTCTATACAGAGTTCACTTAAATAGATCAGCACGTCTCTAGAAACTAAGCTGTCAAAAATTGACATCCCATAGTCGGAGATGCTTCCGAAGAAAACTTGGTGTGGGTTCAAAAGCTTCAGAATTAAAGCCAGAAGGTCTTCAGAATCTTCTTGCCCCCTTGAGGGTGAGTTCTCCTCACAATAGGTCTTCCAGAAGGATCCCTCAGGGTGAACGGAACCTACGTCCATCTAGACCAGTTGGGAAGAAACTGGCTTTCATTTCTAGGACTCAGAGGAATTTTTTTGCTACACTATTAACCGATAAAAAGTCAACATGGATTTCCATAGCACCTCAGATCCAAATACTTGAATGCTGAAAGGTTTTGGGAAACTTTAACCCCTTTAAATCTGCATGTTATCTAAGCACCAGTAACAAAGACCTTACAGACTGAAGCACGAGCTACCAGGAACTGATCGACTGATTGATTGATTCCTTCTTACTCTTGGGATCCCGAAAGGCCCCTTCTATTCATTTCTCTACCACCTGGTGGCAAACACTTCATCCAGAGTCAGGCAGTCCTAAATCCCTGGAGTGGCACTGGATGACTTGCCAAACTTCTTCTGCTGCTGTGTCTTAGGCAGACTCTCCTCATTACCGACTTAGAAATCACAGGACTTGAAGTGTCCGCCTCCTCGTGCCAGAAAAATGGCGGCGCTGAGACTCAGAGAAGCCACGCTGGGCAGTGGGGCATGGAGACGGGAGTGTTGGAAAGCTTAGGGCACACGATGAGAAGACATCTACAACTGCAGGAGTAGAATTGAAGTTTTTGGAGAGTCCCATCGCAGGACAGAGGGCATTCCATAGTCGATCCATAAGTCAGAGAAGTCACTCTCCCCTCAGCCTCCCTGGGCAGTTCTAAACTCTTCACATCCAAAGGGAAACCACGGTCACATGGGTCCTTTGTACTGGTTTCCGGACAAATGTTGTCTAATTCCAGGACACGAACCTGCAGCATCTCCAAGTTTCCTCCATACAACCTAAAAGGAGGAACGGAAGAAACACGTCAGTCGCTGTCTGGACAACAGAGATCGGGGCTGTGTATTGCTTCAATCAGTCAGTCCCAGGAGAGAAGGGGTCAGGGACAGAGTTAAAAGGCATGGGAGAGGCTCAGGAAGAGGGAGAATGGGAGGGAGGGAGGAGGGAGGGAGGAGGAGAAGGAGGAAATGGGGCAAAAGGCCCACGCCCAAATACACCCAGGGGGAAATGTTCAGGAGAAGCATTTGCACGACTAGGCCATTGATTGTTTCAGAGTGGGGCTCATAATAAGGCTCAATTTTGCTAATTGATTTTTGATTTTTTTGATAATTTTGCTAGACCATTCCAAGTCCACAGGCAGACAATGTCTATATTAAAGGAGATTTCAGTGCTCTGCTGTTCCTCAAAAAGTCAGAGGACTTGGAGTCAAGGTACAGCTAAATCCTGTGGGAACAGGGATCCTCCCGCTTGTACATAACAAAGGAAGCCCAGCATTAGCCCAAGGAAAGGTGCCCAGACAACCCCAGCTGCAATAAGTAAATAGGAATATTCCCTTCAAACAGCAAAATCCCCGACCCTCCCCCGACGCTGTACAGGGAAAAGATAGGCAACCTAGGCCAGTGGGAGAAAAAGTGTGGTTCAGAGGAAAGAATAGACTGTAAGCTTGTTATTGGCAGGAATTGTGTCTGCTAATGTACTGTACTATCCCAAGAGCTTAGCACAGTGCTCTGTGCATAGTAAGCACTCAATAAATACCATTTATTGACTGACAAATCAATAGTTCAGAAGAACGAGACCATTGTTAAAGTATAAACAAGGGCATTTAACCTCTTAGGTTTTCTCTGCCACTTAAACTATGAGCCCCATGTGGGAGAGGGACTGTGTCTGAGCTGACTGTTCTGTAGTCACTTCAGCACTCAGCACAATGCTTGGCATAAAGTAAAGCTCTTAATATCATCATCCTATGGATCTGAAACCTAAGCAACGTCTGGTTTGCACTCAAGGCACTTGAGTCAGTCATAGCCCTAGCATTGCTGAGACTCTCCCGCTCTATAGACCTCATGGAATTTTTTTAATGGTATTTGTTAAGTGCTTACTATGTGCCAGGACCTATACTAAGCGCTGGGGTAGATTCAAACTAATCGCATAGGGTTCACAACCTCAATCCATTTTACAGATAAGGTAACTGAGGCACAGAAAAGTGAAGTGATTTGCCCAAGGTCCCACAGCCTTACAAGTGGCAAAGCCGGGACTAGAACCCAGGTCCTACCGACTTCCAAGCCTGTGCTGTATCCACTAAAGGGCCGGGGATCCCATTTCATCAAGCATTTTCCATCTAATCTGATCTGCACAGCCGAGCCGAACAAGACACGAATATCAAATCAGTGACTTGCTCCCTGGCTCTCCCCATGCGAACTGAATGCCTGAATGTTCTTCTCCAGAAGAACCTGGATTAGCAGCATGGCCTAGTAGAAAGAGCACAGGCCTGGGAGTCAGAGGACCTGTCTTCTAATCCCAGGTCTGCCAATTGTTTGCTGTGTGATCTTGTGCAAGTCACTTAACTTCTCTGTGCCTCAGTTTCCTCAACTCTAAAATGAAGATTCAATACCTGTTGTACCTCCTACTTAGATGAGAAGCATCATGCAGGACAGGGACTGTGTCCATCCTGATTAACTTCTACCTATCCCAATGCTTAGAACAGCGATTGACACATAGTACGCACTTAACAAATACCTTAAAAATAAAGGGTACTAGCCCAGATTAGGATTTTCTACTGAAACGGTCTCCTCAAAATGCCCACTTTTTCTACGCAGATAGTCACCCCAGAATTCCTGCCCAACGAAACACCCAACAAGCGGGAGATATGTGATGTAGAGAATCTGACCTCAGCTGAGCACATATCCTCCATGGGCAGCTAAGCAGTTTGGAGAGTCAATGGATTACAAACAACCGAGAAGAAACAGTCTTAAGCAAACCACAAACCAACACTGATTATTTGCTAAGGATTTGAAGGACGATTATTGTGTTCATAAAACTTCAACAAATCACATGGAAGAAGAAACAGGACGAGTGATTTAATTTTCATATAAAAATTGAAGGCATCAAAAAAGGTTAAGAATTCTTAAAGCAATAAAGTTATTGCCTCAATGGAGATTCAATAAAAAATATAAAACTGAGCACACGAAACTTAACATTGCACATTTTTCTCTGACTGTAGTCTTCTCTGTCTTACTAAGATCATGGTCAAATTCTTTACTATGTGGATAACTGATATTTTCCTGTACTTCCAAGACCCAGATATGTGGGAAAATTTTACCTGAAAATAGAATTAACTCTTTAGCTGTAAATGATAAACATCAAGGAACATCTCACCTTGTCAAGGGGTGGGCTCCTGAAAATTGGGAAACGGTGGGTGTGGGTGAATGTAGGGCAATCCTGTAAAAGCGAGCATTTTCCTGAAAACTTTAGGACACAAGTGGGACTTCAAGGCCCAGTGTAAACTCTTTATCTGACTCAAGTCGAGGGAAATTTGGCAAACTGGGCTCATTGTCAGAATGAAATTGTGCAAATTCTGGGATTCAGTGGGTGGATGACCCTAGGTAAAGGATGAGGGTCTCTCTTTCTCTCTCTCTCTCTCTTACAAACACACACACACACACACACACACACCAAAAAAAAATTGGAACTGGCTAAGTTTCCAAATTTTAGCCCTACTGCCTGGGTGAGTTCAAAAATTCCAGCATCCCCTCTACATCTCTTCCTTTTCAGCTTGTGAATGAAGGTCTTACCCCCTTCCCCACACATTATAAGCATAAATTGTCTTCTTGCCTTACATACAGAGACCAAATGATTGTTTTTGCTAAGGTGAAAATTTTTTCAAAAAAACTTGCAAGATCACAAGGTAGGAGACAACTCCCCCAACTCTCTGATCTGCAGGGTACCCAGAGAAGGCTCCTCAAAAGGATTAATTATGCCTAAATGAATTGTGTCTCTGATGGAAGGTTTCCATACATTTGCAGGCAGGGAACAACAGCCATTTCAGGTGAGAAGGATGATTTTTCATTCAATCAGTCGTGTTTACTGAGCGCCAACCATGTGCAGAACCGGTCCTAAGCACTTGTGGTAGAACAATATAACACTATAAGAGAGTTGGTAAACACATTCCCTACCTACAATGAATTTAGCTCCACACCTTTCTCAAGCCCAGAATTCCCTTGGAAATCAATGAGCAGTGATCCATGGGGCAATGGAGTTGAACCCTGCCAAGGGAAATTCCTATGCTCTGAATTCAATACAACGTGAAACTTCTGAAAGTTAGACTGCTGAAGAGGCCACTTCTCCATTTGCACTGAGTTCTATTTGGACCTAATAGTACTATTTACACATTTCTATTTCCTAATCAATCAGTGGCATTTATTGAGCACTTCCTGTGTGCAGAGCACTGTATTAAACACTTGGGAGATTACAATTCAATAGAATCGGTAGACATGTTCTCTGCCCACCAGGAGCGTACAATCTAGAGGGAGAAACAGACATTAAAACAAATCATGGATATGTACAAAAGTGCTGTGGGACTGAGAGTGGGGTGACTATCACGTGCTTAAAGGGGACACAGACAAGTGAATAGATAAACTAGAAAGGACAGGGAGTAGCGGATGTGATTTTAATAAGGCTTTGGCGGTGGGGAGAGTGGTGGTCTGTCATATATGAAAGGGGAGAGAATTCCTGGAAGAGGAAGAATGTGGCCAAGGGTCTGCGGCGAGATAGACAAGATTGAAGTACAGTGAGCAGGTCGGCACTGGAGAAGCGAAGCATACAGGCTGAGATATAGTATGAAATCAGAGAAGTAGGATAATGCGATTGGGCTTGGGAGAAAATACTCCATACTCAAGAACATTCAGACACCCCGTAGAGAATACAATTGTCAGAATAAATTAGACTCAATGTTTCTTGAGGGCAGAGATTCTTGACTTTTCCTTTGTTTCCCAAGCACGTGATACAATGTTCTGCCTACAGTCAGTACTGTTACGGATACAGATAGAGGGCCAACCAGTCAAGCTATGTGCATATTAACAGAGCTTACTGGAAGCTGCTTGGTGCCCTTCAAAAAGGTTATTAGAACACTACTGTAATTCATAACAGGGCTGCAGGGCTACAATGTCATTGGCAGTGCCCCTTGTCCCCATGCCCCTTGGTACTCAAAACCGTAAGCTCAATGGGCAGGGAATCTGTCTACTAATTCTGTTGTATTGTACTCTCCCAAACTCTTAGTTCAGTGCTCTGCACATAATAAACACTCAAAAAATATGACTGATCGGTGCTAGTATTGCTCTTTTAGGACCTTGCGCGTTCAAGTGCACTTCTGCGTAGCAGAAAGAAGGCTACAGGATAGAAAGTATTGCGTTTTCTCTCACTGTGTTGCAGTTCAAATACCTATTCTTGTTTTAGCCGAATAACCCCAAAATATACAGTTTTACCCAAAGGTGCAGAAATTATACTCATAAATGGTTTTACTGGGGAGATCTCCAGACACAAACTAAAAAAAATCAAATTCTTTCCATTCCAATAGTGGTTGTTTGAATAATCAATTAATCTTATTTATTGAGGAGTTACTATGTGCACAGCTCTCTCTGCTTGGGAGAGTACAACATGTAAATAATATGCTAAAATTATTGTGACCTTCTTTATATTTTCAAAGAATTAACTAGTTCTTCAACTGGGAGCCTGGGCAAATCATTTTGTACACACTCAGTTACCTTAATACAATGCACAAGAAAATCAACAACTTTTTTAACCAAAAACATTAGGAATTGATGAGCAGGTATCATTTTAATAGCTCATTTTCCAGTTATCTGAGAAGGATTCAAAGTTCCTGTTTCATGCCTGCCTGATGAGGATCCTTCCCAAATAAATACAATGAACGACCTATGTTTGTCAACCCAATAAGAAAGTCACATCCACCTTCTCACCCACTTCCCTACTTTGAGGCGGGGGGCTCCATTCATTCTCGATTTCCAAAATGATTAAATAAAAAAATATGAAACTGCTTAACATGAGAGAATCTGGGAGAGTCCCCGCTATTCTACAGAGGAGTTTAAAATGCTGGTCAGCATGTCAAGTGCCATATTCTATCAACCTGGAAAAAATGCAAGCACACCAAAGCTCTACCCTGGGAGACTTCGGTCCTTTTCAGAGCATTTCTGAAAAAAAAAAAATTAGGACCAGAACCATTTTTCTCTCCAAAGACTAAAGCAGCCATTAAACTGCCACCCTGAAAGAAGACTTTTCTTCCCCCGTTAAGTGCCTTGTAAGGTGTGTCTATATTTTGTTTGTTTTTAAATGAAAGGCCAAAGAGGCAAAAAACTCCCATGCACTGTTCGTCTCCGTGCCCTGTTGTTAATAATTAGAGTCCAAGACCCTGGCCATTTGACTACTAGGAGCACAGACAGATTTCGTTTTTCTTACCACCTACCAACGGTTTCTTCCAGACCTTAGGATGTCACAAGCAAACAAGGCTCCCTTCAGACAGATGCTTCAAATCTGGCTACTTAACACATACTTTAAAACAGGAAGCTTTCTCTAAACACAAGAATAACTCCATGAAACTTGAACCGAACCAAACCAAACCTTATGCTATTAAAAATAAAAATTTCCCCACCGTAGTTCACAATGGTTAAGTCTCGAAGTTCAGAAGATTAATTCCAATATCCAAGGACGTAAGATGACACCGAACTTATGAGAAATGTGCCTTCCACCTCCCTTGTATGGATTCCCTTCCTTGCTGTAGACGATTGGAGTAACTAAATGGTTATGAAGGACCACTCCCATTGTCCCGGCAGAATTCCATGCCTTCCACAATCACAACAGATGCTATTCCTACCCATGACACCCTTGACCCTCTCTTATATTTCCATGCATTTCCCAAACCCTGAAACTTTCCATGCAAAACTTTTCTTTCAAAATCACACATCCTCCAAGAGATGTTTCCTACCTAAACCGTTATACTTAGATTCGTACCCTTTAAGCACTTAATATTCATCCCACCCTCAGCCCCACAGCACTTAGGGACATATCGGTAATTTATTTTAAGATCTGTCTCCCCCTGTAGACTGTAAGCCCCTTGTGGGCAGGAAATATGTCTGCCAACTCTGTTATATTGTACTCTCCCACGTGCTTAGTATGGTTTTCTGCACACAGAAAGCACTCAATAAATATGATTGACCGACCGATTTCCTTAGGATAATTCTTCTTTTCCTCCACTACGTTCAGCAATTTCTAGTATTCCATCATCCAGGAAGTTTTCCTTCCCCAAAAAAACTATGCATTTCAGGCCATGAAGCCCTGTGTTCCCTTCCCAAGATTCTTTCCCCTCCCATTGGCAGGGCTGCAGAATCTTTAGGCTTTGGCATTCTCTGCACTGGGGTGTGTCACCTCTATAAGTAGACACTACTCATCTGAGGCCTTGATTTGTTAAAACCTCATACTGCAGGAAGAAATTATTCTTTCCAACCCCTCAACCACCTCTAGCACATAAGGACTCATTAACTCACGCCCATCCTCAGTTCTTGGATAGGCACAGGTATTCAATATTCCTAGGTCTACCTCCTCCCTCTTTAGAGTGTCAGCTTCTAGTGGGCAGGAATATATCAATTAATCAATGGTGCTTACTGTGTGTGAAACGTACTAAGCGCTTGGGAGGGTACGATAAAACTGAGTCGGTAGACAAGTTCCCTGCCCATAAGGAGCTTACAGTCTAACGTATCTTTGCTTCTGCTATATCCTCCAAGCACTTAGAGCTCACTCCACATTATGGTTTGCTTACTACCCTCTGAACAGGGAAGCCATGTGGCCTAGTGGAAATAGAATGGGCCTGGGAGTCAGAGGACCTGGGTTCTAATCCTTGCTCCACAACTTACCTGCTGTGGAACCATGGACAAGTCATTTACCATCTCAGTGCCTCTTTTTCCTCACCTGTAAAATGGGGATTCAATACCTGCTGTCCCTCCTTTTCAGACTGTGAGGCCCGTGTGGGTCTGGGACTGTGTCCAGTCTAGTTATCATGTATCTACTCCAGGGCTTAGTACAGTCTTAGCACATAATATCTGCTCAATGGATGCCTCAATTACCATTATTGTTATTATTATCATTATTAATAATAACAGTTTGAAAAAAAGGACTAGAAATCAAGCTTTGCAGAAAAGGCTTGTTCCACACTCAAGCACCTGCAGATTAAAGAATGGTAATCTCATAGTATTTTTTTTAATGTTTTAAAGGTTAAAAGAACACCCTCCAGGGATTAATTAGAGATGCTAAATCGCCTCTGAAAGCTCTGGATTTAGAATGAATGAGAAAAAAAATTGTCACTTTATGAGTTTGAGAGGCTCTGATACTGACTAAGCCTGCTGAAGTTGTACACTGATAAAAAGGAGGAATATATATCAAGGGCTTGATAATTCTCATCATCACTGAGTCTCCCAAGTTGGCGACTGTGGATAAAAGACTGTGAGTCTATCGGTCCCGGATGTGCAGGCCAAGGTGGGAAAGGAAATGTGTTCAAAAGAGCAGAGTGGTGGCCTATAGGCCAGGGACTGTGTAACAAAAGTCAGCCTCTGAGGAAATTCTGAATCCAGGTGCTCAGCACACCTGAGGTGAGAGCTTCTGTATATCTAAAGCAGCACCATGAGGACATATCGCTAAGCACAGGGAAGGATGGAGGACGGTGGCATAAGTGGCTTTGGATATCTGCATCCAAGACATCTTAAGAGCTTGCTCAAATCCACTGCCATATGACTTTAGCCAAGACATTTAAGTTTTCTCCGCTTCAGTTACCTCAACTGTAAAACGGGAATGAAGGTTGTGAGGCCCATACGGGACAGGGACTCTTTCCAACCTGATTAACTTGTATCAACCTCAGGGCTTAGAACAGTGCTTTGCACATAGTAAGTGCTTAACAAGAACTATTACATTTATACATTACATTATACATTGGTCACTCTATTCTTTTACCGTCCCTATGAGGGGAATCTCCTGGGAATAATCACTCCACTGGGGAAAGGGAAGGGGAATTGCCTTCTGACCTCTGACCCCTGGCCCTCGTGCCCCTCCAGCCTACAATGGCCTCTGATGTCCTTCCACCGCTAGCCATCGAGCAAAGGATGCAAGCTGTGATCCCTCGACCTGGTTCACAGGGAAGGCAGGTGGGCCTCGTCTCCCTCCTTGGCACCCTGGCACCACAACCTGACCTGTCAGGCTCTGAGGGCCCAGACTTTGTCATTGATTGATTGATTGATTGATTGATTTGAGCCATTCACAGTTGAAGGATGCCTTCTATTCTGGTGGCCATATATTTAGAACAATATGGTATAGTCATTCAGATATAGGCCATTCCCAGATCTCTAAAGAGCATAATGAGCTGCAAAAACACAGAGATCCCCAAATTCCCATAATGACAAGCATAGACCTTTACACCTAAAACATGCACCCCTTAAACTTGAGCCCCATGTGGGACAGGGATTGTTCCTGCTATGCTTATATTCTATCTAGCCCAGTGCTTAATATATAATAGTAAGTTATTATTATTATAAAACTAATGATAACGATATTCATCACTATTACCATAAACCCTAATTATGAGGACGTAGCTATAGGTATAAGGTTCAGGTTTCCTATAATGAGAGAAAACTATGATTTTCTTCACATTCTTCAGAAGGTGCATGCTATGGGCTCTAAGTTACAGTAAATTCTCAAATCTGTAAGTTTCAGAATATGAGAAGCTCTAAGTCGCTATCTTTTTCATGGAAAAATGTTTTCTGTTTTTTATGAAAGGTAAAGCAAATAAAATTCCCAGCAATATTGAAGGGGTTCATATAAAGGCAATGAATGTACCACTAATACCTTTTCATGTCTCTTCTCTCTGACACAGATACAAACTCCTTTTCCATTATTCTTTTCAAATAGTATGATTTCATGGGGCCCACATGGATGAATGATAAGCTATGTGAGCATTAGTCAGCGCTCAATTTTCAGTGTTAATTGAAGTCACGGTAATCTACACAGATAAGGCAAAAAAACTCTTCCAGAATCAAATTTTAGCTTGCCTCTCCACCAAAACTTTACTCAGCATGGCCGACAGCAACCAATCACAAAGACTACCGTGGGCCTTTCCACCCTTTAGAGAGTGAGAAAGGAGGGAGAAAGGAAAAGAGAGAAGATCAAAAGATCAATTGTATTTACTGATTGCATACTGAGCAGTATACTAAGTGCTTGGGATTGTACAATAGCAACTAGACATGACCTCTGCCCTCCGGGAGCTTAGACTCTAGCAGGGGGAGACAGATTCTAAAATAAATTACAGATGTGGAAAGCAACAAAGCATGTATGTACACAACACAGCACTTGTGTTGGGGGTTAGAGGTGGGGTGAGTATTAGAGTGCTTTGGGAGGTACTCAGTTCATTCATTCATTCAATTTTACTTACGGAGTACTTACTGAGTGCAGAGCTCTGTACTAAGCGCTTGGGAGAGTACAATTCAACAATAATAGAGACCCAAGTACATAAGTGATGTAGAAGGGAGGGGGGAATAGGATGGGAAGATGAGAGGTTAATAAGGGAAGGAGTGATTTTAATAGGGCTTTGAAGATGGGGAGAGTAGTGGTCTGCCAGATTTGATGGGGGAGGGAGTTCCAGGTGGAAGGGAGGATGTGAATAAGAGATTGTCTACAGCAGTAGAGGGAACAGCAACACCCAGAGAAAGATGTAAATTCAGGTGTCCACTGACCATCCAAAGGAGTAAAATCCCCATGAACACTGCTTAAGAGGACTAGTCTTATTTCCCTTCTGGCACCTGAACCAGAGGGCAGGGCACAAAGAAAGACTTACAAGTAAGAACAAAAATGGGAATTCAATATCAGGTTCTAGATCGGCTAACGAAGCCTCCTGATTTCTGGGGCTTTTTCATGCCTAGACTTTAAGGTCCTTATGGGCCAGAAATGTGTGTACCAACTCTGTGGTACTGTACTCTTCCAAGCGCTTACTTATTACAGTGCTCTGCACATGTAAGTGCTCAATAAATACCCTTGATTGATTTAACACACCAGGGTGATTTGGTGAATGGATACCCAAGTGGCACAGATTCTTGACCAACCATGCCACAGAATGGCATTTGCTATGCACTTTCTATGTGCCAAGCACTGTTCTAAGCAGTGGGGTAGATACAAGGTATCAGGTTGGACATAGTCCCTGTCCCACATAGGGCTCACAGTCTTAATCCCCATTTTACAGAAGAAGTAACTGAGGCACAGAGAAGTGACTTGCCCAAGGTCACCCAGCAGACGCGTGGCAGAGAAGGGATTAGATCCCACATCCTCTGACTTCCAGGCCCATGCTCTTCCCACCAGACCACACCGCTGTCTGGGTCAGACTCTGCCTCACCTTGTGATACCCCTCTGCCAGCCCAAACCAAGATGTCACAACTCAAATGACATTCTCCACCCCGAGAGCGGGTGACAGAAATGATTTGTTCTTTATTGCTTTCATTGGAAGTGCTGATTATGAAAGCCATATGGGTTCTAATTGTCCATTAGCGAACGAGCTAGATTAGGAAAATGAACCTATCCTTCACATAATCTAAAGAAAATAAAATTTATGAGCACTTGCGAGTCTCTGTTGCTTCAGCTCAATATGCTTTCCAGCTGTGAGGATCATCACCTGAGACATTTCTCCGGACTATTTCTAGCATGAGAGATTTCAGCTTCAGAATCAAGTAGGGGAGACCAAGCAACCACCCAGCGTATTTTAAGATCATTCAAACCAAAATAGCATCTGTATTTATTGTCTAACTAAGCAAAGTTACTAGCCACACATACTGGCTTGGCAGTGTGAGGATGAGATGAAGTGTTTTTGTTTAAGTTCTGTGTATGCTGATATCTTAGTATATGCTGTAGTTGTTCAGTGCTTAAGATAATTTTTCCCCATTCCTTTGTCCTAATATTAGTCCACCTAAAAAGCACAATTAAACACATAACTTAATAACCGGATATTCCTACAATCTTATTCTCCTGGTATATGGAGAATATCAGAATGCTGGGAGATATAAACGAAGCAGAAATCACATCTCCTCCAGGAAGTCTTCACTAATTACCTTCTCTGCCTCCCAACTGCCAGGATGTATCCTCCACTTCCACTTCAGCACCGACTATGCACTGGGGCTACCTACAACCACCCCTGACACTTCAAACATGTCAATCGGCACATTCTGACACTTAAGCATTAATTCATATACGTTCTCATTGCTTCTTCTTCCTATCTACACATTATTTCAGTGTCTAATTCCTCCCCCAGATCAGTGTTTAGAGCAGTGCTTGGCACATAATAAGCGCTCAACAAATACCATCGTCATCATCATTATAAGCTCTTAATGTGCCTCCCAACTTGATTGTACTCTTCCAAGCACTTGGTACAGGGCCCTGCTCATAGTATGCATTCAATAAATATCAGTTGACTGATTTACTCTAGACTGTCAGCTCCTTGTGGGCAGGGAACATGTCTACCGACCCTATTGAATCGTACTCCCCTAAGAGCTTAGTACTGTGCTCGGTACACAATAAACACTCAATAAATATGACATTAATTGATTTCTGGAATGCAATAGGACACACATATTTCCTTACCTGCAATCCGTGAGAACAAACTGTACTATACTTTGCAAGTAAACACTCTCGATGAGTTCCCTGGCTCCCAACTGGGCACTATTCCAGATGGTTCGAACCAAAGGTCCCAGAATTGGATTCTAGTTTTAGGGTATAAACCAGCAGTTCCTAAAGGAAGCCAGTCTGATCAGCCACATGACAGGGACTTTGGGATCCTGTCCTTTACCGCTACCGGCTTTCACCTGAGCCGGGAGGGATGGGAACAACCAACCACTGCTTCAAGGAGCAGCCCCCTAAGACTTGGCTTAGGCTGGATTCTTTCTCACCCTGAACCTGAATGATTTCACGGTCTTGAAGGCAAGCACTTTGCGAAACACAACAACCCTCAAGCCACTAGGGGGCAGGGGAAGGCGGTGAAATGAATCACTGTGGAACCCTTTATTCCACTAAATACTGTGGGAACTGAGAAAAGAAGAAAAGTGGGAGAATGAGAAAGGGAGGAGAGAAGAAAAGGAGAATATAGGCAGGGGAGAGAGGGATACCTACCCTAATTCCACAGTACGTGTAAATATTCTTCAACTCTACTATTTCCCCTGTCTATAATCCATTTTAATGTCTTTCTCCCTATGAAGACTGTAAGCTCATTGCAGGCAGGGATCATGTATACCAACTCTGTTACAAAAACTTAATTATTCATTCATTCAATAGTATTTATTGAGCGCTTACTATGTGCAGAGCACTGTACTAAGCACTTGGAATATACAATTCGGCAACAGAGACAATCCCTGCCCAATGATGGGCTTACAGTCTAATCGGGGGAGACAGACAGACAAAAATAAGACAACATAACAGTGCTGTGCACATAGAAATTGCTCAATACCACTGACTGATTGATTAGGTGACATAATCCCTGTCCTCAAGGAGTTAACAGTCTAGTGTGGGAGCTGGGCACGAAATGATTAGCAGATGGAAGAGAAAGGTAAAATGGATACATGGAGAGTGTGAACTTGAACATTACGGAATGTAGAAATACTTTATCCTCTTCTGAAACAGCAACGGCAGATCTGAAATGTGTTTAAGTTACCTCGATTAGATTATTTGTTTAAATGAAGTGATTTCCATATAATTCCCGGAGGGTGAGGGGAATGGAAAAAAAAAATAAAGAAAACTATGCTACAGAATTTGAAATTGTGAGACAGATAAATGCCTTCTAAAGGGGGAGAATAAATAAAATGTATCTGTTGATCACTTATTGGGTGCTGAGCACTGTGCTAAGACCTTGGAAGAGTAATAATAATAATAAAAATGATGATGGCATTTGTTGAGCATTTACTATGTGCAAAGCACTGTTCTAAGCACTGGGGAGGATACAAGGTGATCAGGTTGTCCCACGTGGGGCTTACAGTCTTAATCCCCATTTTACAGATGAGGGAACTGAGGCACAGAGAAATGAAGTGACTTGCCCAAAGTCACACAGCTGACAAGTGGCAGAGCCGGCATTAGAACCCATGACTTCTGACTCCCAAGCCTGGGCTCCTTCCACTGAGCCACGCTGCTTCTCTAAATTAGTAGCAACAGATTCATTTCCTACCCTCAAGGAACTTGCAATTGAATGGGGAAATGAATAATGTTTAAAACCAAAGGATGAAAGGGAATAGAGCAGGAAGCAGCACAAGCACATCGAGAGGAAACAAATGACAGCAGAGAACATATAAACAGAAACTATAAAAATTCTCGACATATGTACCTGACTGCTTAGAAAAGGAATGAAAAGCACAATACCAAGGTTGGATGTTGAGCTGAAACAACTGAGTTTGGTGAATTAATCAGGGAAAGAGGTTGAGGGGTTAAGGTGCCTTCCAAAAACTGTAAGAAAAGGGAAGCCATAGACAAAGCAAAGAGAGAACAAAGGAAAAAGAGAAACATCTTTGAAATGGCTGAGATGCCAAAAACATGCTTTCTGTTTCCCTTTAGCTAAAGGAAATAAAGGAAAGAAATTTGGACAGTGAGGAAATAATGAGAATCTTGCAAACATAGCTAATGACAAAAAAGCGGGAAATGGAACTGTGGATCTTTTAAGCATGGATGTCTTACTGTTTCAAGGCAAATGGTTCGTATTCTTTGAAAACCATTTTTTTCTTGTTTGGCAACACTGCAAATCAAGGAGCATTATGGAAAGAAGGGAAAATGCTACTGACCTCCAGAAAGAAGCAGAGTGATACACATAAATTACCTTTCCCATAAACCTGACATTAATACTAAATGCTTATCGCATGGTTTACTAAACAGAAAATCTGAAGTTTTCTTAAGCTGAAACTATCTACATCAAAAAAGATGGATAGAAACTAGGCCCTGACATCATGAGGCAGTGAAAAGGACCAAGGTCATTTTGACTCCCTGATAGGAGGAATCCAATCCTAAACAGGAGGTGAACTGTTCCTAAGGAAGCTAGCCAAAAATGAGTTATTTTACTTAAGTTTGGCCAGTAGAAAACACATCCCTAATGTAACTCGACACTCTATACCCAAGAATCTAGGGCTACTGTAAGAACAGGCTTGCTCCCCCTCTAAACTGTAGGTTCGTTGTGGACAGGGAATGTGTCTCATAATGTACTCTCCCAAACGCTTAGTTCAGTACTCTGCTCATAATAAGTGCTCAGTATAACTGACTGGCTGACTTACTTGATCAGATTTGGTTGGGAGATGGATGGGAGACGGTCTGCCTGTCCCTCAAACTGAATCCAGGAAAAACTGTGAATGTCTAAAGAGGACGATTGAGATGTGAGCCCCTCCCGAACTCCACACATATTTGTCCCACCCTCAGCACTCGTGGGACAAGAAGCGGATGCTGTCGCTGAAGGAGGTAGGGCCAGCCTTCTTGGCAGACTCAACCATCCCCAGGCAATGGCCGAGATGGCACTGCCCACTGCAGTGGGGACACCCACCAACTTCTAAGAGTGGAGTCTCGAATGGCTCAAGGAAAGGGACTAATGAACTGTTAACCGACCAAAAACCAGTCCACAAAAAGCAGAAGGTAACAACTCAAAGGAATTTGGTTCACTGCCAACTGGACAATCAGTCCCTGTGTCACTGTAGCAACATTTGAGAAGGAAATAGAAATCCCCTGATTTCATCGAGCAAACTGTCACCAGTTTCCTCAAGGCAAAAATGAGGGAAGAACTCACACCAGGCTAGTGACAGCAGCGTATTCAGATGAGAATCTTTAAGAAGTATCTGCTAATTCAAGATGTAAAGAAATGATCCAGAAGTGATCTTGTCTATCTCTCGTTCTTGTCTATCTCATCGCCAACTTCTCACCCACATTCTGCTTCTGGCCTGGAACACTCTCCCTCTTCAAATCTGACAGATGATCACTCTCCCCACTATCAAAGTCTTATTGAAGAAGAGGGCTTCCCGACTAGGCCCTCATTTCCACTTCTCCCACAGCCATCTGCTTCACCCTTGCACTTGGATTTTTACCCTTTAATTACTCCTCCCTCAACCCCATGGGACTTAGGCACATATCCATAATTTATTTATATTAATGTCTGTCTCTCCCACTAAACTGTAAGCTTGTTGTGGGCAAGGAACATGTCTACCAACTCTGTTCTATTGTACTCTCTCGAGCACTTAGTACAGTGCTCTGCACGCATTAAGTGCTAAATAAAAAAGAATGATTGATTGACTGAAATCAATGTGTTCCATAACCCAAGACTGCCTGGGCCATGGCAGAAAAATGGGGAATTGATTGATTGATTGATTCATTCATTCATTCATTCATTCATTCATTCATTCCATCGTATTTATTGAGTGCTCATAGTGCTCAGAGCACTGTACTAAGGGCTTCGAATGTACAATTCGGCAACAGATAGAGACAATCCCTGCCCAACAACGGGCTCACAGTCTAAACGGGGGGAGACAGACAACAAAACAAAACAAACCAAAGTAGCCTGGAGTCAGTATCAATTGGTCTCATCATGGGCTAGTGGAGGGTGAAGAACAAAAATTATTGCAAAGCTCTTTGAACAATCAAGAGTCCTTATCAAATGCTTTGTCATTATGAGGTTTCTCTTCCTCAATATCCAAAGCATTAAAAACCACATCTCGCTCACACTAAACCACGACTCCTTCTTTGCCTTCTACACTGTTCATTAGGCCCAGTTATTTAAGCAAGAAGAGAAGTTTTTCAGAGCCAATCATGGTCCTCTATGAAATCTGGCTTAAAGGTGAAAAATCTGTCTCCTGCTTTTCTATTTTTCCAGCGATACAAGGCACGCAGTGAAAAGATGAATCAACAACCTGGTGGAAAGGCTTTTCCATTCAAGAAGAAAAAAAAACCTAAAATGTATAACACTGAGTGATTTAATGTAGCTCATTTGAAAAAGACTTCATGAAAACTAATGTACTAATATTCGGACTGAATTCTCCTGAATTCCCTTCATTTCACACACTTTCTTCTATAACCTCTCATGAAATAGCTTGGTTTGCTAAAAGAGATAAATGGAAGGTGCATTGATTTTCAACTTTCCAAGATATTAAGATGGTTTCTTCAGCTATCTGCTCCTCTAGTCGTAGTACCCCACTGTTTTTTTTTTTGTTTTGTTTGTTTTCACTTTGTGTGTATTTGTCCCTGTTTTATGTTGCTTTAGTAATTTGTTGCTTCACCTCTCCTTATGCGACTGTCACCAGTCCCCTCTCCTCTCTTAGTCTATGATGACAAAAGACCATGTCTGATTCCCCCTCACATTTTCTTTCCCTGCTCTTAGTACACTGATCTGCTGCTATTACTATCAATCAATGGTATTGAGTGCTTACAGTGTGCAGAGCACTGTACTAATCACTTGGGAGACTACCACAGGTGGTAGATACATTCTATGCCCACAGTTGGTATCTACAGTTGGTAGATACATTCCATGTCCACATCGAGCTTACAGTCTACGGTGAGAGACAGAAATTCATATTAAAAATACCATCAATCAATGGTATTTATTGAGCACTTACTGTGTGCAGAACACAAAACTAAGCGCTTGGGAGATCACAGGAAGACAAAGTTGGTAGACAGGTTCCCTGCCCAAAATGATCTTACAGTCTAGAGGTCCACATATTCCTGCTATGCTATTGCTATGACTATTCCTACTATCTTATTGACATGTGGGAAAATGAATGAAATTCTATTGTAGAAGTGAATCACAATAATAGTTAAAAATAATAATTATGGAATTTGCTAAGCACTTACTATGTGCCAGGCACTGTACTAAGCGCTGGGGTGGGTACAAGCAAATTGGGTTGGATCCAGTCCCTGTCTCACGTGGAGCTCACCATCTCGTGATCTGTCCTATTTGTCTGCCACACCGTTTTCAAGAATTGAAAGGAAGCCTGTCATTGGCTAGCTGCCTACTGATCCCTCCATGGCAAGCAAGAGTAGCCAACATGCCCACCTAGGAAACTATCATTTTCACCTCAAAGGAAGCTTCAAAGAAAATGTAATTTTCCTACCCACCGAGTCCAAAAAACAACTGTACACTTGGCATAAGGACTTCTTCCTTTCCCGACCAATGCAAGAGTTCTCTGAAAACCCCTGAATGCAACAGGTGCATAATAATTGTGGCATTTGTTAAGCACTTACTATGTGCCAGACACTGTATTAAGTGCTGGGGTGAGTACAAGCAAATCAGGTAGGACACAGATTTGTCAGGGAAGGGTTCCTTGTTCTGGTTTTTGACCTCACATTGTTTCAATCAGAACCCACTCTTCAAATCTTCTTCTCCCATCATCCCAGCCATGGTTATTACTATTTTTAGCACTATTATAGATCATTACTTGTAAGACTATTCTACCTGCCTTGCCTTACTGTAAATATGTTTTATATTTGCTTTCCCCATTAGAATGTTAAGTCCATGTGGCTAAGGAATGGGTCACTTTCTTGTTCTGTACTTTCCAAGTGCCTAGTACAATATAAAGAGTACAATACAATACACAGTATTGTACAATATAAAGTGCCTAGTACAATATAAAGTGCCTACTACAATATGAGAAGCAGCGTGGCGCAGTGGAAAGAGCACGGGCTTTGGAGTCAGGGCTCATGAGTTCGAATCCCAGCTCTGCCACTTGTCAGCTGTGTGACTGTGGGCAAGTCACTTCACTTCTCTGTGCCTCAGTTCCCTCATCTGTAAAATGGGGATTAAGACTGTGAGCCCCACGTGGGACAACCTGATTCCCCTGTGTTTACCCCAGCGCTTAGAACAGTGCTCTGCACATAGTAAGCACTTAACAAATACCAACATTATTATTATTATTATTATATAAAGCATCATTGGGTACTCAGTAAATGCTAGTACTACGACTTACAGCTTTAACCCATTCTAATTTAGCATTCAGCAGTTGCCTGGGTATCTTGAGGTCATCCATTCATTCAATCAATAGTATTTATTGAGCGCCTTTACTATGTGCCGAGCACTGTACTAAGCGCTTGGAATGTATCCATTCTCCATACAGTTCCTGTCCAATCATACTGTTGGATCTCCATCTCCCTCTCTCCCTCTCTTCTTCCACGAATATTCCACCTGCTCCCATGGCGGGTCAGTTTTGCCGTACAACACCCATACGGCAAACCCTGTCTTGACTCATTCTCCATAACCAGAAGACACAAACTGTCGGAGTTCCAGGCCAGATGACCCATGGCGACTCTAAGGCTATGTCTGTAGCAGTAAGGATTTTCTGTGGGTTGCTCTTTATTTTCTTTCCATTTCATGTTTGACATGCTGACAGGGAGGGGTGTTTCTTTCTGAAACCCATCATTACTTTGGCATCGCTTTTCCTAAAGAGGGATCTCATCAGGAAATAAACACAGGAACCGGACACTCGTTTTTCACACATCCACTCCCTCTCTTGGGGTCTAAAGAACCAATCTAGAGTGAAATGAGACATTGAGCAAAAACAGCAAGGAGTGTGTCAAACAAGGGCAGAATCGCTGACTCCTAATATAATGAGCAGCATGAACCGTGTGTCCAAAACACAAATCATAGCTGGAAAAGGCAGTAAAGTGTAAAAAAGTCAATATGGTCTCCAGTCTGAATGTAGCGGGCTGATTTCTAACTGAAGAAGGTCAAATTTTGCTGAATTAAATGTTCTATCACCACTAATCTCTGAGTAGCAGGGCAGTGAAAGCTTTTCCCCAAGATATGCTGAGGAAGCCCCCTTTCCACCCTATGACTTTTATACCAAATGGGTCAAGTGAGAAAATCTCAAATTTATGGCTGTCGGCCATCACTCTGAAGCACGGCCAATATGTTGCTCTTTGGAAAGACCGAATCGGAATCATTCATTTATATCTGCCGCAGCCCTTTCCCCACCCTCCACTACCCTAATAATGTTGGTATTTGTTAAGCGCTTACTATGTGCCGAGCACTGTTCTAAGCGCTGGGGTAGACATAGGGGAATCAGGTTGTCCCACATGGGGCTCACAGTCTTAATCCCCATTTTACAGATGAGGGAACTGAGGCACAGAGAAGTGAAGTGACTTGCCCACAGTCACACAGCCGACAAGTGGCAGAGCTGGGATTCAAACTCATGAGCCCTGACTCCAAAGCCCGTGCTCTTTCCACTGAGCCACGCTGCTTCTCTAAGGACTACCTCGCCAGAGTCAAGAGCCGTGGCAAAGATCAATCAAAGGTATTAATTGAGCATTTCCTGTGTGCAAAGCACTATACTAAGTGCTTGGGAGAGTACAACACAACACAATCGGTAGACATTCCCTGCCCATAAGGAGATAACAGTCAATAGTCCAGAGATAGGCTGGAACAGCTTGATGTGGGCAACGGCCCCCTTCTCATTTATTACTGATCATCAGTTACCCAATTTTTTTTTAATCTGACCCTTACTGTAATCCCACAGTTCTAGCTATTGAATTCTTTCTCTGGTTTATTAGTGCACCCAAATTTCCAGTTGTACCAGTACCCTCAGAAGTCTAGCCTGAGTCCGTCTGTCCTAGAGCTTTGTAAACTGGCTGATATATGGTAATAGCATTTATTGAGCACCCATTGTGTGCAATGTGTTATACTAAACACTTGGGAAACACAAAAGAAAGAAGTGACCTTCTAAATCCATAATCCCCATTATGGACTTTTCGTCTTTTTATTACCTATTACCAGTCGATTAGACTGTAAGCCTGTCAAACGGCAGGGACTGTCTCTATCTGTTGCCGACTTGTTCATTCCAAGCGCTTAGTACAGTGCTCTGCACATAGTAAGCGCTCAATAAATACTATTGAATGAACCTATTTCTTTCTTCTAGTAGCATTGACCATTTATCACCATTATTCCTGAGCTCAATTCTCCCATGGTTTGTGAGTCAAGTTCAGTTCAACAGGATTCCCTGGAGCCAAACTCAACAAATGGCCTCCTTATGAACACATGGGTGTCCATTAGGTAAGTTCCTTGAGGTCATGGATCATATCAAATAATTGTATCCTATGTTCCCAACTGTTTAGTATAGTGCTCTGTACAGAGTAATCACTCGGTATATACCACCTATTGATAGATGGGTGTCACCACGAAATTTAGTTGACGATATCTTTAGCCCACTCAAATCTACATATCTGAATTAAATCTTTCAAAATATAGGAATTTTGAGTTCAGGAACAAGTGAAGTGATAGAAACAGCAGCAGAGGAGGGGAAATAAGAAAAACAATTAACCAGAAGAGTATAAAATGTGAGTTCCAACAGCTTCACACTTCTAATTAGTTTTAATGCAAAAAATATTCCCATAAAGACAAAATGTAAATGGCTCATTGACCAAAACCACAGAATGTGTATTTTAACCCAGAATTAGAGAAGCAGCGTGGCCTAGTGTAAAGGACCTGGGTTCTCATCCTGACTCCACCACTGTCTCCTGTATGACCTGGGGCAAGCCACTTGACTTCTCTGGACCTCAGTTTCCTCAACTGCAAAATGGGGATTAGAATTGTGAGCCCTATGTGAGACAGGGACTGTGTCCACCCCAATTATCTTATATCTACTCCATAGTAAGCACTTAAATGCCACAATTATTAGCATTATTATTGTTACGATAAGTGAGTATTACTCAGTTACTGTATCCATTTTCTACCATTTTGCTATAAAATGGCATCACATTCTCTGGGATGCTGCTAAAAATGGTCTTCCTCATCAGTGACGAACCAGCTTAAGAAGACTGCTTGTTTCAGCCTCAAAAATAATTCAGGGCTTGAAGTCCCTTAAAGTAATTTGGATAGTTGACTGCAGGATTCCTTGTTAAGACCTTGTTATGGTCTACTGCTGAAAAACACAATTAGGTCAATCTCCATGTCTCTCTGTGGATTTTGGAGCTGCTCCTGATATTGTTCCTTAGCGCTGACAAAGTCTACATACACCGTTCTCCTATCTTCAGATTCTTAACTCCTGATGGGTGGATAATGACTCCCCAATTCTCTGATGTTCCCTAAACATATTTGAAAGGGTCCAGGAAGCACCTATCTGGAATATTTGTCAGCTTCTCATAACTACTTCTTCATGCTCTTGCTTAAACAACAGAATAGAAGAAAAGGTAATTTCTTTCCAGTTGAATGGTTGAAAATAATCTCCGGGGGGTCTGCCTCTACTGAAAACTCATTGATATGACTCTTTTTTGAAAACCCAAAGAGTCCCTTCACCAGTATATTGGCTTTTATATTCCAACAGACAGATCTGTCTCTACTTCACAAGCTATCATCGCTTCTTTACTCTCCTCCAAAAACTCATATTGTCACCCTTTTGGACCTACCATGCTGTAGCTGATATGCCCATTTGGTGCATTTCTTTGTTTAGTCTCTGACTGAGAAAACTGCACTGGATTTACCCAAGACAGGATGTATGACCTTTCGGCAGAAGTTGACTAAATGACCTTGAAAAACATTTAAACATTTTCCATGTCTAAGTTTTTCTGACATCTCACATCGTATGGTCTCCTAAAATATTCCACTGTGGAAATTCAACATCATCTTCATCCTCCAATTCTGTCTCAATGGCGACGGTTCACCTCTTGGGTCACTGGCCATTAACTACAGGTTTCTAATCAGCCCCTCTGATGGATTCATTTTAGCTTCCTCCATAAGGTAGAAGACAGCCTTAAATCATGACTACAGGTTGGCACAAATTCTACAAAAAAAGACAAGGCCAAAAGACGTGACACAATGGAGTCAAGCTAATCATCTGTTCCCCCTTAATGTTCGTTCATCAACAGTGGCACAGGATGTTTGGATGAAGCCAATGATGGCCGACCTCTTTGATTTTTAGCCTTAGATTTTGTTCATCTAATTTGTAGGTGAAAACTATTCCACTACTCCAAAACTGTAGAATCCTGGCCATTTTAAATTTCACTGGGAAGTTGAAGTGTTGGCTAGGGTGTGTTTCACAATTAGTTCAGTTTTATGCCTTCATTTGGAAATTAAAACCATTATTCTCCAATAATAGCTCAAACAGCAGTCCCAAACATTTATTACATCTTATTATCATCATGTACTAAAGTGGCATCTGTTCCAGTTTCTTCTTGGAAGTTCACTTAAGAGCCATTCAGCTTTAAATTCCTATGCTCCACATGGCACTTTGAGAGTCAAAAATCTAATGCTTTTGGCCTTCAAACACCTCACAGCAATTTAGTTCTCAAACTCTGCCAAACAATATCCTACAAGTTTCTCTCAACTGCTCCTGGTGCAGTCCAAATTACGCAAAACAGTTCAGATAACCCATCTCCTAAGGAGAAAAGTCAGAGTGCTCCATCTGACATTACTGCACCATGCTTGATTTTCGTGGTGGTCTCGGGGCCAAGTTGTGTCATCACCAGCCTGTCTATCGGACTGGCTTTCTCTAATAGATTACACCAAATGGCTACTCTGACTGGTCCAAATTACAATTAAATATAAGATTCAGTGGCACTGACAATTTCCCTAGTTCCCATATCTTTGCATTTAGGCAAAGCATTGCAGTTTGTACCATGGTTGAAAATTTTTCTCCAACTTTAATTTCTAGGTTTTCTTTACAGCATCCCTCAGCCCATGTGTTATTTTAGAACCTCTCCTTCATGGCTCGTATGGTTCCCTTCTTATGCTTATGTTCATCTACAGACTTGTTGCTGATTTTCCTCCTTGTTCATTCACTTTTCAGCTCCATACATCCTGCCCATTCCGATGAAGCCGTCATCACAGAAGCAGCATGGTCTTGTGGAAACAGCACGAGCCAGGGATTCTAATCCCAGCTCTGCCATTTACCTGCTGTGTGACCTTGGGCAAGTCCCTTCACTTGTTTGTGTCTCAGTTTCCTCATCTATAAAAGATCCAGCAGCAGCAGTGTTTTCTCTCCTTAACAAGTCAGTGTGGCTTACTTGAAAGAGTATGGGTTTGGGATTCAGAGAAGGTGGGTTCTAATCCCGGCTCCGCCACTTGTCTGCTGTGTGACCTTGGGCAAGCCACTTAACCTCTCTGGGCCTCAGTTACCTTATCTGTAAAATGGGGATTAAGACTGTGAGCTCCAAGTGGGACAACCTGATTACCTTGTTATCTACTCCAGTGCTGAGAATAGTGTTTGGCACTTAGTAAGCACTTAACAAATGGCATCATTATTATTATTTTTATCAGTATTATTTAGCTAGCGCACAGTACAGTGCTCGGCACATAGTAAGCGCTTCACCAATTCCACAACTATATACCCAATCTCTGCACACTAGGTAGCAGAGAAGCAGCATGGCTCATTGGAAAGAGCACGGGCTTTGGAGTCAGGGCTCATGAGTTTGAATCCCAGCTCTGCCACTTGTCGGCTGTGTGACTGTGGGCAAGTCACTTAACTTCTCTGTGCCTCAGTTCCCTCATCTGTAAAATGGGGATTAAGACTGTGAGCCCCACGTGGGACAACCTGATTCCCCTGTGTCTACTCCAGTGCTTAGAACAGTGCTCGGCACATAGTAAGCGATTAACAAATACCAACATTATTATTATTATTATTATTATTATTATTATGTACCTCCCAGGAGTGCGGTGTCAAGAACGGGTACCCAAATAGGCCCCACAACAGCCCTCTTTGATAGGATCTCCTGGTTAAAGCACAAATCTGAGACTGCCATTCACCTATATTTTAGAAGTAACTCATATGACCAATCAATCAGTCGTATTTATTGAGCACCAACTGTGTGCTGAGCACTTTACTAAACACTTGGGAGAGCACACTACAATAGAGTTGGTAGACCTGATCCCTACCCACAAGGAACTTACAGGGGAAGACAGACATTGAAACAAATTCCAGATAGGGGAAAAAGTAGAGTATAAGGAAATGTACCTAAATGCTGTGGGACTAGGGTGAGAATCAAAATGCTAAACGGAGACACAGCCAAGTGCATAGGTGACAGAGAAGGGAGGATGGGGAAAAGAGGGCTTAGTCCAGAAAGGCCACTTGGAGAAGATGTTATTTTAGGAAGGTTAATCAGAATAATAAGAATAATAATAATGGCATTTGTTAAGAGCTTACTATGTGCCAAGCACTGTTCTAAGCACTGGGGTAGATACAAGGTCATCAGGTTGTCTCACTTGGGGCTCACAGTCTTAATCCCCATTTTACAAATACGGTAACAAGCACAGAGAAGTTAAGTGGCTTGTCCAAGGTCACACAGCAGACTAGTGGCAGGGTCGGGATTGGAACTCACATCCTCCGACTCCAAGCCCGTGCTCTTTCCATTAAGCCACGCTGGGTTGAATGCTGGACTGTCAGATTTGAAAGGGAAGTTCCAGACCCGAGAAAGGATGTGAACAAGGGGTCAGTGGCAGGATGGGTGAGATTAAGGTGCATAGAGAAGGCTGGCGTTGAAGGAGTAAAGTGTACGGATTGGGTTGCACCAAGTGAAAAATGCTAGTGAAAAAGACGAAAGACAAAAGGGACAGAAGAAAAATAACTAAGCCGTTCCAGAGGTGAAACTGAAAAGGGGTGCTTTGGCAAACTAAATGTCAACTAATATCTTTGCAGATTCTGGTCCAGAGCCAGAGATAAATTTTACAAAAGTAAGTTTTGCTATTTAGTGCCACAGGACTGGACCAGTGATGTGTTGCCATGGAAGTAGAAAATTCAGCTCCTTTTGCTTTTGTGCCTATTCATCCTCACTCCTGGCTTCACAGCAGGTCTTCTTCCTTTGTTTGGAAACCGGTTCTGCCAACAGTGCCCAGCTCTCTCCCAGTAGAAGTCAAAATGGCCTGGCAATCAGACTGAATGAAGAGAAGCTTTTCATTCCCAACTCCAAAATTGGATTTTGCGTGTGTACATGTGTGCTAATGTGATCGTCCCCTGAAAATAGTTAGTTGCAGAGAGAGGCCAATCTCTGGTATACCTAAGAGTACCCTTTGCAAGTGTATGCACTGCATCTGCAGAATGCGTGTACGTGTAGAGATACAGCTAATGGTACCCTGCCTATTCCTTGAGTTGTGCTTGTTTTGGGAGTCGCTGTCCAGAATAAATGGAGTGGAAGGTGGCTTTTTTTATTTTTGTGAGTGCCCCAGAGAGACTGCAGGCAACAAGTGCTTCTCAAGAAGTGCTGGACACCACCCAGAATGACAAAGCAGTCGCTCCAAAAGAAGGAAACGAGGGACTGCTGACACTGCTTATGTGCATAAAATGCCATTCATCGATTGCTCGAATTCAGTCTTATTGTCAGCACTGTGTCCATATTTTTATTCAATCATATATTCAGTGACTTCGACCTGGCCTGATTGATCTGTTCCTCCTCCTGTTTCCACTCGTGGTAAGTCATTTTTATTATCTCTGGCTCTCAGATAGTAAGCCCTCTGAGGGCAAGTATTCTCCCAAGTGCTCAGTTCAGTGCTTTGCATTCAACTGATGCTCAATAAATACACCTCATTGATTGTTAGAGGTTTTCAGCAGGCTCAGCTAGAGTTTCTTCATAGCGATTCGCAACCCAGTACTCATCAATAGAACTATGAAAGATCAGACAGGACATAAAGTGGAGGTCTTTGCTTTCTTTAAAGGTGGTGTATCTAATGACTCATCTGTGTGTGGCAAGCCTTATCTCAAATCAACACAGTTATAATTTCAAAAGTTGGCCAAGGACTTAATGACACTAATGATCTTGAGTCAATAAACAGTAACCATAAGGGTATTAAAGCAATAACAATGATAAATAATAGTAATGGTGTTTTTAAGCACTTACTATGTGCCAGGCACTATACTAAGCACTGAATAGAATATAAGTAAAATGGACACAGTTCCTGTCCCATATGGCATTCACAGTCATGGGAAAACAGGTATTTTATCCCCATTTTACGGATGAGGTAACTGAGGCACAGGGAAGTTAAATGACTTACCCAAAGTCATACAGCAGCAGAGTAGCAGGACCAGGGTTGGAACCCACATCTCCTGACTCCCAGGACCATACTCTTTCCACTAGGCTATGCAGGGATTTGCAGAATATTACATTTGCAAGGTTGGGGCCATGCAGACAGTCTATTTTGCAGTAAGTGTGAACTTGGGCAAGTCACTTCACTTCTCTGTGCCTTTTGCGGGGCAGCGGGGGTAGTAATTTCGGTAATGCCTTGGACAGGTCCACATGCAGCTTAGGTGCCTATAGATATTAGCTGATGATAGAACAAATCAGTGACTCTAGCGTTTGAAAAATATGGTTTTCCTGCATCTGAGCGACCAATCCATTCCACCCTTGCTTTTTATCCTCATTGGAGGGGACCCTCCTCTCATTGCAGCCCAAACCCACTCTCCTTTATTAGGCCCCCACATAAAGGGCTCCCAACTTGGGAATTTTGAGACATTGAAGGAGCACGATGCTGTAATGTTGGAGTGCCTGTTTTTTCATCCCAACAACCTTCCTGATGTTCTCAAAACTACATGGGTGGCTAGATTCAGATGTTTGCTCCAGAGGCCAAGGAAGAGACCTCACTGTTTTCAATATACAATTTAAATTCCATTTATATCATGATTTTATCATCGTTAATTCAAGTAAAAAAAAAACACCTTCAACAACTATTTTTGTCCCCAGGAAGAGGTTTAGTTTAATGGACCTGAACACTGCAAACTTCAAGGGCACAGGCTCAGCTCAGGAAAAATATCCAGGAAGTCAAAGGCTGATTATAGCCTCACTCTTATTCTTCCAAAGAAAAACTGACATACGTAGATAAACTTGGAAAGAGAAGAACGTTCGCCAAGCATAACACAGCTAATGTTTTCCTTGATTGAAAATCAAGGGGAGTGGAGAATAATTTGGTGCGGAGCGGCTGGCCTGTCGCATTGCATTGACCTTGCAAATCAGTTAGCAAGGAACAACTTCCTCGCTGGGGAGGAGTCAGGGTTCAATCACATTTCATTTTCATTGATCCAACAATCAGCCTGGTCTAGTGGAAAGAGCACAGGTCTGGGAGTGAGAGTTAGAGGTTTTAATCCCAACTCCGCTACTTGTTTGCTGTGTGACCTTGGGCAAATCACTTAACTTCTCTGCACCTCAGTTATCTCTACTATAATAAGGGGATTAAGATTGTAAACCTCATGTGAAACATGGACCAACCTTATTAGCTTGAATCTACCCCAGTGCTTGATATAGTATCTGGCACATAGTAAATGCTTAACAAATACCATTTTAAAAAAATCCCTTCTCAATGAACATGTTTCTTAAGTAATAATGTTGGCATTTGTTAAGTGCTTACTATGTGCAGAGCACTGTTCTAAACTCTGGGGTAGATACAGGGTAATCAGGTTGTCCCACGTGAGGCTCACGGTCTTAATCCCCATGATGAGGGAACTGAGGTCCAGAGAAGTTAAATGACTTGCCCACAGCTGACAAGTGGCAGAGCCGGGATTCGAACTCATGACCTCTGACTCCCAAGCCTGTGCTCTTTCCATTGAGCCACTCTGCTTAAGTAGGCAGTGTGGTCTGGTGGAAAGAGCCAGAGTCAAGACCCCAAAGTTCTAGCCCCGGCTCTGCCACTGCTTTGCTTGTATGACCTTGAACAAGTCATCCAACCTTTCCATTTCATCCCCTGTAAAGTGGGAATAAAATAGTAGCTCTTACTCTTAGATAATGAACCTCATGTGGGACAGGGACTGCGCCTGATCTGCTTATCTTTGTGTTATGCCAATCTATATCTATTCCCCCAATAAAAAGGCCCAAAATTGAGAAGAAGTGGTGCCTAGTGGATAGAGCACTGGCCAAGGCGTCAGAAGGACCTGGGTTCTAATCGTGACTCCGCCGCTTGTCTGCTGTGCCACCTTGGGCAAGTCACTTACAACTGCTCTGTGCCCCAGTGACCTCATCTGTGAAATGGGGCCTGGGAGCCCCATGTGGAACATGGACTGTGTCCAACCTGATTATCCTGTACCTACCCGACACTTAGTACAGTGCCCTGGTACATAGTAAGTGCTTAACAGATACCACATTGGGAATGTAGCCTCCAGGTCCTCAGCCAGAGCCTGAGAAATTTTCAGAAATGACTATAAATGGAATTCCCCATCTTCAGAAATCCCATAAATTCAGTAAATGCCATGTTCCTTCTGGACAAACAGGCTTTACATGTGCCAGTAGAGACACAGCTATTTCTTCTAGAATTTTGGACTACAAGGTGGATGCACATTGACCTCCTTGTGGGAACTGAAATCATTTTACCCCATGCCTGTGGAGTTTGTACTTGGAAAATCTATGAACCTATGGGCACCGTGGCCTAGTAGAAAGAGCCAGGGCTTGGGAGTCAGAGGTCTTGGTTCTAATCTCACCTCTACTATTTGTCAGCTGTGTGACTTTGGGCAAGTCACTTCACTTCTCTGTGCCTCAATTACCTCATCTGTAAAATGGGGATTAAGATTGTGAGCCCCACCTGGGACAATCTGATTACCTTATACCTCACCCAGAGCTTAGAACAGTATAGTAAGCGCTTAACAAATACCATCATTATTATCATCTCATGACATCCTCTTTCGAGGAAGATGCAGCAGGGTGGAACTGACCTGCAGAATTCCTGGTGAATATTAAGAATCTTAGTTAAGCAGATGATCTGAGATAATAGGGTCTGAGATTTAAAAAAAAAAATAGGATTCAGATAGGCTAAGATAGAGATTATATTGATGGCACGCAAGATGTGACAGGAAAGGAAAAAATCGAGCAATTTTTTTCACCGTCAACATTGCTAGCCAACTACTGACCAACGGATCAATTGATCGATCAATTGTATTTATTGAACGCTTATTGTGTTCAAAGGTGGTTTTGACCAACCATAAATGTATTTATTAGCTTAGGGTTGTACCACTGGAAATGCACCAAAATAGTGAAAAATGACTTGAGCACCCCCCACCAAAACATATCTAAGATACATTCCACAAGAAAAAACATAAGTATTAATTTTCAAATTCCCTCTCTTTAGTCACCTTCAATTATAAGTCAATTTTTACTTGACCATCACTATTTGCTGGATGGTTTGACTTCCCTTTACTCACAAGTATGGAAAAGTGAATGAGTTTTTATTGTATAGGATCCTTCTCTTTTAGAACCACCCACAGGGCAGTCCTGGCTATAGGAAGATGCCCAGAAATCCACCACAAAAAGGGGGAACTTCTTAAATTTATTTTTCAGCAGAAAATACCCCCACAATTTGTACACGAAGCAGCGTGGCCTAGCGGCAAGAGTCCGGGCCTGGGAATCATAGAACTGTGGTTCTAAACCCGGCTCACCACTTGAATGCTGTGGGATCTTGGGAGAGTCACTTTACTTTTCTGGGCCTCAGTTTCCTCAACTGGAAAATGGGGATTTAATTCCTGTTCTCCCTCCTACTTAGATGGTGAGTCCATGTGGGCCAGGGACTGTGTCCGACCTGATTATCATGCCTCTATCTCAGAACTTAGTACAGTGTTTGACCCTTAGCACTTAACAAATACCGCAATTATTACAATTACTATGCTTTAACTTTCATCATCACGAAGAAACAAGCCCAAAGCAGGTTACCCACTCTTGAAGCATAGAGAAGCAGAGTGACCTAGATGATAGAGCCTTGGGCCTGGAAGTCAGAAAGATCTGGGTTCTAATCCCGGCTCCACCATTTATGTGCTGTGTGACCTTGGGCAACTCACTTTGCTTCTCTGTGACTCAGTTACCCTTCTGTAAAATGGGATTAAGACTGTGAGCCACATATGGGATTTAGACTGTGACCAATCGGATTAGCTAATACCTACCCCAGGGCTTAGTGCAGTGTCTGGCACATAGTAAGCACTTAATACCATAAAAAAAAGCAGAGCTATCTCAGAAGTTTGACATGGGTTGGTTCTGACCACACCCAAAGGTTGACTACTGGGGGACTTGCCCCACACTGAAACTATTCAATTACACACCTGGCAAATTTTTAAAAGATACTAACTTAATTAAAGTGCTAAAACAAAAATCTATTTGGGCTATGGCCAGTTTACAAAATTTAATTAGCAACTTTCTGACTAAGCTAGGCCCCTCCACCGCCCCTTCTAAGTCACAGATAGCACTCACGGCTCAGACACATACCCAATAGCATCAAGCCTTCCAAATTTCCTCCATTTTTTTCCCCGCTTTCTCCTTTCCTACCACGGACAAGCTTTTTACCCTCTCGGTTAAACAATCGGGTTCTTTGAAACTGTCCCATAAAAGAGGATGGAGTGACGACAGCAGGTAAGAAAATAAACCCCGATGGGAACATTCGTGCCACTTTCATTTGCCCCAACTATCTCGCTTGCGCTGAAAATACTTGAGATCTCCAATTCAAAGTTAAGAGCTCCAGATCCCGTGTTTCCTGCCTAGCTATGAGCTCCTGGAAATCACCCACCTGGGGCCGCATACGGTTCTCTTCTTCCAGCTGTCTTACTCTGGCCTCCAGCTGCCTAACATAGGACAAGGTTGATTCTAAAATTAAAAAGAGAGAACTCACATTATACACACAGGTCTTGTCTTGTGCGCTGTCAGGTTTATTTCTGACTTGATTTATTCTGAGCAGCTAGTGGCCATTAAACCTTCCTTTTTTTCTTTTCTTTTTTAAAAAAAGTATCTATTTGCCCTAGGAAAATAGTGGAAATCGGTTTGATACACCAAATGGATTTGGACAATTGTTGAACATTTAAGCATCCACTGAGATGTGTTTAGGGTCAGATAACCAGACAGTAGCTCGACCTGAACACGTTAAGGAGCTCCAGGAGACAACCACACAGACCACCTCATCCTATGCTTTCTGAGTTATAATTAAAGGCACTGCCTGAAATATAGACATATTGTCTAGAGGCATGGATAGCTAAGGGCATATATAAAACTCGGTGAAGGAAAAAAATAAAGAAAATGTTTAGCTGGATAGTTAGACATATTCACAGAGTCAATCATCAAGGCAAATTTAAAAAAATGTACTTCAATACCTAATGCTCTTCTCTTCCCTTGAGAGAAAAAACACTCATAAGGCTACTGACAGAGAGACCAGTCCTGAGAAAATAGTTCAGTACCTGAATGGGAGGGTGAAGTTGAATACATCTTTGGTTTTAGCAAAAATAATTCAATGTTTTAATCACCAACACTATGTACTGAGCACCTTCTACTTACAGCACATCATACCGAGTACATAAGTTCGTACAGCAGGAGTAAAAGGTGCAATCCCTGTCTACAAAGAGTTCACATTCTAAGGGAGAAACCAATCTCCTGCTCCAAAATGTGATATGTAACTCTCACAAGTTAGTTTGGTATTATAAATTGTGCGTGTAATGTCACTCAGGACCTCAATTTATAGTCCAAATAACGGTACATTCATCTTGTGGTTCAGCCACCTGCTCAGCCCGCTCTGAAACCCTTGTGGAATTCTCTGTTCCGACTGTAAATTATAGCGGAGCGTGGCAAAACAGCCGTCAGTGCCGACCCACTCAATATTTTCTTTATCTTTGGAATTACGGTCCATGTTTGTCATTCAAGAGAAACAGCCCATCGGGAGGTCTCGCTGATCAATTCCTTCTTTCTGGTTTGTTAGAACTGATGCTTCCTACATTAGTTCTAAGGAATTAGGCCAAGGTCCTGGAACAATCCATTCATCAGCTTAGAGGCAGGACTCTGAGCGAGCAACTTCCCTAGGTAGGGAGACTATGTGGGAACAATCGAAGGCAACAGGTCAGTAACATGCTGTATTAAAATAGAGACCAGGAAGGCAGAAGGGACATTCTAACAACACAGTGAAATAGGGCTGAAAGTCAATCAATCCATCAATAGTATTGAGCGCTTACTACTACTAATAATGATGATATTTGTTACATGCTTATTACTTGTCGAGCACTGTTCTAATAATAATTATTATGGTATTTGTTAAGTGCTTACTATGTGCCAAGCACTGTTCTAAGCAATGGAGGGGATACAAGGTAGTTAGGTTGTCCTACGTGGGCCTCTCAGTCTTAATCCCCATTTTACAGATGAGGCAACTGAGACACAGAGAAGTTAAGTGACTTGCCCACAGTCACACAGCTGACAAGTCTGTGGAGCCGGAATTAGAACCCACGACTCTGACTCCTGAGCCTGTTTTCTTTCCATTGAGCCACACTGCTTCTCTACTAAGCTTTGGGGTGGATACAAGCAAATCGGGTTGGACACAGTCCCTTGTTCCACATGGGGCTCACAGTCTCAATCCCCATTTTACAGATGAGGTAACTGAGCCCCAGAGAAGTGAAGTGACTTGCCCAACGTCACACGGCAGACAAGTGGTGGAGACAGGATTAGAACCCATGACCTTCTGACTCCCAGGCTCGTGCTCTCTCCACTACACCACACTCTGGGGTAGATAAAAGTTAATCAGGCTGGACAAAATCCCTATTCCACATGGGGCTCACAATTTTAATCCCTATTTTACAGCTGAGGTAACTGAGGCACACAGAAGTTAAGTGACTTACCCAAGGTCACACAGCAGGCAAGTGGAGGAGCCGGCATTAGAACCCAGGTCCTTCTGACTCCCAAGTCTGTGTTCTATCCACTAGGCTATGCTGCTTCTCCTATGTGCAGAGCACTGTACTAAATGCTTGGGAGAGTACAACAGAGTTAGTGCACACGTTTCCTGCACATAAACACTGGGAGTCAGTAGGCAGCACAGCAGCGATCTGTTGGGAGACAATGGCAGCGGACAGACCGGAGTGGTGCGGGTCAAGGAGGAAGTTTATTTTCCCAGAACAGAGGCTCTGGGAAGATATGGAAATCAAGAGACAATTTTGAAACTACAACAAACACTTTGAAAGTAGCAAACAAATCCCAATAATTATAATAATTATGATTTATAATGGTGGTATTTGTTAAAGCAGTGTCGCGAAACACAATTTGTGTGTGCAAGAAACATGGAAGGAAATGGCAGTCTCACATTGGTCTCTTTGGCCCACAGGCATACGTGGATGGGCCGGAACGGTTCAATGTCACCGTGGTGACCGGGGGCAGGGTTAGGGGTGGGGGAGATTGTTCCGTTATCCTGACACCAGATGAAGCTTCCAAGAAGTGGCCGGATTGGCCCAAATGCACTAAATTCTTGCCCGCTCCTACCTTGGCAAAATGCTTCTCTGGTTTGCTTCTCTATTGAAATTTAGAGTCTCTAGACTGTAAGCTCATTGCGGGCAGGGGACATGTTTATCGACTCCATTATATTGTACTCTCTCAATCCCTCGGCGCTCTGCCCACAGTAAGCACTCAACAAATATAACTGATCGATTGAATCATCAGTCCAGAGCACCAGTCAACCAATCGATGGTATTTATTAAATACTTATTGTATGCTATATTAAACCTTTGAGAGAGAATGAGTTGGTGACACAATCCCTGCTCTCAGTGAGCTGAAAGAACATAAAAGGCCCTATGTGCCCAAATGTGGTTCCATTTAGCTGCTACACATCCTTTCAGTTCCCCCCCAATGCACGTATTCACTATGAGTTTGACAGACCACCGTTAGAGGAATCTGGGAAAGTTCTTCCCACAACATACGTCTGTCCGGATAGAAAATGATATGAGGTCAAAAAAAGTCAGCTGGGGGATGATACGTGGGCCCCCCCTACAACGGGAGTTTCCATTAATGCGTGGTTATCACGAACAAGCATGATCTCCGTGATCTCAGAGAACTGAGTGTTCACAGCTTACTGGTTTAACCAGTATCCCCTGGTTCAGTTTCTTACTGTCAAGCACTTTTTCTGTCAAACGTCTTATTTTTAAAGTGCTAGCGTAAGTAGGATTAGGAGCTGTGCTGGAACATCACATATAACCTGGTGTCAACCGCGCTAGACGACCGACTCTCTGAAGTCCAATTTTTCATTAAAAAATGGTGTATTTCTTCCCGCTGCCTGATCCTTTTTTAATAAGTGCCCTTTTCACATTTTGTTATTAAACCCATGATTGAAGAAGAAGAATTGTGACAGGGACAAATGCCCTAAGATGGCGGCAATTACGTTCCTCAACTTTGTTCCCCATCTCTAAACTAATATGCTTTAATTAGGTTAGTGATTAGCCTAGCAGCTTAGTTTCTACTGTGGAATTCTCTGACTTTTCTTTTAATAAAGTGATGCAGCTTGAAAGCAATCAACTAATGGATAGTATTTATTGAGCACCTGTTAGGTGCAGAGAATTCTATCAAGTGCCTGGGTGAGTACAGGAGAATTAGTCAACCCGATCCCTGCCCTCAAAGAGTTTACAGCCTAACAGGGGAGAAAGGCATTAAGATAAATTACAGATAGAAAGAAGTAATGGAATGTAATAATAATATAATATTTAGATACACATCTAAATGAGGTGTTCTCCAGTGACATGGAAGTGCTAAAGTGGCAATTGGGAAAGGGATGATGAAAGGTTAATCAGAGAAGGTCCTCTAGAAGAGATGTGATTTCAAAATTTTAGTCCTTATCCCCATGCTACTATGGGATTGAAATGGAAAGTTTGCCTTCATCCCTCTCACCCATATGATGATGATAGAATTTGTTAAGCGCTTACTATATACCAAGTACTGTACTATGTACTGGTGTAGACACAAGAGAATCAGGTTGGTCACCGTCCCTTTCCCTCATGGGACTCACAATCAAATGAATTAGCATAATATATCCTGCTCAAAATCCTAATTCCATCTTTTCATGGGAGCTCTTTGATCTCTCAAGCAATCAATTAGCCTAATACTTTGACAGAAGCATTTCGATACTCATGTCAATTTGTTTTTCTTGCACTGAGGCATTCCTAGTCTCAAAACTTTGTATATTCAAACTGCATTTGAAGGCAGGCGGTGATAGTCAGCCCAAAACAAAGGGAAAAACCTCTCTCACAAGGAGGATGGTAAGCAAATAGAATTAGCAACCAAAGGAAGCTGCCCAGACAGAAAATATTTTAGGATCAAGAAGGGTCTGGCTAAATCGTAGATGAGAGGTCCATAGTTGGTGATTGGTAAGAAAATCAAGTTAAGGACATTAGAACAAGTTAACTTAAAATCAAGTTAAGGACAGATTCACAGATGATGGGACTCAGAAGGAATATTTGAGATGCTAATCTATCCAACCCTAAAAATGGGACTTTAATAGGAGTAATAATTGTGATATTTGCTAAGCACTTACTATGTGGGAAGCAACAACGCCTAGTGGACAGAGCTTGGGCCTTGGAGTCGGAAGGACCTGGGTTCTAATCCCGGCTCTGGCATTTGTTTGCTGTGTGACCTTGGGCAAGTCCCTTCACTTCTCTGTGTCTCAATCACCTCATCTCTAAAATGGGAAGTAAGTCTGTGAGCCCCATGTGGGACAGGAACTGTGTCCAACCTCATAGCTTGAATCTGCCCCAGCACTTAGAATAGTGCTTTACACACAGTAAGCATTTAACAAATACCATTATGTGCCAAGCCCCTACATCCTATTCACGAGGCATGTTAAATATACTTACCATTGCTAGTGTGCTGCACCCAACAAGCATCCCAGCAAAAAACTTCTACTGCATGCTTGATTGACTAGAAGCTATCTATACCCAAATTTCATACGCCCGGCCCCAGCGAGATGTCCCCGAGAAATAAAATTATGGAGATGACGTCTACCAAGCTCAGTTCCAAACTATAGAGTGGAAGGAAGATGGTGGGGAGGAAGAGGTCTTGATTTCCCAGCCTTGCCTTCATCACTTTTCTCACTAAGCTGTTTGGCAACAGTCCAGACACAAAATGACAGGTATTTGTCTGAGGAGCTAAACTGCATCGATATGCAAGAAAAGAAGGAAGTCAATTAAAGTATCAAGCTAATAGGCTCTCCTTACACAGTCCAGTAGCTTTTTATTGCTTGGTTTATTGATGCCTCAATGTCATTTGCAAGTCTCCAAGTCTGGAACAGCAACTGTACTGGGTCCAGAGGACACTGCAACAGCCTGATGGGATTAAGGGTTTCTGCCTATAGACTGCCTATCAGGAGCAAGTTATCCAGTTAATTGACAACGCCCCATTATACTTAGCATGGAGCACATCCAGCTAAAATGACTGCACTCCCCTGAAATAATTCCTTCTTGCCCTGGGTGCAAGGAAAAATAAGTCCCCATCTTTGTGAACAGCTCCATCTCCACGGGTAGAGTGGAGTAGTACTCAATCATTCACGCCGAACAGGAACTCGGCCTTTTGGAAAAGTAGCGGCCCAGGCATCCACAAGCCATATCAGTGCACACTTGAAACATGGGGTGAGAAAAATCAGAATGAACACACAAATCTGATACCTACCATTCTCTAACATTTGTACAACTGCGAGTGTAAGCTTCTGGTGGGCAGAGGTGGTGTGGCTTTTTTGTTTTGTGCTCGCCAATCATTTAGTACAGTGTTTGGCACTCAGTAAGTGCTAATAGAGGAAGTATTGGTACTTTTTGACCAGCCAATTGGTGTATTGCAGTAAGCCTAACAGAAAGAGCACACGCCTTGGAGTCGGAGGACCTGAATTCTAATCCCAGCTCTGCTGCTTGTCAGCTTTGTCACCTTGCGCAAATCACTTCACTTCTCTGGGCCTCAGTTATCTCAGCTGTAAAATGGGGATTAAACCCTCCCCTTCAAGCTTAGACTGTGAGCCCATGTGGGAAAAGGACTGTGTCCAACTTGATTATTGTATCTCTCCTTAGTACAGTGCTTGGCCCTTGGTAAGCACTTAACAAGTAGAATTTAAAAATGTACTATACTACATAGGAAGAATATAAGAAGCTTCTTAATAACATCTTGCCTCTCCATGGCAAGTTTACACTCTTTTGGGGGCTACGGCCACAGGGTAAAATGTCCAGGGGTTTAGACATCTCCCTTAACAACTCTGTACATCATTAGAGACATTCTGTTCATGACTGCACAGAACAGACCTAAAATCCTATTTCCACCAAGAAGCCTTTCATCACCAACCTCTCATCTCCCCTCCCCATTCTTCCTCCCTTCTACATCGCCTCTCTTTCTGTACCCCCTAAGCGCATGGATACTTACCCCACTTCTGCAGCATTTAAGGACGTATCCTTACATGTAACAGTTACTTATAATAATGTCTGCCTTCCCCTCTAGACTGTAAATTTACTGTGGGCAGGAAATGTGTCCGTTTATTGTTATACTGAACTCTCCCAAGTGCTTAGTATAGAGCTTGGCACACAGGAAGTGCTCAATAAATATGATTGAATAAATGGATTCTCCCCATTTCTGTAATTTATTGATTGCCCATGTCCTCTACTAGATTGTAAACTCCCAGAGGATGGGGATTGGATCAACTGACTCTATTGTATTGTACTCTCCCAAGTCTTTAGTACAGTGCATGGTAAGTGCTCAATAAATACCACTGATTGATCAACCTTTATAGAATTTTTCAACAGAAAAATTGGTTTGGGTCCCAAATCAGAGTGGGGCATTAAAAAAAAAAAAACATATTCTATTCTAAAATGTGGTTAAGTCAAAGTGGCTTATATGAAAAAGTTTTTTTGGCATCCTATATCAAAAGTATTTGAGTGTTTACTTATTCAGGAACCTGGAAAACATACAAAAGAAGTAAGACTAATCCTTGCTCTCCAGGAGCTTACAATCTAATAGGGGAAACAGCAGGTGGAAATTGATTCAGTAAACCACAGAGAAAAAGAATAAAATAAATAATATATCCAAAGGAATAAATAACGAAATACCCAGATAAATGCATGAGTGCTGAGGTGGTGAATGGGATGACCTGGAAGGGTAAAAGGGTGGGGGGGAGGGGATGGAGGGGGGAGACAGGTCAATGAGGGGAAGGGGGAATTAATTAGAGCATGTCTAATTGGGGACTAAAATATTTCTAAACTTCCACTGCTTTGGATTTTTTTCTAGAACAAAGTTTCCAAAGTCAAAGAAACAAGTCCTGTCACTTGAATAAATGCTTCCATTTATTTAAACAGACTCAGTAATACCACCAAGGAGGTATTGGCCTTTATTGGGAATCACCCCACCATGAAGAATATTGGGACAACTTTGATCTATTTTGGAAAAATTTTAACTAACAAATTGCTATTTCTCCAAACGGAGATTAATTACTCTGCTGTTATTTGCATAGAAGTTTAAGAATCTTCTATTTTTCCTCCCTTCTTTGGCTGTCCTCATCATGACAAGCAGCGTGGCCTAGTGGAAAGAGCATGAGCCTGGGAGTCAGAGGACCTGGGTTCTAATCCTGGCTCTGCCAATTTGGACAAGTCACTTAACGTCTCTTTGCCTTAGTCTCCTTAACTGTAAAATGGGGATTCAATACCTATTCTCCCTCCTACTTAAGACTGTGAACCCCATGTGGGACAGGGACTGTGTCCAACCTAAATGACTTGTACCTATCCCAGGGCTTAGAACAGTGTTTGACACATATTAAGAGCCTAACACGTACCTTAAAGTAAATAATAATAATAATAAAATTAATTTATCGAATATCTGCTGTGCCACTGGAAGAATATAAGAAAGACCACAGTCCTAACTGAAGTCAACCTGAAGGTCATACTCATAAAGCTCATTGTGGGCAGGGAATGTGTCTGTTCATTGTTATAGTATACTCTCCCAAGTGCTTAGTCAGTGCTCTGCACACAGTAAGCACTCAATAAATATGATTGAATGAATGAATGAATGAATGAATTGTATGGTACTTAATCCAGCAACATATAAACGAGGTTGATTCATGTTTGAAATGCAAATGAGAAGCAGCGTGGATAGAGCACGGGCCTGGGAGTCAGAAGGACCTGGGTTTTTAATCCCAGCTTCACCACTTGTTTGCTCTGTGACCTTGAGCAAATCACTTCATTTCTTTGACCCCCAGTTACCTCAGTTGTAAAATGGGCATTAAGACTGGGAGCCCCTTTTGGGACATGGACTGTGTCCAACCTGATTAGCTTGTATCTACCCCAGCACTTAAAACAGTGCCTGGCCCGTAGCAAATGCTTTACAAATACCATTATTTTTTTTTAATCCATTGGGACAATGAATGCTTGCCTCCAAAAATAGTAATTTAATTTTCCATTGCCGTCAGTCAGAAGGAGAATTCTTGAAATGCAGCGAGAGTCTACCTCTGAGCTTCAATATTCGAGGAGCAGTACTATTAAAACTGAAAGGGTCGCAGGGAAGGGCTTTTGCATTCCAAGCTCTGAGTTTGCTTAATGCACTGAGATTGATGTTCCTGGAACAATAAGGGAACACCTGAGTGGGTCGATTGACTGCGGGAAATTGAATATAGTCAGGAACTTTTCTGCTTTATTTGGTTCTAATGTTTCACTCCTGTTGGAACTTGGGAGAGTCTAAAATAAATAGGAAATGGACTTGCATTTGTTCTTCTAAATAAAGCTCCCCCATTCCAAACAGAACTTTCTGGCCTCTTACGTTGGATGCCAAGGTCTTTTGTTTAGAGGATTTGATAGTTTTCGAGGAGAAGATCAATGTATTTTTAAAAGATCTGTGTTGTTACCTAGCTAAACTTTACATAGGTTTTAAAAGATCTATTAGCAGGAAATAAAAATGATTTTTACTCAACAGTCTCTAAATGCCCAAGGAGTGCTCGATATCATAAAGTGCATTAAATATATTACATTAATAACATTTATTTATACATTATTTTATTTGTTATAATACCTTTGGTATAGAAATTTTATTTTCCAAAGCACTTGTGTGCATTAACTGTGTCCTACTATCCTTATAAGAGGCAATTTATTATTATCCCTACTTCAGTTTAGTAGAAAAAACAGGGATCTGGGAGTTAGCAGATCTGGGTTCTAATCCTGGATCCGCCACTTGCCTCCTGTGCGACCTCGATCAAGTCACTTGACTTTCCTGTGCCTCGGCTTTCTCACTTGTAAAATGGGAAAAAAATACTTGTTCTCATTTCCTTAAACTGTGAGGCCCTTGTGGAATAGCGACAGTGTCCTATCTGCGTAAAGAGCACTTTCCTCTGAGCTTAGTAGAATGCTTGACACTTAGTAAGCCAGAGCAAGCATTCAGTGAATACCACTGATTTATAGTATCACTAAATACCATAATTATTATTAATAATTTATAGATGAGAAAAATGAGACACAGAAAGGGCAAATAATTTGCCTGAGTACAATTAGTAAGCAAAAGGAAGATGAGAAACTAGAACTCAGATCTCCTCAATCCCACAGTACTTATGTACAAATCCCTAATTTATATGTTTATATTAACATTTGTCTCCCACTCTAGACTGAAAGCTCTCTATGTTCACAGAAGGTGTCCACCAACTCTGTTATTCTATACTCTCCCCAGTCCTTAGTATACTGCTCAGCACACAGTAAGCGCTCAGTAAATATGACTGAGTGATCGATCTCCTGACCCTCAGGACAATAATCCAGGGCTAGGTCTATATGCTTGCCTGAAGAAAAACTCAGGACCTGACATAGGGAGTTGTTCGATCATTTTCATTAATAATTCAGTTGCTCGTAACGTTAAGATAATAATATCTACTGCACCAGGTGGCTAGTTTCTAGGACAGAGCTTGAGACCTAATCTGAATAATTTGGTGATAAACAATTCTCAAACTACAATCCAACTCCAATCAAAATGCTGATGATAGTGGAATGTGTTTACCCGATTCATGTTGTTTACTGCTAGGAGCCTATTCCTTTATATTAACCAGCGTTCCCATCCTTCCTGAAATCAGAGTTATCTAAGAAGGAAAATTCTTTTCATCTCAGATAAAGTTCTTTGGAACAGTCTCTGTCATCACTGGACACAAAGTACTGAATCTCTGTGAAAAATGGAGAAAGGTATTTAAAAAAAAAATCCCCATGGGTTGGTAAAATGCATTCTCTTTGTAGAAAAATAATCACTTGCTTTTGTGGAGATATGGGGTGGCCTAGCAGGCAATGCATAGGTGTGCTGACAGTGAGACAACCCAGATTCTAGTGGGCCAGGGAGTCTGTCTGATCTGAGTGTGCTCTACCTACCATTCCTCACCCTGAATAGGGAACTTTCTAGACTGTAAGATCAGTGTGGGCAGGGATTGAGAAGCAGCGTGGCTCAGTGGAAAGAGCACGGGCTTTGGAGTCAGAGATCATGGGTTCGAATCCTGGCTCGGCCACTTGTCAGCTGTGTGACTTTGGGCAAGTCACTTAACTTCTCTGTGCCTTAGTTACCTCATCTGTAAAATGAGGATTAAGACTGTGAGCCCCACGTGGGACAACCTGATTCCCCTGTGTCTACCCCAGCGCTTAGAACAGTGCTCGGCACATAGTAAGTGCTTAACAAATACCAACATTATTATTATTATTATTGTGTCTGTCAACTCTGTTAGATTGTACTCTCTCAAGCTCTTAGTACAGGGCTCTGCATACAGTAAGTGCTTAGTAAAATAAGATTGACTGATTGATAGGAAGGGATCCAAAAGAGGCCTTCCCTGTCCAAGCCCTCATTTCCTCATCTTGCTCTCCCTTCCGCATCTGCCCTTGGATCTATACCCCTTAAGCACTTGATATTCACCCAACATTCAGCCCCACAGCACTTATGTCCTTACATTCATTCATTCAATTGATCGTATTTATTGAGTGCTTACTGTGTGCAGAGCACTGTACTAAGCGCTTGGGAGACTACAGTAGAACAATAAAAAGACACGATCCCTGCTCACAACGAGCTAACAGTCAGAAGGGGGATTGAACTGAACTGAATGGTCCCACATATATTCTTCCATTTAACCTATTTGCACTTATTTCAATGTCTGTCAATAAATCCATCATATTTATTGAGTGCTTATGTGTGCAAAGCACGGTACTAAGTGCTTGGGAAAGAACAATACAATAGATTTGGTAGCCTCTAATCTGTAAGGTCCTTGAGGGCAGGGATAGTGTCTTCTAACTCTATGGCATTGTAAAGTCTTATGTGCTTAGAACAGTGCTCTGCACACACTAAGAACCCAATAAATATCACTTCTTGATTGATTGATGAGTGTCCTTCACTCACACCAGATTTTTGACCTCAACCCTTTAGGGCAAAAATACACAGGAAACTTCCAAATAAGAAGGAAATATCCATTACCCCTTGGACAAGCAGCACTGAGTGTGGAAGGGATTTAACTGTCACTTATCAATGTTCTCAGCTATACCTGCCTAGACAGCTAATCTCAATATCAGTAGCATTACCTTTGAACCCAAAGGGGGGAGACACACATACACAAACACATATACACAAACACACACACACACTCACACAAATGCCCACATACATGCCCCCACCCCATTTTCAGCCACACAAATCTAGAAATTTCCACTTCAATTACTGTGGTCTCTCAGTGTACATGATCCACCTAGGCTGTTTCATGAAAAATCTGATCTTCCAGGAAGAAAAACAAACCTCCAGCCATTCTCCCAGCCTGCTCGGAATGAAAACACTCCTCCTGGGAATTCTTCTGAACAAGATTGAGAGGGGAAAAAAACAAAACAAAAAACACTAAGATTGAGGAAAGAGAAATACCTCCAAGATTCAGATTCAGCTGAAATGGTTTTAAGGTAAAATAAACGAGAATGGAGACCAAAGAGTATGGAATCCAAAGTAAAATGACTTTATAAAGACATGCCTTCTTAGGTCTTATTAAGAAGAAGATGAGCAGACACAAACTCCTGAGTCGGTCTGGCACAGCTAGACAGCTTTAAAAAAAAAAGTAATGAACTTTCCAAACCATCCTCGGAAGATTCTATTTGACGAAGGGAGCTTGTGCTGCATTCACAGGAGGTCAGGACCAGCTTCGTTACCCTCTACTCCCTTAATAACAGTAATTATTCCATTCTGGATTCCGTGGCACAACGCTGCTTTCTGGAACCCGGCCAAGGTTGAAAAACATTACAAGCCGATTTTTCCTGGAACCTAAACAAACTTCCGCTAGCTGATGTGACAAGTCCAAGAAAGAGGAGGATCGCCCGAGCAGAAGTGCCCATAAAAGCTTGCCCTCACTGTGGGGGATGGGGATCGGTCTCACCATCAGCACCCACCAACCATCGGGTCACTGGGGCTTCGGATGGGATGGCTGGGGCGGTTGAGGTGAATTGATTTGAGTTTGTACCTCGTGGATGAACTGTGACATTAGCTCGGAGGAAAGTGCACAATTCTGGGCCCGTCTCAATCCTCATTTTACAATCTCAATCCCCATTTTACAGATGAGAATACGGAGGCCCAGAGAAGTGAAGTGACTTGCCCATGGTCACACAGCAAACAAGTGGTGGAGTCAGGATTAGAACCCAAGTCCTTTTGACTCCCAGGCCCACGCTCTATCCACTAGGCGACATTGCTTTCCTACTCCCTCTAACTTCTATGTCACCTATACACTTGGACCTGTACTTTTTAAGCAGTTGCTATTCATCTCTCCCTCTCCCCATCCAGCACTTATGTGCATATCCATAATTTATTTTGTCTGCCTCCCCCTCTAGACTGCAAGCTCCTAATAAAGCAGGTAACTTGTCTACCAACTCCGTTGCGTTGCACTCTCCCAAGAATTTAGTACAGCGCTCTGCACACAGTAAGCGCTCACTAAATACCACTGACCGCTTGATTGACTGGAACGTTCTCCATCCCTCCGATCTTCTTGACCGCCCTTCTCAGTCCCTTTCCCACTGTTTCTCTGCTCTCCTCAGACGCCGAAGCTCACAGTCGTAGGAGGGGTTGCTGATGATTCTAATTCATTTAGCCTGTACAGACACAACCCGAGTTGGTATATTCATATCTGCGGAGGAAAAAGTCTAAAGCTTCGTTAGAAGGAAGAAACTTGGAAAAAGACTAAATGTGCAGTGCCAATGCTAGGCGCTATTTTGTCTGCCATTGTTTCAGCGTAGGTGTGTTTCTTAATATAGCAAGTAAACCCCCAATTAGATTTGAATTTATTTTGTGAAAATATCTTCACAGACAAATTGCTGGGGTGGATGGGAGAGAAACCATGGCAACTGTAAATTTTAATTGAAGTTTGTTGCCTTTGAGAGGAAAATCATGAATAATTAGCACCTACCAATCTGCACTGGGTTGATTTGGTTCTGAGAAATAAGCATTTTCTAAAACTAGTAAATTCTTGAACATCTTCTCACTCCCTATGTGCATCTGATGTCAAATATAGTAAAAACTTAATTATTGTTACATAAGAGCCAATTTTGCCTGCGGTGCTATAAAATCCACCTACGAATTTAAAAAATAGCAGGAATAATGTAGAGACTGCCAGGGACTTTTTCCAGACAAATCAAGTCGGACTTCGGGAAAAACGACATACATGAGAAAAATGCACCTGTCTTCCTATGTAATGAATGCTTTACCCATGCCTCTACTTTCCACTATTGCTGTTCTTCGCTCAGTACTATCCTGTTATCAACCCGGTACTTAGTCCTTTCCTCCTCTTCAAATCTGACGAAACATATCCCTTCCCACCTTCAAAGCCCTCCTCAAGAGCCACCTCTTCTAACAATAATATCTATGGTATTTGTTAAGTGCTTACTTTGGGCCAAGAACTGAACTAAACACTGTGGTAGATATGAGTTAATCAGGTCACACATGGTGTTCCTTCCTTTCCCTCTCCTCCTACGTTATGTCACCCTAAACACTCACAACCTTTCAATATTGACAAGCAAGCAACAATACTGACAATTAAGATTCACCTCCCTAGACGATTTGATGCCAATTCCCAGAGGAAAAGTATTCACTAGGGAGGATGAAAAGTTCATCTGATCATTCTCTCCTTGCTATGCTTCACTTAAGGTGAATTTGTGCAGAACTGATGTTAGGGCTTAGGAAAAGAGACCAATTTTCAGACTTAGAGACTGATAATATAAAACAAGCTGGGCTATTTGATTATAAAGATGGGTACAATTTTCTTAGTGGTATCATTCTTAGACATTCAAGGAAAGATAGTAAACTGGAACCAAATTGTAAATACAGTAGAAAACCAATTAGCCAAACTAATTGGAAAACAGGTTAATTTTCAGGCTCAAAGGTGCAGATAACAAAATAGGAATATTTTTTCTCCGCAGCAATAACTTCCCTACTTTTGCTCTATTATCTAACTTTGTCTGCTGGTGGGTTTTGTGCTTTTTACTATCCAAGCAAACTCATGTTTTCCCAACTCCCTCTCCTTCCTGCTACATTTATACACTTGAATCTATACCCTTTAAGCACTTGACATTCACCCCACCCTCAGCCTCACAGAACATGTACAAATCTGTAATTTATACTAATGCCTGCCTCTCCCTCTATACTGTAAGGTCACTGTGTGCTGGGAATGCGTCTACCAACTCTGTTGTCTCGTACTCTCCCAAGGACTTAGTACAGTGCCCTACACACAGTAAGTGTTCAATAAATACCAGTGACTGATTGATTGGCTAACTAGTTCAACAGATTGTAATTGTGTCTTCTAAAATAAGGTGCTGCCCAAAAGAGTTCTAGAGACAGCATGATCTAGTGGAAAGAGCATGGAATAGAATCAGAAGACCTGGGTCCTGTTCTACTAGTAGACAGCTGGATGTCAGCTTGGGCCAGATCCAGGTGCTGCATGTAAAACTGGGCTTCAGTTTCCTCAGCTGTAAAATGGGCCGAAGAGATGCCACTCTCCCTTATGTCCTAGACTTGACTGATTGCCTTCCCTATGGGAAAGACCAGTATATTCAAAAGGATAATGATGGAAAATCCCAAAATATGAGTCCCAAATATGGGGGAGAACCTCATCTTGGTTGGGATCTGTCCCTCCCGGTAACCTGAAGAGGCAGTTTGCATTAGTATCTGTAAACCACTCACTATATGTCAAACAGATAGGACACAGTCCTTTTTCAACATGGGGCTTACAATCTAACCATGTATGGTAGCATTAGGATGGAAATTTGCTGGTCTACAACTAATAATAACAGTAATAATGATGATGATAGAGGTGGTTGTTAAGCAGAGATATCTAGCAACTCTATTGTATTGTACTTTCCCAAGCATTACAGTAAGTGTGGAGTAAATACTATTGATAGGTTGAGCACCTACTATATGCCTTCTCCCTATAAGGAGAACCAGTGTGACTTAATGGAAAGAGCCCAGGCTTGCAAGTCAGAGGTTGTGGGTTCTAATCCCGGCTCTGCCACTTATCAGCTCTGTGACTTTAGACAAGTCACTTCACTTCTCTGTGCCTCAGCTACCTCATCTGTAAAATGGGGCTGAAGACTGTGAGCCCCATGTGGGACAAGCTGATAGCCTTGTATCTACTCCAGTGCTTAGAACAGTGCTTGGCACATAGTAATCGCTTAACAAATACTGTCACTATTATTAGTGGAAAGAGAATGATAGGCCTGGGAGTCAGAGGATGGGGGTTCTAATCCCAGCTCTGCCACGTGTTTGCTGTGTGACCTTGGGCAGATCACTTCACTTCTCTGTGCCTCAGTTAACTCATCTGTGAAATGGGGATTAAGACTGTGTGTGGGACAGGGACTACGTTCAACCAGATTACCCTGTATCTACCCCAGCGCTTAGAACAGTGCTTAGTACACAGAAAGCCCTTAATAAAATACCAAGCACTGCATTAAGCACAGGGATAGATGCAGGATACTTAGATCAGACAGTCCCTGTTTTACATGGACCTCGAAGACTAATCCCCATTTTACAGATGCCAAAACAGAGGCACAAAGAAGTAAAATCACTTGCCCAAATTCAAACAGTGGGCAAGCAACAGGGCAGGGATTAGAACCCAGGTCCTCTGACTCACAGGCCTGGGCTCTTTCCACTAGGCCATGCTACTTCTCAGTGCTTTACTGTGGAGAACTTACCACCTCTTGGCTACAGTGGCCTCCTCTACTGGAGGGAAATCTGGGCCTGAAATCGGCATCTCTCTTTGTCACCTGAGAGGACAGGAGAACTGTACTTTCTTAGCCATCAATAAAACAGATTCTAGAATCCGATGCATTGCGTACCAAATCCACTTTGCCTCTAGTCCAATCAGAAATACCCAAATTGGAAGCTACGTAGGTAACTCTCTCGATCGATTACATTGCAGACCATGAAGGTCATTAGTTAATGTGGAAATATAATCAGCTGGAACAATTTAAAGAACAAAGCTCATGTCATCATTGAAGTGAAAGTCGGAACCCCCCCCCAAACAGACAGGCGCCTTCCAAGTAGGATCATCTGTAGCCACCAGAGATCTGGGCCCTGCCCCTAGGCCTTGGATTTAATCTGTCATCACAGTGCTCCCTAACCTAGTCTTTCCACTCCCTTCCTGGGCTCTGGGATAGGGCAGCGGCTGCCCAAACTAAAAAACACCATACAGTAAGACACATGTGATATCAGATGCACTAGAGAATCAAGTGTAGTAGATACAGCACGGGCCTGGGAGTCAGAAGGTCATGGGTTCTAATCCTGGCTCCGCCACTTGTCTGCGGTGTGACCTTAAGCAAGTCACTTCATTTCTCTGTGCCTTAATTACCTCATCTGTAAAATAGGGACTGAGACTGTGAGCCCCACATGGGTCAGGGACTGTGTCCAATTTGATTTGCTTGAATCCACCCTAGCTTTTAGAACAGTGCCTGGCACATAGTAAGCACTTAACAAATACCACAGTTATTATTATTATTACTACTCTACCACCCTGAGCATTCAGCATCAATCGATGGTATTTACTGAGCGCTTTCTATATGCAAGCACTATATTAAGCGCTTGGGAAAGCACAATACATTAGAGTTGGTAGACCCAATCCCTGCTTATAGTCTATAAGGGAAGATAGTTATTAAAATAAATTACAGATAAGGGAAATAGTGTTGACTATAAGGATATATATACTGAGCATTGTGGAGCTGGGGTGAATATCAAGATGCTTATAGGATTCAAAGCCAAGTGCATAAGTGACACAGAGGGGAAGGATGGGAGGAAAAATGAGGGCTTAGTCAGGGAAGTTCTCATTTCCTCTTGGAGCATGACAGCACCCTGGCTTCCAACAGTAAGAAGATTGATAGAGGCAGAAGTTGTCCCAGGAAGCAAACAAAGATTCCCTAAGCTTCAAGCAGTCAGAGCAAATGACCTCCTAATTTGTTCTTTCCCCTACTGCACATGCCCCAGCCCTGAACTCCCCAAGATTATTACTGCAATTATCACAATAGCCAAATTTCTAGACAATAAGCTGTCAAAACACTGGAACTGAACTCAGGATTTCCAGCTCTTCCAGAACTAAATGCAGGCACAAAAAGAGTAATAGCAGAATGCCCCCACAGAATGCATGAAAGCGGCAGGTGCGTGGAACTTTACTACTGCATAAGTATGCTATTAAGGGACCATTTGTGCTGTTTTATTAGAACTATTCCATAAAAGTCATAGCGATTAGAAAAGCAGCTTATTTCACTGGACCCTGCACTCTTCCAAGAGGGCGCCTCCCCTATCTCTGTTTCCCACAGGCAGCACCCACACGGTTCTTCTCTCAGGTTTGGGGAGCCCTCCCGTCTAGAGCTTTTCAACCCAGCTCCAATTTACTGGCTTGCTAAGCCATGCTTTTTCATAGCCCAAAGAGGCAGCCAAGATTAGTTGCTTAGCTTAAAAGCCCCATTTCCAGCACTCACGCCTCAAATTTCCCAACTCTTGCTTTTCCTCCTCTATCGACCTTGGAAGCAGGGAGAGGCAGCCGCTGAAAGGGTCACTGTGGTTGTGGGTGTGACTTCAAACAGCCTGAAATTCTGCTCCTCTAGCTCAATCAATGAGCTATTTATTGAGTGCTTTCTTGTCTGCAGAGCACTCTACTAAGCACTTGGGCAAGTACAATTTAACAGAGTTGGTAGACACCATTCCTGCCCACAAGGAGCTTACAGGCTAGAGGGAGAGACTGACATTAATATGAATAGTAATAATTAATATAATGAATAATTAACTAAAGTGCCTAGTAGAGTGCTCTGCACACAGTAAGTGCTCAATAAATACGATTGATTGATAAATAAATTACAGATCTATATATAAGTGCTGTGGGGCTGAGGGTGGGTAAATAAAGGGTGTAAGTCCAAGTGCAAGGGGGATGCAGAAAGGAGTGGGAGAAGAGGAAATGAGGGCTTAGTCAGGGAAGGTCTCTTGAAGGAGATATGCTTTTAATAAGTGCTAGTATCTAATATTTTTTTTAATTTGGTGTATTTGCCTTATTCTTTTATGTTGTTTTAGTGCAGCATGGCCTAGTAGCTAGAGCACGGGCCCAGGGGTGAGGAGGATATAGGTTCTAATCCCAGGTCTGCCACTTGTCTGCTGTGTCACCTTGGGCAAGTCACTTCACTTCTCTGGGCCTCAGTTACTTCATCTGTAAAATGGGGATCAAGAATGTGATCCCCCTCTGGGACAGGGAATATCTCCAACCTGATATGGTTGTATCACCTCCAGCACTTAGTACAGTGCCGGGAACAGAGTAAGCACTTAACAAATACCATTATCATTACTATATCACTCCGTATGCCTGTCTCTCCTTGATAATAATAAGAAGACTTGTGGTATTTGTTAAGCCCTTACTATGTGCCAAACCACTGTATTAAGCTCTGGGATAGATACAAATCAACAGATGAGACACTGCCCGTAACTGCCTGCACGTCAAACAGTCGGTTTGAAGACCACAGCCCTGCATCTTCCACCAGCAGACAAGCTCTCCTCCATCAATCAATAGTATTTATTGATCACTTTGCTTAACAAATGCCATAAAAAATAAATAAATAAATACCATTACTACTACAGCCTGGGGCGAGATGTTGTTGCTTGAGAAGGATTCAGTGCTTTGGGTTGACTTTCCCACTGAATATTTCTGCTCTCCTCACTACCACCTTGCTATTCACTAACCAGAAATCTACAGTAGCCTGCAGCCTCTTACCCAACTACACATTTTCCTCAATAAATGCCGAAGACAAAAATGGTTTAACTCCTCCAAATGGGAAGTCCTTGCAGGTGATTTTAGGATTATTTTTTAGTGAGCTGAAGTGGTTACCTTCTAATGCACAACAAAAATGAATAAATACAAACTGAATCTAAGATGATAAATATTTTATATATCAATATGCTTCATATAGTCCTGCTTTCTCATATTTATTGCCTTTCCGCAAGAGGCGATATTCAGCTTTGAGGGAGTGATGTAATCATTCTCTAAGATAAAGTTGCACCTACTGACCCATTTTAAATAGGGCAAACTGGATTACCAGTGTTTCATTGATTTGTTCTGTAACTTGGTTAAAGTACAAGCCATTTTCATTTAGTTAGATGTACGAGAAAGAAAGCAGCCTTGTCAACAATCAATCAGTGTGGTATTTATTGAGCACCTACTGAGAGAAAAGCAGGGTAGTACGAACTTGGGAAAGTACCAAAGAAACAAGATGCTTATTTCCTGTCTTCAAGGAGCTTACACCCTAATCTTTTTTCTTTGTCTTCCTTCTGGGCAAGGAATGAGTCTACCAACCCTGTGTCGTATTGCACTCTCCCAAGTGCTTAGTACAATGCTCTCCACACAATAAGCTCTCAATAAATATCATTGATGATGATGATAGGTAAATAACCACAGTGCTTCAGGCCTCTTACCAAGACCGAGCACCCAAGCTCTGGACCTCTGATAATCCATGGAAATGGAAATGTTATTTGCATATTATTATTCTGATATCTGTTAAATCATAATATTTATTTAGCATCCATTTAGTGCAGTGCACTGCAATATCCACTGGAGAAGTTCAGAAGAAGTGACACATTCCCTGCCCACAAGTGGCTGACATTATAATTGAGGAAACATGAAAACTTTAAAACATTCTGAAACTAAGTAACCTGTACAGACTCATTTTGCATCTTCCCACCTAAGCCCTGTCCTCCCCGTGACTTTCCCATCTCTGTAAACAGTACCACCATCCTCCCTTTCTCACAAGTCCATAACCTAGACATTAGCCTTGACTCATTTCTCTCATTCAACCCCCATATTCAATCTGTCACCAAATCCTGGCAGTTCTACCTTTCAACATCGCTAAAATCCTCCCTTTCCTTTCCATCCAAGCTGCTACTGCATTAATCCAAACACTTATTCTATCCTGTCTTGACTACTGAATCAGCCTCTATGCTGACCTCCCTGCCTCCTGTCTCCCCCCGCTTCAGTCCGTACTGCTGCCCGGATCATTTTTCAAAATAAAAAGTTCCGTCCATGTTTCCCCACTCCTCAAGAATCTCCAATGGTAGCCGACTCATCTCAGCATCAAACAGAAACTCCTTACCAATGGCTTGAAAGCACACAGTCACCTCACTTCCTATCTTATCTCACAGATTTCCTACTACCTCGGAGCCCACACGCTTCGTTTCTCTAATGCCAACCTACTCACTGCACTTCCCTCTCATCTACCTCACTACCAACACCTCACCCACGTCCTGGCTCTGGCCTGAAAGTCCCTGCCCACTCCCTCCACTTCATATCTGACAATCACTCTCCCCACCTCCAAAGCTTTATTAAAATCACACCTCCTCCAATTTGCCTTCCCCACGTAAGTTCTCATTTCTCCTCCTCCCTTCTGTGCCACTTGTACTTGGATTCGTACTCTATATTCAATCTACCCTCAGCTCCAGAGTTTATGAACATATTTATAATTTATTCAGATTAATGTCTGCCTCCCCCTCTAGACTGGAAGCTCCTTGTGGGCAGGGAATGTGTCTACCAACTCTGTTATACTGTATTATTCCACCCACTTAGTACAGGTGCACTGCACACAGTAAGTGCTCAATGAACATGATTGATCGGTAGCTTTCTTAGACCTCCTTGTCAAACAATGTTATTTATTGAGCGCTTTGTGGGCACTGTTCTCAACTCTCAGAAAATTAAAATACAATAGGGTTGGCATGCATAATCCCTGCCCACAAGGGGCTTACATTCTACTATGGCCATTGTAGACTCGACAACTCACTGTAAACTCCTTGTGAGCTGGGAACATGTCTACCAACAATATTGGACTTTCCCAAGTGCTTGGTTCGGTGCTCTGCATATAGTACATGCTCGAAAAACACCACTGATCATTTAATTAACTCCAGGGACACATCAACAGCAATACCAGCAAACAAAAAGAGTCATTTCAGAATTCCTGGGCTATAGATCTTCGATCTGTACCCTTTAAGCACTTGACATTTATCCCACCTGAGGCCCACAGCACTTATATGTATGTTTCTGTAATTTATTTAGTGACATTAATATCTGCCTTCCCCTCTAGTTTGTACGCTCGACGCGGGCAGAGAATATGTCTACCAACTCTGTTGTATTGTATTCTCCGAAGCGCTCTCCACGCTATACGTGGCCCAAAAATACCACTGACTGTAAGCTCTGGAGATAGCTTTAGAAACACTCCCCTGAGGTGAGGGAACAGGTTATTTCATTACTTGGTACCTACCCAAGTGCTCAGTACATTGCAGCGCACCCAGGAGGTGCTCAATAAATTCATTCATTCAATAGTATTTATTGAGCGCTTTGCTATTACTACTCATCACCCTTCACAATAATAGTGCCCCCATTAGAATTTACTGAGCGCTTACAATGTGCATCACCTGACAAGCCATTAGAACAGTACTCGACGGAAGTCTGAGTACCAAGTGGCCTATTTCTAAACTCCAGGGCTAGCGAAGCCACGTTAATTGCTCCCCTCCCAACTGGCATGATTTGGGCCAGGATTCAGCCTCTTCCAGACAATCCGGAAACCTATCGATTAGTGACTAATAGTAGTTGCTGCGTGTTCAGCTCCTCCCTCGAAAAATCCCGTAATGGTCCCTGAATAATTTACCACTGCACTCAGTTTCTGGAAATGTCGCTTTCGTGCCAAATTAAAGGCAAATACAATTTTCTCTGATGCATTCCAAGTCCTGGGTTTGATGTTTACTTATTTCCCTGGGAAGTGGGAGGAAGTTGCTTGATTTTAGAGAAGCTGATTTTGAAATCCCATAAGTCGGGCTTTTCTGATCTTGAATATTCAAATTGAAAATCAGTTCCTGGTGGCTTATTAGTGGGTACCTCACCTCGAGATCATCAGCTCCTGAGGGGTTGGCATCCAACTTACTAACTGTTGAACTCTCCCAGGCTCTTAGTACAGTGCTCTGTACATGGTAGTCAATAAATGCTATTGATTAGTTGACCGAGTATAACTGACTCTTCACTAAACTCACAAATGTTCAACTGTGTGAGATATTCAGACACCAGGCAATTGATCAGTCATATTTACTGAGCGCTTACAGTGTGCAGAGCACCATACTAGGCCCTTAGGGGTACAATACAATTAACAGACATTCATTCAATCACATCAATTGAGCACTTAGTGTATGCAAAGCACTGCACTAAGCACAATATGACAATGAACAGACACATTCCCTGCCCACAATGAGTTTACAGTCTAGCGAGCTTACGATTTTTATCCGTCTCGCCACAGTAGACTGTAAGCTGCTTTTTATTTTGGTTGTATTCCCCTAAGACCTTAGAAAAGTGCTTAGCACACAGTAGGTACTCAATGAATACCATTTAGGGATTGATTGTAAGAAACATTCTACTCAAAAGCATCAATCGATACATAAAAACAAATTTAAAATCCTTTAGTTTCATTTCCCCAGAGAGAATCACTTTCAGCACCCCTGATCGTGGTGAGGATCTTCTTTCATCACTGTCCCTATTCTTTTAGAAACAGTTAAGCATCTGATTATGTTTAGGCAAAAGACGGCCACGAGGAGCAAACCAACAGTAAGTTGGGTGGGGAGTGAAGAGACGGGGGTAAGTCACGAGGCCACCATGAATAGATGCGCTCAAGCTTTAATGAGAGACGTAGACAGTTAGTCGCCCATTTAGAAAGTCTTCTGTCTCATCTGGTTCCACCGGCAGCCCCTGATAGTGAATCATTTCCAGGACAGTAGCTTTCCCACAATGATGTAGGAGGAGTGGACAATCTCCAGCAGTCATGTTTGTTGGAAAAATGCCCTACAACAGCACTGAAGAATACAGGACATCTTTTTGCCTACCCCTCTGTGTACCCACAGAAATCTCCCTCTCCTTCTTCCTCTCTCAGGCAACTGAAAAACCAGTCTTACCTGTTAGAGGTTAGTCAAATGGCCATTTTTTTCCATCAGCCTGGGAAGGAACAGGGTGTGGGATCTCAGCCTCCCATTCTGCGCCCACCCCACTCGTCAATTCCACTTCAATACTTCCATGTCATCTACGCATTTGAGTCCTCACCCTCTAAACATTCAAGTAATTTCTGTAATTTTATCTGTAATATCTGTAATTTTATTTATTTGTATTCAAGTCTGTCTCCTCTCCTCTAGAGTGTAAGCTCATTGAGGACAGGGAATTTGTCTGCTTATTATTGCATTATACTCTCCCAAGAGCTTAGTACAGTGCTCTGCACACAGTAAGTGCTTAATAAATACAATTAAATGAAGTAGTCACCCCACTTTTATCTTCTCATAGCACTTATGTAGATATCCTTTAACTCTTGATGTTTCCCCTACCTGTAATATATTTTAATGTCCATCTCCCCTACTACACTATGACTCCTTGAGGTCTGAGATTATGTCCATTAAATCTATTGTACTCTCTTAAGCACTTGGTAGAGTGCTCAGTCTACAAATTTACTGAGTGCTTACTATGTGCAGAGCACTGGTCTAAGAATTTGGGAAAGTGCAATACAACACAATTATCGGAGATGTTCTCTCCCTATAATGAGTTTACGGTCTTGAGGGGGAGACAGACATTAATGTGAATAAATAATTTTAATATATATTTGAAAGATATGTACATAAGTGCTGTGGGGTTAGGGGTGGGACAATTATCAAATATCCAAAGGTCAAAGATTAAAGTGCATAGATGATGCAGAAGGGAGAGGGAGCCAGGGAAAAGAGGGCTTAATCAGGGAAGGCCTCCTGAAGGAGGTGTGACTTTAGTAGTGTTCTGAAGGTGGAAAGAGGTGTTGTCTGGTTTATATGGACAGGGAGGGAGGTCCAAGATAGGGGGATGGCTTGGAAAAGGGGTTGGAGGAGAGATAGCTGAGATTGGGGTACAGAAGTAAGCTGGCACTAGAGGAGCAGAGTGTACAGGCTGGGATGTAATAGGAGATTACTGAGGTAAGGTAGGATGGGCCAAGGTGATGGAGTGCTTTAAAGCCAATAATGAGGAGTTTCTGTTTGATACGGAGGTGGTGGGATGCGGAAGTTCTTGAGGAGTGAGGATACATGAACTGAAGGTTTTTGTTGATAAATCCTTCATACAAGAGAGTGAAGTATGGACTGGAATGGAGAGAGACAGGAGGCTGAGAGGTCAGCAAGGAGGCAGATGTAGGAGTCAAGTGACAATCCCAATCTCTACAAGCAGTATGTGTGTGACAACTTCACAGCCCTGGGCATATTGAAGCCAGTCACCTACTGGACCACTATCTAAAGCCACATAGCAGCTAACTGATTCTTTGATCAATCAGTAGACTCCACCCAGACAGCAAGATCCTGTGAGATTTATGCAAGCTTCCTGCTTCTAAAAATCTAAATGAAAATGTCCTGCTAGCAGGATTTTAATGGAGGGGTGATTGGGGTGGGGGGGCACTCTACATCCATCTCTTTATCTAAATAAAAAAACACTTAACAAGGTTTATAAACCATCATCCCCATTTCAGGACACTTTGCCTGCAATAACTCACTGTGATGCTTTCTTCTAGAAAGTAATAAGTCGTTAACTCACCAGTAAGCAAATTGAGAAGCATTAAAAAATGTTCCCTTGCCCCTAACCTTATCAACAAATTTCAACAACTTCCCTGGAGAAATTCTACAATTGTCTAAAAATGCCAGCACCCAAGAAAAAAAAATTAATGAGTTTCTAAATTTACCTAATAAAAGTGTAAAAGAAATGAGACACACACACACTCACATGCAGAGAGAGAGAGAGAGAGAGAGAGAGTGACCTAAATTTGCTCTTCCATGCTCAGAAAAATATCTTCAACACTATTGAAGTGGAAACATTTTTGTTGCAAAAGCTATCTATCCAATCAGTAGCATTTACTGAGTGCTTATTGTGTGTATGCCACTGTACTAAGCACTTAGGAGAGAAGGAGCATGGGCTAATGGAGGGGCAATGTAGTTTACTGGATAGAGCATGAGCCTGGGAGTCAGAAGGACCTGAGTTCTAATCCCTGTTCCACTACTTGTCTGTTATATGATCTGGGGCAGGTCACTTCTCTGTGCCTCAGTTCCCTCATCTGTAAAATGGGGATTAAGACTGTAAGCCCTATGTGGGACAAGAACTGTGTTCAACCCAATTATCTTGTATCTACTCCAGGACTTAGAACAGTACCTGGCACATAGTAAGTGCTTAACAAATGCCATTTTTTTTACAGTACAACAGAGTTGGTAGATATGTTCCCTGACCACAAAGAGTTTACAGTCTAGAGGGGGAGACACTCATTAAAATAATCATATTTATAGAGAGTTTACTGTTCACAGAGCACTGTACTATGTGCTTAAGAGTGCAATACAATAGAGTTGATAGACACATTCTCTGCCACAACAAACTTACAGTCTAGAGGGCTATAGTTAAGCATGTAAGTGCTGTGGGACTGAGGGTGGGGTGAATATCAAGTGCTCAAGGGGTACAGATCCAAGCACATAGGTGATTTAGAAGGGAGAGGATATATGGGAAGTGAGGGCCTAATCAGGAAAGGCCTGTGGAGGAGATATGATTTTAATAAGGAGAAAATTCCAGACCAGAAGGAGGATGTGGGTAAGGAGCTGATGGAGAGCTATCCAACCCCCTTTCCCTTGAGTCTGATTTAAGCTTCTGCGTCTGTGTTTATTCGATAGTACATTCAATTATTTATTCTCATTCCAGTGGTTGTAAACAGTGGAATGATCGCAAGCTAGATTGTTAGGTCCTTAAAGACAGAGGGCATTTCTACCAACTTTATTGTATTGCACTCTCCCAAATGCTTAGTACAGTGCTCTGCACACAGCAAGTGCTCAATAAATGCCATTGGTTAACTAGTCTCATTCAACTGCCCCTTTCCCCGGATTATCACTGTGGCATGCACAAGTAAGCACTCAGTGAATACTAATGATGGATTGATTTTCTTTTCCATTCCCTTTTTGGGGGATCAAGGCTTCCAGGCTGGTAGAGATAGTGACAACTGCCATTTTGGAGTGTAGTTTGGGATGATGTAATGGAAGCCTTGCTTTCCAGCCAAGAATGAAAGGCTAAAAGAGAGGTGAGAGGAGCAGCGTAAGCTTGTGGAAAGAGCCCAGACCTGGGAGTGAGAGGACCTGGGTTCTAATCCCATTCCGCCACTTCTTTGTTGTGTGACCATGGGCAAGTGACCTAGCTTCTCTCTGCCTCGGTTCCATCATCTATACAAAGAACCCTGTGTGGGACAGGGACTGCGTTCAACCTGATTATCTTGTATCATCCCCAGTGCTTAGTCCAGTCCCTGGTACAGAATGAGCACAATAAATGCCATTTAAAAAGTTGCTCTCCCTTCCACAGACAACATGGTAGCATCCTCAGTGCCTCAGAGGACCCATACTAGACTCAGAGTAAAGACTGGCTAACTTGCCCATTCCTCACTCTCAAACACTTTTAATGTCCACCCAAGACCAACAACTAAAGCCCATTATATGTACCTTGATCCTGTTTTTAGACTTCGGAACATCTCTAAACCTCTCCCAATGATTGTCTAAATGCATAACGGATGGAAGCTCTGTGGTCATTACAGGCTACATTACAACCAACTCAGCTATTTAAAAGAGCAAAAACAAGTACATTTTGGAATGCATTTCACTCTAGGGCACACATTTTCCTGCAGGTTTAATAGTTGGCAGTTAAAAGGATGTCATAACTGACCGGTACAAACCAACAATTAGAGAATCAATCCAGACACCACTGACGGGTCCGCTCATTTTTTTTTCTATTTCTGTAAATAGAAATGATTTTCTGTTGAAACGAGAGTCCCTTAAAAGCTTTAGTGTCCTCACCATAATTGTACAATTGCATTTTTCAGAAACTCAACCCATCCTTCATTTCGCAGTCTGCATTTATAATGATCTGAGAACTGCATGGGACTTACCTTCACTATCTTAAATCCTCACTGAGGAACCCTTTTTTATTCTCTTAACAGAGTGTAGAGCTATGTAAATATCATGAAGAATTGTATTTCCTGGAAGAGCATTCAGAAAAAGTCTTCCAGACACCCTGAAACTTTAACAATCTCCATTCATCACAGAAAATTAGCCCCAAACAGGGATCCTACAGTAGGGGAAAAAAAGGGTGATATGAAATGCTTTGTATTGACATAAATACATGCATAAACATGGATCTGTTTGTTGGCTTATTTGTCCAATTGTGCTTATTTCTTCTTCTTTTTAAATGGTCAGCATGAAAATTAGTCCTATTCCCATCCATTAATTCCTACGGGACACTCACAATGTGACGCATATGTGTGTCACAGAAGCAACTATTGGGAGCCAACTGTAACAATCAATCAATGGTATTTTTCGAGCACTTATGAGCAGAGCACTATATTAAGCACTTAGGAAAGTACAGTATAACAGAATTAGCCCACAAGTTCCCTGTCTATAACAAGCTCACAGTCTAGCGGCTATCTGGTGATCTGGGAGTTACTCAATATTATGGCATAGTGGATACAGCACGGGCCTGGGGGTCAGAAGAACGTGGATTCTAATCCCAGCTCTGCCACTTATCTGCTTAGTTACCTCGGGCAAGTCAAGACTTCTCTGTGACTCACTTACCTCATCTGTAAAATGGGATTCATTGGGGATTCAATTAAGACTGTGAACTCATGTGGGCCATGGACAGTGTCCAACTTGATTACCTTGTATCAACCCCAACACCTGGCACATAGTTAAGTGCTTAACAAATATCATTTAAAAAAAAAGAAAACCATACTAAGTGCTTACTGTGACAAAACCCTGTGCTAAGAACTGTTGTAGGTTCAAGATAATCAGTCCCTGTCCCACACTGGGCTCTAATCTACAGCAGGAGCCGACATCTTTTTGGGGCAGGAGAGCCTGACAAAATGAAATCTTTGAATTATTGGGATACAAAAGAACCAATCATATGAGTGAAACACACAATAACGCAGCTCACTTCATTGCGAATCTCACAATCCTAAATGCCTCACCTCTCACCCTCAGTTGGACAGCTACATTTTTTTTCCAAGAAGAAACAGGTATGGCTTGTGAGCCTTTATAATTGTAATAATAATAATAATAAATGTAATAATAGCGTTTACTATGTGCCAAGCACTGTACATACATAGATACATAGGGCTCACAGTCTAATTAGGAGGGAGAACAGGCATTGAATTCCCATTTTGCAGATGAGGGAACTGAGGCCCAAAGACCCCTGGGTCACGTCCTCCCACGGTCCAGGAACGCCCTCCCTCCTCACCTCCGCCAAACTGATTCTCTTTCCCTCTTCAAAACCTTACTTAAAAATCACCTCCTCCAAGAGACGTTCCCAGACTGAGCTCCTCTTCCCCCTCTACTCCCTCTGCCATCCCCCCTTTACCTCTCCGCAGCTAAAGCCTCATTTTCCCCTTTTCCCTCTGCTCCTCCACCTCTCCCTTCCCATCCCCACAGCACCGTACTCGTCCGCTCAACTGTATATATTTTCGTTACCCTATTTATTTTGTTAATGAATTGTACATCGCCTTGATTCTATTTAGTTGCCATCGGTTTTTACGAGATGTTCTTCCTCTTGACGCTGTTTAGTGCCATTGTTCTCGTCTGTCCGTCTCCCCCGATTAGACTGTAAGCCCGTCAAACGGCAGGGACTGTCTCTATCTGTTGCCGACTTGTTCATCCCAAGCACTTAGTACAGTGCTCTGCACATAGTAAGCGCTCAATAAATACTATTGAATGAAAGGTCCAAGGTCACACAGCAGGTAAGTGGCAGTCCGAGACTCCCAGGCCTGGGTTCTTTCCTCTAGGCCGCACTACCTCTCATAGGCTGTAGACCTCTGAGGAAGATAAAGCGGGGGCCCTATCCTCAAGCTTTTCCTGAGTCATATTTGCCACCTCCGCCTGTGAAACACTTTTCAATACCCATTTTAGAGGGGTGGAGGGGGTAGGAAGTTCCCCAGGCAGCCTGTTTAAATTCTGACTTATGCTTGCTAATAGGCAATGTTGCTCAACAGCTGAACAGGGCCGCTGGGTAGATGCTTTAACACATGGTGAGTAACTTCATGTGGGTGGCTCAAAACCTCCTTCCCCAGTCAACGGGGCAGGGTGCAGACTCCTTGCTCTTTGATACACGGTGCCAAAACATGATTGCCACTGGCTCTTCCCAGCAGGTTTCTGCTTTAAAAACAAGTTCCTGTGGAGAGAGTGAATTAATGGATGCAAAATTTAACAAGATTTCCATTTCCTCCTTGGTTTGAATTTTTCAATGAACCTTCTTCTGGAGCACTTAAATAATCTGGTACATAATCAAGCAAGATTGTTATATTGACCTTCTCTGGGATATTGAAATATATTCTGAGGCACTGTTTATCATGGCTCTGATAAATAAATCTCTAACCTTTTTAGGTTTTGAATTCTATTGTGGGCCTTGCAGATTGCAAGAAGCACAGGAACCCTCTCCTACATTTTCCTGATGAGAAAGCAGTGAACACCTCAGTGTTTTACCTTTCAGACATGAAGGGATGTCATTCAACAACCACTCTGAATAGTAACCGATCCCCAGAGCTTCTTGGTCAGCCAGTGAATCTTATTTATTGAGAGCTTACTGTATGCAGAGCACCGTACTAAGCGCATGGGAGAGTACAATATAATAACAAGCCACAATGAGCTTACAGTCTAGATGGCAGAAATTATACCTAACTACCCTGCTCCCCCAAGCGTTTAGTAGAGTGCTCTGTACAGAGTAAGCATTCAAATGCTATACTGACTGATTGGTTTGCAATGATCTATGGGGAATGGGAAAATTTATAGCATAGATGACCATTTCACACCAGCTTTCCTCTTAACAGATCTCTTCACTCACTACAGCCCACCCACACTCTTCACTTCTCATCTTCAAAGCCCTCTGAAAATTCCACATCCTCCAGGAGGTATTCCTCAGTCCATCTCCTCTTTTCCAGGTCTCGTCAATTCACAAACTGCTCGTAGCACTTATGCACATCTTGACTTTAATTCACACATCTATATTTATCTGCCAAACTAACTCTCTTCCCCTCTTCAAAGCTCTACTGAGAGCTCACCTCCTCCAGGAGGCCTTCCCAGACTGAGCCCTCCTTTTCCCTCTGCTTCTCCTACCCTCCCCATTCCCCCTACTCCCTCCCTTTGCTCTTCCCTCTTCCCCTCCCCACAGCACTTGTGCATTTTTGTATATATTATTTATTACTCTATTTTAAGATGTGTATATATCTATGATTCTATTTATCTTGATGATATTGACGCCAGACTACTTGTTTTGTTTCACTGTCTGTCTCCCCCATTTTGACTGGGAGCCCATTGTTGGGCAGGGATTGTCTCTTTCGGTTGCGAAATAGTACATTCCATGCGCTTAGTACAGTACATAGTAAGCACTCAATAAATACAATTGAATGAATGAATGAATGAATTTATTCTGCTTTACTACTGCTAATAAGAGTTGTGACACAGATCTGTCCCCTGTTCTCCCTGTTTGTAAATAATTTATGTCTTTCTGTCTCATCAGTCAGATTGTAAGATCCTTGCAAGCAGGGACCGTGTCTTCTACTTTTATGGTACCCAAGTGTCTAGTGCAGTGCTTTGCACAATAGGTACTCAATAAATATCAATTAATTGAGGAGTTTACAACCCGGGGTCTGGGCAGGGGGAGGCAGAGATTAAAATAATTTACCGAAATGTGAAAGGAAAGGGAGATGTGTTACATGAAATAGTAGTAATAATAATAATGGTATTTGTTAAGGGATTACTATGTGCCAAGCACTGTTCTAAGCACTGGGGTAGATACAAGGTAATCAGGATGTCCCACGTGGGACTCACAGTCTTAATTCCCATTTTACAGATGAAGTAACTGAGGCACAGAGAAGCTAAGTGAATTGCCCAAAGTCACACAACTGATAAGTGGCAGAGCTGGGATTAGAACCCATGACCTCTGACTCCCAAGCCCACACTTTCCACAACAGAGTATGTCCATAGGTACTATGGGAGATTGAGAGTATACACGTGGATAAACTGACTGAGGCAAACCAATATCATTATCAATCAGTCATATTTACTGAGAGTTTACTGTGTGCAGAGCACTGTACTTAGTGTTTGGAAGAGAACACTACAACAGAATTAGCAGACACATTCCCTGACTATAACAAGCTTACAGTCTAAATCACTGATTGATTTGGGTAGACTTTGGAAATCTACAAGACAAACGCTTCTATTACTTTGATATTTCTGACCTTATTTTTATTTGTTTTAAACAGGGCTCTCCAATATTAGATATAGAACAAGTCAATTGTCACTTCAAATAGTGCTTATTTGAATTGTTCTTTCAATCCAGCAGTGCCCACTATCCCAACAGTCATTTTTGAAGTTGCTTAAACCAGTCCAAAACATAACCCAATACTAAACTCCTTTACCACCCATTAGATCTGTGGCGGTGTCATTCAAGTCCTTGGATGCTCCTTGACATAAAGGGCATTGGAGATATCCAGGATACAGTGACTCACTGATAGTCAACCATATTGGAGCCTTACAGCAAATAAAATTTTAATGAGATGCAAAAAATGCTGATTGCTTAAAAAAGAAAATCTTAGAGGTCAGGTAGATGAAGGACAATGACAAAAAAACTATAGCTTTGATGTGCTCACAAAGGGAGGGATATCTTTCCAAATCGTGGTCATCCCACTTCAAGAATCTGCAAGCTGAGCAGAGCCTGTAGCTGCTATAAAGAAACACTGCCTTCAGCTGCTCAAAGGGGTTCAGTTCCCAGAAAGAGAGAAAGGAATGGATTTGGATTCCCTAATAACAATAATTGTGGTATTCATTAAGCCCTTTTGCTTTTCTTTTTTCTTTCTTTTTATGGCATTTGTTAAGGGCTTAGTATATGCTAGGCACTGTACTAAGTGCTGGAGTAGATACAAATGAGTTAGGTCAAGTCCCAAGTAAGTAGGAGAAAAAACAGGAATTGTTTTTGATAATATTGATAATATCATTGATTGATTGACTGTGTCTAGTATACATCAAGAAGCATTCTTTTATGGTGACTAATTGCCACCAGGGAATTAATTTATTGCCACTTGCCTGCTGTGTGACCTTGACCAAGTCACTTGTTTGTGCCTTTGTTTCTTAATCTGTAAAATGGAGATTCGCTATCTTTTTTTTTTGGTATGGCATTTGCTAAACACTTACTATGTGTCAAGCACTTTTCTAAGTGCTTGGGTAGATAAAGTTAATCAGGTCGTATGCAGTCCCTGTCCCATTAAGGGGCTCACAGACTGAGTAGGAGAACAGATACTGAATCCCCATTTTGCAGTTGAGGAAATTGAGGCACCAAGAAGTTAAGTGGTTAAGTGACTTGCCCGAGATCACACAGGAGACGTGGCAGCGAGAGGATTAGAACCCAGGTCCTCTGGCCTGAGGTCCGGGCTTTATCCATCAAGCCATGCTTCTTATCCATTCTCCCTCCTACTTAAACCATGACCCCGATGTGGGACAGGGACTGTGTCTGACCTGATTATCTTATGTACCTCAGTGTTTAGTGTAGTGCTCAGCACATAGTGAGCATTTAGCTAAAATGACTATTACTAGTATAATATTATTATTATTATCAACTTCTTCACAATGCAGCCTGGCACAGTGGAAAGAGCATGGGCTTTGGAGTCAGGGCTCATGAGTTCGAATCCCAGCTCTACCACTTGTCAGCTGTGTGACTGTGGGCAAGTCACTTAACTTCTCTGTGCCTCAGTTCCCTCATCTGTAAAATGGGGATGAAGACTGTGAGCCCCACGTGGGACAACCTGATTCCCCTGTGTTTACCCCAGCGCTTAGAACAGTGCTCTGCACATAGTAAGCGCTTAACAAATACCAACATTATTAACATTATTATTAATGCTAATTTTAGCTATGTATCACACAGCGGGTTACGGGAAGGAAGAATATGTCTTTCATATTCTCTTATCACCCACACACACCCTTTCTGCCTCTGGTCTTTTCCACACCTCTCTCCTCAACTGTGGAAATTGAAAATTGCATAATCTCCAAAACCCAAACAATAAATGACTGCCACAAATTGTTAAGAAACCACCTTTATTGAAGGACTGAACAACGCTCGATCCCAGAATCAGGTCGGGAGTTATCACAGCAGGTTCGACTCTCCCACCTGCCTGCCCGGGTTTTTTTCTGGCCTACGAGACTGTGAGATACTCAAAGGGGCAAGTCAGCTGCATCCCCATGAAATAGGTTTGTGCAGAAAAAGGCAGCTATTAAGAAACCTCTTGGCAAGCATCCTCTACCTACAGGTTGGTGTAGTTCTTACTAAGTCTGCTCCGGACCACATTTCCGGAGTCAGCCCATCGTATTTATTGGGCGCTTACTGTGCATGAAACACTGTACTAAGCACTTGGGAGAGGACACTAGATCAATAAGCAGATTCATTCCCTGCCCACAACGAGCTTACGGTCTAGAGGGGGAGACAGACATTAATAAAAATAAAGGAAAGGAGAACTGAATCCCAGTGCTAATGTTGACTGGAGTAGGTTAACGTGAGCTAACTTTGCAACCTGTTGCCCTCTCTGTCCCTCCTTGCTCTCAACTGGCAGCGAAGCAGAGTGAGTGGCATGGTGCAAAGCAGTAGTGCCATAACCAACCCCCTACTGCAGATCCTCAGTCCTGAAGTGTCAGGTCCTCCGCCTCATTTCTAGCTGGGAGACTCTGAAATCTCTCCCCTATATTTGTGCTTACAAGGCTAGTCACTGCAACACCAACTCCTGCATGTGGTCATGCTCGCCCACTCTCTGAGCTCTTCTCTTTATACAGAGAAGCAGCATGGCCCAGTGGAAAGAGCAGAGACCCAGCAGTCAGAGGACTTTGGTTTTAATCCCCGCCCTGCCACTTTTTTTTTCACGGTATTTGTTAAGCGCTTACTATGGGCCAGGCACTGTACTAAGTCTGGGGTAGATACAAATTAATCAGGTTGGACACAGTCCCTGTCCCATATAGGTTTCATGGTCTTAATCCACATTTTACAGATGAGGTAACTGAGGCCAGAGAAGTCAAGTGACTTGCCCAAGCTCACATAAGAGACAAGTGGTGGAGTCTGGATTAGAACCCAGCTCCTTCTGAATCTTAGGCCGGGGCTCTAGCCACTAGACCATACTGCTTCTCCTTTGCCTGCTGTGTGACTTCTGCTTCAGTTCCCTCATCTTCAGATGGAAAACACAACACCTGTTCTCCCTTCCCCCATAGGTATAAGCCCCATATGGGACAGGGACTTTCTCTCACATGACTGTATTGTATTAGCCCAGCATTCAGTACAATGCTTAACATACAGTAAGCCCTTATATTATTCAACTTCCTTTCACCTCACTAATGACTTTGCCAAAGAGTACTCTTTTTCCTTCATGGAAGGAATTTTTGTTCATTTTCACCTAACCGGGAAAACCACAATGTTGAAACAACAATAAACAGGAAACATTGTTTCCCAAAATGTACTCAGACAGCACTAAAGTCCCAATTTAATCGGCCCTTTGAAAATTTACTCTGCTTGTTCTAGTTTCTAAACCTGTGTAGCCATTTATAGTTTAACAAAGCAAATCAAAGGCATCTAATGACAATGCCAAAATTTTCTCTTCACACAAATTCCTCTCTATGAAGCAAGATTCTAATTGCAATTTTCCTAGCCTTTCCCTTGGCCATGAAAGCCAAAACAAGTTTCCACCAGTGACTCAAAAGCAGACAATAGACTGGAAGCTCCTTGCGGGTAGGGATTGTGTCTACCAACTCTATCGCACTATACTTTTCCAAGTGCTTTGTACAGTGTTCTGCCCACAGTAAGCGCTCAATAATAATGATAGTATTTATTAAGCGCTTACTATGTGCCGAGCACTGTTCTAAGCAATGGGATAGATACACGGTTATCTATCAGGTTGTCCCACGTGGGGCTCATGGTCTTAATCCCCATTTTACAGATGAGGTAACTGAGGCACAGAGAAGTCAAGTGACTTGCGCAAAGTCACACAGTTGACAAGTGTGTGAATGACTGAATGACTGAATGAACGAATGATTCCCAAAAACAACTCCGAATTCTACAGTTCACTACTCGCATGTAAAGGAATAAAATACCTTACACTTTTTCTTTAGCTTTCCTCACATTTATTTTTGGCTGCCAAGAAAAACCTTAATTATAAGTAGAGAACGATGATTTTTTTAAAACAACCGTTAACACATTAGTAGGATGCAGTTGCCTTCCATGGGCAAAACAGAAAAAGAAAACTTAATGAAGGTTTAAATCAGTTAAACTAACTTTTAGTGAATGATTATGCTTCTAAAAATAGCATATAAATACACTACTTTTGGAAGCTATTTTGAAATGATATTTATTGACTACCAAATTCTGGGGAAGATGCAAGCTAATCAATCAGGTTGGATGCAGTCCATGTTCATTCAGTCATATTTATTGAGTGCTTACTGTGTGCAGAGCACTGTACTAAGTGCTTGGAAAGTACAATTCAGCAATAAATAACCCATATGGAGCTCACAGGCATAATCCTCATTTTACAGATGAGGTAACAGGTCCAGATAAGCAAAGTGATTTGCCCAAGGTCACACAGCAGACAAATGACTGAGCCAGGATTAGAACATGGGTCCTTCTGATTCCCGGAACTGGGCTCTAACCACTAGGCTAAGCTGCTTCTCTACCACAGCTTCATGTTTATGCATCAAACATGAGTCTACACAGACAACATGAGAGATAATTAGCCAAGTTGAAAATTCTGCCTTTGGTTTTCTCAAATATTAGTGATTTTCCCTTGACCCTCCTCAATCCTTGAGGGCTCCATAAGGGCAGGAATTGTTGTATTCTCCCAAGAGCTTAATATAGTGCTCTATTCACAACAGGCATTTAATAAATACAACTCATTGATCTCCACTCCACCACCATCATCATCATCATACTATTCGATAAGTACCTACTGAGCACAGAGGACAGTAACAAGAACTTCGAACAGTCCAAGAGAAGCAAGATGACCTCGGAAAAGGACACAGATATTCATTCCGCACCAAAAAAAGGGATTTCTCATGTTGAATTTAGCCCTATCTTTTATTCAACTGCAAAGTTTATAGCTGCTTCCAAACTAAAAAGCTGTTCACACCAATTCCTATAAGCCGAAAACTCTCTTCCAGTTTTGCATATGAACAAGAGTCTGTAAGTGACTGAATCATTTAATATCAACTTGAGCCGTGAACATTTTTAATGCTTTCAGACGCCCTCTCCTTTCCATCCTTTTTGCTTTCTGCCTAAAATGAAACAGGCTGTCACCTCCCACAGCTTTCCACCACCTTCCCAAAGCCAATCTCTGATCTGAGTTTACGGCCGGACCAACTCCCATCCCACCTCAGAAGGCGTGCGCTCACAACTTGTGCGGGCAACAAAAATCCGCAGGAGAAAATACAGAAGAAACGGGTGTTTACGAAATGCCGGCAGGAGGAACACCTTAGGAAGAGGAAATGCTGCTTTAATGAGGGCTGTGAAGTGGTTGAATAAACGCAGATGTCTGGACTTGGGCTGTAGGTGAGCATAACACATTGAGATTCTATCCCCAATGCCTCTCTAGTCTGACCGTGAATGCTGACTTAAGCATCATTTGGAAATGTCCCTTTCTATCATAACAGAGCGGGGCCCAGATTAGTAATGAGTACATGAAAAAACATTCTGTTGAGCCACAAAAATAAGAAATGATGTGCTAGAGACAAGTGTATACTAGTGACAGGGAAGGAAACCGCATGGAGACAGCTGAGGGCACTCAAGAATATTAAAATTCTCCCGTCTCCTCCGCCAATCCATATACACACTGCAGTGGAGGGGGGAGGACTAGCTGCGAGCCGGAAAAACTTGTCACCCAGGCAACATGTGGGACACATGATACATGCTAAATACCACTAAGCACAGGTGACTGTCACAGTCCAACAACAACAAATCTAATGGCAGTAATGAAGTGGTCCCCTTCTCATTTTCAATTCATCAGAAAAGGGATTTGTAAGTATATTTTTGTTGCAGCTAAGCTGTTGGTTTGGAGAGTTGTAACCTTCTCTTCTCACTGGAACTGTCTCTGAGAAACAGCATATCCTAGTGGTTAGAGCAAGGGCCTGGGAGTCTGAAGGACCGATGTTCTAATTCTGGTTCTGCCACTTGTATGTTGCGTGAACTTGGGCAAGTCATTTAACTTCTCTGTGCCCCTGTTACCTCATCCGTAAAATGGGGATTAAAACTGTGAACCCCTTGTGGGACAGGGACTGTGTCCAACCTGACAAACTTGTATCTATCCAGGGCTTAGTACAGTGCCTGGCACATAGTAAGTGCTTAACAAAGACCATAAAAACAAAAATAAAAACTCCTTCCTTCTTCACACCCGGCAGACCACCGCTCTCCCCATCTTCAAGATCCTTGTGAAATCCTACCTCCTCCAGGAGGCCTTCCCTGATTAACCTTTCATCTCAGCCACCTCTTTCCCCCTTCCCCCTCTCCACTACATCTGGATGGGAAGTGCAAGTAGAGAAAGTTCAAATGGCAAGGAAATGGAGGAAGAGTAAGAATTAATTAGATTTATTGAGCGCTTACTGTGTGCAGAGCACTGAACTAAGTGCTTGGTAGACAGATTTCCTGCCCACAGAGATGTGCTTTGCCTTTAGGCAAAGACAATGAGTGAACTTGAAGAAATAGAGAAGAATCTTAATGTGGATCCAAGTGCAAGGTATTGGAAAACCAGGGAAAGATTGACATGGTGGAGGAAAAGGCCAATTCAATTTGATTGGCGAAGAAGACCAAAAAGGCTCTAGTTGTTAATATAAAAGTCACAATCCACGATGGAAGCAAACTGGAAATTTGAAGCTACTGTGTAGAAAGGAGCAGCAGAAGCCAGCAATAATTGTCTTTGATAGGAAATGAGGGGAAAAGAAAGCTAATTTCAAGACTCTAAATTTCATAACAAATGGAACAGAACACTTTGCAGAAGTGGCAGAAGGGAAAAGAGACAAGAATCAGGAGAGAAACTTCCTCCCTTAATGCCCTTGGATTTTTTTAATATTTACTACAGCCAGACACTTACTACTACCTTAAGCAACATTTGTCCATTATTGATCCCATCTCAGAGCACTGTCTTAGAGCTCAGAGAGACTGCCATATAACATAGGCTCAACAGCCCCTTAAAAGCACTGTGGCTGAGTGCTTCCTGTTATCAGGAGAAGTAGTGTCCCCTAGGGCCTGGGAGTCAAAGGGCCTGAGCTTTAATCCCAACTAGGCCACGTGTCTATTGCGTTATCTTGAGCAAGCCACTTCACTTCTCTCTGCCTCAGTTACCTCAACTGTAAAATGGGGCTTAAATCCTCCTCCCTTCCTCTTAGACTGTCAGCCCTATATAGGACAGGGACTACATACAACCTGATTAAGTTGTATAATAATGTTGGTATTTGTTAAGCGCTTACTATGTGCAGAGCACTGTTCTAAGCGCTGGGGTGGATATAGGGTCATCAGGTTGTCCCACGTGAGGCTCACAGTTGATCCCCATTTTACAGATGAGGGAACTGAGGCACCGAGAGGTGAAGTGACTTGCCCACAGTCCCACAGCTGACAAATGGCAGAGCCGGGATTCGAACCCATGACCTCTGACTCCCAAGCCCGGGGTCTTTCCACTGAGCCACACTGGTATCTACCCCAGTGCTTAGAACAGTGATCAGCACATAGTAAGACTCAACAAATACCATGATTTCCAAGGAATCAGGAGACTAGGAAGCATCCCTTCTGGTTTCCTTTCTAGCTCAGTCTTTCTAGCTCAGCTCCTAGTTGTCCCTACAGTAGGTGCCATTAAACTGACTGGCCACTAGAAAAGCTCAGGTTTGGTACCTCAGAGAGAGATCTGATTGAAAAGGATGTGGACTGCATGACAAGAGGAGTGTGGGAGACAATGTAAATGGAAATCACAAGCTGAAAACCCAATTTTCACCCCTCACTGTCATCACTATTTCTTCCTCTCACTAGAAAGAGCTAAAGACAGAAGCTGCAGAAATTCAAAACAGAGTCACTATGGGAAACGCCCGCTCATTGATCTCTATCTGCAGCAATTTTACCTGACTTTCCAATAATTCATTTTCTACCTTTTCCCCTCTCTTGTGAGCATCAAGGATGAGGAGGAATTTTTTTTTTTAATTTTTCCAATAATAAGAATGTCGTCCCCTTTTTGGCAACTGCTCAGGCTATAGGAAAAAAAAGGATATTTGGAACGTGTCTACCAACTCCATGGCTTTGTTCTCTCCCAAGAGCTTAGTACAGTGCTCAGCACACAGTGAGCACTCAATAAATAGCATTAGTTGATTAGCAAATGCAGAGCTCCATAATTCAACCTTAACATAGTAATTACATAATGATGTAAGTAATTAACTTAACATAGGCTTTTAGTAGGACTTGATTCAATTTACTGGGTAAGTGACTTCATCCTCCAATTCAATATTCCTTTAGGGAAGGAAAGGAGAGAAGTCTATGGAGATCACAGAGATTTTAATCATTTTCACAGATTTTATGGCAAGCCATCTTTTTGGCATAAATTAAACCATCCTAATGGGAAGTATAGTTGAAGCCAAACACAAGGGAAAGGCAGACAGGGGAAATGAGGGTTAAGTCAGGGAAGACCTCTTAGAGGAGACGTGATTTTAGGGGGGGTTTTAAAGGTGAGGAGAATCATGGTCTGTCATCTATGAAGGAAAGGGCAGAACTAGACCTGAGGGAGGATGTCACTGAGTTAATGCTGGTTCATGCTAAGCATCAAATACTGTGCTAAGCATTAAATTAGATACAAAACAATTAGATCAGACACGGTCCCTTTCCCACACGGGGCTACAATCCAGAGAAGGAGAGAAAGCAAGTCTCATATCCCCACTTGCTGATAAGGAAACCAAGGCCTGGAGAAGTTAAGTGACTTGCCCATTCAAATCCCAGAGCTGGAATTAGAAACCAGATCTTCTAACTCCCCGTCCTGTCTTCTTTCTACTGGGCCTCACTGCCCCTAATGCTGCTCTGCGGTATTTACTTATCAAGTCAAAGAGAAGGAAGCATTTTGGATTTTGCCACCCTAAATCTATGGATGATCTTCCCCCATTCTCCAGGGTGACTATAAACATCTGCAAATTTTAGCCCTGATGAGTGATACTGGCTCAGTGAGCTAGCCACGATATCAGTATCCTCAACTGCAAAGTGGAGATTCAATCCCTAGACTCCCTCCTACTCCAACTGTGAGTTCCCATGTGGGACAGAGACTGTGTCCAACCTGATTAATTTGTATCTACTTCAGTGCTTAGAACAGTACTTGACCCAAAGTAAGCACTGAACAAATACCATAAAAAAAGAGAATTTCCAAAGTGCATTGTTTGTCTCTCAATTTTCTACCTCCCGCACTATCCCCCCATGAATTATTTATCTCCAGGGAGCTAGAGAAAGCATTATTCCACAAGTTACAGTAGCCAAGATTGGGCATGTAACAAATTGATGAGCCTTTCGTCTGCGAACTGAACAATGAGTGATTGCCAGCCAATCAGGTGGTGCTTCTTGGAACCCCCCCCCCCCACACACACACACACACAATTTGGCAAAACACAGAGACACAGAACAGCAAACATGCTGATGAAATATTTTATCAGGCCCAACTGGTTTCCTCAGTAAGAAACTGGCAACCACACCTTTCTGCACCAGGTAATTCTTCCCAAAGAAGTTTCTCCAGATACAAACTACGTAGGATTGTTTAGGCTGATCAGACTGATCAGATCCACCTGAGCAAGCCCAAGCCCCTTTTTTTCATGGTATTTGATGTGTTTATTATGTGCTAGGCACTGTACTTAGCACTGGGGTAGATACACGATTATCAGGTCGGGCACAGTCGTTGTCCTGGCATGGGGCTCACAGTCTTAATCTCTATCTCATAGATGAAGTAATTGAGGCACAGAGAAGTGAAGTGACCTGCCCAAGGTCACATGGCAGACAAGTGGTGGAGCCAGGATTAGAACCCAGGTCCTTATGACTCCCAGGCCCATGCTCTATCCACTAGACCACACTGCTTCTTTCTTGGGAGTGTACTAGATAACAGAGTTGGTAGACACATTCCCTCCCAACAATGAACTTGCAGTCTAGAAGGGGGTGACAGACATTAATATAAATAAATTAGGGATATGTACATAAGTGCTTTGGGCTGAGGAAGCGGTGAAAAAAGGGAGCAAATATAAGTGTAAGGGTGACAGAGAAGGTTATGGGAGAAGAGGAGATGAGGGCTTAGCCAGGGAAGCCCTCTGGGAAGAAATGTGCTTCAAAAAGCCTTCGAAGTTGGTGAGGGTAATTGTTAGATATGAAGAGGGAGGGCATTCCAGGCTGTAAAGGCACATGCCGTCGAGTTGCCCAGATTCCGGAAAAGGAAGCAGACCACGCCAGTCAGGTTTAGTGAGATCTATAGAAAAGTGGTTTATTTGGGGAAGTTACTTACGGGACAGCCCTGGGTGGCGGCAGGGCACAGGAGACACACCACACCCCGCCTAACTAGAGCCACCTCCTTATATGCCACATGACATCACTACAGAAGCAAAACAGCTTAGATAAGGTGTTTACCAGCTCGATCTGCGCAGGTCCAGGTCACATACCATAACCACGAAAACACAGCCTTGGTCTTGAAACTCTGGCGGGTCAGAGCCGGGGCACAACGTCCCCTACACAGGCCAACAGCAGGATGTGGGCAAGAGGTCAACGATAAGATAAATGAGCCTGAGGTACAGCAAGTAGGTTAGCATTAGAGGAACCAAGTGTGTGGGCTGGTTTGTATTGGGAGAGCAGCGAAGTAAGGTAGTAGGGGACAAGGTAATTGAGGATATTTATCCTCCCCATCAAGGGTATTCATTCAATAGTATTTATTGAGCGCTTACTATGTGCAGAGCACTGTACTAAGCGCTTGGGATGAACAAGTCGGCAACAGATACAGTCCCTGCCGTTTGACGGGCTTACAGTCTAATCGGGGGAGACGGACAGACAAGAACAATTACCCACTGGGGACTGTCATGACACAGCTCATTCTTTTCATTCTTCAGAACTTTTAATCAAGCAATGGGGTATTTACTAAATGCCTTCTGTGTGCAGGGCATCACCCAAGCACTTCACGCAATCGGGTTAGGAGACACGATCCCTGCTTTCAAAGAGCTTACAATCCAGCAGGGAAGACATCCTCATCTGTAAAATGGGGAGTAAGACTGTGAGCCTTATAATTGGACAGGGATCCTGTTCTAACCTTGTATCTACCTTGTATCTACCCCAGTGCTTAATACAGTGCCTGGCATAGAATAAGTGCTTAAAAAATACCACAGTCACAACAAACACCAAAAAAAAAAACCCAAGGCTAAAATAAATTGGAGATAGGAAGAAGCCACAGATTATAAAAATATGTGCTGAGGTGGGAGATAGTATGCAAGTGTTTATGTGATATGGAAACATGATATGGCAGAGGGTGGGAGATTCAACAGGGACGGTCTTCTGGAGGAGGTATGATTTCAGAAGAGCTTTCCCTATCTCCACCTTTTGGTAAAGAAAGCCATAAAAAAATCTGGTGGCTATGCCTTTTTCCTTTTTTGATAGTATTTATTGAAATCTTATGTGCTAAATAGTGGAGTACTTAAGTCACACAGGACTCAGAGTCTGAGAAAGGAGGGAGAATAGATATCTTCTCTCCAACTAAAAAAGAGAAAACTGAGGCCTAGAAAGTTTAAGCAACTTTCTCAAGGTCACAGAGCAGGGCAATGACAGAGCTGGGATTAGGACTCCTGGTTCCCAGTCCCAGGTTCAATCAAACAGTGGCATTTACTGAATGCTTACTAAAATAAACTATGCCCCCTGTCCCTATTCTTTCATTCATTCACAGGTATTTATTGAGCACTTACTGTTTGCTAAGCACTGTACTAAGTGCTTGAGAGAGTACAATACAACAATAAACTGACACATTCCCTGCTCACAACAAGTTTACAGTCTCTCTCCACAGTGTGAAGCATCCTTAGAGGATCAATACAGCATTAAAGTTTAAGCTCCTTGTAGGCAGGGAATGAGCATTTGGCTTCTGCTGCACTTTCCCAAGTGCTTAGTACAGTATGTTGCATTCAATAGGTGCTCAAAAAATATTACTACTACAACTTCTAATGGAACTTGAATTATTCCGTCGACAAACATTTTTTTTTCATAATGCTACTAATCCTGCGATAAGACTAAGTATCATCATAGATGCTTTTAAGAATATTTTACTCTCCCAAGTTCTGAAATGATGAAAATCTTATGGAATTTGGCCCAAGACTTACCTCAATAAAGTAGGCTACAAATTATTTGGAGAGCCACAAATGAAATTACCTAAATTCCCCAATCTAAAGTGATATACCTTTACCACTGATAACAGTGAACGCAATTGTTATTAATCTATTGACTACCAAAGCATTGGAGGAGAGATAAAAGAAGAAATGAATTACCACCTAACAAATAAATGCATAGAGGACATGTATTTTCCTTCAAGCTACTGAATCCCTTCCTTGGTTGGCAAAATGCCCTTTAGGCCATGGCAAAACATCAGTTGGCAGCTTGCCTGGTGGCTTTAATGCATTTTCTAAAAGCCAACATTAAAAAAAAAAAGAACAAACAGACCATCTAAGATATTTTTGACTTGAGAGTGATGTGCACCTTCACTAGTTTGATGCAACAATCAAATCATGCTTTGGTTTAAACAGCTCTCAGGGGCCAGTAGAACAAAGGACTAGGGTCTCAATCTTGTTCTCACTTATTCGTTTGCATCCAAAATATTTCTAAATCTGGTTTTCTACGCTGAACCTTGAAAAACGACCATTGGTCAAGGCTGCCGAGAGAAGATTGCGTACTGTATTCGCTTGGGAGTAAAGTGTGATAGTTTAAATAAAACATAGGAGAATGAATCTTCTAGGTCACCAAATGAGGAAACATACCATTGATTTCTTTCCTTTCCTTGGGTTTGAAAGACAGATTATTAGGGAATTTAAGACCACAAAAGAATATCTGCTTAAATTTGGTTTCTGAGGTCTAATAAATGTGTTACTGGCCAGCGTTGTTCATCTGTGGAATAAGGCCAGTTTTCCAACTGGTTATTAGTCATCGTTTACAACTCTCATTATCGGAGGAGGGTTTGAATCTATTAACATCACGTGGCAAATCTAAGCCATCCAGTGTAGCTGTTTAATGAACAGCACATTAACTAATAGTAAAAACATATGGAAATAAAGAGGAAAATGTGAAAGAAGGATTTTGGAAAAGCTTGACAAAACTGAAAAAATACTTCCAGTAAAGAATCAACACTTTCATCTCTTCTTGCTGGCTACTGAGTTCAAGCTTCTTCCTAAAACAATATGCTTTGTTTATTGCACTGAATCATTAGCAGATGCAGAATTTTTGCAGGAACTCCTGGCAAGGAAGAGGAAGAGCAGATTCTGGCAGTTAAGGCAAAAGCATGATTTGAATGCCTGATAAAGCCAGGTTAGCTCAAGGTGAAGGGCGTGTCGATTCTGAGTTAAAAAGCGGCTTGGTCGCCCTCACTTGACTTTGCTCCAGAAAATATTTTAGTATGGAAAAGGAAATTCACATTTCCAGGCCCAATCTGCATCATGCTTCATGAAAACCACAGACTTCTTGAGAACCACGGACTCCGCAGACTTACAGTTTTAGCCGCAGTGATGGTGAGGGGGCTGGTTGCAGTGTGGGAGAAGCAGAGTGGCCTAGTGGCAAGAGCACGGGCTTGGGAGTCAGAGGACATGGGTTCTAAGCCCAACTTTGACACTTGTCTGTTGTGTGACCTTGGGCAAATCACTTAACTTCTCTGTGAAAAATGGGGATTAAGAACTGTGAGCCCCATGTGTGGGACGACCTGATTACCTTGTATCTACCGCAGCACTTAGAACAGTGCTTGGCACATAGTAAGCGCTTAACAAATACCATCATCATCATCATCATTCTCTGGGACTCAGTTACCTCATCTATAAAATGGGCATTAAGATTGCGAGCCTGATATGAAACAGGGACTTGTCCGTCCTGATCAACGTGGCTTAGTGGAAAGAGCCCGGGCTTAGGAGTCATAGGTCATGGGTTCGAATACCGACTCTGCCACTTGTCAGCTGTGTGACTGTGGGCAGGTCACTTAACTTCTCTGGACCTCAGTTACCTCATCTGTAAAATGGGGATTAAGACTGTGAGCCTCACATGGGACAAACTGATTACCCTGTATCTACCCCAGTGCTTAGAACAGTGCTTTGCACATAGTAAGCGCTTAACAAATACCAACATTATCATTATTATTATTATTATTACCCCAGCACTTAAAACCGTGCTTAGAACATAGTAAGCGCTGAACAAGTACCTAATTATTATTTAAACTGGCTTTCTCAGCAAGGATAATCTCAACATTTCACATATTTGCATGAGACTTGATTGTGAAAGATGTGATGCAATAATGGAAAGCAGCTTAGGGACTTTGGCACGGAGTTAGGGGAGTAGTCTTATTATGTATTCTAGAGAACACATCTCCTTCTGTGCATATATTATATCACTGCGAAGCAGCCTGGCCTAGTGAAAAGAGTGCAGGACTGGGAATCAGAGGCCCTGGATTCTAGGTTCAGCTCTGCCACTTATCTGTTCTGTGATCTTGGCCAAGTTGCAATTTCCCTGTGCCTCAGGCCCCTCAAATAGTCAACCATACCCATTTAGCACTTACCGTGTGCAGAGCACTACTAAATACTTGGGAGATTACAATATAACAGAGTTGGTAGACATGTTCCCTGCCCATCCAGCACTTAGAACAGTGCCTGGCATATAGTAAGCGCTTAACAAATACCATTATTATTATTAGTCATCTAGAAAATGGGGATTCAATAACTGTTCTCCCTCCTACTTACACTGTGAGCCTCGAGTGAGATCTGATTGTCTTTTCTCTACCCCGGTGCTTAGTACGGTGCTTGGCAAATAGTAGGTGCTTAACCAAAACCACAATCACTATTCTTCCCAAGGTGAACCAGAGCCTAAGGTAGTTAGGGGAGTGTAAACTTGAATTTCTTCCTCTATTCAATGGGGAGAAGTTACCTGCTTCCCTACATTTTTAGGCTATAAACGGTAGCCTGTAAGCCCCAGCCGGAGACTGTGAGCTCACTGTGGGCAGGAATACGTCTATTTGTTGTTATAGTGTACTCTCCCAAGTTCTTAGTACAGTGCTTTGCACACAGTAAGCGCTCAATAAATAAGATTGAATGAACGAATGCTCTGCACACAGGAAGTGCTCAATAAATAATGACTGAATGAATGAATGACTGTGCCTGATCTGATCACTACCAACTCTATTGTACTGTACTTTCCTAAGTGCTCAGTACAATGCTCGGCACACAAGAGGCACTTAATTAATACCACTGTTTGATTACCTTGTAATAAGTATGGCATTCATTATAAGCACTCCGTTCGACAAAAGGGACATTCTAACACAGGAATCACAAACTATCTTTTACCCTATTTACAGATGAGAAAACTGAGGTCCAGAGAGGTTAGCTGATTTGCCCATTGTGTCACATCAGGTCAGTAGCAAAGCTGGAACCAGAATAAAGGTCACCTGAATCCCAGACCCATGTTCTTTACATTAACCAACACTGCCCTGTGGCCAAGGAAACAGTGAAAAGCAGGGATCAGAGAGTCAAAATATTTCCACTCCAGGGCAAAACACCCATGGCTTCCACCAACCCCAAATTCACATTAATAAGGCCGGTGGATAGTAGGAAGGACCCTGAATTATTAAAAACACAAAAACTTTAAGACTTCTCTTCTGTTACTAGGCAACAGACCCTAGTTATGCTACTTCCCAGGGGTTTAAGCCAGACCGGAAAGTACTGGATTGGATGGCGAAACAAAGAGAAAAAGGATGCCATCAGATGACTTGTGCTTCCTTTTGGGAAGATGGCAAATTGGGCTTACCTAATTTCAGAAACTTGATGTACCTGAGGGAGAAAGAAAGAGATTCCAAGTGGCAAAATCAGCAGTTCTGGAATCTTAGTTTTCCACTTTAAAATATCAATACTCATTGAAAGTTTGAAATAGCCAGACCATCTTTTTGGCCTCTCCGGACAGGCTAAAGGAGGTTTTCTTGAAGAAGTTACCCGGAAACCTCCGGGTGAGGACTAAAACAGTAAATACCCATGGAGAGCAGGAGAACTTCAAAAACCAACCCCTGCGAAAAGCAGTGTGGTCTGGTGGAGAGAGCACAGGACTGGAAGTCAGAAGGACCTTGGTTCTAATTCTGGCTCTGCCATTTGTCTGCTGTATGACCTTGGGCACGTCACTTCACTTTTTTGGACCTCAGTTACCTCATCTGAAAATGGGGACTGAGACTGTGAGCCCTACATGGGACATGGACCGTGATGAGCATGTATCTACTCCCAGTGCTTAGTACAGTGCATGCCACATAGTAAGCACTTAACAAATACTACTGAAAAAAAAAAGCCCAAGAAGTTCAACAGGCCTCAGCTTTCAAAAATCCCACCTTCTCCAAGGCCAACTAAATTCAAGGCTATTGCTATCAGTAATAACAATTAATTTTTGGGGGGAAGCACTTAATAAGTGCCAAGCACTGTACTAAGCACTGGGGTAGATATAAGATAAGCAGTGTGGCTCAGTCGAAAGAGCACGGGCTTTGGAGTCAGAGGTCATGGGTTCGAATCCCGGCTCGGCCACTTGTCAGCTGTGTGACTTTGGGCAAGTCACTTAACTTCTCGGTGCCTCAGTTACCTCATCTGTAAAATGGGGATGAAGACTGTGAGCCCCACGTGGGACAACCTGATTCCCCTGTGTCTACCCTAGCGCTTAGAACAGTGCTCGGCACATAGTAAGCGCTTAACAAATTCCAACATTATTATAATCAGGTTGGACAGAGTCCCTGTCCCACACGGGAGTCCCAGTATAAGTTAAAGGAGTAGGATTTCATCTGTAAAAGATGAGGAAAGTATGGCTTAGTAACAAGCTGGGGCTTGGGAGTCAGAGGACATGGGTTCTAATCCAGGATCTACCACTTGTCTGCTGTATGACCTTGGGCAAGTCACTTCACTTCTCGGTGGCTCAGTTCCCTCATCTGTAAAATGGGGATTAAGACTGTGAGCCCCACTTGGGACACCTGATTACCTTGTACCTACCACAGTGCTTAGAATAGTGCTTGGCACATAGTAAGCGCTTAACAAATACCATCATCTTTATTAGGAAACAGAGACAAGGTCACATGGCAAACAAATGGGGGAGTTGGGATTAGAACCTTGGTCCTCTGATTCCCAGGTCTGGGCTCTTTCCACTACTTCCTTCCCTTCAGTACCTTTGTAGACCTTGGGCAAGTCACTTAACTTCACTGGGCCTCAAGTTACCTCATCTGTAAAATGGGAATTAAGAGTCTTATGTGGGTCAGAGAGTCTGTGTTCAACATGATTAACTTGTATCTACCCCAGTAATTGGCACATAGTAAGCACTTAAGTGTATTATTAATAATAATAATTATACTATTAATGATTACTATTACATCTCAGTCTGTTCATTCCAGCCCCTATCTTCATCACAGAAAGAACTTCACTCCCTACACTTGAATTTGAGGAATATGGTTTTCTGCAGAGCACCGAGTATTTTGCAGGACCTACTTCCTAAAGAAAATAAACTGGGATTAATATGACACCAAAATGCAACCAAGATGTTACATCTTAACATTTTCCATTTCATCTTACATTAAGCCACTGTGTGGGGGGGTTTTCCCCTGAGAGCCAAAGCAGATTACATTTTTCTCCCCAGTCTAATAAATAGTAAATATTTATTTGTTGACCTTTTAAGCGTGAAAAATACCAAAACCAGGCTTTCATAATAGTGGAAAAAAGGACCTTATCCATTCCACTGATAGACCCACCTCCCCTCTAGATGGTAAACTCCCTGTACGCAGAGAACATGTCTATCATCTCTGTTGTATCATACTCTCCCAAGCACTTAGTAAAGTGCTCTGCCAATGTTAAGTGCTCACTAAATACCATTGATTGATTGCTTTCAAAGCAAAACCAACTGGATAAAATGCAAGACGACAAAGAAACTGAAAATCTAAGGGAAATGTTCACAATTTTTGTCAGATGGGATCGCAAAAGAGTCCATTTGAAGGACTCTGAAAGAAAATTAGCTGATTTATCACACTGCTGAAGAGGATTCCAGTTATAAACAAACTATATAATTCATTCATTCACTCAATCCTATTTATTGAGCACTTATTGTGTGCTAAACACTGTACTAAGATCTTGGAAGAATACAATATAATAATAAACAGTCACATTCCCTGCCCACAGTGAGCCTATAGTCTACCCTCACCTCGTGTTGGGATCGACAGTTTTCATCGAGAACTGTGAGACCAGTAGACAAGGGTAAGACACAGGATGAGTGACTCAACAGTGGCACTTAATATTCTTTTCATTCCAGAGATTTTAAAGGGTTAGACTTTTCTGGACCACGGCAGTATGCCCTGACCTCCACTCCTCCTCAGCCTCACCTGTGGGCTGGAGGCTCACCCAGGAGAAGTGTCAGGGTGCCAGAACCCTAGTGGGTTGTGTAAAAAGGCTAACACAATCAACCTCACCCAGCAAAATGGCAGGAGGTGATCATCTCCACCTTCATGTTAGGCTGCTCTTATCATTAACCTGCTCTTCACTTCACAGTTTGGCTGTTGCAGAAAACAGGGAGGGAGATCATGCAGAGGGGATTGCTTGCTCTGTTGCTAGGAGAAAACACCCATCGCAGCCAACAACTAAATTCAACCAGTGAGATAGTTAGGAAGAGCAGCATTTGCTCCTGCAATTTGTCAGGACAATTGTGCCAAGCTCCATTTCCCCCCGTTCTTCCGATAATGAAGGCCCATTTTTGCAAATGACACCCATTCCCACCCCAATCCTGCTAAGGATCAGTAGGACAGCATTTTTCAGGGCATTCTGCTTTCCCGGTTTCATTCCCTCTGGCGGAGATGGAACGAGCAATTATTATTTTTTTATCTCCCCAAAGACAGGGGGAACCCAGTCATTTCATTACAAAGACTTGGATAGAGTTCTTGGTAGAAGGTCACCTGAAAACAGGTGGCAATTCTTCTTCTCTAATGGCATCATTGTTCCTACAAGGCCACTGTTCATTCAATAGTATTTATTGACCGCTTACTATGTACAGAGCACTGTACTAAGCGCTTGGCATTGACACTGAGATACCTTACTGCTCAGGGTCAAAGATCAAGACACCTAGATTATTTCAAGAAACTGGCTTTATTTTTACACACACACACTCACACACATATGCCCTGCACCTTTTAAATATTTTGCTAACATTTCACCCAAGCTCCAAGTTCCATGGCTTCCAGCTTGAAATTAATCACTGACACTTACTGCCTGTTAGACACTATACTAAGCACTTGGAAGAGTACAACACTAGCAAGAAACATGCTTTCTGTCATCAAGGAGCTTATAACCTAATTAAATTGGAACCCCTGAAGAACGCTTTTTGGCCATCTCAGTATCAGCAACAGTGACTCTGCTTTGGGACAAATTTCTTACTCATAATAATAGTAATAATAACTGTGACATTTGTTAAGCATTTAACTATATCTCAAGCACTGTTCTAAGTGATGGGGTAGATATAATCAGGTCCCAAATGGGCCTCACACTCTTAATCCCCATCTTGCATATAACGGAAGCGAAGCACGTAAAAGTTAGGTGACTTACCCGAGGTCACACAGCAAGTAAGTGGCAGAGCAGGAATTAGAACTCAGGGCTTCGGACTTCCAGGCCCATGCTCTTTCCCCTGGGCCCCGCTTCTTCCCATTTGGAACCAAAAAGGGCCAGAGATGAAGCCACCAAGATGGCAGCTCTACTTCTTGCCCTCTCCCATCAGAAACCATCCCCCGGGCCCCTATTATTCAACCTTATCTGACAGTCATATCTGACCGTCACACTCCTGACCTTCAACGCTTTATTGAAAGCACATCTCCTCCAAAAGCCCTTCCCTGACTGGCCCCTCATTTCCTCTTCTCTCACTCCTTCTGCTTCACCCTTGTACTTGGATCTGTGCCTTTGATTCACACCCTCCCTCAGCCCCACAGCACTTAGGTAGATATCTGTAATTCATATTAATGTCTGCCTCTCCCTCTAGACTGTAAGCTTCTTGTGGGCAGGAAATGCATCTTCCAACTCTGTTATACTGTGCTCTCCCAAACTCTGCACACAGTACGTACTCAATAAATACGATCGATTGATTGTAAAAGTGCTAAAGGTTTTTTAAAGTCTGCATCCTGCCCCACAAAAATCTAATTTTAAAAGCTTGTGAGAAATAATAGAAAGGATTTTCAAATACATTCCCACTAATTTCATTATGTTACATTGGCATTTCCTATTTCAAGTTGATATTTATAAACCTCTTCCTTAAATGAAAAGGATTTGGCATGGTTTAGCCTTGGCACTGTAATTACACTGTAATCATATTATTGCTTGCGCTTTAAAAAGTATGATTTTGACTAAAAGAAACTGCATGTTGCCGCAGATTATTTTTTTCCGAGTGAAGATATTTCGCATGAGATGCTACAGTAGAAGGGATCCCATATGTTCCCGCACTTCAGAGTATTCAACACAGGATCTGGAAAAAGTAATTTAATGAAGCTTTTCCCAAAATTGACTGCTCTGTGATCCTTAAAATATGCACATATTTTAAGAAACCAATAACCAGATAAACCCAATTAAGAAGCAGATAATTAAATGACTAACAAATGTTCGTAAATCAGGCTCAAATATACACAGCCTGATGCTTGCCAAGATTTTAGTGTTCGATTCATGTAAAAACACCTCATATACTTTAATCCTTGGATAATAAACCACATTCTAGTATATTCTACTTCAAGCAGCCTATGGAGTATTTTTAAAACTTTTTTAATTTCCACAATAAACAATTTTTTTTGGATGTAGCACTTATAGGTATGTCTTTATATCCATCATCTGCCTTTGTGTGTATATATGTAATTATATATACATATGAAAATGCAGTTGAACTTTCAATTATTTATTCTGATTATTGTCTCTCCTATTGAAGTGTATGCTGTCTGTGGCCTGGGAATATGGCTTGAGCGCCTAAATTACTTATTTATTGATATTAATGTCCATCTTCCCCTCTAGACTGTAAGCTTATTATGGGCAGGGAATGTGTTCACTAATTCTGTTGTATGCTACTCTCCCAAACACTTAATACAGTGCTCTGCTCAAAGTAAGTGCTCAATAAAAACGATTGATTCTTTTGTAGTTTCCCGAGTGCTTCGTACAGCATATGGTGCCCACTAATAATAATAATGATGGTATTTGTTCAGTGCTTACTATGTGCCTGGCACTGTACTAAGCACTGGGGTAAAATCAATTTAATTAGACACTCAGACTAGCGACTCATTGCTCAGACAAAGAGCCAGGGACCCCCTATGAGGACAGGAGCTCATATGTAATTAACTGTTTCAGGCAACCTAAGATAAATGATGCAGTGAAAATGGATGTTGAATCTGTTTAATCTTCTATACCACAAAAAATAAATCCTCTAAAACTCTAGATACTTATGCTCCTTGGGGGCAGGCATTGTCTACCCAATTTATTGAGTTGTTCTCTCCCAAGTGTTTAGAGCAATGTTCCGCACATATTAAGTGCTCAACAAATGTCCTCACGGATTCAGAGGTGCCTGGAACGCCACAACTATTTCACTGCTATCAAGAACATTTCACAGGCTACAATTTTGCAGAAGCTAATTCTACATAAGAAACTGAATTATCCTATGAATTTCTCAGTGAGAAACAGAGCATAGGCAAGGCAACAATTAGTTCTAAGAGGGCAAATTGACTTTCTATTTCTGTTTCCATTGATTTCGTGCAAACCCCATCCAGATCGGAATCAATATTTTTGCAAGTGCTGGCTGTCTTTCTCAACCTTTTTGGAGGCCTGTGAAGTAGTCAAGCAATCAGTGGCTTTTATTGTGCATTTATTATGCACAGAGCATTGTACTAAGTACTTGGGAGCATACAGTAAACAGAATTGGTAGACACATTCCCTGACCACAGCGAGCTTACAGTCTAGAGGACTGTTAACTTAAGAGTACCAGTAAAAGAAGTTTAAAGTAAACATATGGGTTTCTGTTTCCAGTAGTTTGATTATGTTCACCTAAGAGCAATGAAACGGGGCACTGCTTCCACCAACATCAGGAGGGTCAAAAAGAGACATGGATAAATTCGAAAATGGGAGGTTCATGATGGGTTACTAGAGGTTTTATGGTATTTGCGTGGGGAAAACAGCGCTGTTAGAAGATCAAGGAGGATTTAAGATTGTCATTAGCAGTACATTCATGGTTGGGTTATTATTACAGGAAAGATTAGTTATAATGAGAGATCTGGGGATGGATGAACTAGTGATCTAACCAGTACGACACTATCTATGGTCTTGTAGAGAAGAGAGTTTTTTGGTTGTCGGGGTTGTTTTTTTTGGGGGTGGGGGACGTGTTTGCTTGTTTTTTTTCCCCATTGCTATCCAGTAGTGTTTCACTGTTAAACACTTACCAAGTGCCAGGCACTGCACTAAGCACTGGGATTGATACAAGCTAATCAGGTTGGACACGGTCCATGTCCTACATGGGGCTTATACTCTTAATCCCCATTTTACAGATGAAGTAACTGAGCCACAGAGAAGTTAAGTGACTTACCCAAGATCAAATGGCAGAATAGACAACAGGCAGAGCCGGGATTAGAACCGAGGTTCTTCTGACTCCCAGGCCCGTGCTCTACCAACTAGAATCCGTCATATTTAGTAAGTGCTTACTCTGTGCAGGGCATAATACTAAATCCTGGGTGGGGAGAAGAGGGCCCAATATAATGGAGTTGGTAAACACATTCCCTGTCCACAGCGAATGGTGGGGATAGAGTTTCCTGGTAGGGTCTATTTTCATAAGATGCATAATCCGTGGTCAGATCAGTGATCCAGTCTTCCCAGGGGTCCTTCTCCAACTGTGGCAATAGGTTTGCCTGGAGGAACAGTAGGATGATTGGCCTAGATCATAACCAACCTGGTGATTATGGATGGTGAATGCCCCTAACTTTCCCTCCAATTCGCTCAGAGGCCCTCTCATCTTTGAACTCATTCGTAAGAACACAGTTATACCATCATAAGCTCCTTGAGAGCAGGGATAAGCCCCACAAGGGACCAGGACCATGTTGACTGCCACCTGTATATTCTCTCCCAATTCTTAGAACAGTGCTCTGCGCACAGTAAGCACTTAATATTACCAGTACTACCAACAACTCGATTGTACTCTCAATAAACAAGTGCTCAGTAAACACCATTAATTGGTTGATGAGTTGTCTGTGGTTTGACATTACTATTAGTGAAGCACAGGCCTCGGAGCCAAAGGATCTGGGTTCTAATCTGTCTCTGCCACACGCCTGCTCTATGACCTTGGACAAGTCACTTCTCTGTGCCTCAGTTTCCTCACACGCATAATGGGGATTCAAATCCCATTCTCCCTCCTACTTAGACTGAGAGCCACATGTGAATCAGGGAATGTATCTGACCTGATTAACTCGTATCTACCCCAGTGCTTAGAACTGTTCTAGACACATTGTAAGTGCTTAAAAAGTACCGCAAAATGCTTATTAGTACAGCTAACGATCCCTTCCACACTGTAAGGGTAAAACTATCTACCCCTTGCTGGGCTACAGAATTGGCTACCTTCCATTCCATTTTCATTTATCTCTGTGATGCAACATTTTAGAGGTCAAAAAGTCACCCATTTTGTAATGGCTGTACACCAAGTCTGTCTTCTACTGTGGGTCTCCCAACTGTCCACAGTTTGGCCACACCCCCTGAGGTTGCTTCAGTGCATCTTTTAAGCATTTCTCTGGGCCTCCCTGTTTATAATCCTCACGCTTCGGCATAGCCCCGAGCAGCTGTTTGGGTATCCAGGTATCCACTCTCTTCCCATTCCTGAAGACACTGACATGACAGATATTAGCTTCAGTCAGTGAAATGGCTGCATTCCAGCAAACCTCATTATCTGAGGTCTTATCTTTCCATCCAATGTTAAGTTCGGCTTGATGGAACTTCTCTAATGGACCCACTTTAACCTTTCTGAACGTAAGCAACAAGCCCATGCTGGCTCAATTTCATCTACAGCATTGAAAGTCTTCACGTGGAGTGACCGTGTTGTGGGCTGAGAGTTTTCTTTTGGCAATATCTCCGGGCCATGTTTCTCCATGGGCATTCCAACACAAAAAAAGGCAGGCTGACATGGCTAGATCCAGAATGGTGTGGACTACGGCAACATTAAAAAAGGTCTGCAGAAATATTCCCATCTCCAGCTTATCCCAAGAATTCAGCTGAAATTTTCAGCTTTTTAAATCATCTTTACCCTGCCTCCCGCTCAGCACATACACATTTCCCTCCCTCCACCCTTCCTTCCTTAGGAGACTACCAGACAGTTCCCAGAGCCCTCTTGAGTTGACGATAAGACTTGATCCAGAAAAACAAACAAAAAAAACTAACACAGATGATTCTTTTTCCACAAACTCAATGTAGCAGGCATCTCCTCCAACTCTTCCGGGCAGAACCGTGACAAAATTTTAGTGTCCTGGGTCCCTTTTGTCAGTCTAAAGATGATATGTCACATCTTTACATAAACATCTTAATAATCGAGATTCATATCTCCTGACGTTTACGCCATTTCATATGGGGTCTATTAACTTTCTATTCATTTTTCTTCTAAACTATGTTCGGTTTGCTTACGGCATGTTCACTGTGTCCACAGGAAACTGTTAAACAAATGCAAGATTCTGGTGTTTGAGCTGCAACAAGTACAACTCTTGCCTTGGAGATTTGCTAGAAAGGTAAATCCTACCTAGAAACTTTCTTCCACCTCGTTTAAAGTGCTCATCTGCCTTACTCCAGAATTGTTAAACAAAAGAGTTCAGAGATGATTTTCAGAAAATTTAAATGAAGGCAAGGATTTTTTTTAATGTAACCTGGATAAGCAGAAGGTCAGCCAGTGACAGAGTTATCAATTTTTAATTCCACCTTTCCTCTGTTTTTACAGAATTAGTTTCATTGATTTTCACTTAGCAGAGCTTTTCTGCCTTCCAGGCAAAGAAAAATATTTCCCTGAAATCCTTATAAAATCTTTATTACTTATCCGGAGCTACACCGATTAGAGGAGAGAGTTTTAAGGAGCTCAGATTCCTCTACTCTGAGACCCTCTACTAAAGGAGATCTGTAAATGATGATGACAGTACGCAAGGACTGGGCATATAGTGCTGGTATGTTAAGCACTTACTATGTGCCAAGCACTGTACTATAAGCTGGTGTAGATAACAAGATAACCAGGTTGGACATGGCCCCTCTTCCACATTGGGCTCACAGTCTTAGGAGGAGGGAGAGCAGGTATCAAATCCCCATTTTACAGGTGAGAAAGCTGAGGCACAGAGAAGTTAAGTGACTTGCCCAAGGTCACAGCAGGAGAGTGGGAAAGCCAGGATTCTAATCCAGGTCCTCTGACTCCCAGGTCTGTGCTCTTTCCATTAGGCCACACTGCTCCTCTGAGATTTTATGAACAGAGATTAGCAACCTGCCAGGACAGCTGAAAGCAAACTTCCCCATTTCACTCCCACCCTTAAGAGCAGGGAACAAGTTCAACGTCCATTAGAATTACAGTGAGCACTCAGTACCTCACAAGATACTGTAAGCTCACTGTGGGCAGGGAATGAGTCTGTTTATTTTTATATTGTACTCTCCCAAGCGCTTAGTACAGTGCTCTACACAGAGTAAGCGCTCAATAAATACGATTGACGGACGGATAGCACTTAAAACCAACCCGGCTCTGCCCTTAGGTATATTTCCTTAGAGGGGAGGCAGAGTCCAATGTAGTTTATTACCCAGACTTCCTAAGACGTCTAAGCCACGGGGAAGAATCTTAACTGAAATGTGTCTTCATGTAACACTAATTTGTGTCGGTATTGCTGGACAGCTTATCTCAGGACTCACTCTGATTAACCTTTAATTCGCTCCAATAAATCTCTATTATCCCTGTCAGCGTTTTGAGAAATGTGATTGTTGATTAGCTTGAGCAAAACTGCAAGGGGATTTGCTACTTTCCCCATCCGAGGAGCTAGAGTCCGACCTGAACTTTAGATTCTGCCTGGGAAAAAAAACACATTTTAGGAGACTGAACTGCAAAGGCAGAGAGAATAAATGGCCTTTGCCTAAAGATTCCATAAAAGAATTGGGAAAAGGGACAGGAAATTCAACTGGACACAATGCAGGAAAGCCCCCTCTAGACTGGAAGCTCACTGTGGGCAGGGAATGTGTTTGTTATAATTTTATATTGTACTCTCCCAAGCGCTTAGTAAGTGCTCTGCACACAGTAAGCACTCAATAAATACAACTGACTGACTGACAGAGAAACTGGGAACTTCTTTCATTCGTCACTCATTTAGCTGTTGACACTTTCAACAGCTTCCGTTGAAAGACTGCCTATTTTCCCAACAAACACTCACACAACACACAGACCCTGGACAAGTCTTCCCAAAACACAATAATAACATTAATGATAGTGGTATTGGTTAAGAACTATATGCCAAGAGCTGGGATAAATACAAGTAAATCAGCTCAGACACAGTTTCTGCTCCTCAGAGGGCCAAAATTCTAAGTAGAATGGAAGAATGAGTACTGCATTTCCATTTTTACAGATTTGAAAACTGAAACACAGAGAAATGAATTGACTTGCCCGAGGTCACACAGCAAACAAGTAGCAGGGGCATGATTAGAACCCAAATCCTCTGACTCCCAGGCCCATGGCCTTTCTGCTAGCCCAACAGCTGCCAGAGGATACACTGTTTTCCTCAATATTGCTCTATCATAATGCTTTTTGCCAGCTGGGGATTAGGAATATATCTCTAACAAGTACACAGTGGGTGCCTTGCAGAGACTTTAATGATCTTTTACTGAGTGCAATGCCCTGTACTAAGCATGTGGAAAAGTACTTCAGAGACACAAGGTAGAGCCAGGACAGCCTACAAAAATCCAGAACAGATGTTCAGTCAAAGGCAACAGAATTTGAGCATTCTGGGCAACAAAACTGAATTTAAATAATTGTTTTTAAAGAATGAAAAATGAAAACCTCTTAAACATTTAGCAAGCCCTCTAACGGCAAAGAGAATCCCCACAAATTGCAAGCAGTCTGCTGTTTCCAAAAGATTCCCATTCTTAATCGTGACCGGCCTGAAAAATGAAAAAAAAAAAATCAGTTACTAATAATTATTGACCACCTACTGTGTGTAGAACATGACAGAATTAGTAAACATGAACCCTGCCTCAAGGAGTTTATAATTTAGAGAGGCAGACAATATAATATAAAGATATGTATATAATAATGTTGGTATTTGTTAAGCGCTTACTATGTGCCGAGCACTGTTCTAAGCGCTGGGATAGACACAGGGGAATCAGGTTGTGTCACGTGGGGCTCACAGTCTTAATCCTCATTTTCAGATTAGGTAACTGAGGCACCGAGAAGTTAAGTGACTTGCCCAAAGTCACACAGCTGACAAGTGGCCGAGCCGGGATTCGAACCCATGACCTCTGAGTCCAAAGCCCATGCTCATTCCACTGAGCCACGCTGTATATAAGTGTCCAGTGTAGTTTCTCACAATCTTGATTATTCTGGGAAAGCAAATCACATGGCATCAATCCTCCTATGTAAGATCTAAAGAGTTCAATTCAACCCAGCAACCTTATGACTTGGTAACCATGGTAAACCTTGCCAGTTCTTGATCACAACACCAATCGCCGGTAAGCTAAAACACAGATCTGCCCCAGGTCACAAGACAACGGCAAGCTGTACAATCCTTCCAAACCTCAGAGTCAATCGATAGCACTTCGTGAGTGTCTGCAGAGTGCTGGGCACTGGGCTAAGCACTTGAAAGAGAACAACAGTGGCAGGGAAGGCTTATGAGAGACCCTAACCGGTTCTCTTACTTACTCCTAAACGGGTTACCGTCTCCTTTCACACATCAGGTGAATATTCCTGTTTTGGGACCTCCCCTCATGCTGAACAGACAGTGATATTTAAAGGTCTCATATGCATGGGAGAAAAAAGGAATATATTGGTTGGGGGAAATAAGATAACACAACCCTGGATCAAAGAGTAGTAATGGCATTTACTGAGTGCCTTCTGGTGCAATGTCCTGTACTAGGGCTTTTATGGGGGGTGGGGGTGGGGTTGGTTTTGGTTTTGTCTTTTTTTTTACAGCATTTGTTTAGCCCTGTACACTGTACTAAGCCCTGGGGTAGATACAGGATAATCGGGTTGGACACAGTTTGTATCCCACGTGGGGCTCACAGTCCAAATTTCCATTTTACGGATGAGGAAACTTGGGGCACAGAGAAGTTAAGTGACCTGCCTGAGGTCACATAGCAGACACCACCGTGTCCTAGACACTCTGATGAGTCTGTACAATCAATCGAAGGCATTCAGACCCTACTGTGTGCAGAGCACTGTACTAAGCACTTGAAAGAGTGCAGTTCGATATAGTTGGTAGACTCAGTCCCTGCCCACAAGGAACTTAGATGGGCTAGTTCTGCAAGAAGCCAGAAGGGAACTGCTTTTCTGGAAATACAATAAACTGGGGGGAAATACAGTAAACTGGGTGGAGCTGAAAAGTGAGGTAAGGAAAGGGAAGAGAACAAGAGTGGAAGAAAGTGGGGGCTTAGGGAATGCAGGAGAATGCAAGATTCTTATCTAGTTTTTTTTTTTTAATGTTCATTCATTCAATCGTATTTATCGAGCACTTACTGTGTGCAAAGTACTGTACTAAGCGCTTGGGAAAGTACAATATACCAATAAACAGACATATTCCCTGCCCACAGCGAGCTTCTAGTCTAAAAGGGGAATGCTATGTTATTTAAGAGCTTACTATGTGCCAGGCACTGTACTAAGCACTGGGGTAGACCCAAGTTAGGTTGGAAACAGTCCATGACCCAGATGGGGCTGCCAGTCTCAATGCCCATTTTACAGATGAGGGAACTGAGGCCCAGAGAAGTTAAGTGACTTGCCCAAGGTCACACAACAGACAAAAGGCAAGAACTCAGGTCCTCCTGACTCTCGGGCCCATGCTCTATCCATTAGGCCATGCTGCTTCTAGTTCTCCCAACACTTCTTATTCTCTACATGCAGAGTCAAATAGCAACTCATGGTTCAGCCAAAAAGAAACACCTTACTGAACTGGAGGTGAGACTCCAATTTTCCTGGAAAAATAGGACCAGGCTCAAGGCCCAGAATTCCTGAGTTCGGTTCTGTGGACCAACTAGGAGGTTAAGGAATAATAGCCACACCTTAACCTGTTTGCTTCATCTGTTGCTCAGTAGGTACTTCCCTGATATTTCCACAGCGAGAAAGCAAGAACCCACTTGCCCTGGTGATCCATAAAGCTCTCTGTTTCCCTGTTACGGTCTGGGAAAGTGCCTTTTTTCTCTTTCCTAAGGACTTAGTGCAGTGTATCACACTCAGTAGATAATCAATAAATACCATTATTACTACTACTGATAATTTAGCACCTTAGCAATGCACTGTTTCAAGCAACTGGAAAGGATAAAGCAGTGATACACATTCCTTGCTTTACTATGCATTATAAAAATCTAATGCCATATTTGATATAGGAAACAAAATTTAGAAATGTTCTTAACGCTTTTTCAAATTATATTCAAACTTAGTCACAGCCCTAATGCATACACGAGTCTACACTTCCCAGAACATTCATAAAAAGGATATTTTTGATGGTATCTGTTAAGCTGGCCAGCAGCAGCATGGGAAAGAGTTAAAGGCGGATGATCTGGTGATCAAAACACTGATCAAAGACAGCGGCAGAAACTCCAGTTTTTTACTGTATAGAAGAAGGTAATGGTAATCCACTTGCAAATTTTTACCAAGAAAACTCTAAAGATACATATACCAGAATGCCTTTATGTTAGAAGATGGGACGTTATGAAGAGGGTGCATCCATGGAGGCGCTATGGGTCGGAAACGACGCGACAGCATTTGAAGATCTGTTACGCATTTACTATGCAACAAACACTGTTGTAGGTATGTTAATTGGGTCCAACATAATCCCCCTCCAGCATGGGGATCACAGTCTAAGCAGGAGGGAGAGCAGGTATCCCCATTTTACAGTTGAGGAAACTGAGGAACAGAGAAATCAAGTGACTAGCCTGTGGTCACATAGCAAGCAATTGGCAGGGCTGGGATTAGAACCCAGTCTTTCTGGACTGTCAGGCCCATGCTCTCTCCACTAGGCCATGCTGATAAGAAGGAAATCTGAAAGTATTACAGATCTACTGAGCAAATTGTTTTACATGCTTACAACTTTGGCTGTTTTTGTATTTTTGTGTATAAGTATATATTTGCTTTTCATTCGTTTTTGGTGCCTTGGCAGAATCTGTCATTTAGAAATATAGCTGTACCGCAGCACCTGAAATCAGATTATCATACCAGCATGCAGCTGACATTGATGAGATGCAGTTTTCAAAGGAAATATAGCAGTTTACACAGCGTTCCACTTTCATAAGCTTGGTCTAAATCATTTCAGTTTGTATCCATTTGTGCCTTGTGACCTACACTTGGGGGAAATAAAAATGTGTAGTTTTGTCTCGAGGTGGAGCTGTACCCACATACTGTTTGGTCCAGCCTGAGCAGTGTTCAAGACGGAAAGCTCCCTGTGGGCAGAGAATGCAACTACCAACTCTGTTATAGTATACTCTTCCAAGTGCTTTGTGCAGTGCTCAGCACAGAGTAAGCACTCAAATACGATTGACTCGGAATGCTCTTGGAAGAAAGCCTAGGGTCCACTTGACTGAAAGAGGAGAAAAAAAAGTTCTTCCCAGCCAACATTTATCAGTGGGCTACGAATAAACTACCAGGCAGAAACAGAAATAAATTACCAAGATGGAATGATCACTATCATCATCATTGTTAATGTTTAAACATCACCTCCCCTGGGGGTAACCCTCTACTAGATATTTGGGAATATATTGGGGAAAACTGAATTAAAGACATTTTTCCTATCCAATCTTCAGGCTATTTTTCAGTAACTGAAGCTGTGATGACAGAAATAACTATTTGAGTCAAGTTACACCCATTTTCAAAAATAATAATAACTAGTGAAGTAGTTCTTAAGTGCTCACTAGGTGCAAAGCACAGGGTTAGGTAAGAAACATTCATAATAGACACAATCCCTGTTCCACACGGGGCTCACAATCCAAGTAGAAAGAGAACAAGTATTTCATCCCCATTTTACAGATAAGGAAATTGAAACACAGAGAAGTTTAGTGACTTGCCCAAGATCACACAGCAGGCAAGTGGCAAAGTCGGGATTAGGACACAGGTCCCTCGACTCCCCAGTCCATGCTCTTTCCTCTTGGCATCACTGTTTCCACAAAATTGGTAAAATGATCCATTACATATTAGCAAAAGGTTTAAAATGCATCCACTGTTGATACTGAAACCAACAGTACTCAGGTTGGGTTTGAAACTTTGCCATATTTCTTAATAAAGGGCACTTCTCCGACTTGCTAAACCCCAAGGATCTAATGAGAACCTCGACGTGAATCAGAAAACTTTCATTCTATTGGTTCCTATTTTATTTAACTGATAACTTTGTTCATTTTAAACAACTTTTATACTGATTTCACTTCAAACAAACTGTTCAACCAGTCACGGGACCTGAACTAAGCTTGAATAATAATTGCTAAGCGCTTACTATGTGCCAGGCACTGTACTAAGCACTGGGGCGAATACAAGCAAAATGGGTAGGACACAAATCCTGTCCCATGTGGGGCTCAGAGTCTCAATCGCCATTTTTACCGATGTGGTAACTGAGGCAGAGAAAAGTGAAGTGACTTGTCCCAGGTCATGCTGAATTAGAACCCACGACCTTCTGACTTCTAGGGCAGTGGTCTATCCATTACGCCACACTGCTTCTCTTGAAGAACATAAACCATTTTCTGGGCCTTTAAACCAAACTGTTAGTCACTGTACAGGACACAAAACATACCGCAGGGACCTCAATTAAACTCAGCTGTGTTAATCTGTAATTGTAACTGTTGACATATTGCTCCCATGAGAAATGTGATTACCGTCGCTCATATTCACATGCATATGATGTACATATTTCAGAGAGCAATTATTTATAATGCATTTCATCTCTTTTTAATTCATAGATGACTTTGTTTGGGAGGAGTGCTATAGGGCTAGTTTTGACTTATGCTTTCAGCAAATCATTCCATTTTGTGTTGTCAGCAGTTATGCTTTTGCTCATTAATAACCTCAGAATAGGTCTGAAAGCTCACAGGTAATCAAAAGACCAATGAAACAGGAGATTTACCCTGGAGTTTTTTAAAATGCATTGACAGAAGGAGGAGGGAATTCAAAAAGAGTTCATTTAAAAGCTGAGACTTAGTTTACATGTAAGCAAGTTGTTCTCCACAATGCTCTAACGTGGAAAGATGAAGGCTGAGAGGAGGTAGGATGGAAGTTTGTCTAATCATGAAAGGTGGACAGAGCAAACACAGAATTGTGCAGCGTGGTGGCTTAGTGGAACGAGGCCAGGCTTCAGAATCAGAGGACATGGGTTCTAATTCCAACTCGGCCATTTGTCTGCTGTGTGACCTTGGGCAGGTCGCTTCACTTCTCTGTGCCTCAGTTAACTCACCTGTAAAATGGGAATTAAAAGTGTGAGCCCCACGTGGGACAACCTGATTACCCTATATCTACCCCGGTGCTTAGAACAGTGATTGGCACATAGTAAGTGCTTAACGAATACCATATTTTCCCTTCTAGACTCTAAGCCCATAATGGGCCAGGATTGTCTCTTTTCATTGCCGAATTCTATTTTCCAAGTGCTTAGTACAGTGTTCTGCACACATCTCAATCATGAGAATTACTGTTCACCAGATCTCAAACTAGGAGTAGAGGAGTTGGAAGAATTCCTAAGCAGTGATATCAGTGATACTGACTAAGCATCTGTGTGCAGGAAGCTCTACTGGGGGTTTAGGGGAGCATACAGAGGAAGTGAAAGATGGATATTAGATGCTGGAGAAGCAGCATGGTGCTGGGACAAGGGCCTGGGACTCAGAAGGTTATGGGTTCTAACATCAGCTCCACCACTTGTCTGCTGTGTGACCTCGGGTAAGTCACTTCATTTCTTTGAGCCTCAGTTCCCTCATCTGCAAAATGGGGTCATGAAGGGGCAGGGACTGTGTCCAAACCGATTTGCTTGTATCCATCCCAGTGTAAACACAGGGTAAGAACAGTGCCTGGCACATAGTAAGAGCTTAACAAATACAATCATTATTATTATGGAAAATGAGGGAGATTAAACTCCAACCAAGGGTTTAACTGTTAAGGAAAGAGACCACCACAATGGAGATTCCCTTTTGGGTCCCTGTTGCAGGCAGAATGACAGGCTGGACAGATCACCGGCCATCTTGCATCGAATAATTAAGCATCAACATATCAGAACCTAATGCTTGTTTCACGTAACTGCAAAAATGAAAATGAAAACTTCCAAGCCAAATGTGTAGGGGGGTTTCCTGAGCCAAATTCCCTCACCCGGCCCTTGTGTCTCTGTACCCAAGAGCTGCAGTTAGGTAGATAGCCATTCTCTAAGATTCAGAGAGGGTGAGCTCTGGCAACAGGCTAAATGCCTGCAGAGGGAAAACAGGACAGAAACACCACCATAGTCCTAAGGACCTCTAATTTAACAGATTAGGGAAGAAGGCTGGCAGCTTAACCTCTTTTTCAAATCCTGTCTTTCAACCGTGCATATTACTATGAAGAGCAGGGTGAATTAAAGTTATCAAATCCAATAAAACAAATGTTTTCCACACAAAGAAGAGGAACATTCACCTTAAGTTGCCTATCTCCTCCTCAATTCAGCCCAACATTCCTACAGAAAAGGGGATTCTCTAAGGACCCCATAATATTTGATTTAGCCCCTACTTTCTGGGCTATAGGCAATTTAAGGGAACTCTGTCTTACTACTATATTAGGGTAACAGTGTGGTCTAGGGAAAAGACCAGGGCTTGGGAACCAGAGGACCTGGGTTCTAATTCCACTCTGCCACTTGCCTGCTGTCTGACCTCGGGCAGGCCACTTAACTTTTCTGTGCTTCAGTTTCTTCACTGACAAAACGGGGAATCAACAGGTGTTCTCCCTCTTACTTGGACTGTGAGCATCATGTGGAAACTGATTATCTTATAGTTACCTCAGTGCTTAGTACAGTGCTTGGCACATAATAAGGACTTAACACATACCATAATCATTAGAATTATCTGGCATATTTAACGGGGCATCAGGGGTGCTCAGTGAAAGAGGTCTTACTGCAAGAGCCAAGGGTACATCAATGACTCCTAACAGACAATTCCAATAAAAGACCACTCTCCCCTTCATAAGGAATGGTCCTTTTTTTACGGTATTTGTTAAGTGCTTACTCTGTGCCAGGCACTGTACTAAGCACTGGGGTAGATACAAGATAATCAGGTTGGACACAGTCCCTGTCCCACGGAGCGCTCCCGGTTTTAATCCCCCTTTTACAGATGAGGTAACTGAGGCCCAGAAAAGTGAAGTGGCTTGCCCGAGGTCACACAGCGAACAAGTGGCAGAGCCAAGTTTAGGACCCAGGTACTCTGATTCCCAGGCCTGTGCTGCTTCCACCAAGCCACACTGTTTCTCTTGCTCCTCCCTACCAGAGAAAAGATGACAGTCTCGAACCTGAAAAAGGGTCCTTTTGCTACATATGGGTGAACATAGAATCAAACTACCTCTCTCCAGCAGGTCATACAGGGTCCCAGGGTGTCTGGCTCACAAATGGCTCCAAAGAAGCTTCTAGATGCAGGTAGACTAGGGCTTGGTGACATCCTCTATTGCACTGGGTGAGAGAGGGGCAGGGCTGGAAATTAACACCTGGCCACAGCTGCTGATTCCTTTCCATTCCTCTTGCAAAGGTGAGGCCCAAGAGCCAGTGCCCCGATGTACTCTGAGAAAGCCTGACTTCAAGCCAGTTAAAGAGCAAGAGAATAAATGACTTGCTCCTAATTCCCACTGGAAGCAGAAAAGTGAAAAAACCATCCCGGACATTGTATTTTACCAAGCTCAAGGTAAGCTTATGCCGGTTACATATGTATGTAATTGTGTCATACTATTTGCAGATTTAAGGATCCACGCAACACCGGGGATTAATTAACTTCCTAGCTGAAAAACAGCACTCTCCCAGTTTGGGGTTTGGCTTAAAAGATATTTGAAACAAACATCCAAAGCACTAATGCCTTCATGAAGTGTTTCCCTACACCCCGTTACAGCTTCTGCATTAGAAACAGCTGAGCAACAGATTTTTTAAAAAAACCAAAACCAAATCATAGGACATTTTGCATTCATTCCATTTGTAAACTAAACCTGCCTTTTAAAAATCAGTAATGAGGATCTTGACACTGAATCCACTTTCTACAAATGGAAGTTCCAAAATCAGAGCAGCTTGATTAGAACCCAGATTTTACCCAGACAATCTTACTCTCTTTCCTTATTTTACTACCAGGAAAAATAGCGCATTCACTCTTTATTTTATATGGTATTTGTCAAGTGGCTCACTATAAGCCCCGCACTGCACTCGGAGCTGGAGTAGATAGAGGGTAATCAGTTTAGATACAGTTCCTGTGCCATGTGGGGCTCACAGTCTCAAACCCTATTTTACAGATTAAGGAACTGAGGTCCAGAGAAGAGAAGTGACTTGCCCAGAGTCACACAGTAGGCAAGTGGCAGAGCCGGGACTAGAACCATGACCTTCTGACTCCCAGGCCCATGCTCTATCCACTATGCCACGCTGCTTCTCTTCGTAGTATCTGTTAAGTACTTACTATGTATCAAGCACTAAACTCTAAGCTCTGAGGTAGATGTAAACTAATCAGGTGGCACCCAGTCCCTGTTCCACAAAGGGTTCAGTCTTAATTCCCGTTTTACAGAGGAGGGAACTGAGGCACAGAGAAGCAAAGTGACTTGCCCAAGGTCACACAGCAAACAAGTGGTGGAGTCAGAATTGGAGCCCAGGTCTTTCTGACTCCCAGGCCCGTGCTCTTTTCACTAGGACATGCTGCCCTTACTATATGCAGAGCACTGTACTGAGCGCTTGGGAGAGTACAACAGAATCGATGGCTCGCTCCCTGCCCATATTCCAGGCCATTTGTTTCTTTCGGGAAGAACTCTGGGTGCTTTCAAAGACCCCATACACACACACACAGTCCACCAGCCAATTTGCCTCATGGGAAGAGAAGGATTAGGATGCAGATAAATCCCCAGCTAGAATGATGAAAATACACCCTTCTGTGTCCTCGGTAAAGCTGACAGATTTCTCCTGCCTCGACCACAGCACCTGCATGCCGACGCCAAAGCAGCTCTTGGATGAAGAGAAACCATCGCTATTTCTGGGGGGAAGGAAAGAAACCTCACCAGCTTACGTTCTCCTCACGGATCATTCAGCCGTCGAGTTGTGGGGGGCAAGGGGGAGAAAGGAGGATATTTAAGTCCCTAGTTTTCCCCACCTCTCATTCAGAGTGGCCTCAGCCCAAGCTACAGATTGCTGAGCACCTTGTTCAGGAAAAGCCAGTAAGCTCTGCCTGACAGTCACGCCTACAAACTCAGTGAGCTGAGTCACGCTGAACCCGGGAGCCTACAGATCCTTTTGTTCACCTTAAGTGGATGAAATGAAGCAAAAAAAGAAAAAAATGCATTTGCCATTGGAATCTCTGACCCGTTTGGTCGTCAGGCCAGCCCTTAGACTAGCCATGGTGGGATTTCTAAGGCCGGGTTTCCGGGCAACAAGGATACGGGCTCGTGATGCCGCGCCGGGTTTAATGGCGACCAGGAGGGGCGTTTAACGGCGACCACGAGGGGCGTTTAATGGCGACCACGACGGGGCATTTAGTGGCGACCATGAGGGGTTTCAATGTGAACGGCATACGGCAAAGACAGTCGTTCTTGGAAATCCACCTCGGGTGAGCTTTTTTTCACTGGATTGTTTCCCTCACACATTCTGCCCTGATACAGTAACTAGGTGAAGATCCTCACTTCACTGTCGAAACGTACCCGTGGCTAGAGAAAGAAAGAGGGTCCACCGGGCCCATTTTTCTTCACTCACCCGCCCCGGCCTCGGCCCGACACCTCCAAGTAGCCCCAAAAGGCGGCCCGTGCTCCCCGCCGACCCACGCCCTTTCCTCCGGACTAAAGCGGCCACGACGAGAGGCCCGGGCGCCGCCGAGATCACCCTCCCCCGTGGCCCGCTCCTCTGCCTTAAGAGGGGTCGGCCGCTGGTCCTCTCCACTACCCGCTCGGCCCGGGCAGGTGGACCCACCATTCATCCCACCGTACACGCTCCTGTGATGGGGTGAGGCGTCGTCGGGCGCCTGTCTCCGGAGGGGGCCTTCGCGGCCACCGCCGCCGCCGGCCACGTGCTTGAGGTGATCCGGGCTGCCCCCATAATGCTGCTTGAGGTGCTCGGGGCTGGTGCCCCTGACCCTGGGCAAGTGTTCCAGGCTCCCGCTCAGAGTGTGCTTCTGCCGGAGTTCCGGGCTGCCGCTGCTGTGCTTCTGGTGCTCCGGGCTCCCGCCGGGCCTGTGCTTCTGAAAGTGCTCGGGACTACTGCTCAGCCTGGCCTTCGGTAGGGTCTCCGGGCTGCCGCCGCCACCGCCGTGCTTCGGCTGGTCGGGGCCGCCCGCCCCCACGGGTCTGTGGTGCTCGGGGCTGGGCCCCTTGAGCTGCTTCTGGCGATCGGGGCTGCCGGACGCCGGGGGCCGGGGGGCGTGCTCGGGGCTCCCCTCGCTCCTGGCCCTCTGGAGGTGCTCGGGGCTGGTGGTCGAGTGGGACTTGTGGTGGTCCGGGCTGTCGGTGCTCCCGGCGCTGGACGTGCTGCTCCCGTCCCCCACGTCCCGGCCGTACGGGCCGGAGGCGGAGGTGGCGGCGGCCGGGGCGGTGAGCTGGCAGAGGCTCACCTGGCTGGCCATCGAGCACCTGCTGCCGGCCCCCTTCTCGTCGTCCAGCATCACGCAGAGCTCTTTCAGTTCCAGGTTCTCCTTCACCACTTCCTCCTGCTTCACCTCCAGCTCCTTGAGCTTCTGCAAGTACAAGGCCACCTCCTTGTGCATCACCCCGGCGGTGTAGTGGCCCAGCCTCTGCC